>NC_138200.1:24799291-25399291 GCF_964194105.1 Spermophilus citellus | reverse complement strand
CTCCTATATTGATAGATGAATTTTGAACTCTAAATCCAACACGGTTTGTGCTAGCTCCTTGAAGCTTGACAAAATAAAGCAGTTCTAATTTCTGTCGGTATTGTTTGTTTCCTATTCAAATAGCCCTAAGCAGAGACTGATGAAAACCAAATATGTTTGAAAGGGGTTGCCTAGCTTCCAAAAAACTAGGAGTTTCCTGAAATCTCAGCAAATGTTATTTCACCCAATCTTGATGATACTTGGAGGTAATGATCAGTACACCATTCCCACTTGACTCAACAAATTTCGTTCTTATAGCTGGAAGCATTCCTCTGCAGTAACAGTTTGAATTTTTAAGTTTCACTCCGTTTTCTCCTATATTGATAGATGAATTTGGAACTCTAAATCCAACACAGTTTGTGCTAGGTCCTTGAAACTTGACACAATAATGTAGTTCTAAGTTCTAACTTTACAGTTTGTTTCCTATTCAAGTAGCCCTAAGCAGAGACTGATGAAAACCAAATACGTCTGAAAGGGGTTGCCTAGCTTCCAAAAAACTACGAGTTTCCTGAAATCTCAGCAAATGTTATTTCACTCAATCTTGATGATACTTGGAGGTAATGATCAGTACACCATTCCCACTTGACTCACCAAATTTCGTTCTTATACCTGGAATCATTCCTCTGCAGTAACAGATTGAATTTTTAGGTTTCACTCTGTTTTCTCCTATATTGATAAATGAATTTGGAACTCTAAATCCAACACAGTTTGTGCTAGCTCCTTGAAACTTGAGAAAATAAAGTAGTTCTAAGTTCTAGCTATACAGTTTGTTTCCTATTCAAGTAGCCCTAAGCAGAGACTGATGAAAACCAAATTCGTCTGAAAGGGGTTGCCTAGCTTCCAAAAAACTACGAGTTTCCTGAAATCTCAGCAAATGTTATTTCACCCAATCTTGATGATACTTGGAGGTAATGATCAGTACACCATTCCCACTTGACTCACCAAATTTCGTTCTTATAGCTTGAAGCATTCCTCAGCAGTAACAGTTTGAATTTTTAGGTTTCGCTCTGTTTTCTCCTATATTGATAGATGAATTTGGAACTCTAAATCCAACACGGTTTGTGCTAGCTCCTTGAAGCTTGACAAAATAAAGCAGTTCTAAGTTCTGTCTGTACTGTTTGGTTCCTATTCAAGGAACCTTAAGCACAGCATGGGAAAAACCACTTTCGTCAGAAAGGGGTTCCCTAGCTTCCAAAAACCTACGAGTTTCCTGAAATCTCAGCAAACTTTATTTCACCCAATCTTGATGATACTTGGAGGTAATGATCAGTACACCATTCCCTCTTGACTCACCAAATTTCGTTCTTATAGCTTGAAGCATTCCTCTGCAGTAACAGTTTGAATTTTTAGGTTTCACTCTGTTTTCTCATATATTGATAGATGAATTTGGAACTCTAAATCCAAAACGGTTTGTGCTATCTCCTTGAAGCTTGACAAAATAAAGCAGTTCTAAGTTCTGTCTGTATTGTTTGTTTCCTATTCAAGTAGCCCTAAGCAGAGACTGATGAAAACCAAATTCTTCTGAAAGGGGTTGCCTAGCTTCCAAAAAACTAGGAGTTTCCTGAAATCTCAGCAAATGTTATTTCACCCAATCTTGATGATACTTGGAGGTAATGATCAGTACACCATTCCCACTTGACTCACCAAATTTCATTCAGATAGCTTGAAGCATTCCTCTGAAGTAACAGTTTGAATTTTTAGGTTTCACTCTGTTTTCTCCTATATAGATAGATGAATTTGGAACTCTAAATCCAACACGGTTTGTGCTAGCTCCTTGAAACTTGACATAATAAAGTAGTTCTAAGTTCTAACTATACAGTTTGTTTCCTATTCAAGTAACCCTAAGCACAGCCTGAGAAAAACCACTTTCATCAGAAAGGGGTTGCCTAGCTTCCAAAAAACTACGAGTTTCCTGAAATCTCAGCAAATGTTATTTCACCCAATCTTGATGATACTTGGAGGTAATGATCAGTACTCCATTCCCACTTGACTCACCAAATTTCGTTCTTATAGCTTGAAGCATTCCTCTGCAGTAACAGTTTGAATTTTTAGGTTTCACTCTGTTTTCTCCTATATTGACAGATGAATTTGGAACTCTAAATCCAACACTGTTTGTGCTAGCTCCTTGAAACTTGACACAATAAAGTAGTTCTAAGTTCTAACTATACAGTTTGTTTCCTATTCAAGTAGCCCTAAGCAGAGACTGATCAAAACCAATTTGGTCTGAAAGGGGTTGCCTAGCTTCCAAAAAACTACGAGTTTCCTGAAATCTCAGCAAATGTTATTTCACCCAATCTTGATGATACTTGGAGGTAATGATCAGTACACCATTCCCACTTGACTCACCAAATTTCGTTCTTATAGCTTGAAGCATTCCTCTGCAGTAACAGTTTGAATTTTTTGGTTTCACTCTATTTTCTCCTATGTTGATAGATGAATTTGGAACTCTAAATCCAACACGGTTTGTGCTAGCTCCTTGAAACTTGACAAAATAAAGTAGTTCTTAGTTCTAAGTATACAGTTTGTTTCCTATTCAAGTAACCCTAAGCACAGCCTGAGAAAAACCACTTTCATCAGAAAGGGGATGCCTAGCTTCCAAAAAACTACGAGTTTCCTGAAATCTCAGCAAATGTTATTTCACCCAATCTTGATGATACTTGGAGGTAATGATCAGTACACCATTCCCACTTGACTCACCAAATTTCGTTCTTATACCTTGAAGCATTCCTCTGCAGTAACAGTTTGAAATTTTAGGTTTCACTCTGTTTTCTCCTATATTGATAGATGAATTTTGAACTCTAAATCCAACACGGTTTGTGCTAGCTCCTTGAAGCTTGACAAAATAAAGCAGTTCTAAGTTCTGTCTGTATTGTTTGTTTCCTATTCAAATAGCCCTAAGCAGAGACTGATGAAAACCAAATATGTTTGAAAGGGGTTGCCTAGCTTCCAAAAAACTAGGAGTTTCCTGAAATCTCAGCAAATGTTATTTCACCCAATCTTGATGATACTTGGAGGTAATGATCAGTACACCATTCCCACTTGACTCAACAAATTTCGTTCTTATAGCTGGAAGCATTTCTCTGCAGTAACAGTTTGAATTTTTAGGTTTCACTCCGTTTTCTCCTATATTGATAGATGATTTTGGAACTCTAAATCCAACACAGTTTGTGCTAGGTCCTTGAAACTTGACACAATAATGTAGTTCTAAGTTCTAACTTTACAGTTTGTTTCCTATTCAAGTAGCCCTAAGCAGAGACTGATGAAAACCAAATACGTCTGAAAGGGGTTGCCTAGCTTCCAAAAAACTACGAGTTTCCTGAAATCTCAGCAAACTTTATTTCACCCAATCTTGATGATACTTGGAGGTAATGATCAGTACACCATTCCCACTTGACTCACCAAATTTCGTTCTTATACCTGGAAGCATTCCTCTGCAGTAACAGATTGAATTTTTAGGTTTCACTCTGTTTTCTCCTATATTGATAAATGAATTTGGAACTCTAAATCCAACACAGTTTGTGCTAGCTCCTTGAAACTTGAGAAAATAAAGTAGTTCTAAGTTCTAGCTATACAGTTTGTTTCCTATTCAAGTAGCCCTAAGCAGAGACTGATGAAAACCAAATTCGTCTGAAAGGGGTTGCCTAGCTTCCAAAAAACTACGAGTTTCCTGAAATCTCAGCAAATGTTATTTCACCCAATCTTGATGATACTTGGAGGTAATGATCAGTACACCATTCCCACTTGACTCACCAAATTTCGTTCTTATAGCTTGAAGCATTCCTCAGCAGTAACAGTTTGAATTTTTAGGTTTCGCTCTGTTTTCTCCTATATTGATAGATGAATTTGGAACTCTAAATCCAACACGGTTTGTGCTAGCTCCTTGAAGCTTGACAAAATAAAGCAGTTCTAAGTTCTGTCTGTACTGTTTGGTTCCTATTCAAGGAACCCTAAGCACAGCATGGGAAAAACCACTTTCGTCAGAAAGGGGTTCCCTAGCTTCCAAAAACCTACGAGTTTCCTGAAATCTCAGCAAACTTTATTTCACCCAATCTTGATGATACTTGGAGGTAATGATCAGTACACCATTCCCTCTTGACTCACCAAATTTTGTTCTTATAGCTTGAAGCATTCCTCTGAAGTAACAGTTTGAATTTTTAGGTTTCACTCTGTTTTCTCCTATATAGATAGATGAATTTGGAACTCTAAATCCAACACGGTTTGTGCTAGCTCCTTGAAACTTGACATAATAAAGTAGTTCTAAGTTCTAACTATACAGTTTGTTTCCTATTCAAGTAACCCTAAGCACAGACTGAGAAAAACCACTTTCATCAGAAAGGGGTTGCCTAGCTTCCAAAAAACTACGAGTTTCCTGAAATCTCAGCAAATGTTATTTCACCCAATCTTGATGATACTTGGAGGTAATGATCAGTACTCCATTCCCACTTGACTCACCAAATTTCGTTCTTATACCTTGAAGCATTCCTCTGCAGTAACAGTTTGAATTTTTAGGTTTCACTCTGTTTTCTCCTGTATTGATAGATGAATTTGGAACTCTAAATCCAACACGGTTTGTGCTAGCTCCTTGAAACTTGACACAATAAAGTAGTTCTAAGTTCTAACTATACAGTTTGTTTCCTATTCAAGTAGCCCTAAGCAGAGACTGATCAAAACCAATTTGGTCTGAAAGGGGTTGCCTAGCTTCCAAAAAACTACGAGTTTCCTGAAATCTCAGCAAATGTTATTTCACCCAATCTTGATGATACTTGGAGGTAATGATCAGTACACCATTCCCACTTGACTCACCAAATTTCGTTCTTATAGCTTGAAGCATTCCTCTGCAGTAACAGTTTCAATTTTTTGGTTTCACTCTGTTTTCTCCTATATTGATAGATGAATTTGGAACTCTAAATCCAACACGGTTTGTGCTAGCTTATTGAAACTTGACAAAATAAAGTAGTTCTAAGTTCTAAGTATACAGTTTGTTTCCTATTCAAGTAACCCTAAGCACAGCCTGAGAAAAACCACTTTCATCAGAAAGGGGATGCCTAGCTTCCAAAAAACTACGAGTTTCCTGAAAACTCAGCAAATGTTATTTCACCCAATCTTGATGATACTTGGAGGTAATGATCAGTACACCATTCCTACTTGACTCACCAAATTTCGTTCTTATAGCTTGAAGCATTCCTCTGCAGTAACAGTTTGAATTTTTAGGTTTCACTCAGTTTTCTCCTATATTGATAGATGAATTTGGAACACTAAATCCGACACGGTTTGTGCTAGCTCCTTGAAACTTGACACAATAAAGTAGTTCTAAGTTCTAACTATACAGTTTGTTTCCTATTCAAGTAACCCTAAGCACAGCCTGAGAAAAAACACTTTCATCAGAAAGGGGTTGCCTAGCTTCCAAAAAACTACGAGTTTCCTGAAATCTCAGCAAATGTTATTTCATCCAATCTTGATGATACTTGGAGGTAATGATCAGTACACCATTCCCACTTGACTCACCAAATTTCGTTCTTATACCTTGAAGCATTCCTCTGCAGTAACATTTTGAAATTTTAGGTTTCACTCTGTTTTCTCCTATATTGATAGATGAATTTTGAACTCTAAATCCAACACGGTTTGTGCTAGCTCCTTGAAGCTTGACAAAATAAAGCAGTTCTAATTTCTGTTGGTATTGTTTGTTTCCTATTCAAATAGCCCTAAGCAGAGACTGATGAAAACCAAATATGTTTGAAAGGGGTTGCCTAGCTTCCAAAAAACTAGGAGTTTCCTGAAATCTCAGCAAATGTTATTTCACCCAATCTTGATGATACTTGGAGGTAATGATCAGTACACCATTCCCACTTGACTCAACAAATTTCGTTCTTATAGCTGGAAGCATTCCTCTGCAGTAACAGTTTGAATTTTTAGGTTTCACTCCGTTTTCTCCTATATTGATAGATGAATTTGGAACTCTAAATCCAACACAGTTTGTGCTAGGTCCTTGAAACTTGACACAATAATGTAGTTCTAAGTTCTAACTTTACAGTTTGTTTCCTATTCAAGTAGCCCTAAGCAGAGACTGATGAAAACCAAATACGTCTGAAAGGGGTTGCCTAGCTTCCAAAAAACTACAAGTTTCCTGAAATCTCAGCAAACTTTATTTCACCCAATCTTGATGATACTTGGAGGTAATGATCAGTACACCATTCCCACTTGACTCACCAAATTTCGTTCTTATACCTGGAAGCATTCCTCTGCAGTAACAGATTGAATTTTTAGGTTTCACTCTGTTTTCTCCTATATTGATAAATGAATTTGGAACTCTAAATCCAACACAGTTTGTGCTACCTCCTTGAAACTTGAGAAAATAAAGTAGTTCTAAGTTCTAGCTATACAGTGTGTTTCCTATTCAAGTAGCCCTAAGCAGAGACTGATGAAAACCAAATTCGTCTGAAAGGGGTTGCCTAGCTTCCAAAAAACTACTAGTTTCCTGAAATCTCAGCAAATGTTATTTCACCCAATCTTGATGATACTTGGAGGTAATGATCAGTACACCATTCCCACTTGACTCACCAAATTTCGTTCTTATAGCTTGAAGCATTCCTCAGTAGTAACAGTTTGAATTTTTAGGTTTCGCTCTGTTTTCTCCTATATTGATAGATGAATTTGGAACTCTAAATCCAACACGGTTTGTGCTAGCTCCTTGAAGCTTGACAAAATAAAGCAGTTCTAAGTTCTGTCTGTACTGTTTGGTTCCTATTCAAGGAACCCTAAGCACAGCATGGGAAAAACAACTTTCGTCAGAAAGGGGTTCCCTAGCTTCCAAAAACCTACGAGTTTCCTGAAATCTCAGCAAACTTTATTTCACCCAATCTTGATGATACTTGGAGGTAATGATCAGTACACCATTCCCTCTTGACTCACCAAATTTCGTTCTTATAGCTTGAAGCATTCCTCTGCAGTAACAGTTTGAATTTTTAGGTTTCACTCTGTTTTCTCCTATATTGATAGATGAATTTGGAACTCTAAATCCAACACAGTTTGTGCTAGCTCCTTGAAACTTGACAAAATAAAGTAGTTCTATGTTCTAACTATACAGTTTGTTTCCTATTCAAGTAGCCCTAAGCAGAGACTGATGAAAACCAAATTCGTCTGAAAGGGGTTGCCTAGCTTCCAAAAACCTACGAGTTTCCTGAAATCTCAGCAAATGTTATTTCACCCAATCTTGATGATACTTGGAGGTAATGATCAGTACACCATTCCCACTTGACTCACCAAATTTCGTTCTTATAGCTTGAAGCATTCCTCTGCAGTAACAGTTTGAATTTTTAGGTTTCACACTGTTTTCTCCTATATTGATAAATGAATTTGGAACTCTAAATCCAACACGGTTTGTGCTATCTCCTTGAAGCTTGACAAAATAAAGCAGTTCTAAGTTCTGTCTGTATTGTTTGTTTCCTATTCAAGTAGCCCTAAGCAGAGACTGATGAAAACCAAATTCGTCTGAAAGGGGTTGCCTAGCTTCCAAAAAACTACGAGTTTCCTGAAATCTCAGCAAATGTTATTTCACCCAATCTTGATGATACTTGGAGGTAATGATCAGTACACCATTCCCACTTGACTCACCAAATTTCATTCTTATAGCTTGAAGCATTCCTCTGAAGTAACAGTTTGAATTTTTAGGTTTCACTCTGTTTTCTCCTATATAGATAGATGAATTTGGAACTCTAAATCCAACACGGTTTGTGCTAGCTCCTTGAAACTTGACATAATAAAGTAGTTCTAAGTTCTAACTATACAGTTTGTTTCCTATTCAAGTAACCCTAAGCACAGCCTGAGAAAAACCACTTTCATCAGAAAGGGGTTGCCTAGCTTCCAAAAAACTACGAGTTTCCTGAAATCTCAGCAAATGTTATTTCACCCAATCTTGATGATACTTGGAGGTAATGATCAGTACTCCATTCCCACTTGACTCACCAAATTTCGTTCTTATAGCTTGAAGCATTCCTCTGCAGTAACAGTTTGAATTTTTAGGTTTCACTCTGTTTTCTCCTATATTGACAGATGAATTTGGAACTCTAAATCCAACACTGTTTGTGCTAGCTCCTTGAAACTTGACACAATAAAGTAGTTCTAAGTTCTAACTATACAGTTTGTTTCCTATTCAAGTAGCCCTAAGCAGAGACTGATCAAAACCAATTTGGTCTGAAAGGGGTTGCCTAGCTTCCAAAAAACTACGAGTTTCCTGAAATCTCAGCAAATGTTATTTCACCCAATCTTGATGATACTTGGAGGTAATGATCAGTACACCATTCCCACTTGACTCACCAAATTTCGTTCTTATAGCTTGAAGCATTCCTCTGCAGTAACAGTTTGAATTTTTTGGTTTCACTCTGTTTTCTCCTATATTGATAGATGAATTTGGAACTCTAAATCCAACACGGTTTGTGCTAGCTCCTTGAAACTTGACAAAATAAAGTAGTTCTTAGTTCTAAGTATACAGTTTGTTTCCTATTCAAGTAACCCTAAGCACAGCCTGAGAAAAACCACTTTCATCAGAAAGGGGATGCCTAGCTTCCAAAAAACTACGAGTTTCCTGAAATCTCAGCAAATGTTATTTCACCCAATCTTGATGATACTTGGAGGTAATGATCAGTACACCATTCCCACTTGACTCACCAAATTTCGTTCTTATACCTTGAAGCATTCCTCTGCAGTAACAGTTTGAAATTTTAGGTTTCACTCTGTTTTCTCCTATATTGATAGATGAATTTTGAACTCTAAATCCAACACGGTTTGTGCTAGCTCCTTGAAGCTTGACAAAATAAAGCAGTTCTAATTTCTGTTGGTATTGTTTGTTTCCTATTCAAATAGCCCTAAGCAGAGACTGATGAAAACCAAATATGTTTGAAAGGGGTTGCCTAGCTTCCAAAAAACTAGGAGTTTCCTGAAATCTCAGCAAATGTTATTTCACCCAATCTTGATGATACTTGGAGGTAATGATCAGTACACCATTCCCACTTGACTCAACAAATTTCGTTCTTATAGCTGGAAGCATTCCTCTGCAGTAACAGTTTGAATTTTTAGGTTTCACTCCGTTTTCTCCTATATTGATAAATGAATTTGGAACTCTAAATCCAACACAGTTTGTGCTAGGTCCTTGAAACTTGACACAATAATGTAGTTCTAAGTTCTAACTTTACAGTTTGTTTCCTATTCAAGTAGCCCTAAGCAGAGACTGATGAAAACCAAATACGTCTGAAAGGGGTTGCCTAGCTTCCAAAAAACTACGAGTTTCCTGAAATCTCAGCAAACTTTATTTCACCCAATCTTGATGATACTTGGAGGTAATGATCAGTACACCATTCCCACTTGACTCACCAAATTTCGTTCTTATACCTGGAAGCATTCCTCTGCAGTAACAGATTGAATTTTTAGGTTTCACTCTGTTTTCTCCTATATTGATAAATGAATTTGGAACTCTAAATCCAACACAGTTTGTGCTAGCTCCTTGAAACTTGAGAAAATAAAGTAGTTCTAAGTTCTAGCTATACAGTTTGTTTCCTATTCAAGTAGCCCTAAGCAGAGACTGATGAAAACCAAATTCGTCTGAAAGGGGTTGCCTAGCTTCCAAAAAACTACGAGTTTCCTGAAATCTCAGCAAATGTTATTTCACCCAATCTTGATTATACTTGGAGGTAATGATCAGTACACCATTCCCACTTGACTCACCAAATTTCGTTCTTATAGCTTGAAGCATTCCTCAGCAGTAACAGTTTGAATTTTTAGGTTTCGCTCTGTTTTCTCCTATATTGATAGATGAATTTGGAACTCTAAATCCAACACGGTTTGTGCTAGCTCCTTGAAGCTTGACAAAATAAAGCAGTTCTAAGTTCTGTCTGTACTGTTTGGTTCCTATTCAAGGAACCCTAAGCACAGCATGGGAAAAACCACTTTCGTCAGAAAGGGGTTCCCTAGCTTCCAAAAACCTACGAGTTTCCTGAAATCTCAGCAAACTTTATTTCACCCAATCTTGATGATACTTGGAGGTAATGATCAGTACACCATTCCCTCTTGACTCACCAAATTTCGTTCTTATAGCTTGAAGCATTCCTCTGAAGTAACAGTTTGAATTTTTAGGTTTCACTCTGTTTTCTCCTATATAGATAGATGAATTTGGAACTCTAAATCCAACACGGTTTGTGCTAGCTCCTTGAAACTTGACATAATAAAGTAGTTCTAAGTTCTAACTATACAGTTTGTTTCCTATTCAAGTAACCCTAAGCACAGACTGAGAAAAACCACTTTCATCAGAAAGGGGTTGCCTAGCTTCCAAAAAACTACGAGTTTCCTGAAATCTCAGCAAATGTTATTTCACCCAATCTTGATGATACTTGGAGGTAATGATCAGTACTCCATTCCCACTTGACTCACCAAATTTCGTTCTTATACCTTGAAGCATTCCTCTGCAGTAACAGTTTGAATTTTTAGGTTTCACTCTGTTTTCTCCTGTATTGATAGATGAATTTGGAACTCTAAATCCAACACGGTTTGTGCTAGCTCCTTGAAACTTGACACAATAAAGTAGTTCTAAGTTCTAACTATACAGTTTGTTTCCTATTCAAGTAGCCCTAAGCAGAGACTGATCAAAACCAATTTGGTCTGAAAGGGGTTGCCTAGCTTCCAAAAAACTACGAGTTTCCTGAAATCTCAGCAAATGTTATTTCACCCAATCTTGATGATACTTGGAGGTAATGATCAGTACACCATTCCCACTTGACTCACCAAATTTCGTTCTTATAGCTTGAAGCATTCCTCTGCAGTAACAGTTTCAATTTTTTGGTTTCACTCTGTTTTCTCCTATATTGATAGATGAATTTGGAACTCTAAATCCAACACGGTTTGTGCTAGCTCCTTGAAACTTGACAAAATAAAGTAGTTCTAAGTTCTAAGTATACAGTTTGTTTCCTATTCAAGTAACCCTAAGCACAGCCTGAGAAAAACCACTTTCATCAGAAAGGGGATGCCTAGCTTCCAAAAAACTACGAGTTTCCTGAAAACTCAGCAAATGTTATTTCACCCAATCTTGATGATACTTGGAGGTAATGATCAGTACACCATTCCTACTTGACTCACCAAATTTCGTTCTTATAGCTTGAAGCATTCCTCTGCAGTAACAGTTTGAATTTTTAGGTTTCACTCAGTTTTCTCCTATATTGATAGATGAATTTGGAACACTAAATCCGACACGGTTTGTGCTAGCTCCTTGAAACTTGACACAATAAAGTAGTTCTAAGTTCTAACTATACAGTTTGTTTCCTATTCAAGTAACCCTAAGCACAGCCTGAGAAAAACCACTTTCATCAGAAAGGGGTTGCCTAGCTTCCAAAAAACTACGAGTTTCCTGAAATCTCAGCAAATGTTATTTCATCCAATCTTGATGATACTTGGAGGTAATGATCAGTACACCATTCCCACTTGACTCACCAAATTTCGTTCTTATACCTTGAAGCATTCCTCTGCAGTAACAGTTTGAAATTTTAGGTTTCACTCTGTTTTCTCCTATATTGATAGATGAATTTTGAACTCTAAATCCAACACGGTTTGTGCTAGCTCCTTGAAGCTTGACAAAATAAAGCAGTTCTAATTTCTGTTGGTATTGTTTGTTTCCTATTCAAATAGCCCTAAGCAGAGACTGATGAAAACCAAATATGTTTGAAAGGGGTTGCCTAGCTTCCAAAAAACTAGGAGTTTCCTGAAATCTCAGCAAATGTTATTTCACCCAATCTTGATGATACTTGGAGGTAATGATCAGTACACCATTCCCACTTGACTCAACAAATTTCGTTCTTATAGCTGGAAGCATTCCTCTGCAGTAACAGTTTGAATTTTTAGGTTTCACTCCGTTTTCTCCTATATTGATAGATGAATTTGGAACTCTAAATCCAACACAGTTTGTGCTAGGTCCTTGAAACTTGACACAATAATGTAGTTCTAAGTTCTAACTTTACAGTTTGTTTCCTATTCAAGTAGCCCTAAGCAGAGACTGATGAAAACCAAATACGTCTGAAAGGGGTTGCCTAGCTTCCAAAAAACTACAAGTTTCCTGAAATCTCAGCAAACTTTATTTCACCCAATCTTGATGATACTTGGAGGTAATGATCAGTACACCATTCCCACTTGACTCACCAAATTTCGTTCTTATACCTGGAAGCATTCCTCTGCAGTAACAGATTGAATTTTTAGGTTTCACTCTGTTTTCTCCTATATTGATAAATGAATTTGGAACTCTAAATCCAACACAGTTTGTGCTACCTCCTTGAAACTTGAGAAAATAAAGTAGTTCTAAGTTCTAGCTATACAGTGTGTTTCCTATTCAAGTAGCCCTAAGCAGAGACTGATGAAAACCAAATTCGTCTGAAAGGGGTTGCCTAGCTTCCAAAAAACTACGAGTTTCCTGAAATCTCAGCAAATGTTATTTCACCCAATCTTGATGATACTTGGAGGTAATGATCAGTACACCATTCCCACTTGACTCACCAAATTTCGTTCTTATAGCTTGAAGCATTCCTCAGCAGTAACAGTTTGAATTTTTAGGTTTCGCTCTGTTTTCTCCTATATTGATAGATGAATTTGGAACTCTAAATCCAACACGGTTTGTGCTATCTCCTTGAAGCTTGACAAAATAAAGCAGTTCTAAGTTCTGTCTGTACTGTTTGGTTCCTATTCAAGGAACCCTAAGCACAGCATGGGAAAAACAACTTTCGTCAGAAAGGGGTTCCCTAGCTTCCAAAAACCTACGAGTTTCCTGAAATCTCAGCAAACTTTATTTCACCCAATCTTGATGATACTTGGAGGTAATGATCAGTACACCATTCCCTCTTGACTCACCAAATTTCGTTCTTATAGCTTGAAGCATTCCTCTGCAGTAACAGTTTGAATTTTTAGGTTTCACTCTGTTTTCTCCTATATTGATAGATGAATTTGGAACTCTAAATCCAACACAGTTTGTGCTAGCTCCTTGAAACTTGACAAAATAAAGTAGTTCTATGTTCTAACTATACAGTTTGTTTCCTATTCAAGTAGCCCTAAGCAGAGACTGATGAAAACCAAATTCGTCTGAAAGGGGTTGCCTAGCTTCCAAAAAACTACGAGTTTCCTGAAATCTCAGCAAATGTTATTTCACCCAATCTTGATGATACTTGGAGGTAATGATCAGTACACCATTCCCACTTGACTCACCAAATTTCGTTCTTATAGCTTGAAGCATTCCTCTGCAGTAACAGTTTGAATTTTTAGGTTTCACACTGTTTTCTCCTATATTGATAAATGAATTTGGAACTCTAAATCCAACACGGTTTGTGCTATCTCCTTGAAGCTTGACAAAATAAAGCAGTTCTAAGTTCTGTCTGTATTGTTTGTTTCCTATTCAAGTAGCCCTAAGCAGAGACTGATGAAAACCAAATTCGTCTGAAAGGGGTTGCCTAGCTTCCAAAAAACTACGAGTTTCCTGAAATCTCAGCAAATGTTATTTCACCCAATCTTGATGATACTTGGAGGTAATGATCAGTACACCATTCCCACTTGACTCACCAAATTTCATTCTTCTAGCTTGAAGCATTCCTCTGAAGTAACAGTTTGAATTTTTAGGTTTCACTCTGTTTTCTCCTATATAGATAGATGAATTTGGAACTCTAAATCCAACACGGTTTGTGCTAGCTTTTTGAAACTTGACACAATAAAGTAGTTCTAAGTTCTAACTATACAGTTTGTTTCCTATTCAAGTAACCCTAAGCACAGCCTGAGAAAAACCACTTTCATCAGAAAGGGGAGCCAAGCTTCCAAAAAACTACGAGTTTCCTGAAATCTCAGCAAATGTTATTTCACCCAATCTTGATGATACTTGGAGGTAATGATCAGTACTCCATTCCCACTTGACTCACCAAATTTCGTTCTTATAGCTTGAAGCATTCCTCTGCAGTAACAGTTTGAATTTTTAGGTTTCACTCTGTTTTCTCATATATTGATAGATGAATTTGGAACTCTAAATCCAACACAGTTTGTGCTAGCTCCTTGAAACTTGACAAAATAAAGTAGTTCTAAGTTCTAACTATACAGTTTGTTTCCTATTCAAGTAGCCCTAAGCAGAGACTGATGAAAACCAAATTCGTCTGAAAGGGGTTGCCTAGCTTCCAAAAAACTACGAGTTTCCTGAAATCTCAGCAAATGTTATTTCACCCAATCTTGATGATACTTGGAGGTAATGATCAGTACACCATTCCCACTTGACTCACCAAATTTCGTTCTTATAGCTTGAAGCATTCCTCTGCAGTAACAGTTTGAATTTTTAGGTTTCACACTGTTTTCTCCTATATTGATAGATGAATTTGGAACTCTAAATCCAACACGGTTTGTGCTATCTCCTTGAAGCTTGACAAAATAAAGCAGTTCTAAGTTCTAAGTATACAGTTTGTTTCCTATTCAAGTAACCCTAAGCACAGCCTGAGAAAAACCACTTTCATCAGAAAGGGGATGCCTAGCTTCCAAAAAACTACGAGTTTCCTGAAATCTCAGCAAATGTTATTTCACCCAATCTTGATGATACTTGGAGGTAATGATCAGTACACCATTCCCACTTGACTCACCAAATTTCATTCTTATAGCTTGAAGCATTCCTCTGAAGTAACAGTTTGAATTTTTAGGTTTCACTCTGTTTTCTCCTATATAGATAGATGAATTTGGAACTCTAAATCCAACACGGTTTTTGCTAGCTCCTTGAAACTTGACATAATAAAGTAGTTCTAAGTTCTAACTATACAGTTTGTTTCCTATTCAAGTAACCCTAAGCACAGCCTGAGAAAAACCACTTTCATCAGAAAGGGGTTGCCTAGCTTCCAAAAAACTACGAGTTTCCTGAAATCTCAGCAAATGTTATTTCACCCAATCTTGATGATACTTGGAGGTAATGATCAGTACTCCATTCCCACTTGATTCACCAAATTTCGTTCTTATACCTTGAAGCATTCCTCTGCAGTAACAGTTTGAAATTTTAGGTTTCACTCTGTTTTCTCCTATATTGATAGATGAATTTGGAACTCTAAATCCAACACGGTTTGTGCTAGCTCCTTGAAACTTGACACAATAAAGTAGTTCTAAGTTCTAACTATACAGTTTGTTTCCTATTCAAGTAGCCCTAAGCAGAGACTGATCAAAACCAATTTGGTTTGAAAGGGGTTGCCTAGCTTCCAAAATACTACGAGTTTCCTGAAATCTCAGCAAATGTTATTTCACCCAATCTTGATGATACTTGGAGGTAATGATCAGTACACCATTCCCACTTGACTCACCAAATTTTGTTCTTATAGCTTGAAGCATTCCTCTGCAGTAACAGTTTGAATTTTTTGGTTTCACTCTGTTTTCTCCTATATTGATAGATGAATTTGGAACTCTCAATCCAACACGGTTTGTGCTAGGTCCTTGAAACTTGACACAATAATGTAGTTCTAAGTTCTAAGTATACAGTTTGTTTCCTATTCAAGTAACCCTAAGCACAGCCTGAGAAAAACCACTTTCATCAGAAAGGGGATGCCTAGCTTCCAAAAAACTACGAGTTTCCTGAAATCTCAGCAAACTTTATTTCACCCAATCTTGATGATACTTGGAGGTAATGATCAGTACACCATTCCCACTTGACTCACCAAATTTCGTTCTTATAGCTTGAAGCATTCCTCAGCAGTAACAGTTTGAATTTTTAGGTTTCGCTCTGTTTTCTCCTATATTGATAGATGAATTTGGAACTCTAAATCCAACACGGTTTGTGCTAGCTCCTTGAAGCTTGACAAAATAAAGCAGTTCTAAGTTCTGTCTGTACTGTTTGGTTCCTATTCAAGGAACCCTAAGCACAGCATGGGAAAAACAACTTTCGTCAGAAAGGGCCCTAGCTTCCAAAAACCTACGAGTTTCCTGAAATCTCAGCAAACTTTATTTCACCCAATCTTGATGATACTTGGAGGTAATGATCAGTACACCATTCCCTCTTGACTCACCAAATTTCGTTCTTATAGCTTGAAGCATTCCTCTGCAGTAACAGTTTGAATTTTTAGGTTTCACTCTGTTTTCTCCTATATTGATAGATGAATTTGGAACTCTAAATCCAATACAGTTTGTGCTAGCTCCTTGAAACTTGACAAAATAAAGTAGTTCTATGTTCTAACTATACAGTTTGTTTCCTATTCAAGTAGCCCTAAGCAGAGACTGATGAAAACCAAATTCGTCTGAAAGGGGTTGCCTAGCTTCCAAAAAACTACGAGTTTCCTGAAATCTCAGCAAATGTTATTTCACCCAATCTTGATGATACTTGGAGGTAATGATCAGTACACCATTCCCACTTGACTCACCAAATTTGGTTCTTATAGCTTGAAGCATTCCTCTGCAGTAACAGTTTGAATTTTTAGGTTTCACACTGTTTTCTCCTATATTGATAGATGAATTTGGAACTCTAAATCCAACACAGTTTGTTACAGGTCCTTGAAACTTGACACAATAAAGTAGTTCTAAGTTCTAACTATACAGTTTGTTTCCTATTCAAGTAGCCCTAAGCAGAGACTGATGAAAACCAAATTCGTGTGAAAGGGGTTGCCTAGCTTCCAAAAAACTACGAGTTTTCCGAAATCTCAGCAAATGTTATTTCACCCAATCTTGATGATACTTGGAGGTAATGATCAGTACACCATTCCCACTTGACTCACCAAATTTCGTTCTTATAGCTTGAAGCATTCCTCTGCAGTAACAGTTTGAATTTTTAGGTTTCACTCTGTTTTCTCCTATATTGATAAATGAATTTGGAACTCTAAATCCAACACAGTTTGTGCTAGCTCCTTGAAACTTGACAAAAGAAAGTAGTTCTAAGTTCTAACTATACAGTTTGTTTCCTATTCAAGTAACCCTAAGCACAGCCTGAGAAAAACCAAATTCGTCTGAAAGGGGTTGCCTAGCTTCCAAAAAACTACGAGTTTCCTGAAATCTCAGCAAATGTTATTTCACCCAATCTTGATGGTACTTGGAGGTAGTGATCAGTACACCATTCCCACTTGACTCACCAAATTTCGTTCTTATACCTTGAAGCATTCCTCTGCAGTAACAGTTTGAATTTTTAGGTTTCACTCTGTTTTCACCTATATTGATAGATGAATTTGGAACTCTAAATCCAACATGGTTTGTGCTAGCTCCTTGAAACTTGACACAATAAAGTAGTTCTAAGTTCTAACTATACAGTTTGTTTCCTATTCAAGTAGCCCTAAGCAGAGACTGATGAAAACCAAATTCGTCTGAAAGGGGTTGCCTAGCTTCCAAAAAACTACGAGTTTCCTGAAATCTCAGCAAATGTTATTTGACCCAATCTTGATGATACTTGGAGGTAATGATCAGTACACCATTCCCACTTGACTCAACAAATTTCGTTCTAATACCTGGAAGCATTCCTCTGCAGTAACAGATTGAATTTTTAGGTTTCACTCTGTTTTCTCCTATATTGATAAATGAATTTGGAACACTAAATCCAACACAGTTTGTGCTAGCTCCTTGAAACTTGAGAAAATAAAGTAGTTCTAAGTTCTAGCTATACAGTTTGTTTCCTATTCAAGTAGCCCTAAGCAGAGACTGATGAAAACCAAATTCGTCTGAAAGGGGTTGCCTAGCTTCCAAAAAACTACGAGTTTCCTGAAATCTCAGCAAATGTTATTTCACCCAATCTTGATGATACTTGGAGGTAATGATCAGTACACCATTCCCACTTGACTCACCAAATTTCGTTCTTATAGCTTGAAGCATTCCTCAGCAGTAACAGTTTGAATTTTTAGGTTTCGCTCTGTTTTCTCCTATATTGATAGATGAATTTGGAACTCTAAATCCAACACGGTTTGTGCTAGCTCCTTGAAGCTTGACAAAATAAAGCAGTTCTAAGTTCTGTCTGTACTGTTTGGTTCCTATTCAAGGAACCCTAAGCACAGCATGGGAAAAACAACTTTCGTCAGAAAGGGGTTCCCTAGCTTCCAAAATCCTACGAGTTTCCTGAAATCTCAGCAAACTTTATTTCACCCAATCTTGATGATACTTGGAGGTAATGATCAGTACACCATTCCCTCTTGACTCACCAAATTTCGTTCTTATAGCTTGAAGCATTCCTCTGCAGTAACAGTTTGAATTTTTAGGTTTCACTCTGTTTTCTCCTATATTGATAGATGAATTTGGAACTCTAAATCCAACACAGTTTGTGCTAGCTCCTTGAAACTTGACAAAATAAAGTAGTTCTATGTTCTAACTATACAGTTTGTTTCCTATTCAAGTAGCCCTAAGCAGAGACTGATGAAAACCAAATTCGTCTGAAAGGGGTTGCCTAGCTTCCAAAAAACTACGAGTTTCCTGAAATCTCAGCAAATGTTATTTCATCCAATCTTGATGATACTTGGAGGTAATGATCAGTACACCATTCCCACTTGACTTACCAAATTTCATTCTTATAGCTTGAAGCATTCCTCTGCAGTAACAGTTTGAATTTTTAGGTTTCACTCTGTTTTCTCCTATATAGATAGATGAATTTGGAACTCTAAATCCAACACAGTTTGTGCTAGCTCCTTGAAACTTGACACAATAAAGTAGTTCTAAGTTCTAACTATACAGTTTGTTTCCTATTCAAGTAACCCTAAGCACAGCCTGAGAAAAACCACTTTCATCAGAAAGGGGTTGCCTAGCTTCCAAAAAACTACGAGTTTCCTGAAATCTCAGCAAATGTTATTTCACCCAATCTTGATGATACTTGGAGGTAATGATCAGTACTCCATTCCCACTTGACTCACCAAATTTCGTTCTTATAGCTTGAAGCATTCCTCTGCAGTAACAGTTTGAATTTTTAGGTTTCACTCTGTTTTCTCCTATATAGATAGATGAATTTGGAACTCTAAATCCAACACGGTTTGTGCTAGCTCCTTGAAACTTGACAAAATAAAGCAGTTCTAAGTTCTGTCTGTACTGTTTGTTTTCTATTCAAGTAGCCCTAAGCAGAGACTGATGAAAACCAAATTCGTCTGAAAGGGGTTGCCTAGCTTCCAAAAAACTACGAGTTTCCTGAAAACTCAGCAAATGTTATTTCACCCAATCTTGATGATACTTGGAGGTAATGATGAGTACACCATTCCCACTTGACTCACCAAATTTCATTCTTCTAGCTTGAAGCATTCCTCTGCAGTAACAGTTTGAATTTTTAGGTTTCACTCTGTTTTCTCCTATATAGATAGATGAATTTGGAACTCTAAATCCAACACGGTTTGTGCTAGCTCCTTGAAACTTGACACAATAAAGTAGTTCTAAGTTCTAAGGATACAGTTTGTTTCCTATTCAAGTAACCCTAAGCACAGCCTGAGAAAAAACCACTTTCATCAGAAAGGGGTTGCCTAGCTTCCAAAAAACTAGGAGTTTCCTGAAATCTCAGCAAATGTTAATTCACCCAATCTTGATGATACTTGGAGGTAATGATCAGTACACCATTCCCACTTGACTCACCAAATTTCGTTCTTCTACCTTGAAGCATTCCTCTGCAGTAACAGTTTGAATTTTTAGGTTTCACTCTGTTTTCTCCTATATTGATAGATGAATTTGGAACTCTAAATCCAACACAGTTTGTGCTAGGTCCTTGAAACTTGACACAATAATGTAGTTCTAAGTTCTAACTTTACAGTTTGTTTCCTATTCAAGTAGCCCTAAGCAGAGACTGATGAAAACCAAATATGTCTGAAAGGGGTTGCCTACCTTCCAAAAAACTACGAGTTTCCTGAAATCTCAGCAAATGTTATTTCACCCAATCTTGATGATACTTGGAGGTAATGATCAGTACACCATTCCCACTTGACTCAACAAATTTCGTTCTTATAGCTGGAAGCATTCCTCTGCAGTAACAGTTTGAATTTTTAGGTTTCACTCCGTTTTCTCCTATATTGATAGATGAATTTGGAACTCTAAATCCAACACAGTTTGTGCTAGGTCCTTGAAACTTGACACAATAATGTAGTTCTAAGTTCTAACTTTACAGTTTGTTTCCTATTCAAGTAGCCCTAAGCAGAGACTGATGAAAACCAAATTCGTCTGAAAGGGGTTGCCTAGCTTCCAAAAAACTACGAGTTTCCTGAAATCTCAGCAAACTTTATTTCACCCAATCTTGATGATACTTGGAGGTAATGATCAGTACACCATTCCCACTTGACTCACCAAATTTCGTTCTTATACCTGGAAGCATTCCTCTGCAGTAACAGATTGAATTTTTAGGTTTCACTCTGTTTTCTCCTATATTGATAAATGAATTTGGAACACTAAATCCAACACAGTTTGTGCTAGCTCCTTGAAACTTGAGAAAATAAAGTAGTTCTAAGTTCTAGCTATACAGTTTGTTTCCTATTCAAGTAGCCCTAAGCAGAGACTGATGAAAACCAAATTCGTCTGAAAGGGGTTGCCTAGCTTCCAAAAAACTACGAGTTTCCTGAAATCTCAGCAAATGTTATTTCACCCAATCTTGATGATACTTGGAGGTAATGATCAGTACACCATTCCCACTTGACTCACCAAATTTCGTTCTTATAGCTTGAAGCATTCCTCAGCAGTAACAGTTTGAATTTTTAGGTTTCACTCTGTTTTCTCCTATATTGATAGATGAATTTGGAACTCTAAATCCAACACGGTTTGTGCTAGCTCCTTGAAGCTTGACAAAATAAAGCAGTTCTAAGTTCTGTCTGTACTGTTTGGTTCCTATTCAAGGAACCCTAAGCACAGCATGGGAAAAACAACTTTCGTCAGAAAGGGGTTCCCTAGCTTCCAAAATCCTACGAGTTTCCTGAAATCTCAGCAAACTTTATTTCACCCAATCTTGATGATACTTGGAGGTAATGATCAGTACACCATTCCCTCTTGACTCACCAAATTTCGTTCTTATAGCTTGAAGCATTCCTCTGCAGTAACAGTTTGAATTTTTAGGTTTCACTCTGTTTTCTCCTATATTGATAGATGAATTTGGAACTCTAAATCCAACACAGTTTGTGCTAGCTCCTTGAAACTTGACAAAATAAAGTAGTTCTATGTTCTAACTATACAGTTTGTTTCCTATTCAAGTAGCCCTAAGCAGAGACTGATGAAAACCAAATTCGTCTGAAAGGGGTTGCCTAGCTTCCAAAAAACTACGAGTTTCCTGAAATCTCAGCAAATGTTATTTCATCCAATCTTGATGATACTTGGAGGTAATGATCAGTACACCATTCCCACTTGACTTACCAAATTTCATTCTTATAGCTTGAAGCATTCCTCTGCAGTAACAGTTTGAATTTTTAGGTTTCACTCTGTTTTCTCCTATATAGATAGATGAATTTGGAACTCTAAATCCAACACAGTTTGTGCTAGCTCCTTGAAACTTGACACAATAAAGTAGTTCTAAGTTGTAACTATACAGTTTGTTTCCTATTCAAGTAACCCTAAGCACAGCCTGAGAAAAACCACTTTCATCAGAAAGGGGTTGCCTAGCTTCCAAAAAACTACGAGTTTCCTGAAGTCTCAGCAAATGTTATTTCACCCAATCTTGATGATACTTGGAGGTAATGATCAGTACTCCATTCCCACTTGACTCACCAAATTTTGTTCTTATAGCTTGAAGCATTCCTCTGCAGTAACAGTTTGAATTTTTAGGTTTCACTCTGTTTTCTCCTATATTGATAGATGAATTTGGAACTCTAAATCCAACACGGTTTGTGCTAGCTCCTTGAAGCTTGACAAAATAAAGCAGTTCTAAGGTCTGTCTGTACTGTTTGTTTTCTATTCAAGTAGCCCTAAGCAGAGACTGATGAAAACCAAATTCGTCTGAAAGGGGTTGCCTAGCTTCCAAAAAACTACGAGTTTCCTGAAATCTCAGCAAATGTTATTTCACCCAATCTTGATGATACTTGGAGGTAATGATGAGTACACCATTCCCACTTGACTCACCAAATTTCATTCTTCTAGCTTGAAGCATTCCTCTGCAGTAACAGTTTGAATTTTTAGGTTTCACTCTGTTTTCTCCTATATAGATAGATGAATTTGGAACTCTAAATCCAACACGGTTTGTGCTAGCTCCTTGAAACTTGACACAATAAAGTAGTTCTAAGTTCTAAGGATACAGTTTGTTTCCTATTCAAGTAACCCTAAGCACAGCCTGAGAAAAAACCACTTTCATCAGAAAGGGGTTGCCTAGCTTCCAAAAAACTAGGAGTTTCCTGAAATCTCAGCAAATGTTAATTCACCCAATCTTGATGATACTTGGAGGTAATGATCAGTACACCATTCCCACTTGACTCACCAAAATTCGTTCTTATAGCTTGAAGCATTCCTCTGCAGTAACAGTTTGAATTTTTAGGTTTCACTCAGTTTTCTCCTATATTGATAGATGAATTTGGAACTCTAAATCCAACACGGTTTGTGCTAGCTCCTTGAAACTTGACACAATAAAGTAGTTCTAAGTTCTAACTATACAGTTTGTTTCCTATTCAAGTAGCCCTAAGCAGAGACTGATGAAAACCAAATTCGTTTGAAAGGGGTTGCCTAGCTTCCAAAAAACTACGAGTTTCCTGAAATCTCAGCAAATGTTATTTCACCCAATCTTGATGATACTTGGAGGTAATGATCAGTACACCATTCCCACTTGACTCACCAATTTTCGTTCTTATAGCTTGAAGCATTTCTCTGCAGTAACAGTTTGAATTTTTAGGTTTCACTCTGTTTTCTCATATATTGATAGATGAATTTGGAACTCTAAATCCAACACAGTTTGTGCTAGGTCCTTGAAACTTGACAAAATAAAGTAGTTCTAAGTTCTAACTGTACAGTTTGTTTCTTATTCAAGTAGCCCTAAGCAGAGACTGATGAAAACCAAATTCCTCTGAAAGGGGTTGCCTAGCTTCCAAAAAACTACGAGTTTCCTGAAATCTCAGCAAATGTTATTTCACCCAATGTTGATGATACTTGGAGGTAATGATCAGTACACCATTCCCACTTTACTCACCAAATTTCGTTCTTATAGCTTGAAGCATTCCTCTGCAGTAACAGTTTGAATTTTTAGGTTTCACTCTGTTTTCTCCTATATTGATAGATGAATTTGGAACTCTAAATCCAACACGGTTTGTGCTAGCTCCTTGAAGCTTGACAAAATAAAGCAGTTCTAAGTTCTGTCTGTATTGTTTGCTTCCTATTCAAATAGCCCTAAGCCAAGACTGATGAAAACCAAATAAGTTTGAAAGGGGTTGCCTAGCTTCCAAAAAACTACGAGTTTCCTGAAATCTCAGCAAATGTTATTTCACCCAATCTTGATGATACTTGGAGGTAATGATCAGTACACCATTCCCACTTGACTCACCAAATTTCGTTCTTATAGCTTGAAGCATTCCTCTGCAGTAACAGTTTGAATTTTTAGGTTTCACTCTGTTTTCTCCTATATTGATAGATGAATTTGGAACTCTAACTCCAACACAGTTTGTGCTAGCTCCTTGAAACTTGACAAAATAAAGTAGTTCTAAGTTCTTACTATACTGTTTGTTTCCTATTCAAGTAGCCCTAAGCAGAGACTGATGAAAACCATATTCGTCTGAAAGGGGTTGCCTAGCTTCCAAAAAACTACGAGTTTCCTGAAATCTCAGCAAATGTTATTTCACCCAATCTTGATGATACTTGGAGGTAATGATCAGTACACCTTTCCCACATGACTCACCAAATTTCGTTCTTATAGCTTGAAGCATTCCTCTGCAGTAACAGTTTGAATTTTTAGGTTTCACTCTGTTTTCTCCTATATTGATAGATGAATTTGGAACTCTAAATCCAACACAGCTTGTGCCAGGTCCTTGAAACTTGACACAATAAAGTAGTTCTAAGTTCTAACTATACAGTTTGTTTCCTATTCAAGTAGCCCTAAGCAGAGAATGATGAAAACCAAATTCGTCTGAAAGGGGTTGCCTAGCTTCCAAAAAACTACGAGTTTCCCGAAATCTCAGCAAATGTTATTTCACCCAATCTTGATGATACTTGGAGGTAATGATCAGAACACAATTCCCACTTGACTCACCAAATTTCGTTCTTATAGCTTGAAGCATTCCTCTGCAGTAACAGTTTGAATTTTTAGGTTTCACTCTGTTTTCTCCTATATTGATAAATGAATTTGGAACTCTAAATCCAACACAGTTTGTGCTAGCTCCTTGAAACTTGACACAATAAAGTAGTTCTAAGTTCTAACTATACAGTTTGTTTCCTATTCAAGTAGCCCTAAGCAGAGACTGATGAAAACCAAATTCCTCTGAAAGGGGTTGCCTAGCTTCCAAAAAACTACGAGTTTCCTGAAATCTCAGCAAATGTTATTTCACCCAATCTTGATGATACTTGGAGGTAATGATCAGTACACCATTCCCACTTTACTCACCAAATTTCGTTCTTATAGCTTGAAGCATTCCTCTGCAGTAACAGTTTGAATTTTTAGGTTTCACTCTGTTTTCTCCTATATTGATAGATGAATTTGGAACTCTAAATCCAACACGGTTTGTGCTAGCTCCTTGAAGCTTGACAAAATAAAGCAGTTCTAAGTTCTGTCTGTATTGTTTGCTTCCTATTCAAATAGCCCTAAGCCAAGACTGATGAAAACCAAATAAGTTTGAAAGGGGTTGCCTAGCTTCCAAAAAACTACGAGTTTCCTGAAATCTCAGCAAATGTTATTTCACCCAATCTTGATGATACTTGGAGGTAATGATCAGTACACCATTCCCACTTGACTCACCAAATTTCGTTCTTATAGCTTGAAGCATTCCTCTGCAGTAACAGTTTGAATTTTTAGGTTTCACTCTGTTTTCTCCTATATTGATAGATGAATTTGGAACTCTAACTCCAACACAGTTTGTGCTAGCTCCTTGAAACTTGACACAATAAAGTAGTTCTAAGTTCTAACTATACATTTTGTTTCCTATTCAAGTAACCCTAAGCACAGCCTGAGAAAAACCACTTTCATCAGAAAGGGGTTGCCTAGCTTCCAAAAAACTACGAGTTTCCTGAAATCTCAGCAAATGTTATTTCACCCAATCTTGATGATACTTGGAGGTAATGATCAGTACACCATTCCCACTTGACTCACCAAATTTCGTTCTTATAGCTTGAAGCATTCCTCTGCAGTAACAGTTTGAATTTTTAGGTTTCACTCTGTTTTCTCCTATATTGATAGATGAATTTGGAACTCTAAATCCAACATGGTTTTTGCTAGCTCCTTGAAGCTTGACAAAATAAAGCAGTTCTAATTTCTGTCGGTATTGTTTGTTTCCTATTCAAATAGCCCTTAGCAGAGACTGAAGAAAACCAAATACGTTTGAAAGGGGTTGCCTAGCTTCCAAAAAACTACGAGTTTCCTGAAATCTCAGCAAATGTTATTTCACCCAATCTTGATGATACTTGGAGGTAATGATCAGTACACCATTCCCACTTGACTCAACAAATTTCGTTCTTATAGCTTGAAGCATTCCTCTGCAGTAACAGTTTGAATTTTTAGGTTTCACTCCGTTTACTCCTATATTGATAGATGAATTTGGAACTCTAAATCCAACACAGTTTGTGCTAGGTCCTTGAAACTTGACACAATATTGTAGTTCTAAGTTGTAACTTTACAGTTTGTTTCCTATTCAAGTAGCCCTAAGCAGAGACTGATGAAAACCAAATATGTCTGAAAGGGGTTGCCTAGCTTCCAAAAAACTACGAGTTTCCTGAAAACTCAGCAAATGTTATTTCACCCAATCTTGATGATACTTGGAGGTAATGATCAGTACACCATTCCCACTTGACTCACCAAATTTTGTTCTTATAGCTGGAAGCATTCCTCTGCAGTAACAGTTTGAATTTTTAGGTTTCACTCTGTTTTCTCCTATATTGATAAATGAATTTGGAACTCTAAATCCAACACAGTTTGTGCTAGCTCCTTGAAACTTGACAAAATAAAGTAGTTCTAAGTTCTAGCTATACAGTTTGTTTCCTATTCAAGTAGCCCTAAGCAGAGACTGATGAAAACCAAATTCGTCTGAAAGGGGTTGCCTAGCTTCCAAAAAACTAGGAGTTTCCTGAAATCTCAGCAAATGTTATTTCACCCAATCTTGATGATACTTGGAGGTAATGATCAGTACACCATTCCCACTTGACTCACCAAATTTCGTTCTTATAGCTTGAAGCATTCCTCTGCAGTAACAGTTTGAATTTTTAGGTTTCACTCTGTTTTCTCCTATATTGATAGATGAATTTGGAACTCTAAATCCAACACAGTTTGTGCTAGCTCCTTGAAACTTGACAAAATAAAGTAGTTCTAAGTTCTTACTATACTGTTTGTTTCCTATTCAAGTAGCCCTAAGCAGAGACTGATGAAAACCAAATTCGTCTGAAAGGGGTTGCCTAGCTTCCAAAAAACTACGAGTTTCCTGAAATCTCAGCAAATGTTATTTCACCCAATCTTGATGATACTTGGAGGTAATGATCAGTACACCTTTCCCACATGACTCACCAAATTTCGTTCTTATAGCTTGAAGCATTCCTCTGCAGTAACAGTTTGAATTTTTAGGTTTCACTCTGTTTTCTCCTATATTGATAGATGAATTTGGAACTCTAAATCCAACACAGCTTGTGCCAGGTCCTTGAAACTTGACACAATAAAGTAGTTCTAAGTTCTAACTATACAGTTTGTTTCCTATTCAAGTAGCCCTAAGCAGAGAATGATGAAAACCAAATTCGTCTGAAAGGGGTTGCCTAGCTTCCAAAAAACTACGAGTTTCCCGAAATCTCAGCAAATGTTATTTCACCCAATCTTGATGATACTTGGAGGTAATGATCAGAACACAATTCCCACTTGACTCACCAAATTTCGTTCTTATAGCTTGAAGCATTCCTCTGCAGTAACAGTTTGAATTTTTAGGTTTCACTCTGTTTTCTCCTATATTGATAAATGAATTTGGAACTCTAAATCCAACACAGTTTGTGCTAGCTCCTTGAAACTTGACACAATAAAGTAGTTCTAAGTTCTAACTATACAGTTTGTTTCCTATTCAAGTAGCCCTAAGCAGAGACTGATGAAAACCAAATTCCTCTGAAAGGGGTTGCCTAGCTTCCAAAAAACTACGAGTTTCCTGAAATCTCAGCAAATGTTATTTCACCCAATCTTGATGATACTTGGAGGTAATGATCAGTACACCATTCCCACTTTACTCACCAAATTTCGTTCTTATAGCTTGAAGCATTCCTCTGCAGTAACAGTTTGAATTTTTAGGTTTCACTCTGTTTTCTCCTATATTGATAGATGAATTTGGAACTCTAAATCCAACACGGTTTGTGCTAGCTCCTTGAAGCTTGACAAAATAAAGCAGTTCTAAGTTCTGTCTGTATTGTTTGCTTCCTATTCAAATAGCCCTAAGCCAAGACTGATGAAAACCAAATAAGTTTGAAAGGGGTTGCCTAGCTTCCAAAAAACTACGAGTTTCCTGAAATCTCAGCAAATGTTATTTCACCCAATCTTGATGATACTTGGAGGTAATGATCAGTACACCATTCCCACTTGACTCACCAAATTTCGTTCTTATAGCTTGAAGCATTCCTCTGCAGTAACAGTTTGAATTTTTAGGTTTCACTCTGTTTTCTCCTATATTGATAGATGAATTTGGAACTCTAACTCCAACACAGTTTGTGCTAGCTCCTTGAAACTTGACACAATAAAGTAGTTCTAAGTTCTAACTATACATTTTGTTTCCTATTCAAGTAACCCTAAGCACAGCCTGAGAAAAACCACTTTCATCAGAAAGGGGTTGCCTAGCTTCCAAAAAACTACGAGTTTCCTGAAATCTCAGCAAATGTTATTTCACCCAATCTTGATGATACTTGGAGGTAATGATCAGTACACCATTCCCACTTGACTCACCAAATTTCGTTCTTATAGCTTGAAGCATTCCTCTGCAGTAACAGTTTGAATTTTTAGGTTTCACTCTGTTTTCTCCTATATTGATAGATGAATTTGGAACTCTAAATCCAACATGGTTTTTGCTAGCTCCTTGAAGCTTGACAAAATAAAGCAGTTCTAATTTCTGTCGGTATTGTTTGTTTCCTATTCAAATAGCCCTTAGCAGAGACTGAAGAAAACCAAATACGTTTGAAAGGGGTTGCCTAGCTTCCAAAAAACTACGAGTTTCCTGAAATCTCAGCAAATGTTATTTCACCCAATCTTGATGATACTTGGAGGTAATGATCAGTACACCATTCCCACTTGACTCAACAAATTTCGTTCTTATAGCTTGAAGCATTCCTCTGCAGTAACAGTTTGAATTTTTAGGTTTCACTCCGTTTACTCCTATATTGATAGATGAATTTGGAACTCTAAATCCAACACAGTTTGTGCTAGGTCCTTGAAACTTGACACAATATTGTAGTTCTAAGTTGTAACTTTACAGTTTGTTTCCTATTCAAGTAGCCCTAAGCAGAGACTGATGAAAACCAAATATGTCTGAAAGGGGTTGCCTAGCTTCCAAAAAACTACGAGTTTCCTGAAAACTCAGCAAATGTTATTTCACCCAATCTTGATGATACTTGGAGGTAATGATCAGTACACCATTCCCACTTGACTCACCAAATTTTGTTCTTATAGCTGGAAGCATTCCTCTGCAGTAACAGTTTGAATTTTTAGGTTTCACTCTGTTTTCTCCTATATTGATAAATGAATTTGGAACTCTAAATCCAACACAGTTTGTGCTAGCTCCTTGAAACTTGACAAAATAAAGTAGTTCTAAGTTCTAGCTATACAGTTTGTTTCCTATTCAAGTAGCCCTAAGCAGAGACTGATGAAAACCAAATTCGTCTGAAAGGGGTTGCCTAGCTTCCAAAAAACTAGGAGTTTCCTGAAATCTCAGCAAATGTTATTTCACCCAATCTTGATGATACTTGGAGGTAATGATCAGTACACCATTCCCACTTGACTCACCAAATTTCGTTCTTATACCTTGAAGCATTCCTCAGCAGTAACAGTTTGAATTTTTAGGTTTCACTCTGTTTTCTCCTATATTGATAGATGAATTTGGAACTCTAAATCCAACACGGTTTGTGCTAGCTCCTTGAAGCTTGACAAAATAAAGCAGTTCTAAGTTCTGTCTGTACTGTTTGGTTCCTATTCAAGGAACCCTAAGCACAGCATGAGAAAAACCACTTTCGTTAGAAAGGGGTTGCCTAGCTTCCAAAAAACTACGAGTTTCCTGAAATCTCAGCAAACTTTATTTCACCCAATCTTGATGATACTTGGATGTAATGATCAGTACACCATTCCCTATTGACTCACCAAATTTCGTTCTTATAGCTTGAAGCATTCCTCTGCAGTAACAGTTTGAATTTTTAGATTTCACTCTGTTTTCTCATATATTGATAGATGAATTTGGAACTCTAAATCCAACACAGTTTGTGCTAGCTCCTTGAAACTTGACAAAATAAAGTAGTTCTAAGTTCTAACTATACAGTTTGTTTCCTATTCAAGTAGCCCTAAGCAGAGACTGATGAAAACCAAATTCGTCTGAAAGGGGTTGCCTAGCTTCCAAAAAACTACGAGTTTCCTGAAATCTCAGCAAATGTTATTTCACCCAATGTTGATGATACTTGGAGGTAATGATCAGTACACCATTCCCACTTGACTCACCAAATTTCGTTCTTCTACCTTGAAGCATTCCTCTGCAGTAACAGTTTGAATTTTTAGGTTTCACTCTGTTTTCTCCTATATTGATAGATGAATTTGGAACTCTAAATCCAACACGGTTTGTGCTAGCTCCTTGAAGCTTGACAAAATAAAGCAGTTCTAAGTTCTGTCTGTATTGTTTGCTTCCTATTCAAATAGCTCTAAGCCAAGACTGATGAAAACCAAATAAGTTTGAAAGGGGTTGCCTAGCTTCCAAAAAACTACGAGTTTCCTGAAATCTCAGCAAATGTTATTTCACCCAATCTTGATGATACTTGGAGGTAATGATCAGTACACCATTCCCACTTGACTCACCAAATTTCGTTCTTATAGCTTGAAGCATTCCTCTGCAGTAACAGTTTGAATTTTTAGGTTTCACTCTGTTTTCTCCTATATTGATAGATGAATTTGGAACTCTAAATCCAACACAGTTTGTGCTAGCTCCTTGAAACTTGACAAAATAAAGTAGTTCTAAGTTCTAACTATACAGTTGGTTTCCTATTCAAGTAACCCTAAGCACAGCCTGAGAAAAACCACTTTCATCAGAAAGGGGTTGCCTAGCTTCCAAAAAACTATGAGTTTCCTGAAATCTCAGCAAATGTTATTTCACCCAATCTTGATGATACTTGGAGGTAATGATCAGTACACCATTCCCACTTGACTCACCAAATTTCGTTCTTATACCTTGAAGCATTCCTCTGCAGTAACAGTTTGAATTTTTAGGTTTCACTCTGTTTTCTCCTATATTGATAGATGAATTTGGAACTCTAAATCCAACACGGTTTGTGCTAGCTCCTTGAAGCTTGACAAAATAAAGCAGTTCTAAGTTCTGTCTGTACTGTTTGGTTCCTATTCAAGGAACCCTAAGCACAGCATGAGAAAAACCACTTTCGTCAGAAAGGGGTTGCCTAGCTTCCAAAAAACTACGAGTTTCCTGAAATCTCAGCAAATGTTATTTCACCCAATCTTGATGATACTTGGAGGTAATGATCAGTACACCATTCCCACTTGACTCACCAAATTTCATTCTTATAGCTTGAAGCATTCCTCTGCAGTAACAGTTTGAATTTTTAGGTTTCACTCTGTTTTCTCCTGTATAGATAGATGAATTTGGAACTCTAAATCCAACACGGTTTGTGCTAGCTCCTTGAAACTTGACACAATAAAGTAGTTCTAAGTTCTAAGTATACAGTTTGTTTCCTATTCAAGTAACCCTAAGCACAGCCTGAGAAAAACCACTTTCATCAGAAAGGGGTTGCCTAGCTTCCAAAAAACTACGAGTTTCCTGAAATCTCAGCAAATGTTATTTCACCCAATCTTGATGATACTTGGAGGTTATGATCAGTACACCATTCCCACTTGATTCACCAATTTTCATTCATATAGATTGAAGCATTCCTCTGCAGTAACAGTTTGAATTTTTAGGTTTCACTCTGTTTTCTCATATATTGATAGATGAATTTGGAACTCTAAATCCAACACAGTTTGTGCTAGCTCCTTGAAACTTGACAAAATAAAGTAGTTCTAAGTTCTAACTATACAGTTTGTTTCCTATTCAAGTAGCCCTAAGCAGAGACTGTTGAAAACCATATTCGTCTGAAAGGGGTTGTCTAGCTTCCAAAAAACTACGAGTTTCCTGAAATCTCAGCAAATGTTATTTCACCCAATCTTGATGATACTTGGAGGTAATGATCAGTACACCATTCCCACTTGACTCACCAAATTTCGTTCTTATAGCTTGAAGAATTCCTCAGCAGTAACAGTTTGAATTTTTAGGTTTCACTCTGTTTTCTCCTATATTGATAGATGAATTTGGAACTCTAAATCCAACACGGTTTGTGCTAGCTCCTTGAAGCTTGACAAAATAAAGCAGTTCTAAGTTCTGTCTGTACTGTTTGGTTCCTATTCAAGGAACACTAAGCACAGCATGAGAAAAACCACTTTCGTCAGAAAGGGGTTGCCTAGCTTCCAAAAAACTACGAGTTTCCTGAAATCTCAGCAAATGTTATTTCACCCAATCTTGATGATACTTGGAGGTAATGATCAGTACACCATTCCCACTTGACTCACCAAATTTCATTCTTATAGCTTGAAGCATTCCTCTGCAGTAACAGTTTGAATTTTTAGGTTTCACTCTGTTTTCTCCTATATTGATAGATGAATTTGGAACTCTAAATCCAACACAGTTTGTGCTAGGTCCTTGAAACTTGACACAATAAAGTAGTTCTAAGATCTAACTATACAGTTTGTTTCCTATTCAAGTAGCCCTAAGCAGAGACTGATGAAAACCAAATTCGTCTGAAAGGGGTTGCCTAGCTTCCAAAAAACTAGGAGTTTCCTGAAATCTCAGCAAATGTTATTTCACCCAATCTTGATGATACTTGGAGGTAATGATCAGTACACCATTCCCACTTGACTCACCCAATTTCGTTCTTATAGCTTGAAGCATTCCTCTGCAGTAACAGTTTGAATTTTTAGGTTTCACTCTGTTTTCTCCTATATTGATAAATGAATTTGGAACTCTAAATCCAACACAGTTTGTGCTAGCTCCTTGAAACTTGACAAAATAAAGTAGTTCTAAGTTCTAACTATACAGTTTGTTTCCTATTCAAGTAGCCCTAAGCAGAGACTGATGAAAACCAAATTCATCTGAAAGGGGTTGCCTAGCTTCCAAAAAACTACGAGTTTCCTGAAATCTCAGCAAATGTTATTTCACCCAATCTTGATGGTATTTGGAGGTAATGATCAGTACACCATTCCCACTTGACTCACCAAATTTCGTTCTTATACCTTGAAGCATTCCTCAGCAGTAACAGTTTGAATTTTTAGGTTTCACTCTGTTTTCTCCTATATTGATAGATGAATTTGGAACTCTAAATCCAACACGGTTTGTGCTAGCTCCTTGAAACTTGACACAATAAAGTAGTTCTAAGTTCTTACTATACAGTTTGTTTCCTATTCAAGTAGCCCTAAGCAGAGACTGATGAAAACCAAATTTGTCTGAAAGGGGTTGCCTAGCTTCCAAAAAACTACGAGTTTCCTGAAATCTCAGCAAATGTTATTTCACCCAATCTTGATGGTACTTGGAGGTAATGATCAGTACACCATTCCCACTTGACTCACCAAATTTCGTTCTTATACCTTGAAGCATTCCTCAGCAGTAACAGTTTGAATTTTTAGGTTTCACTCTGTTTTCTCCTATATTGATAGATGAATTTGGAACTCTAAATCCAACACGGTTTGTGCTAGCTCCTTGAAGCTTGACAAAATAAAGCAGTTCTAAGTTCTGTCTGTATTGTTTGCTTCCTATTCAAATAGCTCTAAGCCAAGACTGATGAAAACCAAATAAGTTTGAAAGGGGTTGCCTAGCTTCCAAAAAACTACGAGTTTCCTGAAATCTCAGCAAATGTTATTTCACCCAATCTTGATGATACTTGGAGGTAATGATCAGTACACCATTCCCACTTGACTCACCAAATTTCGTTCTTATAGCTTGAAGCATTCCTCTGCAGTAACAGTTTGAATTTTTAGGTTTCACTCTGTTTTCTCCTATATTGATAGATGAATTTGGAACTCTAAATCCAACACGGTTTGTGCTAGCTCCTTGAAGCTTGACAAAATAAAGCAGTTCTAAGTTCTGTCTGTATTGTTTGTTTCCTATTCAAATAGGCCTAAGCAGAGACTGATGACAACCAAATACGTTTCAAAGGGGTTGCCTAGCTTCCAAAAAACTACGAGTTTCCTGAAATCTCAGCAAATGTTATTTCACCCAATCTTGATGATACTTGGAGGTAATGATCAGTACACCATTCCCACTTGACTCACCAAATTTCATTCTTATAGCTTGAAGCATTCCTCTGCAGTAACAGTTTGAATTTTTAGGTTTCACTCTGTTTTCTCCTATATTGATAGATGAATTTGGAACTCTAAATCCAACACGGTTTGTGCTAGCTCCTTGAAGCTTGACAAAATAAAGCAGTTCTAATTTGTGTCGGTATTGTTTGTTTCCTATTCAAATAGCCCTAAGCAGAGACTGATGAAAACCAAATACGTTTGAAAGGGGTTGCCTAGCTTCCAAAAAACTAGGCGTTTCCTGAAATCTCAGCAAATGTTATTTCACCCAATCTTGATGATACTTGGAGGTAATGATCAGAACACAATTCCCACTTGACTCACCAAATTTCGTTCTTATAGCTTGAAGCATTCCTCTGCAGTAACAGTTTGAATTTTTAGGTTTCACTCTGTTTTCTCCTATATTGATAAATGAATTTGGAACTCTAAATCCAACACAGTTTGTGCTAGCTCCTTGAAACTTGACACAATAAAGTAGTTCTAAGTTCTAACTATACAGTTTGTTTCCTATTCAAGTAGCCCTAAGCAGAGACTGATGAAAACCAAATTCCTCTGAAAGGGGTTGCCTAGCTTCCAAAAAACTACGAGTTTCCTGAAATCTCAGCAAATGTTATTTCACCCAATCTTGATGATACTTGGAGGTAATGATCAGTACACCATTCCCACTTTACTCACCAAATTTCGTTCTTATAGCTTGAAGCATTCCTCTGCAGTAACAGTTTGAATTTTTAGGTTTCACTCTGTTTTCTCCTATATTGATAGATGAATTTGGAACTCTAAATCCAACACGGTTTGTGCTAGCTCCTTGAAGCTTGACAAAATAAAGCAGTTCTAAGTTCTGTCTGTATTGTTTGCTTCCTATTCAAATAGCCCTAAGCCAAGACTGATGAAAACCAAATAAGTTTGAAAGGGGTTGCCTAGCTTCCAAAAAACTACGAGTTTCCTGAAATCTCAGCAAATGTTATTTCACCCAATCTTGATGATACTTGGAGGTAATGATCAGTACACCATTCCCACTTGACTCACCAAATTTCGTTCTTATAGCTTGAAGCATTCCTCTGCAGTAACAGTTTGAATTTTTAGGTTTCACTCTGTTTTCTCCTATATTGATAGATGAATTTGGAACTCTAACTCCAACACAGTTTGTGCTAGCTCCTTGAAACTTGACACAATAAAGTAGTTCTAAGTTCTAACTATACATTTTGTTTCCTATTCAAGTAACCCTAAGCACAGCCTGAGAAAAACCACTTTCATCAGAAAGGGGTTGCCTAGCTTCCAAAAAACTACGAGTTTCCTGAAATCTCAGCAAATGTTATTTCACCCAATCTTGATGATACTTGGAGGTAATGATCAGTACACCATTCCCACTTGACTCACCAAATTTCGTTCTTATAGCTTGAAGCATTCCTCTGCAGTAACAGTTTGAATTTTTAGGTTTCACTCTGTTTTCTCCTATATTGATAGATGAATTTGGAACTCTAAATCCAACATGGTTTTTGCTAGCTCCTTGAAGCTTGACAAAATAAAGCAGTTCTAATTTCTGTCGGTATTGTTTGTTTCCTATTCAAATAGCCCTTAGCAGAGACTGAAGAAAACCAAATACGTTTGAAAGGGGTTGCCTAGCTTCCAAAAAACTACGAGTTTCCTGAAATCTCAGCAAATGTTATTTCACCCAATCTTGATGATACTTGGAGGTAATGATCAGTACACCATTCCCACTTGACTCAACAAATTTCGTTCTTATAGCTTGAAGCATTCCTCTGCAGTAACAGTTTGAATTTTTAGGTTTCACTCCGTTTACTCCTATATTGATAGATGAATTTGGAACTCTAAATCCAACACAGTTTGTGCTAGGTCCTTGAAACTTGACACAATATTGTAGTTCTAAGTTGTAACTTTACAGTTTGTTTCCTATTCAAGTAGCCCTAAGCAGAGACTGATGAAAACCAAATATGTCTGAAAGGGGTTGCCTAGCTTCCAAAAAACTACGAGTTTCCTGAAAACTCAGCAAATGTTATTTCACCCAATCTTGATGATACTTGGAGGTAATGATCAGTACACCATTCCCACTTGACTCACCAAATTTTGTTCTTATAGCTGGAAGCATTCCTCTGCAGTAACAGTTTGAATTTTTAGGTTTCACTCTGTTTTCTCCTATATTGATAAATGAATTTGGAACTCTAAATCCAACACAGTTTGTGCTAGCTCCTTGAAACTTGACAAAATAAAGTAGTTCTAAGTTCTAGCTATACAGTTTGTTTCCTATTCAAGTAGCCCTAAGCAGAGACTGATGAAAACCAAATTCGTCTGAAAGGGGTTGCCTAGCTTCCAAAAAACTAGGAGTTTCCTGAAATCTCAGCAAATGTTATTTCACCCAATCTTGATGATACTTGGAGGTAATGATCAGTACACCATTCCCACTTGACTCACCAAATTTCGTTCTTATACCTTGAAGCATTCCTCAGCAGTAACAGTTTGAATTTTTAGGTTTCACTCTGTTTTCTCCTATATTGATAGATGAATTTGGAACTCTAAATCCAACACGGTTTGTGCTAGCTCCTTGAAGCTTGACAAAATAAAGCAGTTCTAAGTTCTGTCTGTACTGTTTGGTTCCTATTCAAGGAACCCTAAGCACAGCATGAGAAAAACCACTTTCGTTAGAAAGGGGTTGCCTAGCTTCCAAAAAACTACGAGTTTCCTGAAATCTCAGCAAACTTTATTTCACCCAATCTTGATGATACTTGGATGTAATGATCAGTACACCATTCCCTATTGACTCACCAAATTTCGTTCTTATAGCTTGAAGCATTCCTCTGCAGTAACAGTTTGAATTTTTAGATTTCACTCTGTTTTCTCATATATTGATAGATGAATTTGGAACTCTAAATCCAACACAGTTTGTGCTAGCTCCTTGAAACTTGACAAAATAAAGTAGTTCTAAGTTCTAACTATACAGTTTGTTTCCTATTCAAGTAGCCCTAAGCAGAGACTGATGAAAACCAAATTCGTCTGAAAGGGGTTGCCTAGCTTCCAAAAAACTACGAGTTTCCTGAAATCTCAGCAAATGTTATTTCACCCAATGTTGATGATACTTGGAGGTAATGATCAGTACACCATTCCCACTTGACTCACCAAATTTCGTTCTTCTACCTTGAAGCATTCCTCTGCAGTAACAGTTTGAATTTTTAGGTTTCACTCTGTTTTCTCCTATATTGATAGATGAATTTGGAACTCTAAATCCAACACGGTTTGTGCTAGCTCCTTGAAGCTTGACAAAATAAAGCAGTTCTAAGTTCTGTCTGTATTGTTTGCTTCCTATTCAAATAGCTCTAAGCCAAGACTGATGAAAACCAAATAAGTTTGAAAGGGGTTGCCTAGCTTCCAAAAAACTACGAGTTTCCTGAAATCTCAGCAAATGTTATTTCACCCAATCTTGATGATACTTGGAGGTAATGATCAGTACACCATTCCCACTTGACTCACCAAATTTCGTTCTTATAGCTTGAAGCATTCCTCTGCAGTAACAGTTTGAATTTTTAGGTTTCACTCTGTTTTCTCCTATATTGATAGATGAATTTGGAACTCTAAATCCAACACAGTTTGTGCTAGCTCCTTGAAACTTGACAAAATAAAGTAGTTCTAAGTTCTAACTATACAGTTGGTTTCCTATTCAAGTAACCCTAAGCACAGCCTGAGAAAAACCACTTTCATCAGAAAGGGGTTGCCTAGCTTCCAAAAAACTATGAGTTTCCTGAAATCTCAGCAAATGTTATTTCACCCAATCTTGATGATACTTGGAGGTAATGATCAGTACACCATTCCCACTTGACTCACCAAATTTCGTTCTTATACCTTGAAGCATTCCTCTGCAGTAACAGTTTGAATTTTTAGGTTTCACTCTGTTTTCTCCTATATTGATAGATGAATTTGGAACTCTAAATCCAACACGGTTTGTGCTAGCTCCTTGAAGCTTGACAAAATAAAGCAGTTCTAAGTTCTGTCTGTACTGTTTGGTTCCTATTCAAGGAACCCTAAGCACAGCATGAGAAAAACCACTTTCGTCAGAAAGGGGTTGCCTAGCTTCCAAAAAACTACGAGTTTCCTGAAATCTCAGCAAATGTTATTTCACCCAATCTTGATGATACTTGGAGGTAATGATCAGTACACCATTCCCACTTGACTCACCAAATTTCATTCTTATAGCTTGAAGCATTCCTCTGCAGTAACAGTTTGAATTTTTAGGTTTCACTCTGTTTTCTCCTGTATAGATAGATGAATTTGGAACTCTAAATCCAACACGGTTTGTGCTAGCTCCTTGAAACTTGACACAATAAAGTAGTTCTAAGTTCTAAGTATACAGTTTGTTTCCTATTCAAGTAACCCTAAGCACAGCCTGAGAAAAACCACTTTCATCAGAAAGGGGTTGCCTAGCTTCCAAAAAACTACGAGTTTCCTGAAATCTCAGCAAATGTTATTTCACCCAATCTTGATGATACTTGGAGGTTATGATCAGTACACCATTCCCACTTGATTCACCAATTTTCATTCATATAGATTGAAGCATTCCTCTGCAGTAACAGTTTGAATTTTTAGGTTTCACTCTGTTTTCTCATATATTGATAGATGAATTTGGAACTCTAAATCCAACACAGTTTGTGCTAGCTCCTTGAAACTTGACAAAATAAAGTAGTTCTAAGTTCTAACTATACAGTTTGTTTCCTATTCAAGTAGCCCTAAGCAGAGACTGTTGAAAACCATATTCGTCTGAAAGGGGTTGTCTAGCTTCCAAAAAACTACGAGTTTCCTGAAATCTCAGCAAATGTTATTTCACCCAATCTTGATGATACTTGGAGGTAATGATCAGTACACCATTCCCACTTGACTCACCAAATTTCGTTCTTATAGCTTGAAGAATTCCTCAGCAGTAACAGTTTGAATTTTTAGGTTTCACTCTGTTTTCTCCTATATTGATAGATGAATTTGGAACTCTAAATCCAACACGGTTTGTGCTAGCTCCTTGAAGCTTGACAAAATAAAGCAGTTCTAAGTTCTGTCTGTACTGTTTGGTTCCTATTCAAGGAACACTAAGCACAGCATGAGAAAAACCACTTTCGTCAGAAAGGGGTTGCCTAGCTTCCAAAAAACTACGAGTTTCCTGAAATCTCAGCAAATGTTATTTCACCCAATCTTGATGATACTTGGAGGTAATGATCAGTACACCATTCCCACTTGACTCACCAAATTTCATTCTTATAGCTTGAAGCATTCCTCTGCAGTAACAGTTTGAATTTTTAGGTTTCACTCTGTTTTCTCCTATATTGATAGATGAATTTGGAACTCTAAATCCAACACAGTTTGTGCTAGGTCCTTGAAACTTGACACAATAAAGTAGTTCTAAGATCTAACTATACAGTTTGTTTCCTATTCAAGTAGCCCTAAGCAGAGACTGATGAAAACCAAATTCGTCTGAAAGGGGTTGCCTAGCTTCCAAAAAACTAGGAGTTTCCTGAAATCTCAGCAAATGTTATTTCACCCAATCTTGATGATACTTGGAGGTAATGATCAGTACACCATTCCCACTTGACTCACCCAATTTCGTTCTTATAGCTTGAAGCATTCCTCTGCAGTAACAGTTTGAATTTTTAGGTTTCACTCTGTTTTCTCCTATATTGATAAATGAATTTGGAACTCTAAATCCAACACAGTTTGTGCTAGCTCCTTGAAACTTGACAAAATAAAGTAGTTCTAAGTTCTAACTATACAGTTTGTTTCCTATTCAAGTAGCCCTAAGCAGAGACTGATGAAAACCAAATTCATCTGAAAGGGGTTGCCTAGCTTCCAAAAAACTACGAGTTTCCTGAAATCTCAGCAAATGTTATTTCACCCAATCTTGATGGTATTTGGAGGTAATGATCAGTACACCATTCCCACTTGACTCACCAAATTTCGTTCTTATACCTTGAAGCATTCCTCAGCAGTAACAGTTTGAATTTTTAGGTTTCACTCTGTTTTCTCCTATATTGATAGATGAATTTGGAACTCTAAATCCAACACGGTTTGTGCTAGCTCCTTGAAACTTGACACAATAAAGTAGTTCTAAGTTCTTACTATACAGTTTGTTTCCTATTCAAGTAGCCCTAAGCAGAGACTGATGAAAACCAAATTTGTCTGAAAGGGGTTGCCTAGCTTCCAAAAAACTACGAGTTTCCTGAAATCTCAGCAAATGTTATTTCACCCAATCTTGATGGTACTTGGAGGTAATGATCAGTACACCATTCCCACTTGACTCACCAAATTTCGTTCTTATACCTTGAAGCATTCCTCAGCAGTAACAGTTTGAATTTTTAGGTTTCACTCTGTTTTCTCCTATATTGATAGATGAATTTGGAACTCTAAATCCAACACGGTTTGTGCTAGCTCCTTGAAGCTTGACAAAATAAAGCAGTTCTAAGTTCTGTCTGTATTGTTTGCTTCCTATTCAAATAGCTCTAAGCCAAGACTGATGAAAACCAAATAAGTTTGAAAGGGGTTGCCTAGCTTCCAAAAAACTACGAGTTTCCTGAAATCTCAGCAAATGTTATTTCACCCAATCTTGATGATACTTGGAGGTAATGATCAGTACACCATTCCCACTTGACTCACCAAATTTCGTTCTTATAGCTTGAAGCATTCCTCTGCAGTAACAGTTTGAATTTTTAGGTTTCACTCTGTTTTCTCCTATATTGATAGATGAATTTGGAACTCTAAATCCAACACGGTTTGTGCTAGCTCCTTGAAGCTTGACAAAATAAAGCAGTTCTAAGTTCTGTCTGTATTGTTTGTTTCCTATTCAAATAGGCCTAAGCAGAGACTGATGACAACCAAATACGTTTCAAAGGGGTTGCCTAGCTTCCAAAAAACTACGAGTTTCCTGAAATCTCAGCAAATGTTATTTCACCCAATCTTGATGATACTTGGAGGTAATGATCAGTACACCATTCCCACTTGACTCACCAAATTTCATTCTTATAGCTTGAAGCATTCCTCTGCAGTAACAGTTTGAATTTTTAGGTTTCACTCTGTTTTCTCCTATATTGATAGATGAATTTGGAACTCTAAATCCAACACGGTTTGTGCTAGCTCCTTGAAGCTTGACAAAATAAAGCAGTTCTAATTTGTGTCGGTATTGTTTGTTTCCTATTCAAATAGCCCTAAGCAGAGACTGATGAAAACCAAATACGTTTGAAAGGGGTTGCCTAGCTTCCAAAAAACTAGGCGTTTCCTGAAATCTCAGCAAACGTTATTTCACCCAATCTTGATGATACTTGGAGGTAATGATCAGTACACCATTCCCACTTGACTCAACAAATTTCGTTCTTATAGCTTGAAGCATTCCTCTGCAGTAACAGTTTGAATTTTTAGGTTTCACTCCGTTTTCTCCTATATTGATAGATGAATTTGGAACTCTAAATCCAACACAGTTTGTGCTAGGTCCTTGAAACTTGACACAATAAAGTAGTTCTAAGTTCTAACTTTACAGTTTGTTTCCTATTCAAGTAGCCCTAAGCAGAGACTGATGAAAACCAAATATGTCTGAAAGGGGTTGCCTAGCTTCCAAAAAACTACGAGTTTCCTGAAATCTCAGCAAATGTTATTTCACCCAATCTTGATGATACTTGGAGGTAATGATCAGTACACCATTCCCACTTGACTCACCAAATTTCGTTCTTATAGCTGGAAGCATTCCTCTGCAGTAACAGTTTGAATTTTTAGGTTTCACTCTGTTTTCTCCTATATTGATAAATGAATTTGGAACTCTAAATCCAACACAGTTTGTGCTAGCTCCTTGAAACTTGAGAAAATAAAGTAGTTCTAAGTTCTAGCTATACAGTTTGTTTCCTATTCAAGTAGCCCTAAGCAGAGACTGATGAAAACCAAATTCGTCTGAAAGGGGTTGCCTAGCTTCCAAAAAACTACGAGTTTCCTGAAATCTCAGCAAATGTTATTTCACCCAATCTTGATGATACTTGGAGGTAATGATCAGTACACCATTCCCACTTGACTCACCAAATTTCGTTCTTATAGCTTGAAGCATTCCTCTGCAGTAACAGTTTGAATTTTTAGGTTTCACTCTGTTTTCTCCTATATTGATAGATGAATTTGGAACTCTAAATCCAACACGGTTTGTGCTAGCTCCTTGAAGCTTGACAAAATAAAGCAGTTCTAAGTTCTGTCTGTACTGTTTGGTTCCTATTCAAGGAACCCTAAGCACAGCATGAGAAAAACCAAATTCGTCTGAAAGGGGTTGCCTAGCTTCCAAAAAACTAGGAGTTTCCTGAAATCTCAGCAAATGTTATTTCACCCAATCTTGATGATACTTGGAGGTAATGATCAGTACACCATTCCCACTTGACTCACCAAATTTCATTCTTATAGCTTGAAGCATTCCTCTGCAGTAACAGTTTGAATTTTTAGGTTTCACTCTGTTTTCTCCTATATTGATAGATGAATTTGGAACTCTAAATCCAACACAGTTTGTGCTAGGTCCTTGAAACTTGACACAATAAAGTAGTTCTAAGATCTAACTATACAGTTTGTTTCCTATTCAAGTAGCCCTAAGCAGAGACTGATGAAAACCAAATTCGTCTGAAAGGTGTTGCCTAGCTTCCAAAAAACTAGGAGTTTCCTGAAATCTCAGCAAATGTTATTTCACCCAATCTTGATGATACTTGGAGGTAATGATCAGTACACCATTCCCACTTGACTCACCCAATTTCGTTCTTATAGCTTGAAGCATTCCTCTGCAGTAACAGTTTGAATTTTTAGGTTTCACTGTGTTTTCTCCTATATTGATAAATGAATTTGGAACTCTAAATCCAACACAGTTTGTGCTAGCTCCTTGAAACTTGACAAAATAAAGTAGTTCTAAGTTCTAACTATACAGTTTGTTTCCTATTCAAGTAGCCCTAAGCAGAGACTGATGAAAACCAAATTCGTCTGAAAGGGGTTGCCTAGCTTCCAAAAAACTACGAGTTTCCTGAAATCTCAGCAAATGTTATTTCACCCAATCTTGATGGTACTTGGAGGTAATGATCAGTACACCATTCCCACTTGACTCACCAAATTTCGTTCTTATACCTTGAAGCATTCCTCAGCAGTAACAGTTTGAATTTTTAGGTTTCACTCTGTTTTCTCCTATATTGATAGATGAATTTGGAACTCTAAATCCAACACGGTTTGTGCTAGCTCCTTGAAACTTGACACAATAAAGTAGTCTAAGTTCTAACTATACAGTTTGTTTCCTATTCAAGTAGCCCTAAGCAGAGACTGATGAAAACCAAATTTGTCTGAAAGGGGTTGCCTAGCTTCCAAAAAACTACGAGTTTCCTGAAATCTCAGCAAATGTCATTTCACCCAATCTTGATGGTACTTGGAGGTAATGATCAGTACACCATTCCCACTTGACTCACCAAATTTCGTTCTTATACCTTGAAGCATTCCTCAGCAGTAACAGTTTGAATTTTTAGGTTTCACTCTGTTTTCTCCTATATTGATAGATGAATTTGGAACTCTAAATCCAACACGGTTTGTGCTAGCTCCTTGAAACTTGACACAATAAAGTAGTTCTAAGTTCTAACTATACAGTTTGTTTCCTATTCAAGTAGCCCTAAGCAGAGACTGATGAAAACCAAATTCGTCTGAAAGGGGTTGCCTAGCTTCCAAAAAACTACGAGTTTCCTGAAATCTCAGCAAATGTTATTTCACCCAATCTTGATGATACTTGGAGGTAATGATCAGTACACCATTCCCACTTGACTCACCAAATTTCGTTCTTATAGCTTGAAGCATTCCTCTGCAGTAACAGTTTGAATTTTTAGGTTTCACTCTGTTTTCTCCTATATTGATAGATGAATTTGGAACTCTAAATCCAACACGGTTTGTGCTAGCTCCTTGAAGCTTGACAAAATAAAGCAGTTCTAATTTGTGTCGGTATTGTTTGTTTCCTATTCAAATAGCCCTAAGCAGAGACTGATGAAAACCAAATACGTTTGAAAGGGGTTGCCTAGCTTCCAAAAAACTAGGCGTTTCCTGAAATCTCAGCAAATGTTATTTCACCCAATCTTGATGATACTTGGAGGTAATGATCAGTACACCATTCCCACTTGACTCAACAAATTTCGTTCTTATAGCTTGAAGCATTCCTCTGCAGTAACAGTTTGAATTTTTAGGTTTCACTCCGTTTTCTCCTATATTGATAGATGAATTTGGAACTCTAAATCCAACACAGTTTGTGCTAGGTCCTTGAAACTTGACACAATAAAGTAGTTCTAAGTTCTAACTTTACAGTTTGTTTCCTATTCAAGTAGCCCTAAGCAGAGACTGATGAAAACCAAATATGTCTGAAAGGGGTTGCCTAGCTTCCAAAAAACTACGAGTTTCCTGAAATCTCAGCAAATGTTATTTCACCCAATCTTGATGATACTTGGAGGTAATGATCAGTACACCATTCCCACTTGACTCACCAAATTTCGTTCTTATAGCTGGAAGCATTCCTCTGCAGTAACAGTTTGAATTTTTAGGTTTCACTCTGTTTTCTCCTATATTGATAAATGAATTTGGAACTCTAAATCCAACACAGTTTGTGCTAGCTCCTTGAAACTTGAGAAAATAAAGTAGTTCTAAGTTCTAGCTATACAGTTTGTTTCCTATTCAAGTAGCCCTAAGCAGAGACTGATGAAAACCAAATTCGTCTGAAAGGGGTTGCCTAGCTTCCAAAAAACTACGAGTTTCCTGAAATCTCAGCAAATGTTATTTCACCCAATCTTGATGATACTTGGAGGTAATGATCAGTACACCATTCCCACTTGACTCACCAAATTTCGTTCTTATAGCTTGAAGCATTCCTCTGCAGTAACAGTTTGAATTTTTAGGTTTCACTCTGTTTTCTCCTATATTGATAGATGAATTTGGAACTCTAAATCCAACACGGTTTGTGCTAGCTCCTTGAAGCTTGACAAAATAAAGCAGTTCTAAGTTCTGTCTGTACTGTTTGGTTCCTATTCAAGGAACCCTAAGCACAGCATGAGAAAAACCAAATTCGTCTGAAAGGGGTTGCCTAGCTTCCAAAAAACTAGGAGTTTCCTGAAATCTCAGCAAATGTTATTTCACCCAATCTTGATGATACTTGGAGGTAATGATCAGTACAGCATTCCCACTTGACTCACCAAATTTCATTCTTATAGCTTGAAGCATTCCTCTGCAGTAACAGTTTGAATTTTTAGGTTTCACTCTGTTTTCTCCTATATTGATAGATGAATTTGGAACTCTAAATCCAACACAGTTTGTGCTAGGTCCTTGAAACTTGACACAATAAAGTAGTTCTAAGATCTAACTATACAGTTTGTTTCCTATTCAAGTAGCCCTAAGCAGAGACTGATGAAAACCAAATTCGTCTGAAAGGTGTTGCCTAGCTTCCAAAAAACTAGGAGTTTCCTGAAATCTCAGCAAATGTTATTTCACCCAATCTTGATGATACTTGGAGGTAATGATCAGTACACCATTCCCACTTGACTCACCCAATTTCGTTCTTATAGCTTGAAGCATTCCTCTGCAGTAACAGTTTGAATTTTTAGGTTTCACTGTGTTTTCTCCTATATTGATAAATGAATTTGGAACTCTAAATCCAACACAGTTTGTGCTAGCTCCTTGAAACTTGACAAAATAAAGTAGTTCTAAGTTCTAACTATACAGTTTGTTTCCTATTCAAGTAGCCCTAAGCAGAGACTGATGAAAACCAAATTCGTCTGAAAGGGGTTGCCTAGCTTCCAAAAAACTACGAGTTTCCTGAAATCTCAGCAAATGTTATTTCACCCAATCTTGATGGTACTTGGAGGTAATGATCAGTACACCATTCCCACTTGACTCACCAAATTTCGTTCTTATACCTTGAAGCATTCCTCAGCAGTAACAGTTTGAATTTTTAGGTTTCACTCTGTTTTCTCCTATATTGATAGATGAATTTGGAACTCTAAATCCAACACGGTTTGTGCTAGCTCCTTGAAACTTGACACAATAAAGTAGTCTAAGTTCTAACTATACAGTTTGTTTCCTATTCAAGTAGCCCTAAGCAGAGACTGATGAAAACCAAATTTGTCTGAAAGGGGTTGCCTAGCTTCCAAAAAACTACGAGTTTCCTGAAATCTCAGCAAATGTTATTTCACCCAATCTTGATGGTACTTGGAGGTAATGATCAGTACACCATTCCCACTTGACTCACCAAATTTCGTTCTTATACCTTGAAGCATTCCTCAGCAGTAACAGTTTGAATTTTTAGGTTTCACTCTGTTTTCTCCTATATTGATAGATGAATTTGGAACTCTAAATCCAACACGGTTTGTGCTAGCTCCTTGAAACTTGACACAATAAAGTAGTTCTAAGTTCTAACTATACAGTTTGTTTCCTATTCAAGTAGCCCTAAGCAGAGACTGATGAAAACCAAATTCGTCTGAAAGGGGTTGCCTAGCTTCCAAAAAACTACGAGTTTCCTGAAATCTCAGCAAATGTTATTTCACCCAATCTTGATGATACTTGGAGGTAATGATCAGTACACCATTCCCACTTGACTCACCAAATTTCGTTCTTATAGCTTGAAGCATTCCTCTGCAGTAACAGATTGAATTTTTAGGTTTCACTCTGTTTTCTCCTATATTGATAGATGAATTTGGAACTCTAAATCCAACACGGTTTGTGCTAGCTCCTTGAAGCTTGACAAAATAAAGCAGTTCTAAGTTCTTTCTGTATTGTTTGTTTCCTATTCAAATAGGCCTAAGCAGAGACTGATGACAACCAAATACGTTTCAAAGGGGTTGCCTAGCTTCCAAAAAACTACGAGTTTCCTGAAATCTCAGCAAATGTTATTTCACCCAATCTTGATGATACTTGGAGGTAATGATCAGTACACCATTCCCACTTGACTCACCAAATTTCATTCTTATAGCTTGAAGCATTCCTCTGCAGTAACAGTTTGAATTTTTAGGTTTCACTCTGTTTTCTCCTATATTGATAGATGAATTTGGAACTCTAAATCCAACACGGTTTGTGCTAGCTCCTTGAAGCTTGACCAAATAAAGCAGTTCTAATTTGTGTCGGTATTGTTTGTTTCCTATTCAAATAGCCCTAAGCAGAGACTGATGAAAACCAAATACGTTTGAAAGGGGTTGCCTAGCTTCCAAAAAACTAGGTGTTTCCTGAAATCTCAGCAAATGTTATTTCACCCAATCTTGATGATACTTGGAGGTAATGATCAGTACACCATTCCCACTTGACTCAACAAATTTCGTTCTTATAGCTTGAAGCATTCCTCTGCAGTAACAGTTTGAATTTTTAGGTTTCACTCTGTTTTCTCCTATATTGATAGATGAATTTGGAACTCTAAATCCAACACAGTTTGTGCTAGGTCCTTGAAACTTGACACAATAAAGTAGTTCTAAGTTCTAACTTTACAGTTTGTTTCCTATTCAAGTAGCCCTAAGCAGAGACTGATGAAAACCAAATATGTCTGAATGGGGTTGCCTAGCTTCCAAAAAACTACGAGTTTCCTGAAATCTCAGCAAATGTTATTTCACACAATCTTGATGATACTTGGAGGTAATGATCAGTACACCATTCCCACTTGACTCACCAAATTTCGTTCTTATAGCTTGAAGCATTCCTCTGCAGTAACAGTTTGAATTTTTAGGTTTCACTCTGTTTTCTCCTATATTGATAGATGAATTTGGAACTCTAAATCCAACACAGTTTGTGCTAGCTCCTTGAAACTTGAGAAAATAAAGTAGTTCTAAGTTCTAGCTATACAGTTTGTTTCCTATTCAAGTAGCCCTAAGCAGAGACTGATGAAAACCAAATTCGTCTGAAAGGGGTTGCCTAGCTTCCAAAAAACTACGAGTTTCCTGAAATCTCAGCAAATGTTATTTCACCCAATCTTGATGATACTTGGAGGTAATGATCAGTACACCATTCCCACTTGACTCACCAAATTTCGTTCTTATAGCTTGAAGCATTCCTCTGCAGTAACAGTTTGAATTTTTAGGTTTCACTCTGTTTTCTCCTATATTGATAGATGAATTTGGAACTCTAAATCCAACACGGTTTGTGCTAGCTCCTTGAAGCTTGACAAAATAAAGCAGTTCTAAGTTCTGTCTGTATTGTTTGTTTCCTATTCAAATAGGCCTAAGCAGAGACTGATGAAAACCAAATACGTTTGAAAGGGGTTGCCTAGCTTCCAAAAAACTACGAGTTTCCTGAAATCTCAGCAAATGTTATTTCACCCAATCTTGATGACACTTGGAGGTAATGATCAGTACACCATTCCCACTTGACTCACCAAATTTCATTCTTATACCTTGAAGCATTCCTCTGCAGTAACAGTTTGAATTTTTAGGTTTCACTCTGTTTTCTCCTGTATAGATAGATGAATTTGGAACTCTAAATCCAACACGGTCTGTGCTAGCTCCTTGAAACTTGACACAATAAAGTAGTTCTAAGTTCTAAGTATACAGTTTGTTTCCTATTCAAGTAACCCTAAGCACAGCCTGAGAAAAACCACTTTCATCAGAAAGGGGTTGCCTAGCTTCCAAAAAACTACGAGTTTCCTGAAATCTCAGCAAATGTTATTTCACCCAATATTGATGATACTTGGAGGTAATGATCAGTACACCATTCCAACTTGACTCACCAAATTTCGTTCCTATGGCTTGAAGCATTCCTCTGCAGTAACAGTTTGAATTTTTAGGTTTCACTCTGTTTTCTCCTATATTGAAAGATGAATTTGGAACTCTAAATCCAACACGGTTTGTGCTAGCTCCTTGAAACTTGACACAATAAAGTAGTTCTAAGTTCTAACTATACAGTTTGTTTCCTATTCAAGTAGCCCTAAGCAGAGACTGATGAAAACCAAATTCGTCTGAAAGGGGTTGCCTAGCTTCCAAAAAACTACGAGTTTCCTGAAATCTCAGCAAATGTTATTTCACCCAATCTTGATGATACTTGGAGGTAATGATCAGTACACCATTCCCACTTGACTCACCAATTTTCGTTCATATAGCTTGAAGCATTCCTCTGCAGTAACAGTTTGAATTTTTAGGTTTCACTCTGTTTTCTCCTATATTGATAGATGAATTTGGAACTCTAAATCCAACACAGTTTGTGCTAGCTCCTTGAAACTTGACAAAATAAAGTAGTTCTAAGTTCTAACTGTACAGTTTGTTTCCTATTCAAGTAGCCCTAAGCAGAGACTGATGAAAACCAAATTCGTCTGAAAGGGGTTGCCTAGCTTCCAAAAAACTACGAGTTTCCTGAAATCTCAGCAAATGTTATTTCACCCAATCTTGATGATACTTGGAGGTAATGATCAGTACACCATTCCCACTTGACTCACCAAATTTCGTTCTTATAGCTTGAAGCATTCCTCTTCAGTAACAGTTTGAATTTTTAGGTTTCACTCTGTTTTCTCCTGTATAGATAGATGAATTTGGAACTCTAAATCCAACACGGTCTGTGCTAGCTCCTTGAAACTTGACACAATAAAGTAGTTCTAAGTTCTAAGTATACAGTTTGTTTCCTATTCAAGTAACCCTAAGCACACCCTGAGAAAAACCACTTTCATCAGAAAGGGGTTGCCTAGCTTCCAAAAAACTAGGAGTTTCCTGAAATCTCAGCAAATGTTAATTCACCCAATCTTGATGATACTTGGAGGTAATGATCAGTACACCATTCCCACTTGACTCACCAAAATTCGTTCTTATAGCTTGAAGCATTCCTCTGCAGTAACAGTTTGAATTTTTAGGTTTCACTCTGTTTTCTCCTATATTGATAGATGAATTTGGAACTCTAAATCCAACACGGTTTGTGCTAGCTCCTTGAAACTTGACACAATAAAGTAGTTCTAAGTTCTAACTATACAGTTTGTTTCCTATTCAAGTAGCCCTAAGCAGAGACTGATGAAAACCAAATTCGTTTGAAAGGGGTTGCCTAGCTTCCAAAAAACTACGAGTTTCCTGAAATCTCAGCAAATGTTATTTCACCCAATCTTGATGATACTTGGAGGTAATGATCAGTACACCATTCCCACTTGACTCACCAATTTTCGTTCTTATAGCTTGAAGCATTTCTCTGCAGTAACAGTTTGAATTTTTAGGTTTCACTCTGTTTTCTCATATATTGATAGATGAATTTGGAACTCTAAATCCAACACAGTTTGTGCTAGCTCCTTGAAACTTGACAAAATAAAGTAGTTCTAAGTTCTAACTGTACAGTTTGTTTCTTATTCAAGTAGCCCTAAGCAGAGACTGATGAAAACCAAATTCCTCTGAAAGGGGTTGCCTAGCTTCCAAAAAACTACGAGTTTCCTGAAATCTCAGCAAATGTTATTTCACCCAATCTTGATGATACTTGGAGGTAATGATCAGTACACCATTCCCACTTTACTCACCAAATTTCGTTCTTATAGCTTGAAGCATTCCTCTGCAGTAACAGTTTGAATTTTTAGGTTTCACTCTGTTTTCTCCTATATTGATAGATGAATTTGGAACTCTAAATCCAACACGGTTTGTGCTAGCTCCTTGAAGCTTGACAAAATAAAGCAGTTCTAAGTTCTGTCTGTATTGTTTGCTTCCTATTCAAATAGCCCTAAGCCAAGACTGATGGAAACCAAATAAGTTTGAAAGGGGTTGCCTAGCTTCCAAAAAACTACGAGTTTCCTGAAATCTCAGCAAATGTTATTTCACCCAATCTTGATGATACTTGGAGGTAATGATCAGTACACCATTCCCACTTGACTCACCAATTTTCGTTCATATAGCTTGAAGCATTCCTCTGCAGTAACAGTTTGAATTTTTAGGTTTCACTCTGTTTTCTCCTATATTGATAGATGAATTTGGAACTCTAAATCCAACACAGTTTGTGCTAGCTCCTTGAAACTTGACAAAATAAAGTAGTTCTAAGTTCTAACTGTACAGTTTGTTTCCTATTCAAGTAGCCCTAAGCAGAGACTGATGAAAACCAAATTCGTCTGAAAGGGGTTGCCTAGCTTCCAAAAAACTACGAGTTTCCTGAAATCTCAGCAAATGTTATTTCACCCAATCTTGATGATACTTGGAGGTAATGATCAGTACACCATTCCCACTTGACTCACCAAATTTCGTTCTTATAGCTTGAAGCATTCCTCTGCAGTAACAGTTTGAATTTTTAGGTTTCACTCTGTTTTCTCCTGTATAGATAGATGAATTTGGAACTCTAAATCCAACACGGTCTGTGCTAGCTCCTTGAAACTTGACACAATAAAGTAGTTCTAAGTTCTAAGTATACAGTTTGTTTCCTATTCAAGTAACCCTAAGCACACCCTGAGAAAAACCACTTTCATCAGAAAGGGGTTGCCTAGCTTCCAAAAAACTAGGAGTTTCCTGAAATCTCAGCAAATGTTAATTCACCCAATCTTGATGATACTTGGAGGTAATGATCAGTACACCATTCCCACTTGACTCACCAAAATTCGTTCTTATAGCTTGAAGCATTCCTCTGCAGTAACAGTTTGAATTTTTAGGTTTCACTCTGTTTTCTCCTATATTGATAGATGAATTTGGAACTCTAAATCCAACACGGTTTGTGCTAGCTCCTTGAAACTTGACACAATAAAGTAGTTCTAAGTTCTAACTATACAGTTTGTTTCCTATTCAAGTAGCCCTAAGCAGAGACTGATGAAAACCAAATTCGTTTGAAAGGGGTTGCCTAGCTTCCAAAAAACTACGAGTTTCCTGAAATCTCAGCAAATGTTATTTCACCCAATCTTGATGATACTTGGAGGTAATGATCAGTACACCATTCCCACTTGACTCACCAATTTTCGTTCTTATAGCTTGAAGCATTTCTCTGCAGTAACAGTTTGAATTTTTAGGTTTCACTCTGTTTTCTCATATATTGATAGATGAATTTGGAACTCTAAATCCAACACAGTTTGTGCTAGCTCCTTGAAACTTGACAAAATAAAGTAGTTCTAAGTTCTAACTGTACAGTTTGTTTCTTATTCAAGTAGCCCTAAGCAGAGACTGATGAAAACCAAATTCCTCTGAAAGGGGTTGCCTAGCTTCCAAAAAACTACGAGTTTCCTGAAATCTCAGCAAATGTTATTTCACCCAATCTTGATGATACTTGGAGGTAATGATCAGTACACCATTCCCACTTTACTCACCAAATTTCGTTCTTATAGCTTGAAGCATTCCTCTGCAGTAACAGTTTGAATTTTTAGGTTTCACTCTGTTTTCTCCTATATTGATAGATGAATTTGGAACTCTAAATCCAACACGGTTTGTGCTAGCTCCTTGAAGCTTGACAAAATAAAGCAGTTCTAAGTTCTGTCTGTATTGTTTGCTTCCTATTCAAATAGCCCTAAGCCAAGACTGATGAAAACCAAATAAGTTTGAAAGGGGTTGCCTAGCTTCCAAAAAACTACGAGTTTCCTGAAATCTCAGCAAATGTTATTTCACCCAATCTTGATGATACTTGGAGGTAATGATCAGTACACCATTCCCACTTGACTAACCAAATTTTGTTCTTATAGCTTGAAGCATTCCTCTGCAGTAACAGTTTGAATTTTTAGGTTTCACTCTGTTTTCTCCTATATTGATAGATGAATTTGGAACTCTAACTCCAACACAGTTTGTGCTAGCTCCTTGAAACTTGACAAAATAAAGTAGTTCTAAGTTCTTACTATACAGTTTGTTTCCTATTCAAGTAGCCCTAAGCAGAGACTGATGAAAACCAAATTCGTCTGAAAGGGGTTGCCTAGCTTCCAAAAAACTACGAGTTTCCTGAAATCTCAGCAAATGTTATTTCACCCAATCTTGATGGTACTTGGAGGTAATGATCAGTACACCATTCCCACTTGACTCACCAAATTTCGTTCTTATACCTTGAAGCATTCCTCAGCAGTAACAGTTTGAATTTTTAGGTTTCACTCTGTTTTCTCCTATATTGATAGATGAATTTGGAACTCTAAATCCAACACGGTTTGTGCTAGCTCCTTGAAACTTGACACAATAAAGTAGTTCTAAGTTCTAACTATACAGTTTGTTTCCTATTCAAGTAGCCCTAAGCAGAGACTGATGAAAACCAAATTCGTCTGAAAGGGGTTGCCTAGCTTCCAAAAAACTACGAGTTTCCTGAAATCTCAGCAAATGTTATTTCACCCAATCTTGATGGTACTTGGAGGTAATGATCAGTACACCATTCCCACTTGACTCACCAAATTTCGTTCTTATACCTTGAAGCATTCCTCAGCAGTAACAGTTTGAATTTTTAGGTTTCACTCTGTTTTCTCCTATATTGATAGATGAATTTGGAACTCTAAATCCAACACGGTTTGTGCTAGCTCCTTGAAACTTGACACAATAAAGTAGTTCTAAGTTCTAACTATACAGTTTGTTTCCTATTCAAGTAGCCCCAAGCAGAGACTGATGAAAACCAAATTCGTCTGAAAGGGGTTGCCTAGCTTCCAAAAAACTACGAGTTTCCTGAAATCTCAGCAAATGTTATTTCACCCAATCTTGATGATACTTGGAGGTAATGATCAGTACACCATTCCCACTTGACTCACCAAATTTCGTTCTTATAGCTTGAAGAATTCCTCTGCAGTAACAGTTTGAATTTTTAGGTTTCACTCTGTTTTCTCCTATATTGATAGATGAATTTGGAACTCTAAATCCAACACAGTTTGTGCTAGCTCCTTGAAACTTGACAAAATAAAGTAGTTCTAAGTTCTAACTATACAGTTTGTTTCCTATTCAAGTAACCCTAAGCACAGCCTGAGAAAAACCACTTTCATCAGAAAGGGGTTGCCTAGCTTCCAAAAAACTACGAGTTTCCTGAAATCTCAGCAAATGTTATTTCACCCAATCTTGATGATACTTGGAGGTAATGATCAGTACACCATTCCCACTTGACTCACCAAATTTCGTTCTTATAGCTTGAAGCATTCCTCTGCAGTAACAGTTTGAATTTTTAGGTTTCACTCTGTTTTCTCCTATATTGATAGATGAATTTGGAACTCTAAATCCAACACGGTTTGTGCTAGCTCCTTGAAGCTTGACAAAATAAAGCAGTTCTAAGTTCTGTCTGTATTGTTTGTTTCCTATTCAAATAGGCCTAAGCAGAGACTGATGACAACCAAATACGTTTCAAAGGGGTTGCCTAGCTTCCAAAAAACTACGAGTTTCCTGAAATCTCAGCAAATGTTATTTCACCCAATCTTGATGATACTTGGAGGTAATGATCAGTACACCATTCCCACTTGACTCACCAAATTTCATTCTTATAGCTTGAAGCATTCCTCTGCAGTAACAGTTTGAATTTTTAGGTTTCACTCTGTTTTCTCCTATATTGATAGATGAATTTGGAACTCTAAATCCAACAAGGTTTGTGCTAGCTCCTTGAAGCTTGACAAAATAAAGCAGTTCTAATTTGTGTCGGTATTGTTTGTATCCTATTCAAATAGCCCTAAGCAGAGACTGATGAAAACCAAATACGTTTGAAAGGGGTTGCCTAGCTTCCAAAAAACTAGGCGTTTCCTGAAATCTCAGCAAATGTTATTTCACCCAATCTTGATGATACTTGGAGGTAATGATCAGTACACCATTCCCACTTGACTCACCAAATTTCGTTCTTATAGCTTGAAGCATTCCTCTGCAGTAACAGTTTGAATTTTTAGGTTTCACTCTGTTTTCTCCTATATTGATAGATGAATTTGGAACTCTAAATCCAACACGGTTTGTGCTAGCTCCTTGAAACTTGACACAATAAAGTAGTTCTAAGTTCTAACTATACAGTTTGTTTCCTATTCAAGTAGCCCTAAGCAGAGACTGATGAAAACCAAATTCGTCTGAAAGGGGTTGCCTAGCTTCCAAAAAACTAGGAGTTTCCTGAAATCTCAGCAAATGTTAATTCACCCAATCTTGATGATACTTGGAGGTAATGATCAGTACACCATTCCCACTTGACTCACCAAAATTCGTTCTTATAGCTTGAAGCATTCCTCTGCAGTAACAGTTTGAATTTTTAGGTTTCACTCTGTTTTCTCCTATATTGATAGATGAATTTGGAACTCTAAATCCAACACGGTTTGTGCTAGCTCCTTGAAACTTGACACAATAAAGTAGTTCTAAGTTCTAACTATACAGTTTGTTTCCTATTCAAGTAGCCCTAAGCAGAGACTGATGAAAACCAAATTCGTTTGAAAGGGGTTGCCTAGCTTCCAAAAAACTACGAGTTTCCTGAAATCTCAGCAAATGTTATTTCACCCAATCTTGATGATACTTGGAGGTAATGATCAGTACACCATTCCCACTTGACTCACCAATTTTCGTTCTTATAGCTTGAAGCATTTCTCTGCAGTAACAGTTTGAATTTTTAGGTTTCACTCTGTTTTCTCATATATTGATAGATGAATTTGGAACTCTAAATCCAACACAGTTTGTGCTAGCTCCTTGAAACTTGACAAAATAAAGTAGTTCTAAGTTCTAACTGTACAGTTTGTTTCTTATTCAAGTAGCCCTAAGCAGAGACTGATGAAAACCAAATTCCTCTGAAAGGGGTTGCCTAGCTTCCAAAAAACTACGAGTTTCCTGAAATCTCAGCAAATGTTATTTCACCCAATCTTGATGATACTTGGAGGTAATGATCAGTACACCATTCCCACTTTACTCACCAAATTTCGTTCTTATAGCTTGAAGCATTCCTCTGCAGTAACAGTTTGAATTTTTAGGTTTCACTCTGTTTTCTCCTATATTGATAGATGAATTTGGAACTCTAAATCCAACACGGTTTGTGCTAGCTCCTTGAAGCTTGACAAAATAAAGCAGTTCTAAGTTCTGTCTGTATTGTTTGCTTCCTATTCAAATAGCCCTAAGCCAAGACTGATGAAAACCAAATAAGTTTGAAAGGGGTTGCCTAGCTTCCAAAAAACTACGAGTTTCCTGAAATCTCAGCAAATGTTATTTCACCCAATCTTGATGATACTTGGAGGTAATGATCAGTACACCATTCCCACTTGACTCACCAAATTTTGTTCTTATAGCTTGAAGCATTCCTCTGCAGTAACAGTTTGAATTTTTAGGTTTCACTCTGTTTTCTCCTATATTGATAGATGAATTTGGAACTCTAACTCCAACACAGTTTGTGCTAGCTCCTTGAAACTTGACACAATAAAGTAGTTCTAAGTTCTAACTATACAGTTTGTTTCCTATTCAAGTAGCCCTAAGCAGAGACTGATGAAAACCAAATTCGTCTGAAAGGGGTTGCCTAGCTTCCAAAAAACTACGAGTTTCCTGAAATCTCAGCAAATGTTATTTCACCCAATCTTGATGATACTTGGAGGTAATGATCAGTACACCATTCCCACTTGACTCACCAATTTTCGTTCATATAGCTTGAAGCATTCCTCTGCAGTAACAGTTTGAATTTTTAGGTTTCACTCTGTTTTCTCCTATATTGATAGATGAATTTGGAACTCTAAATCCAACACAGTTTGTGCTAGCTCCTTGAAACTTGACAAAATAAAGTAGTTCTAAGTTCTAACTGTACAGTTTGTTTCCTATTCAAGTAGCCCTAAGCAGAGACTGATGAAAACCAAATTCGTCTGAAAGGGGTTGCCTAGCTTCCAAAAAACTACGAGTTTCCTGAAATCTCAGCAAATGTTATTTCACCCAATCTTGATGATACTTGGAGGTAATGATCAGTACACCATTCCCACTTGACTCACCAAATTTCGTTCTTATAGCTTGAAGCATTCCTCTGCAGTAACAGTTTGAATTTTTAGGTTTCACTCTGTTTTCTCCTGTATAGATAGATGAATTTGGAACTCTAAATCCAACACGGTCTGTGCTAGCTCCTTGAAACTTGACACAATAAAGTAGTTCTAAGTTCTAAGTATACAGTTTGTTTCCTATTCAAGTAACCCTAAGCACACCCTGAGAAAAACCACTTTCATCAGAAAGGGGTTGCCTAGCTTCCAAAAAACTAGGAGTTTCCTGAAATCTCAGCAAATGTTAATTCACCCAATCTTGATGATACTTGGAGGTAATGATCAGTACACCATTCCCACTTGACTCACCAAAATTCGTTCTTATAGCTTGAAGCATTCCTCTGCAGTAACAGTTTGAATTTTTAGGTTTCACTCTGTTTTCTCCTATATTGATAGATGAATTTGGAACTCTAAATCCAACACGGTTTGTGCTAGCTCCTTGAAACTTGACACAATAAAGTAGTTCTAAGTTCTAACTATACAGTTTGTTTCCTATTCACGTAGCCCTAAGCAGAGACTGATGAAAACCAAATTCGTTTGAAAGGGGTTGCCTAGCTTCCAAAAAACTAGGAGTTTCCTGAAATCTCAGCAAATGTTATTTCACCCAATCTTGATGATACTTGGAGGTAATGATCAGTACACCATTCCCACTTGACTCACCAATTTTCGTTCTTATAGCTTGAAGCATTTCTCTGCAGTAACAGTTTGAATTTTTAGGTTTCACTCTGTTTTCTCATATATTGATAGATGAATTTGGAACTCTAAATCCAACACAGTTTGTGCTAGCTCCTTGAAACTTGACAAAATAAAGTAGTTCTAAGTTCTAACTGTACAGTTTGTTTCTTATTCAAGTAGCCCTAAGCAGAGACTGATGAAAACCAAATTCCTCTGAAAGGGGTTGCCTAGCTTCCAAAAAACTACGAGTTTCCTGAAATCTCAGCAAATGTTATTTCACCCAATCTTGATGATACTTGGAGGTAATGATCAGTACACCATTCCCACTTTACTCACCAAATTTCGTTCTTATAGCTTGAAGCATTCCTCTGCAGTAACAGTTTGAATTTTTAGGTTTCACTCTGTTTTCTCCTATATTGATAGATGAATTTGGAACTCTAAATCCAACACGGTTTGTGCTAGCTCCTTGAAGCTTGACAAAATAAAGCAGTTCTAAGTTCTGTCTGTATTGTTTGCTTCCTATTCAAATAGCCCTAAGCCAAGACTGATGAAAACCAAATAAGTTTGAAAGGGGTTGCCTAGCTTCCAAAAAACTACGAGTTTCCTGAAATCTCAGCAAATGTTATTTCACCCAATCTTGATGATACTTGGAGGTAATGATCAGTACACCATTCCCACTTGACTCACCAAATTTTGTTCTTATAGCTTGAAGCATTCCTCTGCAGTAACAGTTTGAATTTTTAGGTTTCACTCTGTTTTCTCCTATATTGATAGATGAATTTGGAACTCTAACTCCAACACAGTTTGTGCTAGCTCCTTGAAACTTGACAAAATAAAGTAGTTCTAAGTTCTTACTATACAGTTTGTTTCCTATTCAAGTAGCCCTAAGCAGAGACTGATGAAAACCAAATTCGTCTGAAAGGGGTTGCCTAGCTTCCAAAAAACTACGAGTTTCCTGAAATCTCAGCAAATGTTATTTCACCCAATCTTGATGGTACTTGGAGGTAATGATCAGTACACCATTCCCACTTGACTCACCAAATTTCGTTCTTATACCTTGAAGCATTCCTCAGCAGTAACAGTTTGAATTTTTAGGTTTCACTCTGTTTTCTCCTATATTGATAGATGAATTTGGAACTCTAAATCCAACACGGTTTGTGCTAGCTCCTTGAAACTTGACACAATAAAGTAGTTCTAAGTTCTAACTATACAGTTTGTTTCCTATTCAAGTAGCCCTAAGCAGAGACTGATGAAAACCAAATTCGTCTGAAAGGGGTTGCCTAGCTTCCAAAAAACTACGAGTTTCCTGAAATCTCAGCAAATGTTATTTCACCCAATCTTGATGGTACTTGGAGGTAATGATCAGTACACCATTCCCACTTGACTCACCAAATTTCGTTCTTATACCTTGAAGCATTCCTCAGCAGTAACAGTTTGAATTTTTAGGTTTCACTCTGTTTTCTCCTATATTGATAGATGAATTTGGAACTCTAAATCCAACACGGTTTGTGCTAGCTCCTTGAAACTTGACACAATAAAGTAGTTCTAAGTTCTAACTATACAGTTTGTTTCCTATTCAAGTAGCCCCAAGCAGAGACTGATGAAAACCAAATTCGTCTGAAAGGGGTTGCCTAGCTTCCAAAAAACTACGAGTTTCCTGAAATCTCAGCAAATGTTATTTCACCCAATCTTGATGATACTTGGAGGTAATGATCAGTACACCATTCCCACTTGACTCACCAAATTTCGTTCTTATAGCTTGAAGAATTCCTCTGCAGTAACAGTTTGAATTTTTAGGTTTCACTCTGTTTTCTCCTATATTGATATATGAATTTGGAACTCTAAATCCAACACAGTTTGTGCTAGGTCCTTGAAACTTGACAAAATAAAGTAGTTCTAAGTTCTAACTATACAGTTTGTTTCCTATTCAAGTAACCCTAAGCACAGCCTGAGAAAAACCACTTTCATCAGAAAGGGGTTGCCTAGCTTCCAAAAAACTACGAGTTTCCTGAAATCTCAGCAAATGTTATTTCACCCAATCTTGATGATACTTGGAGGTAATGATCAGTACACCATTCCCACTTGACTCACCAAATTTCGTTCTTATAGCTTGAAGCATTCCTCTGCAGTAACAGTTTGAATTTTTAGGTTTCACTCTGTTTTCTCCTATATTGATAGATGAATTTGGAACTCTAAATCCAACACGGTTTGTGCTAGCTCCTTGAAGCTTGACAAAATAAAGCAGTTCTAAGTTCTGTCTGTATTGTTTGTTTCCTATTCAAATAGGCCTAAGCAGAGACTGATGACAACCAAATACGTTTCAAAGGGGTTGCCTAGCTTCCAAAAAACTACGAGTTTCCTGAAATCTCAGCAAATGTTATTTCACCCAATGTTGATGATACTTGGAGGTAATGATCAGTACACCATTCCCACTTGACTCACCAAATTTCATTCTTATAGCTTGAAGCATTCCTCTGCAGTAACAGTTTGAATTTTTAGGTTTCACTCTGTTTTCTCCTATATTGATAGATGAATTTGGAACTCTAAATCCAACAAGGTTTGTGCTAGCTCCTTGAAGCTTGACAAAATAAAGCAGTTCTAATTTGTGTCGGTATTGTTTGTTTCCTATTCAAATAGCCCTAAGCAGAGACTGATGAAAACCAAATACGTTTGAAAGGGGTTGCCTAGCTTCCAAAAAACTAGGCGTTTCCTGAAATCTCAGCAAATGTTATTTCACCCAATCTTGATGATACTTGGAGGTAATGATCAGTACACCATTCCCACTTGACTCACCAAATTTCGTTCTTATAGCTTGAAGCATTCCTCTGCAGTAACAGTTTGAATTTTTAGGTTTCACTCTGTTTTCTCCTATATTGATAGATGAATTTGGAACTCTAAATCCAACACGGTTTGTGCTAGCTCCTTGAAACTTGACACAATAAAGTAGTTCTAAGTTCTAACTATACAGTTTGTTTCCTATTCAAGTAGCCCTAAGCAGAGACTGATGAAAACCAAATTCGTCTGAAAGGGGTTGCCTAGCTTCCAAAAAACTACGAGTTTCCTGAAATCTCAGCAAATGTTATTTCACCCAATCTTGATGATACTTGGAGGTAATGATCAGTACACCATTCCCACTTGACTCACCAATTTTCGTTCATATAGCTTGAAGCATTCCTCTGCAGTAACAGTTTGAATTTTTAGGTTTCACTCTGTTTTCTCCTGTATAGATAGATGAATTTGGAACTCTAAATCCAACATGGTCTGTGCTAGCTCCTTGAAACTTGACACAATAAAGTAGTTCTAAGTTCTAATTATACAGTTTGTTTCCTATTCAAGTAACCCTAAGCACAGCCTGAGAAAAACCACTTTCATCAGAAAGGGGTTGCCTAGCTTCCAAAAAACTAGGAGTTTCCTGAAATCTCAGCAAATGTTATTTCACCCAATCTTGATGGTACTTGGAGGTAATGATCAGTACACCATTCCCACTTGACTCACCAAATTTCGTTCTTATAGCTTGAAGCATTCCTCTGCAGTAACAGTTTGAATTTTTAGGTTTCACTCCATTTTCTCCTATATTGATAGATGAATTTGGAACTCTAAATCCAACACAGTTTGTGCTAGCTCCTTGAAACTTGACAAAATAAAGTAGTTCTAAGTTCTAACTGTACAGTTTGTTTCCTATTCAAGTAGCCCTAAGCAGAGACTGATGAAAACCAAATTCCTCTGAAAGGGGTTGCCTAGCTTCCAAAAAACTACGAGTTTCCTGAAATCTCAGCAAATGTTATTTCACCCAATCTTGATGATACTTGGAGGTAATGATCAGTACACCATTCCCACTTGACTCACCAAATTTCGTTCTTATAGCTTGAAGCATTCCTCTGCAGTAACAGTTTGAATTTTTAGGTTTCACTCTGTTTTCTCCTGTATAGATAGATGAATTTGGAACTCTAAATCCAACATGGTCTGTGCTAGCTCCTTGAAACTTGACACAATAAAGTAGTTCTAAGTTCTAATTATACAGTTTGTTTCCTATTCAAGTAACCCTAAGCACAGCCTGAGAAAAACCACTTTCATCAGAAAGGGGTTGCCTAGCTTCCAAAAAACTAGGAGTTTCCTGAAATCTCAGCAAATGTTATTTCACCCAATCTTGATGGTACTTGGAGGTAATGATCAGTACACCATTCCCACTTGACTCACCAAATTTCGTTCTTATAGCTTGAAGCATTCCTCTGCAGTAACAGTTTGAATTTTTAGGTTTCACTCCGTTTTCTCCTATATTGATAGATGAATTTGGAACTCTAAATCCAACACGGTTTGTGCTAGCTCCTTGAAACTTCACACAATAAAGTAGTTCTATGTTCTAACTTTACAGTTTGTTTCCTATTCAAGAAGCCCTAAGCAGAGACTGATGAAAACCAAATTCGTCTGAAAGGGGTTGCCTAGCTTCCAAAAAACTACGAGTTTCCTGAAATCTCAGCAAATGTTATTTCACCCAATCTTGATGATACTTGGAGGTAATGATCAGTACACCATTCCCACTTGACTCACCAAATTTCGTTCTTATACCTTGAAGCATTCCTCTGCAGTAACAGTTTGAATTTTTAGGTTTCACTCTGTTTTCTCCTATATTGATAAATGAATTTAGAACTCTAAATCCAACACGGTTTGTGCTAACTCCTTGAAACTTGAGAAAATAAAGTAGTTCTAAGTTCTAGCTATACAGTTTGTTTCCTATTCAAGTTGCCCTAAGCAGAGACTGATGAAAAACAAATTCGTCTGAAAGGGGTTGCCTAGCTTCCAAAAAACTACGAGTTTCCTGAAATCTCAGCAAATGTTATTTCACCCAATCTTGATGATACTTGGAGGTAATGATCAGTACACCATTCCCACTTGACTCACCAAATTTCGTTCTTATAGCTTGAAGCATTCCTCAGCAGTAACAGTTTGAATTTTTAGGTTTCACTCTGTTTTCTCCTATATTGATAGATGAATTTGGAACTCTAAATCCAACACGGTTTGTGCTAGCTCCTTGAAGCTTGACAAAATAAAGCAGTTCTAAGTTCTGTCTGTACTGTTTGGTTCCTATTCAAGGAACCCTAAGCACAGCATGAGAAAAACCACTTTCCTCAGAAAGGGGTTGCCTAGCTTCCAAAAAACTACGAGTTTCCTGAAATCTCAGCAAACTTTATTTCACCCAGTCTTGATGATACTTGGAGGTAATGATCAGTACACCATTCCCTCTTGACTCACCAAATTTCGTTCTTATACCTTGAAGCATTCCTCTGCAGTAACAGTTTGAATTTTTAGGTTTCACTCTGTTTTCTTATATATTGATAGATGAATTTGGAACTCTAAATCCAACACAGTTTGTGCTAGCTCCTTGAAACTTGACAAAATAAAGTAGTTCTAAGTTCTAACTATACAGTTTGTTTCCTATTCAAGTAGCCCTAAGCAGAGACTGATGAAAACCAAATTCGTCTGAAAGGGGTTGCCTAGCTTCCAAAAAACTACGAGTTTCCTGAAATCTCAGCAAATGTTATTTCACCCAATCTTGATGATACTTGGAGGTAATGATCAGTACACCATTCCCACTTGACTCACCAAATTTCGTTCTTATAGCTTGAAGCATTCCTCTGCAGTAACAGTTTGAATTTTTAGGTTTCACTCTGTTTTCTCCTATATTGATTGATGAATTTGGAACTCTAAATCCAACACGGTTTGTGCTAGCTCCTTGAAGCTTGACAAAATAAAGCAGTTCTAAGTTCTGTCTGTATTGTTTGTTTCCTATTCAAATAGCCCTAAGCCGAGACTGATGAAAAACAAATTCGTCTGAAAGGGGTTGCCTAGCTTCCAAAAAACTACGAGTTTCCTGAAATCTCAGCAAATGTTATCTCACCCAATCTTGATGATACTTGGCGATAATGATCAGGACACCATTCCCACTTGACTCACCAAATTTCGTTCTTATAGCTTGAAGCATTCCTCTGCAGTAACAGTTTGAATTTTTAGGTTTCACTCTGTTTTCTCCTATATTGATAGATGAATTTGGAACTCTAAATCCAACACGGTTTGTGCTAGCTCCTTGAAACTTGACACAATAAAGTAGTTCTAAGTTCTAACTATACAGTTTGTTTCCTATTCAAGTAGCCCTAAGCAGAGACTGATGAAAACCAAATTCGTCTGAAAGGGGTTGCCTAGCTTCCAAAAAACTACGAGTTTCCTGAAATCTCAGCAAATGTTATTTCACCCAATCGTGATGATACTTGGAGGTAATGATCAGTACACCATTCCCACTTGACTCACCAAATTTCATTCTTATAGCTTGAAGCATTCCTCTGCAGTAACAGTTTGAATTTTTAGGTTTCACTCTGTTTTCTCCTATATTGATAGATGAATTTGGAACTCTAAATCCAACACGGTTTGTGCTAGCTCCTTGAAACTTGACACAAAAAAGTAGTTCTAAGTTCTAACTATACAGTTTGTTTCATATTCAAGTAACCCTAAGCACAGCCTGAGAAACACCACTTATATCAGAAAGGGGTTGCCTAGCTTCCAAAAAACTACGAGTTTCCTGAAATCTCAGCAAATGTTATTTCACCCAATCTTGATGATACTTGGAGGTAATGATCAGTACACCATTCCCACTTGACTCACCAAATTTCGTTCTTATAGCTTGAATCATTCCTCTGCAGTAACAGTTTGAATTTTTAGGTTTCACTCTGTTTTCTCCTGTATTGATAGATGAATTTGGAACTCTAAATCCAACACGGTTTGTGCTAGCTCCTTGAAACTTGACACAATAAAGTAGTTCTAAGTTCTAACTATACAGTTTGTTTCCTATTCAAGTAGCCCTAAGCAGAGACTGATGAAAACCAAATTCGTCTGAAAGGGGTTGCCTAGCTTCCAAAAAACTACGAGTTTCCTGAAATCTCAGCAAATGTTATTTCACCCAATCTTGATGATACTTGGAGGTAATGATCAGTACACCATTCCCACTTGACTCACCAAATTTCGTTCTTATAGCTTGAAGAATTCCTCTGCAGTAACAGTTTGAATTTTTAGGTTTCACTCTGTTTTCTCCTATATTGATAGATGAATTTGGAACTCTAAATCCAACACAGTTTGTGCTAGCTCCTTGAAACTTGACAAAATAAAGTAGTTCTAAGTTCTAACTATACAGTTTGTTTTCTATTCAAGTAACCCTAAGCACAGCCTGAGAAAAACCACTTTCATCAGAAAGGGGTTGCCTAGCTTCCAAAAAACTACGAGTTTCCTGAAATCTCAGCAAATGTTATTTCACCCAATCGTGATGATACTTGGAGGTAATGATCAGTACACCATTCCCACTTGACTCACCAAATTTCATTCTTATAGCTTGAAGCATTCCTCTGCAGTAACAGTTTGAATTTTTAGGTTTCACTCTGTTTTCTCCTATATTGATAGATGAATTTGGAACTCTAAATCCAACACGGTTTGTGCTAGCTCCTTGAAGCTTGACAAAATAAAGCAGTTCTAAGTTCTGTCTGTATTGTTTGTTTCCTATTCAAATAGCCCTAAGCAGAGACTGATGAAAACCAAATACGTTTGAAAGGGGTTGCCTAGCTTCCAAAAAACTATGAGTTTCCTGAAATCTCAGCAATGTTTTTTCACCCAATCTTGATGATACTTGGAGGTAATGATCAGTACACCATTCCCACTTGACTCACCAAATTTCGTTCTTATAGCTGGAAGCATTCCTCTGCAGTAACAGTTTTAATTTTTAGGTTTCACTCTGTTTTCTCCTATATTGATAGATGAATTTGGAACTCTAAATCCAACACAGTTTGTGCTAGGTCCTTGAAACTTGACACAATAAAGTAGTTCTAAGTTCTAACTATACAGTTTCTTTCCTATTCAAGTAGCCCTAAGCAGAGACTGATGAAAACCAAATTCGTCTGAAAGGGGTTGCCTAGCTTCCAAAAAACTATGAGTTTCCTGAAATCTCAGCAATGTTTTTTCACCCAATCTTGATGATACTTGGAGGTAATGATCAGTACACCATTCCCTCTTGACTCACCAAATTTCGTTCTTATAGCTTGAAGCATTCCTCTGCAGTAACAGTTTGAATTTTTAGGTTTCACTCTGTTTTCTCCTATATTGATAGATGAATTTGGAACTCTAAATCCAACACAGTTTGTGCTAGCTCCTTGAAACTTGACAAAATATAGTAGTTCTAAGTTCTAACTATACAGTTTGTTTCCTATTCATGTAGCCCTAAGCAGAGACTGATGAAAACCAAATTCGTCTGAAACTGGTTGCCTAGATTCCAAAAAACTACGAGTTTCCTGAAATCTCAGCAAATGTTATTTCACCCAATCTTGATGATACTTGGAGGTAATGATCAGTACACCATTCCCACTTGACTCACCAAATTTCGTTCTTATAGCTTGAAGCATTCCTCTGCAGTAACAGTTTGAATTTTTAGGTTTCACTCTGTTTTCTCCTATATTGATAGATTAATTTGGAACTCTAAATCCAACACGGTTTGTGCTAGCTCCTTGAAGCTTGACAAAATAAAGCAGTTCTAATTTCTGTCTGTATTGTTTGTTTCCTATTCAAATAGCCCTAAGCAGAGACTGATGAAAACCAAATACGTTTGAAAGGGGTTGCCTAGCTTCCAAAAAACTAGGAGTTTCCTGAAATCTCAGCAAATGTTATTTCACCCAATCTTGATGATACTTGGAGGTAATGATCAGTACACCATTCGCACTTGACTCACCAAATTTCGTTCTTATAGCTTGAAGCATTCCTCTGCAGTAACAGTTTGAATTTTTAGGTTTCACTCTGTTTTCTCCTATATTGATAGATGAATTTGGAACTCTAAATCCAACACGGTTTGTGCTAGCTCCTTGAAACTTGACAAAATAAAGCAGTTCTAATTTCTGTCTGTATTGTTTGTTTCCTATTCAAATAGCCCTAAGCAGAGACTGATGAAAACCAAATACGTTTGAAAGGGGTTGCCTAGCTTCCAAAAAACTAGGAGTTTCCTGAAATCTCAGCAAATGTTATTTCACCCAATCTTGATGATACTTGGAGGTAATGATCAGTACACCATTCCCACTTGACTCACCAAATTTCGTTCTTATAGCTTGAAGCATTCCTCTGCAGTAACAGTTTGAATTTTTAGGTTTCACTCTGTTTTCTCCTATATTGATAGATGAATTTGGAACTCTAAATCCAACACAGTTTGTGCTAGGTCCTTGAAACTTGACACAATAAAGTAGTTCTATGTTCTAACTATACAGTTTGTTTCCTATTCAAGTAGCCCTAAGCAGAGACTGATGAAAACCAAGTTCGTCTGAAAGGGTTTGCCTAGCTTCCAAAAAACTACGAGTTTCCTGAAATCTCAGCAAATGTTATTTCACCCAATCTTGATGATACTTGGAGGTAATGATCAGTACACCATTCCCACTTGACTCACCAAATTTCGTTCTTATAGCTGGAAGCATTCCTCTGCAGTAACAGTTTTAATTTTTAGGTTTCACTCTGTTTTCTCCTATATTGATAGATGAATTTGGAACTCTAAATCCAACACAGTTTGTGCTAGGTCCTTGAAACTTGACACAATAAAGTAGTTCTAAGTTCTAACTATACAGTTTCTTTCCTATTCAAGTAGCCCTAAGCAGAGACTGATGAAAACCAAATTCGTCTGAAAGGGGTTGCCTAGCTTCCAAAAAACTATGAGTTTCCTGAAATCTCAGCAATGTTTTTTCACCCAATCTTGATGATACTTGGAGGTAATGATCAGTACACCATTCCCTCTTGACTCACCAAATTTCGTTCTTATAGCTTGAAGCATTCCTCTGCAGTAACAGTTTGAATTTTTAGGTTTCACTCTGTTTTCTCCTATATTGATAGATGAATTTGGAACTCTAAATCCAACACAGTTTGTGCTAGCCCCTTGAAACTTGACAAAATATAGTAGTTCTAAGTTCTAACTATACAGTTTGTTTCCTATTCATGTAGCCATAAGCAGAGACTGATGAAAACCAAATTCGTCTGAAACTGGTTGCCTAGATTCCAAAAAACTACGAGTTTCCTGAAATCTCAGCAAATGTTATTTCACCCAATCTTGATGATACTTGGAGGTAATGATCAGTACACCATTCCCACTTGACTCACCAAATTTCGTTCTTATAGCTTGAAGCATTCCTCTGCAGTAACAGTTTGAATTTTTAGGTTTCACTCTGTTTTCTCCTATATTGATAGATGAATTTGGAACTCTAAATCCAACACAGTTTGTGCTAGGTCCTTGAAACTTGACACAATAAAGTAGTTCTAAGTTCTAACTATACAGTTTGTTTCCTATTCAAGTAGCCCTAAGCAGAGACTGATGAAAACCAAATTCGTCTGAAAGGGGTTGCCTAGCTTCCAAAAAACTACGAGTTTCATGAAATCTCAGCAAATGTTATTTCACCCAATCTTGATGATACTTGGAGGTAATGATCAGTACACCATTCCCACTTGACTCACCAAATTTCGTTCTTATAGCTTGAAGCATTCCTCTGCAGTAACAGTTTGAATTTTTAGGTTTCACTCTGTTTTCTCCTATATTGATAAATGAATTTGGAACTCTAAATCCAACACAGTTTGTGCTAGCTCCTTGAAACTTGACAAAATAAAGTAGTTCTAAGTTCTAACTATACAGTTTGTTTCCTATTCAAGTAGCCCTAAGCAGAGACTGATGAAAACCAAATTCGTCTGAAAGGGGTTGCCTAGCTTCCAAAAAACTACGAGTTTCCTGAAATCTCAGCAAATGTTATTTCACCCAATCTTGATGGTACTTGGAGGTAATGATCAGTACACCATTCCCACTTGACTCACCAAATTTCATTCTTATACCTTGAAGCATTCCTCTGCAGTAACAGTTTGAATTTTTAGGTTTCACTCTGTTTTCTCCTATATTGATAGATGAATTTGGAACTCTAAATCCAACACGGTTTGTGCTAGCTCCTTGAAACTTGACACAATAAAGTAGTTCTAAGTTCTAACTATACAGTTTGTTTCCTATTCAAGTAGCCCTAAGCAGAGACTGATGAAAACCAAATTCGTCTGAAAGGGGTTGCCTAGCTTCCAAAAAACTACGAGTTTCCTGAAATCTCAGCAAATGTTATTTCACCCAATCTTGATGATACTTGGAGGTAATGATCAGTGCACCATTCCCACTTGACTCACCAAATTTCGTTCTTATAGCTTGAAGAATTCCTCTGCAGTAACAGTTTGAATTTTTAGGTTTCACTCTGTTTTCTCCTATATTGATAGATGAATTTGGAACTCTAAATCCAACACAGTTTGTGCTAGCTCCTTGAAACTTGACAAAATAAAGTAGTTCTAAGTTCTAACTATACAGTTTGTTTCTTATTCAAGTAACCCTAAGCACAGCCTGAGAAAAACCACTTTCATCAGAAAGGGGTTGCCTAGCTTCCAAAAAACTACGAGTTTCCTGAAATCTCAGCAAATGTTATTTCACCCAATCTTGATGATACTTGGAGGTAATGATCAGTACACCATTCCCACTTGACTCACCAAATTTCATTCTTATAGCTTGAAGCATTCCTCTGCAGTAACAGTTTGAATTTTTAGGTTTCACTCTGTTTTCTCCTATATTGATAGATGAATTTGGAACTCTAAATCCAACAAGGTTTGTGCTAGCTCCTTGAAGCTTGACAAAATAAAGCAGTTCTAATTTGTGTCGGTATTGTTTGTTTCCTATTCAAATAGCCCTAAGCAGAGACTGATGAAAACCAAATACGTTTGAAAGGGGTTGCCTAGCTTCCAAAAAACTAGGCGTTTCCTGAAATCTCAGCAAATGTTATTTCACCCAATCTTGATGATACTTGGAGGTAATGATCAGTACACCATTCCCACTTGACTCACCAAATTTCGTTCTTATAGCTTGAAGCATTCCTCTGCAGTAACAGTTTCAATTTTTAGGTTTCACTCTGTTTTCTCCTATATTGATAGATGAATTTGGAACTCTAAATCCAACAGGGTTTGTGCTAGCTCCTTGAAGCTTGACAAAATAAAGCAGTTCTAAGTTCTGTCTGTACTGTTTGTTTCCTATTCAAGGAACCCTAAGCACAGCATGAGAAAAACCACTTTCGTCAGAAATGGGTTGCCTATCTTCCAAAAAACTACGAGTTTCCTGAAATCTCAGCAAATGATATTTCACCCAATCTTGATGATACTTCGAGGTAATGATCAGTACACCAATCCCACTTGACTCAACAAATTTTGTTCTTATAGCTTGAAGCATTCCTCTGCAGTAACAGTTTGAATTTTTAGGTTTCACTGTTTTCTCCTATATTGATATATGAATTTGGAACTCTAAATCCAACACGGTTTGTGCTAGCTCCTTGAAACTTGACAAAATAAAGCAGTTCTAAGTTCTGTCTGTACACTTTATTTCCTATTCAAGTAGCCCTAAGCAGAGACTGATGAAAACCAAATTCATCTGAAAGGGGTTGCCTAGCTTCCAAAAAACTACGAGTTTCCTGAAATCTCAGCAAATGTTATTTCACCCAATCTTGATGATACTTGGAGGTAATGATCAGTACATCATTCCCACTTGACTCACCAAATTTCGTTCTTATAGCTTGAAGCATTCCTCTCCAGTAACAGTTTGAATTTTTAGGTTTCACTCTGTTTTCTCCTATATTGATAGATGGATTTGGAACTCTAAATCCAACACGGTTTGTGCTAGCTCCTTGAAACTTGACACAAAAAAGTAGTTCTAAGTTCTAACTATACAGTTTGTTTCATATTCAAGTAACCCTAAGCACAGCCTGAGAAACACCACTTATATCAGAAAGGGGTTGCCTAGCTTCCAAAAAACTACGAGTTTCCTGAAATCTCAGCAAATGTTATTTCACCCAACCTTGATGATACTTGGAGGTAATGATCAGTACACAATTCCCACTTGACTCACCAAATTTCGTTCTTATAGCTTGAAGCATTCCTCTGCAGTAACAGTTTGAATTTTTAGGTTTCACTCTGTTTTCTCCTATATTGATAGATGAATTTGGAACTCTAAATCCAACACGGTTTGTGCTAGCTCCTTGAAACTTGACACAATAAAGTAGTTCTAAGTTCTAACTATGCAGTTTGTTTCCTATTCAAGTAGCCCTAAGCAGAGACTGATGAAAACCAAATTCGTCTGAAAGGGGTTTCCTAGCTTCCAAAAAACTACGAGTTTCCTGAAATCTCAGCAAATGTTATTTCACCCAATCTTGATGATACTTGGAGGTAATGATCAGTACACCATTCCCACTTGACTCACCAAATTTCGTTCTTATAGCTTGAAGAATTCCTCTGCAGTAACAGTTTGAATTTTTAGGTTTCACTCTGTTTTCTCCTATATTGATAGATGAATTTGGAACTCTAAATCCAACACAGTTTGTGCTAGCTCCTTGAAACTTGACAAAATAAAGTAGTTCTAAGTTCTAACTATACAGTTTGTTTCCTATTCAAGTAACCCTAAGCACAGCCTGAGAAAAACCACTTTCATCAGAAAGGGGTTGCCTAGCTTCCAAAAAACTATGAGTTTCCTGAAATCTCAGCAATGTTTTTTCACCCAATCTTGATGATACTTGGAGATAATGATCAGTACACCATTCCCTCTTGACTCACCAAATTTCGTTCTTATAGCTTGAAGCATTCCTCTGCAGTAACAGTTTGAATTTTTAGGTTTCACTCTGTTTTCTCCTATATTGATAGATGAATTTGGAACTCTAAATCCAACACAGTTTGTGCTAGCTCCTTGAAACTTGACAAAATATAGTAGTTCTAAGTTCTAACTATACAGTTTGTTTCCTATTCATGTAGCCCTAAGCAGAGACTGATGAAAACCAAATTCGTCTGAAACTGGTTGCCTAGATTCCAAAAAACTATGAGTTTCCTGAAATCTCAGCAAATGTTATTTCACCCAATCTTGATGATACTTGGAGGTAATGATCAGCACACCATTCCCACTTGACTCACCAAATTTCGTTCTTATAGCTTGAAGCATTCCTCTGCAGTAACAGTTTGAATTTTTAGGTTTCACTCTGTTTTCTCCTATATTGATAGATTAATTTGGAACTCTAAATCCAACACGGTTTGTGCTAGCTCCTTGAAGCTTGACAAAATAAAGCAGTTCTAATTTCTGTCTGTATTGTTTGTTTCCTATTCAAATAGCCCTAAGCAGAGACTGATGAAAACCAAATACGTTTGAAAGGGGTTGCCTAGCTTCCAAAAAACTAGGAGTTTCCTGAAATCTCAGCAAATGTTATTTCACCCAATCTTGATGATACTTGGAGGTAATGATCAGTACACCATTCGCACTTGACTCACCAAATTTCGTTCTTATAGCTTGAAGCATTCCTCTGCAGTAACAGTTTGAATTTTTAGGTTTCACTCTGTTTTCTCCTATATTGATAGATGAATTTGGAACTCTAAATCCAACACAGTTTGTGCTAGCTCCTTGAAACTTGACACAATAAAGTAGTTCTAAGTTCTAACTATACAGTTTGTTTCCTATTCAAGTAGCCCTAAGCAGAGACTGATGAAAACCAAGTTCGTCTGAAAGGGTTTGCCTAGCTTCCAAAAAACTACGAGTTTCCTGAAATCTCAGCAAATGTTATTTCACCCAATCTTGATGATACTTGGAGGTAATGATCAGTACACCATTCCCACTTGACTCACCAAATTTCGTTCTTATAGCTGGAAGCATTCCTCTGCAGTAACAGTTTGAATTTTTAGGTTTCACTCTGTTTTCTCCTATATTGATAAATGAATTTGGAACTCTAAATCCAACACAGTTTGTGCTAGCTCCTTGAAACTTGACAAAATAAAGTAGTTCTAAGTTCTAACTATACAGTTTGTTTCCTATTCAAGTAGCCCTAAGCAGAGACTGATGAAAACCAAATTCGTCTGAAAGGGGTTGCCTAGCTTCCAAAAAACTACGAGTTTCCTGAAATCTCAGCAAATGTTATGTCACCCAATCTTGATGATACTTGGAGGTAATGATCAGTACACCATTCCCACTTGACTCACCAAATTTCATTCTTATAGCTTCAAGCATTCCTCTGCAGTAACAGTTTGAATTTTTAGGTTTCACTCTGTTTTCTCCTATATAGATAGATGAATTTGGAACTCTAAATCCAACACGGTTTGTGCTAGCTCCTTGAAACTTGACAAAATAAAGCAGTTCTAAGTTCTGTCTATGCTCTTTGTTTCCTATTCAAGTAGCCCTAAGCAGAGACTGATGAAAACCAAATTAGTCTGAAAGGGGTTGCCTAGCTTCCAAGAAACTACGAGTTTCCTGAAATCTCAGCAAATGTTATTTCACCCAATCTTGATGATACTTGGAGGTAATGATCAGTACACCATTCCCACTTGACTCACCAAATTTCGTTCTTATAGCTTGAAGCATTCCTCTGCAGTAACAGTTTGAATTTTTAGGTTTCACTCTGTTTTCTCCTATATTGATAGATGAATTTGGAACTCTAAATCCAACACGGTTTGTGCTAGCTCCTTGAAGCTTGAAAAAATAAAGCAGTTCTAAGTTCTGTCTGTACTGTTTGTTTCCTATTCAAGTAACCCTAAGCACAGCATGAGAAAAACCACTTTCCTCAGAAAGGGGTTGCCTAGCTTCCAAAAAACTACGAGTTTCCTGAAATCTCAGCAATGTTTTTTCACCCAATCTTGATGATACTTGGAGGTAATGATCAGTACAACATTCCCTCTTGACTCACCAAATTTCGTTCTTATAGCTTGAAGCATTCCTCTGCAGTAACAGTTTGAATTTTTAGGTTTCACTCTGTTTTCTCCTATATTGATAGATGAATTTGGAACTCTAAATCCAACACAGTTTGTGCTAGCTCCTTGAAACTTGACAAAATATAGTAGTTCTAAGTTCTAACTATACAGTTTGTTTCCTATTCAAGTAGCCCTAAGCAGAGACTGATGAAAACCAAATTCGTCTGAAACTGGTTGCCTAGATTCCAAAAAACTACGAGTTTCCTGAAATCTCAGCAAATGTTATTTCACCCAATCTTGATGATACTTGGAGGTAATGATCAGTACACCATTCCCACTTGACTCACCAAATTTCGTTCTTATAGCTTGAAGCATTCCTCTGCAGTAACAGTTTGAATTTTTAGGTTTCACTCTGTTTTCTCTTATATTGATAGATGAATTTGGAACTCTAAATCCAACACAGTTTGTGCTAGGTCCTTGAAACTTGACACAATAAAGTAGTTCTAAGTTCTAACTATACAGTTTGTTTCCTATTCAAGTAGCCCTAAGCAGAGACTGATGAAAACCAAATTCGTCTGAAAGGGGTTGCCTAGCTTCCAAAAAACTACGAGTTTCCTGAAATCTCAGCAAATGTTATTTCACCCAATCTTGATGGTACTTGGAGGTAATGATCAGTACACCATTCCCACTTGACTCACCAAATTTCGTTCTTATAGCTTGAAGCATTCCTCTGCAGTAACAGTTTGAATTTTTAGGTTTCACTCTGTTTTCTCCTATATTGATAGATGAATTTGGAACTCTAAATCCAACACAGGTTGTGCTAGCTCCTTGAAACTTGACACAATAAAGCAGTTCTAAGTTCTAACTATACAGTTTGTTTCCTATTCAAGTAGCCCTAAGCAGAGACTGATGAAAACCAAATTCGTCTGAAAGGGGTTGCCTAGCTTCCAAAAAACTACGAGTTTCCTGAAATCTCAGCAAATGTTCTTTCACCCAATCTTGATGATACTTGGAGGTAATGATCAGTACACCATTCCCACTTGACTCACCAAATTTCGTTCTTATAGCTTGAAGCATTCCTCTGCAGTAACAGTTTGAATTTTTAGGTTTCACTCTGTTTTCTCCTATATTGATAGATGAATTTGGAACTCTAAATCCAACACGGTTTGTGCTAGCTCCTTGAAGCTTGACAAAATAAAGCAGTTCTAAGTTCTGTCTGTATTGTTTGTTTCCTATTCAAATAGCCCTAAGCCGAGACTGATGAAAACCAAATAAGTTTGAAAGGGGTTGCCTAGCTTCCAAAAAACTAGGAGTTTCCTGAAATCTCAGCAAATGTTATTTCACCCAATCTTGATGATACTTGGAGGTAATGATCAGTACACCATTCCCACTTGACTCACCAAATTTCATTCTTATAGCTTGAAGCATTCCTCTGCAGTAACAGTTTGAATTTTTAGGTTTCACTCTGTTTTCTCCTATATTGATAGATGAATTTGGAACTCTAAATCCAACACAGTTTGTGCTAGCTCCTTGAAACTTGACAAAATAAAGTAGTTCTAAGTTCTAACTATACAGTTTGTTTCCTATTCAAGTAGCCCTAAGCAGAGACTGATGAAAACCAAATTCGTCTGAAACTGGTTGCCTAGATTCCAAAAAACTACGAGTTTCCTGAAATCTCAGCAAATGTTATTTCACCCAATCTTGATGATACTTGGAGGTAATGATCAGTATACCATTCCCACTTGACTCACCAAATTTCGTTCTTATAGCTTGAAGCATTCCTCTGCAGTAACAGTTTGAATTTTTAGGTTTCACTCTGTTTTCTCCTATATTGATAGATGAATTTGGAACTCTAAATCCAACACGGTTTGTGCTAGCTCCTTGAAGCTTGACAAAATAAAGCAGTTCTAATTTCTGTCTGTATTGTTTGTTTCCTATTCAAATAGCCCTAAGCAGAGACTGATGAAAACCAAATATGTTTGAAAGGGGTTGCCTAGCTTCCAAAAAACTAGGAGTTTCCTGAAATCTCAGCAAATGTTATTTCACCCAATCTTGATGATACTTGGAGGTAATGATCAGTACACCATTCCCACTTGACTCACCAAATTTCGTTCTTTTAGCTTGAAGCATTCCTCTGCAGTAACAGTTTGAATTTTTAGGTTTCACTCTGTTTTCTCCTATATTGATAAATGAATTTGGAACTCTAAATCCAACACAGTTTGTGCTAGCTCCTTGAAACTTGACAAAATAAAGTAGTTCTAAGTTCTAACTATACAGTTTGTTTCCTATTCAAGTAGCCCTAAGCAGAGACTGATGAAAACCAAATTCGTCTGAAAGGGGTTGCCTAGCTTCCAAAAAACTACGAGTTTCCTGAAATCTCAGCAAATGTTATGTCACCCAATCTTGATGATACTTGCAGGTAATGATCAGTACACCATTCCCACTTGACCCACCAAATTTCGTTCTTATAGCTTCAAGCATTCCTCTGCAGTAACAGTTTGAATTTTTAGGTTTCACTCTGTTTTCTCCTATATTGATAGATGAATTTGGAACTCTAAATCCAACACGGTTTGTGCTAGCTCCTTGAAACTTGACAAAATAAAGCAGTTCTAAGTTCTGTCTATGCTGTTTGTTTCCTATTCAAGTAGCCCTAAGCAGAGACTGATGAAAACCAAATTCGTCTGAAAGGGGTTGCCTAGCTTCCAAAAAACTACGAGTTTCCTGAAATCTCAGCAAATGTTATTTCACCCAATCTTGATGATACTTGGAGGTAATGATCAGTACACCATTCCCACTTGACTCACCAAATTTCGTTCTTATAGCTTGAAGCATTCCTCTGCAGTAACAGTTTGAATTTTTAGGTTTCACTCTGTTTTCTACTATATTGATAGATGAATTTGGAACTCTAAATCCAACACGGTTTGTGCTAGCTCCTTGAAGCTTGACAAAATAAAGCAGTTCTAAGTTCTGTCTGTACTGTTTGTTTCCTATTCAAGTAACCCTAAGCACAGCATGAGAAAAACCACTTTCGTCAGAAAGGGGTTGCCTAGCTTCCAAAAAACTACGAGTTTCCTGAAATCTCAGCAAATGTTTTTTCACCCAATCTTGATGATACTTGGAGGTAATGATCAGTACCCCATTCCCACTTGACTCACCAAATTTCGTTCTTATAGCTTGAAGCATTCCTCTGCATGAACAGTTTGAATTTTTAGGTTTCACTCTGTTTTCTCCTATATTGATAAATGAATTTGGAACTCTAAATCCAACACAGTTTGTGCTAGCTCCTTGAAACTTGACAAAATAAAGTAGTTCTAAGTTCTAACTGTACAGTTTGTTTCCTATTCAAGTAGCCCTAAGCAGAGACTGATGAAAACCAAATTTGTCTGAAAGGGGTTGCCTAGCTTCCAAAAAACTACGAGTTTCCTGAAATCTCAGCAAATGTTCTTTCACCCAATCTTGATGATACTTGGAGGTAATGATCAGTACACCATTCCCACTTGACTCACCAAATTTCGTTCTTATAGCTTGAAGCATTCCTCTGCAGTAACAGTTTGAATTTTTAGGTTTCAATCTGTTTTCTCCTATATTGATAGATGAATTTGGAACTCTAAATCCAACACGGTTTGTGCTAGCTCCTTGAAGCTTGACAAAATAAAGCAGTTCTAAGTTCTGTCTGTATTGTTTGTTTCCTATTCAAATAGCCCTAAGCGGAGACTGATGAAAACCAAATACGTTTGAAAGGGGTTGCCTAGCTTCCAAAAAACTAGGAGTTTCCTGAAATCTCAGCAAATGTTATTTCACCCAATCTTGATGATACTTGGAGGTAATGATCAGTACACCATTCCCACTTGACTCACCAATTTCGTTCTTATAGCTTGAAGCATTCCTCTGCAGTAACAGTTTGAATTTTTAGGTTTCACTCTGTTTTCTCCTATATTGATAGATGAATTTGGAACTCTAAATCCAACACAGTTTGTGCTAGCTCCTTGAAACTTGACAAAATAAAGTAGTTCTAAGTTCTAACTATACAGTTTGTTTCCTATTCAAGTAGCCCTAAGCAGAGACTGATGAAAACCAAATTCGTATGAAACTGGTTGCCTAGATTCCAAAAAACTACGAGTTTCCTGAAATCTCAGCAAATGTTATTTCACCCAATCTTGATGATACTTGGAGGTAATGATCAGTATACCATTCCCACTTGACTCACCAAATTTCGTTCTTATAGCTTGAAGCATTCCTCTGCAGTAACAGTTTGAATTTTTAGGTTTCACTCTGTTTTCTCCTATATTGATAGATGAATTTGGAACTCTAAATCCAACACAGTTTGTGCTAGGTCCTTGAAACTTGACACAATAAAGTAGTTCTAAGTTATAACTATACAGTTTGTTTCCTATTCAAGTAGCCCTAAGCAGAGACTGATGAAAACCAAATTGGTCTGAAAGGGGTTGCCTAGCTTCCAAAAAACTACGAGTTTCCTGAAATCTCAGCAAATGTTATTTCACCCAATCTTGATGGTACTTGGAGGTAATGATCAGTACACCATTCCCACTTGACTCACCAAATTTCGTTCTTATAGCTTGAAGAATTCCTCTGCAGTAACAGTTTGAATTTTTAGGTTTCACTCTGTTTTCTCCTATATTGATAGATGAATTTGGAACTCTAAATCCAACACAGTTTGTGCTAGCTCCTTGAAACTTGACAAAATAAAGTAGTTCTAAGTTCTAACTATACAGTTTGTTTCCTATTCAAGTAACCCTAAGCACAGCCTGAGAAAAACCACTTTCATCAGAAAGGGGTTGCCTAGCTTCCAAAAAACTACGAGTTTCCTGAAATCTCAGCAAATGTTATTTCACCCAATCTTGATGATACTTGGAGGTAATGATCAGTACACCATTCCCACTTGACTCACCAAATTTCGTTCTTATAGCTTGAAGCATTCCTCTGCAGTAACAGTTTGAATTTTTAGGTTTCACTCTGTTTTCTCCTATATTGATAGATGAATTTGGAACTCTAAATCCAACACGGTTTGTGCTAGCTCCTTGAAGCTTGACAAAATAAAGCAGTTCTAATTTCTGTCTGTATTGTTTGTTTCCTATTCAAATAGCCCTAAGCAGAGACTGATGAAAACCAAATACGTTTGAAAGGGGTTGCCTAGCTTCCAAAAAACTAGGAGTTTCCTGAAATCTCAGCAAATGTTATTTCACCCAATCTTGATGATACTTGGATGTAATGATCAGTACACCATTCCCACTTGACTCACCAAATTTCGTTCTTATAGCTTGAAGCATTCCTCTGCAGTAACAGTTTGAATTTTTAGGTTTCACTCTGTTTTCTCCTATATTGATAGATGAATTTGGAACTCTAAATCCAACACGGTTTGTGCTAGCTCCTTGAAGCTTGACAAAATAAAGCAGTTCTAAGTTCTGTCTGTACTGTTTTTTTCCTATTCAAGTAACCCTAAGCACAGCATGAGAAAAACCACTTTCGACAGAAATGGGTTGCCTAGCTTCCAAAAAACTACGAGTTTCCTGAAATCTCAGCAAATGTTATTTCACCCAATCTTGATGATACTTGGAGGTAATGATCAGTACACCATTCCCACTTGACTCACCAAATTTCGTTCTTATAGCTTGAAGCATTCCTCTGCAGTAACAGTTTGAATTTTTAGGTTTCACTCTGTTTTCTCCTATATTGATAGATGAATTTGGAACTCTAAATCCAACACAGTTTGTGCTAGCTCCTTGAAACTTGACAAAATAAAGTAGTTCTAAGTTCTAACTATACAGTTTGTTTCCTATTCAAGTAGCCCTAAGCAGAGACTGATGAAAACCAAATTCGTCTGAAACTGGTTGCCTAGATTCCAAAAAACTACGAGTTTCCTGAAATCTCAGCAAATGTTATTTCACCCAATCTTGATGATACTTGGAGGTAATGATCAGTACACCATTCCCACTTGACTCACCAAATTTCGTTCTTATAGCTTGAAGCATTCCTCTGCAGTAACAGTTTGAATTTTTAGGTTTCACTCTGTTTTCTCCTATATTGATAGATGAATTTGGAACTCTAAATCCAACACAGTTTGTGCTAGCTCCTTGAAACTTGACAAAATAAAGTAGTTCTAAGTTCTAACTATACAGTTTGTTTCCTATTCAAGTAGCCCTAAGCAGAGACTGATGAAAACCAAATTCGTCTGAAACTGGTTGCCTAGATTCCAAAAAACTACGAGTTTCCTGAAATCTCAGCAAATGTTATTTCACCCAATCTTGATGATACTTGGAGGTAATGATCAGTATACCATTCCCACTTGACTCACCAAATTTCGTTCTTATAGCTTGAAGCATTCCTCTGCAGTAACAGTTTGAATTTTTAGGTTTCACTCTGTTTTCTCCTATATTGATAGATGAATTTGGAACTCTAAATCCAACACAGGTTGTGCTAGCTCCTTGAAACTTGACACAATAAAGCAGTTCTAAGTTCTAACTATACAGTTTGTTTCCTATTCAAGTAGCCCTAAGCAGAGACTGATGAAAACCAAATTCGTCTGAAAGGGGTTGCCTAGCTTCCAAAAAACTACGAGTTTCCTGTAATCTCAGCAAATGTTATTTCACCCAATCTTGATGATACTTGGAGGTAATGATCAGTACACCATTCCCACTTGACTCACCAAATTTCGTTCTTATAGCTTGAAGCATTCCTCTGCAGTAACAGTTTGAATTTTTAGGTTTCACTCTGTTTTCTCCTATATTGATAGATGAATTTGGAACTCTAAATCCAACACGGTTTGTGCTAGCTCCTTGAAGCTTGACAAAATAAAGCAGTTCTAATTTCTGTCTGTATTGTTTGTTTCCTATTCAAATAGCCCTAAGCAGAGACTGATGAAAACCAAATTCGTCTGAAAGGGGTTGCCTAGCTTCCAAAAAACTACGAGTTTCCTGTAATCTCAGCAAATGTTATTTCACCCAATCTTGATGATACTTGGAGGTAATGATCAGTACACCATTCCCACTTGACTCACCAAATTTCGTTCTTATAGCTTGAAGCATTCCTCTGCAGTAACAGTTTGAATTTTTAGGTTTCACTCTGTTTTCTCCTATATTGATAAATGAATTTGGAACTCTAAATCCAACACAGTTTGTGCTAGCTCCTTGAAACTTGACAAAATAAAGTAGTTCTAAGTTCTAACTATACAGTTTGTTTCCTATTCAAGTAGCCCTAAGCAGAGACTGATGAAAACCAAATTCGTCTGAAAGGGGTTGCCTAGCTTCCAAAAAACTACTAGTTTCCTGAAATCTCAGCAAATGTTATGTCACCCAATCTTGATGATACTTGGAGGTAATGATCAGTACACCATTCCCACTTGACTCACCAAATTTCGTTCTTATAGCTTCAAGCATTCCTCTGCAGTAACAGTTTGAATTTTTAGGTTTCACTCTGTTTTCTCCTATATTGATAGATGAATTTGGAACTCTAAATCCAACACAGGTTGTGCTAGCTCCTTGAAACTTGACACAATAAAGCAGTTCTAAGTTCTAACTATACAGTTTGTTTCCTATTCAAGTAGCCCTAAGCAGAGACTGATGAAAACCAAATTCGTCTGAAAGGGGTTGCCTAGCTTCCAAAAAACTACGAGTTTCCTGTAATCTCAGCAAATGTTATTTCACCCAATCTTGATGATACTTGGAGGTAATGATCAGTACACCATTCCCACTTGACTCACCAAATTTCGTTCTTATAGCTTGAAGCATTCCTCTGCAGTAACAGTTTGAATTTTTAGGTTTCACTCTGTTTTCTCCTATATTGATAGATGAATTTGGAACTCTAAATCCAACACGGTTTGTGCTAGCTCCTTGAAGCTTGACAAAATAAAGCAGTTCTAATTTCTGTCTGTATTGTTTGTTTCCTATTCAAATAGCCCTAAGCAGAGACTGATGAAAACCAAATTCGTCTGAAAGGGGTTGCCTAGCTTCCAAAAAACTACGAGTTTCCTGTAATCTCAGCAAATGTTATTTCACCCAATCTTGATGATACTTGGAGGTAATGATCAGTACACCATTCCCACTTGACTCACCAAATTTCGTTCTTATAGCTTGAAGCATTCCTCTGCAGTAACAGTTTGAATTTTTAGGTTTCACTCTGTTTTCTCCTATATTGATAAATGAATTTGGAACTCTAAATCCAACACAGTTTGTGCTAGCTCCTTGAAACTTGACAAAATAAAGTAGTTCTAAGTTCTAACTATACAGTTTGTTTCCTATTCAAGTAGCCCTAAGCAGAGACTGATGAAAACCAAATTCGTCTGAAAGGGGTTGCCTAGCTTCCAAAAAACTACTAGTTTCCTGAAATCTCAGCAAATGTTATGTCACCCAATCTTGATGATACTTGGAGGTAATGATCAGTACACCATTCCCACTTGACTCACCAAATTTCGTTCTTATAGCTTCAAGCATTCCTCTGCAGTAACAGTTTGAATTTTTAGGTTTCACTCTGTTTTCTCCTATATTGATAGATGAATTTGGAACTCTAAATCCAACACGGTTTGTGCTAGCTCCTTGAAACTTGACAAAATAAAGCAGTTCTAAGTTCTGTCTATGCTGTTTGTTTCCTATTCAAGTAGCCCTAAGCAGAGACTGATGAGAACCAAATTCGTCTGAAAGGGGTTGCCTAGCTTCCAAAAAACTACGAGTTTCCTGAAATCTCAGCAAATGTTATTTCACCCAATCTTGATGATACTTGGAGGTAATGATCAGTACACCATTCCCACTTGACTCACCAAATTTCGTTCTTATAGCTTGAAGCATTCCTCTGCAGTAACAGTTTGAATTTTTAGGTTTCACTCTGTTTTCTCCTATATTGATAGATGAATTTGGAACTCTAAATCCAACACGGTTTGTGCTAGCTCCTTGAAGCTTGACAAAATAAAGCAGTTCTATTTCTGTCTGTACTGTTTTTTTCCTATTCAAGTAACCCTAAGCACAGCATGAGAAAAACCACTTTCCACAGAAATGGGTTGCCTAGCTTCCAAAAAACTACGAGTTTCCTGAAATCTCAGCAAATGTTCTTTCACCCAATCTTGATGATACTTGGAGGTAATGATCAGTACACCATTCCCACTTGACTCACCAAATTTCGTTCTTATAGCTTGAAGCATTCCTCTGCAGTAACAGTTTGAATTTTTAGGTTTCAATCTGTTTTCTCCTATATTGATAGATGAATTTGGAACTCTAAATCCAACACGGTTTGTGCTAGCTCCTTGACGCTTGACAAAATAAAGCAGTTCTAAGTTCTGTCTGTATTGTTTGTTTCCTATTCAAATAGCCCTAAGCCGAGACTGATGAAAACCAAATACGTTTGAAAGGGGTTGCCTAGCTTCCAAAAAACTAGGAGTTTCCTGAAATCTCAGCAAATGTTATTTCACCCAATCTTGATGATACTTGGAGGTAATGATCAGTACACCATTCCCACTTGACTCACCAAATTTCGTTCTTATAGCTTGAAGCATTCCTCTGCAGTAACAGTTTGAATTTTTAGGTTTCACTCTGTTTTCTCCTATATTGATAGATGAATTTGGAACTCTAAATCCAACACAGTTTGTGCTAGCTCCTTGAAACTTGACAAAATAAAGTAGTTCTAAGTTCTAACTATACAGTTTTTTTCCTATTCAAGTAGCCCTAAGCAGAGACTGATGAAAAAAAAATTCGTCTGAAACTGGTTGCCTAGATTCCAAAAAACTACGAGTTTCCTGAAATCTCAGCAAATGTTATTTCACCCAATCTTGATGATACTTGGAGGTAATGATCAGTATACCATTCCCACTTGACTCACCAAATTTCGTTCTTATAGCTTGAAGCATTCCTCTGCAGTAACAGTTTGAATTTTTAGGTTTCACTCTGTTTTCTCCTATATTGATAGATGAATTTGGAACTCTAAATCCAACACAGTTTGTGCTAGGTCCTTGAAACTTGACACAATAAAGTAGTTCTAAGTTATAACTATACAGTTTGTTTCCTATTCAAGTAGCCCTAAGCAGAGACTGATGAAAACCAAATTCGTCTGAAAGGGGTTGCCTAGCTTCCAAAAAACTACGAGTTTCCTGAAATCTCAGCAAATGTTATTTCACCCAATCTTGATGGTACTTGGAGGTAATGATCAGTACACCATTCCCACTTGACTCACCAAATTTCGTTCTTATAGCTTGAAGCATTCCTCTGCAGTAACAGTTTGAATTTTTAGGTTTCACTCTGTTTTCTCCTATATTGATAGATGAATTTGGAACTCTAAATCCAACACAGGTTGTGCTAGCTCCTTGAAACTTGACACAATAAAGCAGTTCTAAGTTCTAACTATACAGTTTGTTTCCTATTCAAGTAGCCCTAAGCAGAGACTGATGAAAACCAAATTCGTCTGAAAGGGGTTGCCTAGCTTCCAAAAAACTACGAGTTTCCTGAAATCTCAGCAAATGTTCTTTCACCCAATCTTGATGATACTTGGAGGTAATGATCAGTACACCATTCCCACTTGACTCACCAAATTTCGTTCATATAGCTTGAAGCATTCCTCTGCAGTAACAGTTTGAATTTTTAGGTTTCACTCTGTTTTCTCCTATATTGATAGATGAATTTGGAACTCTAAATCCAACACGGTTTGTGCTAGCTCCTTGAAGCTTGACAAAATAAAGCAGTTCTAATTTCTGTCTGTATTGTTTGTTTCCTATTCAAATAGCCCTAAGCAGAGACTGATGAAAACCAAATACGTTTGAAAGGGGTTGCCTAGCTTCCAAAAAACTAGGAGTTTCCTGAAATCTCAGCAAATGTTATTTCACCCAATCTTGATGATACTTGGATGTAATGATCAGTACACCATTCCCACTTGACTCACCAAATTTCGTTCTTATAGCTTGAAGCATTCCTCTGCAGTAACAGTTTGAATTTTTAGGTTTCACTCTGTTTTCTCCTATATTGATAGATGAATTTGGAACTCTAAATCCAACACGGTTTGTGCTAGCTCCTTGAAGCTTGACAAAATAAAGCAGTTCTACGTTCTGTCTGTACTGTTTTTTTCCTATTCAAGTAACCCTAAGCACAGCATGAGAAAAACCACTTTCGACAGAAATGGGTTGCCTAGCTTCCAAAAAACTACGAGTTTCCTGAAATCTCAGCAAATGTTATTTCACCCAATCTTGATGATACTTGGAGGTAATGATCAGTACACCATTCCCACTTGACTCACCAAATTTCGTTCTTATAGCTTGAAGCATTCCTCTGCAGTAACAGTTTGAATTTTTAGGTTTCACTCTGTTTTCTCCTATATTGATAGATGAATTTGGAACTCTAAATCCAACACAGTTTGTGCTAGCTCCTTGAAACTTGACAAAATAAAGTAGTTCTAAGTTCTAACTATACAGTTTGTTTCCTATTCAAGTAGCCCTAAGGAGAGACTGATGAAAACCAAATTCGTCTGAAACTGGTTGCCTAGATTCCAAAAAACTACGAGTTTCCTGGAATCTCAGCAAATGTTATTTCACCCAATCTTGATGATACTTGGAGGTAATGATCAGTACACCATTCCCACTTGACTCACCAAATTTCGATCTTATAGCTTGAAGCATTCCTCTGCAGTAACAGTTTGAATTTTTAGGTTTCACTCTGTTTTCTCCTATATTGATAGATGAATTTGGAACTCTAAATCCAACACAGTTTGTGCTAGGTCCTTGAAACTTGACACAATAAAGTAGTTCTAAGTTATAACTATACACTTTGTTTCCTATTCAAGTAGCCCAAAGCAGAGACTGATGAAAACCAAATTCGTCTGAAAGGGGTTGCCTAGCTTCCAAAAAACTACGAGTTTCCTGAAATCTCAGCAAATGTTATTTCACCCAATCTTGATGGTACTTGGAGGTAATGATCAGTACACAATTCCCACTTGACTCACCAAATTTCGTTCTTATAGCTTGAAGCATTCCTCTGCAGTAACAGTTTGAATTTTTAGGTTTCACTCTGTTTTCTCCTATATTGATAGATGAATTTGGAACTCTAAATCCAACACAGTTTGTGCTAGCTCCTTGAAACTTGACAAAATAAAGTAGTTCTAAGTTCTAACTATACAGTTTGTTTCCTATTCAAGTAGCCCTAAGCAGAGACTGATGAAAACCAAATTCGTCTGAAACTGGTTGCCTAGATTCCAAAAAACTACGAGTTTCCTGAAATCTCAGCAAATGTTATTTCACCCAATCTTGATGATACTTGGAGGTAATGATCAGTATACCATTCCCACTTGACTCACCAAATTTCGTTCTTATAGCTTGAAGCATTCCTCTGCAGTAACAGTTTGAATTTTTAGGTTTCACTCTGTTTTCTCCTATATTGATAGATGAATTTGGAACTCTAAATCCAACACAGTTTGTGCTAGGTCCTTGAAACTTGACACAATAAAGTAGTTCTAAGTTATAACTATACAGTTTGTTTCCTATTCAAGTAGCCCTAAGCAGAGACTGATGAAAACCAAATTCGTCTGAAAGGGGTTGCCTAGCTTCCAAAAAACTACGAGTTTCCTGAAATCTCAGCAAATGTTATTTCACCCAATCTTGTTGGAACTTGGAGGTAATGATCAGTACACCATTCCCACTTGACTCACCAAATTTCGTTCTTATAGCTTGAAGCATTCCTCTGCAGTAACAGTTTGAATTTTTAGGTTTCACTCTTTTTTCTCCTATATTGATAGATGAATTTGGAACTCTAAATCCAACACGGTTTGTGCTAGCTCCTTGAAACTTGACAAAATAAAGCAGTTCTAAGTTCTGTCTATGCTGTTTGTTTCCTATTCAAGTAGCCCTAAGCAGAGACTGATGAAAACCAAATTCGTCTGAAAGGGGTTGCCTAGCTTCCAAAAAACTACGAGTTTCCTGAAATCTCAGCAAATGTTATTTCACCCAATCTTGATGATACTTGGAGGTAATGATCAGTACACCATTCCCACTTGACTCACCAAATTTCGTTCTTATAGCTTGAAGCATTCCTCTGCAGTAACAGTTTGAATTTTTAGGTTTCACTCTGTTTTCTCCTATATTGATAGATGAATTTGGAACTCTAAATCCAACACGGTTTGTGCTAGCACCTTGAAGCTTGACAAAATAAAGCAGTTCTATTTCTGTCTGTACTGTTTTTTTCCTATTCAAGTAACCCTAAGCACAGCATGAGAAAAACCACTTTCCACAGAAATGGGTTGCCTAGCTTCCAAAAAACTACGAGTTTCCTGAAATCTCAGCAAATGTTCTTTCACCCAATCTTGATGATACTTGGAGGTAATGATCAGTACACCATTCCCACTTGACTCACCAAATTTCGTTCTTATAGCTTGAAGCATTCCTCTGCAGTAACAGTTTGAATTTTTAGGTTTCAATCTGTTTTCTCCTATATTGATAGATGAATTTGGAACTCTAAATCCAACACGGTTTGTGCTAGCTCCTTGACGCTTGACAAAATAAAGCAGTTCTAAGTTCTGTCTGTATTGTTTGTTTCCTATTCAAATAGCCCTAAGCCGAGACTGATGAAAACCAAATACGTTTGAAAGGGGTTGCCTAGCTTCCAAAAAACTAGGAGTTTCCTGAAATCTCAGCAAATGTTATTTCACCCAATCTTGATGATACTTGGAGGTAATGATCAGTACACCATTCCCACTTGACTCACCAAATTTCGTTCTTATAGCTTGAAGCATTCCTCTGCAGTAACAGTTTGAATTTTTAGGTTTCACTCTGTTTTCTCCTATATTGATAGATGAATTTGGAACTCTAAATCCAACACAGTTTGTGCTAGCTCCTTGAAACTTGACAAAATAAAGTAGTTCTAAGTTCTAACTATACAGTTTGTTTCCTATTCAAGTAGCCCTAAGCAGAGACTGATGAAAACCAAATTCGTCTGAAACTGGTTGCCTAGATTCCAAAAAACTACGAGTTTCCTGAAATCTCAGCAAATGTTATTTCACCCAATCTTGATGATACTTGGAGGTAATGATCAGTATACCATTCCCACTTGACTCACCAAATTTCGTTCTTATAGCTTGAAGCATTCCTCTGCAGTAACAGTTTGAATTTTTAGGTTTCACTCTGTTTTCTCCTATATTGATAGATGAATTTGGAACTCTAAATCCAACACAGTTTGTGCTAGGTCCTTGAAACTTGACACAATAAAGTAGTTCTAAGTTATAACTATACAGTTTGTTTCCTATTCAAGTAGCCCTAAGCAGAGACTGATGAAAACCAAATTCGTCTGAAAGGGGTTGCCTAGCTTCCAAAAAACTACGAGTTTCCTGAAATCTCAGCAAATGTTATTTCACCCAATCTTGATGGTACTTGGAGGTAATGATCAGTACACCATTCCCACTTGACTCACCAAATTTCGTTCTTATAGCTTGAAGCATTCCTCTGCAGTAACAGTTTGAATTTTTAGGTTTCACTCTGTTTTCTCCTATATTGATAGATGAATTTGGAACTCTAAATCCAACACAGGTTGTGCTAGCTCCTTGAAACTTGACACAATAAAGCAGTTCTAAGTTCTAACTATACAGTTTGTTTCCTATTCAAGTAGCCCTAAGCAGAGACTGATGAAAACCAAATTCGTCTGAAAGGGGTTGCCTAGCTTCCAAAAAACTACGAGTTTCCTGAAATCTCAGCAAATGTTCTTTCACCCAATCTTGATGATACTTGGAGGTAATGATCAGTACACCATTCCCACTTGACTCACCAAATTTCGTTCATATAGCTTGAAGCATTCCTCTGCAGTAACAGTTTGAATTTTTAGGTTTCACTCTGTTTTCTCCTATATTGATAGATGAATTTGGAACTCTAAATCCAACACGGTTTGTGCTAGCTCCTTGAAGCTTGACAAAATAAAGCAGTTCTAATTTCTGTCTGTATTGTTTGTTTCCTATTCAAATAGCCCTAAGCAGAGACTGATGAAAACCAAATACGTTTGAAAGGGGTTGCCTAGCTTCCAAAAAACTAGGAGTTTCCTGAAATCTCAGCAAATGTTATTTCACCCAATCTTGATGATACTTGGATGTAATGATCAGTACACCATTCCCACTTGACTCACCAAATTTCGTTCTTATAGCTTGAAGCATTCCTCTGCAGTAACAGTTTGAATTTTTAGGTTTCACTCTGTTTTCTCCTATATTGATAGATGAATTTGGAACTCTAAATCCAACACGGTTTGTGCTAGCTCCTTGAAGCTTGACAAAATAAAGCAGTTCTACGTTCTGTCTGTACTGTTTTTTTCCTATTCAAGTAACCCTAAGCACAGCATGAGAAAAACCACTTTCGACAGAAATGGGTTGCCTAGCTTCCAAAAAACTACGAGTTTCCTGAAATCTCAGCAAATGTTATTTCACCCAATCTTGATGATACTTGGAGGTAATGATCAGTACACCATTCCCACTTGACTCACCAAATTTCGTTCTTATAGCTTGAAGCATTCCTCTGCAGTAACAGTTTGAATTTTTAGGTTTCACTCTGTTTTCTCCTATATTGATAGATGAATTTGGAACTCTAAATCCAACACAGTTTGTGCTAGCTCCTTGAAACTTGACAAAATAAAGTAGTTCTAAGTTCTAACTATACAGTTTGTTTCCTATTCAAGTAGCCCTAAGGAGAGACTGATGAAAACCAAATTCGTCTGAAACTGGTTGCCTAGCTTCCAAAAAACTACGAGTTTCCTGAAATCTCAGCAAATGTTATTTCACCCAATCTTGATGATACTTGGAGGTAATGATCAGTACACCATTCCCACTTGACTCACCAAATTTCGTTCTTATAGCTTGAAGCATTCCTCTGCAGTAACAGTTTGAATTTTTAGGTTTCACTCTGTTTTCTCCTATATTGATAGATGAATTTGGAACTCTAAATCCAACACAGTTTGTGCTAGGTCCTTGAAACTTGACACAATAAAGTAGTTCTAAGTTATAACTATACAGTTTGTTTCCTATTCAAGTAGCCCAAAGCAGAGACTGATGAAAACCAAATTCGTCTGAAAGGGGTTGCCTAGCTTCCAAAAAACTACGAGTTTCCTGAAATCTCAGCAAATGTTATTTCACCCAATCTTGATGGTACTTGGAGGTAATGATCAGTACACAATTCCCACTTGACTCACCAAATTTCGTTCTTATAGCTTGAAGCATTCCTCTGCAGTAACAGTTTGAATTTTTAGGTTTCACTCTGTTTTCTCCTATATTGATAGATGAATTTGGAACTCTAAATCCAACACAGTTTGTGCTAGCTCCTTGAAACTTGACAAAATAAAGTAGTTCTAAGTTCTAACTATACAGTTTGTTTCCTATTCAAGTAGCCCTAAGCAGAGACTGATGAAAACCAAATTCGTCTGAAACTGATTGCCTAGATTCCAAAAAACTACGAGTTTCCTGAAATCTCAGCAAATGTTATTTCACCCAATCTTGATGATACTTGGAGGTAATGATCAGTATACCATTCCCACTTGACTCACCAAATTTCGTTCTTATAGCTTGAAGCATTCCTCTGCAGTAACAGTTTGAATTTTTAGGTTTCACTCTGTTTTCTCCTATATTGATAGATGAATTTGGAACTCTAAATCCAACACAGTTTGTGCTAGGTCCTTGAAACTTGACACAATAAAGTAGTTCTAAGTTATAACTATACAGTTTGTTTCCTATTCAAGTAGCCCTAAGCAGAGACTGATGAAAACCAAATTCGTCTGAAAGGGGTTGCCTAGCTTCCAAAAAACTACGAGTTTCCTGAAATCTCAGCAAATGTTATTTCACCCAATCTTGATGGAACTTGGAGGTAATGATCAGTACACCATTCCCACTTGACTCACCAAATTTCGTTCTTATAGCTTGAAGCATTCCTCTGCAGTAACAGTTTGAATTTTTAGGTTTCACTCTGTTTTCTCCTATATTGATAGATGAATTTGGAACTCTAAATCCAACACAGGTTGTGCTAGCTCCTTGAAACTTGACACAATAAAGCAGTTCTAAGTTCTAACTATACAGTTTGTTTCCTATTCAAGTAGCCCTAAGCAGAGACTGATGAAAACCAAATTCGTCTGAAAGGGGTTGCCTAGCTTCCAAAAAACTACGAGTTTCCTGAAATCTCAGCAAATGTTCTTTCACCCAATCTTGATGATACTTGGAGGTAATGATCAGTACACCATTCCCACTTGACTCACCAAATTTCGTTCATATAGCTTGAAGCATTCCTCTGCAGTAACAGTTTGAATTTTTAGGTTTCACTCTGTTTTCTCCTATATTGATAGATGAATTTGGAACTCTAAATCCAACACGGTTTGTGCTAGCTCCTTGAAGCTTGACAAAATAAAGCAGTTCTAATTTCTGTCTGTATTGTTTGTTTCCTATTCAAATAGCCCTAAGCAGAGACTGATGAAAACCAAATACGTTTGAAAGGGGTTGCCTAGCTTCCAAAAAACTAGGAGTTTCCTGAAATCTCAGCAAATGTTATTTCACCCAATCTTGATGATACTTGGATGTAATGATCAGTACACCATTCCCACTTGACTCACCAAATTTCGTTCTTATAGCTTGAAGCATTCCTCTGCAGTAACAGTTTGAATTTTTAGGTTTCACTCTGTTTTCTCCTATATTGATAGATGAATTTGGAACTCTAAATCCAACACGGTTTGTGCTAGCTCCTTGAAGCTTGACAAAATAAAGCAGTTCTACGTTCTGTCTGTACTGTTTTTTTCCTATTCAAGTAACCCTAAGCACAGCATGAGAAAAACCACTTTCGACAGAAATGGGTTGCCTAGCTTCCAAAAAACTACGAGTTTCCTGAAATCTCAGCAAATGTTATTTCACCCAATCTTGATGATACTTGGAGGTAATGATCAGTACACCATTCCCACTTGACTCACCAAATTTCGTTCTTATAGCTTGAAGCATTCCTCTGCAGTAACAGTTTGAATTTTTAGGTTTCACTCTGTTTTCTCCTATATTGATAGATGAATTTGGAACTCTAAATCCAACACAGTTTGTGCTAGCTCCTTGAAACTTGACAAAATAAAGTAGTTCTAAGTTCTAACTATACAGTTTGTTTCCTATTCAAGTAGCCCTAAGGAGAGACTGATGAAAACCAAATTCGTCTGAAACTGGTTGCCTAGATTCCAAAAAACTACGAGTTTCCTGAAATCTCAGCAAATGTTATTTCACCCAATCTTGATGATACTTGGAGGTAATGATCAGTACACCATTCCCACTTGACTCACCAAATTTCGTTCTTATAGCTTGAAGCATTCCTCTGCAGTAACAGTTTGAATTTTTAGGTTTCACTCTGTTTTCTCCTATATTGATAGATGAATTTGGAACTCTAAATCCAACACAGTTTGTGCTAGGTCCTTGAAACTTGACACAATAAAGTAGTTCTAAGTTATAACTATACAGTTTGTTTCCTATTCAAGTAGCCCAAAACAGAGACTGATGAAAACCAAATTCGTCTGAAAGGGGTTGCCTAGCTTCCAAAAAACTACGAGTTTCCTGAAATCTCAGCAAATGTTATTTCACCCAATCTTGATGGTACTTGGAGGTAATGATCAGTACACAATTCCCACTTGACTCACCAAATTTCGTTCTTATAGCTTGAAGCATTCCTCTGCAGTAACAGTTTGAATTTTTAGGTTTCACTCTGTTTTCTCCTATATTGATAGATGAATTTGGAACTCTAAATCCAACACAGTTTGTGCTAGCTCCTTGAAACTTGACAAAATAAAGTAGTTCTAAGTTCTAACTATACAGTTTGTTTCCTATTCAAGTAGCCCTAAGCAGAGACTGATGAAAACCAAATTCGTCTGAAACTGGTTGCCTAGATTCCAAAAAACTACGAGTTTCCTGAAATCTCAGCAAATGTTATTTCACCCAATCTTGATGATACTTGGAGGTAATGATCAGTATACCATTCCCACTTGACTCACCAAATTTCGTTCTTATAGCTTGAAGCATTCCTCTGCAGTAACAGTTTGAATTTTTAGGTTTCACTCTGTTTTCTCCTATATTGATAGATGAATTTGGAACTCTAAATCCAACACAGTTTGTGCTAGGTCCTTGAAACTTGACACAATAAAGTAGTTCTAAGTTATAACTATACAGTTTGTTTCCTATTCAAGTAGCCCTAAGCAGAGACTGATGAAAACCAAATTCGTCTGAAAGGGGTTGCCTAGCTTCCAAAAAACTACGAGTTTCCTGAAATCTCAGCAAATGTTATTTCACCCAATCTTGATGGAACTTGGAGGTAATGATCAGTACACCATTCCCACTTGACTCACCAAATTTCGTTCTTATAGCTTGAAGCATTCCTCTGCAGTAACAGTTTGAATTTTTAGGTTTCACTCTTTTTTCTCCTATATTGATAGATGAATTTGGAACTCTAAATCCAACACAGGTTGTGCTAGCTCCTTGAAACTTGACACAATAAAGCAGTTCTAAGTTCTAACTATACAGTTTGTTTCCTATTCAAGTAGCCCTAAGCAGAGACTGATGAAAACCAAATTCGTCTGAAAGGGGTTGCCTAGCTTCCAAAAAACTACGAGTTTCCTGTAATCTCAGCAAATGTTATTTCACCCAATCTTGATGATACTTGGAGGTAATGATCAGTACACCATTCCCACTTGACTCACCAAATTTCGTTCTTATAGCTTGAAGCATTCCTCTGCAGTAACAGTTTGAATTTTTAGGTTTCACTCTGTTTTCTCCTATATTGATAGATGAATTTGGAACTCTAAATCCAACACGGTTTGTGCTAGCTCCTTGAAGCTTGACAAAATAAAGCAGTTCTAATTTCTGTCTGTATTGTTTGTTTCCTATTCAAATAGCCCTAAGCAGAGACTGATGAAAACCAAATACATTTGAAAGGGGTTGCCTAGCTTCCAAAAAACTAGGAGTTTCCTGAAATCTCAGCAAATGTTATTTCACCCAATCTTGATGATACTTGGAGGTAATGATCAGTACACCATTCCCACTTGACTCACCAAATTTCGTTCTTATAGCTTGAAGCATTCCTCTGCAGTAACAGTTTGAATTTTTAGGTTTCACTCTGTTTTCTCCTATATTGATAGATGAATTTGGAACTCTAAATCCAACACAGTTTGTGCTAGGTCCTTGAAACTTGACACAATAAAGTAGTTCTAAGTTCTAACTATACAGTTTGTTTCCTATTCAAGTAACTCTAAGCACAGCCTGAGAAAAACCACTTTCATCAGAAAGGGGTTGCCTAGCTTCCAAAAAACTACGAGTTTCCTGAAAACTCAGCAAATGTTATTTCACCCAATCTTGATGATACTTGGAGGTAATGATCAGTACACCATTCCTACTTGACTCACCAAATTTCATTCTTATAGCTTGAAGCATTCCTCTGCAGTAACAGTTTGAATTTTTAGGTTTCACTCTGTTTTCTCCTATATTGATAGATGAATTTGGAACACAAAATCCACACGGTTTGTGCTAGCTCCTTGAAACTTGACACAATAAAGTAGTTCTAAGTTCTAACTATACAGTTTGTTTCCTATTCAAGTAACCCTAAGCACAGCCTGAGAAAAACCACTTTCATCAGAAAGGGGTTGCCTAGCTTCCAAAAAACTACGAGTTTCCTGAAATCTCAGCAAATGTTCTTTCACCCAATCTTGATGATACTTGGAGGTAATGATCAGTACACCATTCCCACTTGACTCACCAAATTTCGTTCTTATAGCTTGAAGCATTCCTCTGCAGTAACAGTTTGAATTTTTAGGTTTCACTCTGTTTTCTCCTATATTGATAGATGAATTTGGAACTCTAAATCCAACACGGTTTGTGCTAGCTCCTTGAAACTTGACACAATAAAGTAGTTCTAAGTTCTAACTATACAGTTTGTTTCCTATTCAAGTAACCCTAAGCACAGCCTGAGAAACACCACTTATATCAGAAAGGGGTTGCCTAGCTTCCAAAAAACTACGAGTTTCCTGAAATCTCAGCAAATGTTATTTCACCCAATCTTGATGATACTTGGAGGTAATGATCAGTACACCATTCCCACTTGACTCACCAAATTTCGTTCTTATAGCTTGAAGCATTCCTCTGCAGTAACAGTTTGAATTTTTAGGTTTCACTCTGTTTTCTCCTATATTGATAGATGAATTTGGAACTCTAAATCCAACACAGTTTGTGCTAGCTCCTTGAAACTTGACACAATAAAGTAGTTCTAAGTTCTGTCTGTACTGTTTGTTTCCTATTCAAGTAGCCCTAAGCAGAGACTGATGAAAACCAAATTCGTCTGAAAGGGGTTGCCTAGCTTCCAAAAAACTACGAGTTTCCTGAAATCTCAGCAAATGTTATTTCACCCAATCTTGATGGTACTTGGAGGTAATGATCAGTACACCATTCCCACTTGACTCACCAAATTTCGTTCTTATAGCTTGAAGCATTCCTCTGCAGTAACAGTTTGAATTTTTAGGTTTCACTCTGTTTTCTCCTATATTGATAGATGAATTTGGAACTCTAAATCCAACACGGTTTGTGCTAGCTTTTTGAAGCTTGACAAAATAAAGCAGTTCTAAGTTCTGTCTGTACTGTTTGTTTCCTATTCAAGTAACCCTAAGCACAGCATGAGAAAAACCACTTTCGTCAGAAAGGGGTTGCCTAGCTTCCAAAAAACTACGAGTTTCCTGAAATCTCAGCAAATGTTATTTCACCCAATCTTGATGATACTTGGTGGTAATGATCAGTACCCCATTCCCACTTGACTCACCCAATTTCGTTCTTATAGCTTGAAGCATTCCTCTGCAGTAACAGTTTGAATTTTTAGGTTTCACTCTGTTTTCTCCTATATTGATAAATGAATTTGGAACTCTAAATCCAACACAGTTTTTGCTAGCTCCTTGAAACTTGACAAAATAAAGTAGTTCTAAGTTCTAACTATACAGTTTGTTTCCTATTAAAGTAGCCCTAAGCAGAGACTGATGAAAACCAAATTCGTCTGAAATGGGTTGCCTAGCATCCAAAAAACTAGGAGTTTCCTGAAATCTCAGCAAATGTTATTTCACCCAATCTTGATGATACTTGGAGGTAATGATCAGTACACCATTCCCACTTGACTCACCAAATTTCGTTCTTATACCTTGAAGCATTCCTCTGCAGTAACAGTTTGAATTTTTAGATTTCACTCTGTTTTCTCCTGTATTGATAGATGAATTTGGAACTCTAAATCCAACACGGTTTGTGCTAGCTCCTTGAAACTTGACAAAATAAAGCAGTTCTAAGTTCTGTCTGTACTGTTTGTTTCCTATTCAAGTAGCCCTAAGCAGAGACTGATGAAAACCAAATTCGTCTGAAAGGGGTTGCCTAGCTTCCAAAAAACTACGAGTTTCCTGAAATCTCAGCAAATGTTATTTCACCCAATCTTGATGATACTTGGAGGTAATGATCAGTACACCATTCCCACTTGACTCACCAAATTTTGTTATTATAGCTTGAAGCATTCGTCTGCAGTAACAGTTTGAATTTTTAGGTTTCACTCTGTTTTCTCCTATATTGATAAATGAATTTGGAACTCTAAATCCAACACAGTTTGTGCTAGCTCCTTGAAACTTGACAAAATAAAGTAGTTCTAAGTTCTAACTATACAGTTTGTTTCCTATTCAAGTAGCCCTAAGCAGAGACTGATGAAAACCAAATTCGTCTGAAAGGGGTTGCCTAGCTTCCAAAAAACTACGAATTTCCTTAAATCTCAGCAAATGTTATTTCACCCAATCTTGATGGTACTTGGAGGTAATGATCAGTACACCATTCCCACTTGACTCACCAAATTTCGTTCTTATAGCTTGAAGCATTCCTCTGCAGTAACAGTTTGAATTTTTAGGTTTCACTCTGTTTTCTCCTATATTGATAGATGAATTTGGAACTCTAAATCCAACACGGTTTGTGCTAGCTCCTTGAAGCTTGACAAAATAAAGCAGTTCTAAGTTCTGTCTGTACTGTTTGTTTCCTATTCAAGTAACCCTAAGCACAGCATGAGAAAAACCACTTTCGTCAGAAAGGGGTTGCCTAGCTTCCAAAAAACTACGAGTTTCCTGAAATCTCAGCAAATGTTATTTCACCCAATCTTGATGATACTTGGTGGTAATGATCAGTACCCCATTCCCACTTGACTCACCCAATTTCGTTCTTATAGCTTGAAGCATTCCTCTGCAGTAACAGTTTGAATTTTTAGGTTTCACTCTGTTTTCTCCTATATTGATAAATGAATTTGGAACTCTAAATGCAACACAGTTTTTGCTAGCTCCTTGAAACTTGACAAAATAAAGTAGTTCTAAGTTCTAACTATACAGTTTGTTTCCTATTCAAGTAGCCCTAAGCAGAGACTGATGAAAACCAAATTCGTCTGAAATGGGTTGCCTAGCATCCAAAAAACAAGCAGTTTCCTGAAATCTCAGCAAATGTTATTTCACCCAATCTTGATAATACTTGGAGGTAATGATCAGTACACCATTCCCACTTGACTCACCAAATTTCGTTCTTATACCTTGAAGCATTCCTCTGCAGTAACAGTTTGAATTTTTAGATTTCACTCTGTTTTCTCCTGTATTGATAGATGAATTTGGAACTCTAAATCCAACACGGTTTGTGCTAGCTCCTTGAAACTTGACAAAATAAAGCAGTTCTAAGTTCTGTCTGTACTGTTTGTTTCCTATTCAAGTAGCCCTAAGCAGAGACTGATGAAAACCAAATTCATCTGAAAGGGGTTGCCTAGCTTCCAAAAAACTACGAGTTTCCTGAAATCTCAGCAAATGTTATTTCACCCAATCTTGATGATACTTGGAGGTAATGATCAGTACACATTTCCCACTGACTCACCAAATTTCGTTCTTATAGCTTGAAGCATTCCTCTGCAGTAACAGTTTGAATTTTTAGGTTTCACTCTGTTTTCTCATATATTGATAGATGAATTTGGAACTCTAAATCCAACACGGTTTGTGCTAGCTCCTTGAAACTTGACACAATAAAGTAGTTCTAAGTTCTAAGTATACAGTTTGTTTCCTATTCAAGTAACCCTAAGCACAGCCTGAGAAAAACCACTTTAATCAGAAAGGGGTTGCCTAGCTTCCAAAAAACTACGAGTTTCCTGAAAACTCAGCAAATGTTATTTCACCCAATCTTGATGATACTTGGAGGTAATGATCAGTACACCATTCCTACTTGACTCACCAAATTTCGTTCTTATAGCTTGAAGGATTCCTCTGCAGTAACAGTTTGAATTTTTAGGTTTCACTCTGTTTTCTCCTATATTGATAGATGAATTTGGAACTCTAAATCCAACACGGTTTGTGCTAGCTCCTTGAAACTTGACACAATAAAGTAGTTCTAAGTTCTAACTATACAGTTTGTTTCCTATTCAAGTAACCCTAAGCACAGCCTGAGAAAAACCACTTTCATCAGAAAGGGGTTGCCTAGCTTCCAAAAAACTACGAGTTTCCTGAAATCTCAGCAAATGTTATTTCACCCAATCTTGATGATACTTGGAGGTAATGATCAGAACACCATTCCCACTTGACTCACCAAATTTCGTTCTTATAGCTGGAAGCATTCCTCTGCAGTAACAGTTTGAATTTTTAGGTTTCACTCTGTTTTCTCCTATATTGATAAATGAATTTGGAACTCTAAATCCAACACAGTTTGTGCTAGCTCCTTGAAACTTGACAAAATAAAGTAGTTCTAAGTTCTAACTATACAGTTTGTTTCCTATTCAAGTAGCCATAAGCAGAGACTGATGAAAACCAAATTCGTCTGAAAGGGGTTGCCTAGCATCCAAAAAACTAGGAGTTTGCTGAAATCTCAGCAAATGTTATTTCACCCAATCTTGATGATACTTGGAGGTAATGATCAGTACACCATTCCCACTTGACTCACCAAATTTCGTTCTTATACCTTGAAGCATTCCTCTGCAGTAACAGTTTGAATTTTTAGGTTTCACTCTGTTTTCTCCTATATTGATAGATGAATTTGGAACTCTAAATCCAACACGGTTTGTGCTAGCTCCTTGAAACTTGACAAAATAAAGCAGTTCTAAGTTCTGTCTGTACTGTTTGTTTCCTATTCAAGTAGCCCTAATCAGAGACTGATGAAAACCAAATTCGTCTGAAAGGGGTTGCCTAGCTTCCAAAAAACTACGAGTTTCCTGAAATCTCAGCAAATGTTATTTCACCCAATCTTGATGATACTTGGAGGTAATGATCAGTACACCATTCCCACTTGACTCACCAAATTTCGTTCTTATAGCTTGAAGCATTCCTCTGCAGGAACAGTTTGAATTTTTAGGTTTCACTCCGTTTTCTCCTATATTGATAGATGAATTTGGAACTCTAAATCCAACACAGTTTGTGCTAGGTCCTTGAAACTTGACACAATAATGTAGTTCTAAGTTCTAACTTTACAGTTTGTTTCCTATTCAAGTAGCCCTAAGCAGAGACTGATGAAAACCAAATACGTCTGAAAGGGGTTGCCTAGCTTCCAAAAAACTACGAATTTCCTGAAATCTCAGCAAATGTTATTTCACCCAATCTTGATGGTAGTTGGAGGTAATGATCAGTACACCATTCCCACTTGACTCACCAAATTTCGTTCTTATACCTTGAAGCATTCCTCTGCAGTAACAGGTTGAATTTTTAGGTTTCACTCTGTTTTCTCCTATATTGATAGATGAATTTGGAACTCTAAATCGAACACGGTTTGTGCTAGCTCCTTGAAACATGACACAATAAAGTAGTTCTAAGTTCTAAGTATACAGTTTGTTTCCTATTCAAGTAACTCTAAGCACAGCCTGAGAAAAACCACTTTCATCAGAAAGGGGTTGCCTAGCTTCCAAAAAACTAAGAGTTTCCTGAAAACTCAGCAAATGTTATTTCACCCAATCTTGATGATACTTGGAGATAATGATCAGAACACCATTCCCACTTGACTCACCAAATTTCGTTCTTATAGCTGGAAGCATTCCTCTGCAGTAACAGTTTGAATTTTTAGGTTTCACTCTGTTTTCTCCTATATTGATAAATGAATTTGGAACTCTAAATCCAACACAGTTTGTGCTAGCTCCTTGAAACTTGACAAAATAAAGCAGTTCTAAGTTCTGTCTGTACTGTTTGTTTCCTATTCAAGTAGCCCTAAGCAGAGACTGATGAAAACCAAATTCGTCTGAAAGGGGTTGCCTAGCTTCCAAAAAACTACGAGTTTCCTGAAATCTCAGCAAATGTTATTTCACCCAATCTTGATGATACTTGGAGGTAATGATCAGTACACCATTCCCACTTGACTCACCAAATTTCGTTCTTATAGCTTGAAGCATTCCTCTGCAGTAACAGTTTGAATTTTTAGGTTTCACTCTGTTTTCTCCTATATTGATAGATGAATTTGGAACTCTAAATCCAACACAGTTTGTGCTAGCTCCTTGAAACTTGACAAAATAAAGTAGTTCTAAGTTCTAACTATACAGTTTGTTTCCTATTCAAGTAGCCCTAAGCAGAGACTGATGAAAACCAAATTCGTCTGAAACTGGTTGCCTAGATTCCAAAAAACTACGAGTTTCCTGAAATCTCAGCAAATGTTATTTCACCCAATCTTGATGATACTTGGAGGTAATGATCAGTACACCATTCCCACTTGACTCACCAAATTTCGTTCTTATAGCTTGAAGCATTCCTCTGCAGTAACAGTTTGAATTTTTAGGTTTCACTCTGTTTTCTCCTATATTGATAGATGAATTTGGAACTCTAAATCCAACACAGTTTGTGCTAGGTCCTTGAAACTTGACACAATAAAGTAGTTCTAAGTTATAACTATACAGTTTGTTTCCTATTCAAGTAGCCCTAAGCAGAGACTGATGAAAACCAAATTCGTCTGAAAGGGGTTGCCTAGCTTCCAAAAAACTACGAGTTTCCTGAAATCTCAGCAAATGTTATTTCACCCAATCTTGATGATACTTGGAGGTAATGATCAGTACACCATTCCCACTTGACTCACCAAATTTCGTTCTTATAGCTTGAAGCATTCCTCTGCAGTAACAGTTTGAATTTTTAGGTTTCACTCTGTTTTCTCCTATATTGATAGATGAATTTGGAACACTAAATCCAACACGGTTTGTGCTAGCTCCTTGAAACTTGACACAATAAAGTAGTTCTAAGTTCTAACTATACATTTTGTTTCCTATTCAAGTAACCCTAAGCACAGCCTGAGAAAAACCACTTTCATCAGAAAGGGGTTGCCTAGCTTCCAAAAAACTACGAGTTTCCTGAAATCTCAGCAAATGTTATTTCACCCAATCTTGATGATACTTGGAGGTAATGATCAGTACACCATTCCCACTTGACTCACCAAATTTCGTTCTTATAGCTTGAAGCATTCCTCTGCAGTAACAGTTTGAATTTTTAGGTTTCACTCTGTTTTCTCCTATATTGATAGATGAATTTGGAACTCTAAATCCAACATGGTTTGTGCTAGCTCCTTGAAGCTTGACAAAATAAAGCAGTTCTAATTTCTGTCGGTATTGTTTGTTTCCTATTCAAATAGCCCTAAGCAGAGACTGATGAAAACCAAATACGTTTGAAAGGGGTTGCCTAGCTTCCAAAAAACTAGGAGTTTCCTGAAATCTCAGCAAATGCTATTTCACCCAATCTTGATGATACTTGGAGGTAATGATCAGTACACCATTCCCACTTGACTCAACAAATTTCGTTCTTATAGCTTGAAGCATTCCTCTGCAGTAACATTTTGAATTTTTAGGTTTCACTCCGTTTTCTCCTATATTGATAGATGAATTTGGAACTCTAAATCCAACACAGTTTGTGCTAGGTCCTTGAAACTTGACACAATAATGTAGTTCTAAGTTCTAACTTTACAGTTTGTTTCCTATTCAAGTAGCCCTAAGCAGAGACTGATGAAAACCAAATATGTCTGAAAGGGGTTGCCTACCTTCCAAAAAACTACGAGTTTCCTGAAATCTCAGCAAATGTTATTTCACCCAATCTTGATGATACTTGGAGGTAATGATCAGTACACCATTCCCACTTGACTCAACAAATTTCGTTCTTATACCTGGAAGCATTCCTCTGCAGTAACAGATTGAATTTTTAGGTTTCACTCTGTTTTCTCCTATATTGATAAATGAATTTGGAACACTAAATCCAACACAGTTTGTGCTAGCTCCTTGAAACTTGAGAAAATAAAGTAGTTCTAAGTTCTAGCTATACAGTTTGTTTCCTATTCAAGTAGCCCTAAGCAGAGACTGATGAAAACCAAATTCGTCTGAAAGGGGTTGCCTAGCTTCCAAAAAACTACGAGTTTCCTGAAATCTCAGCAAATGTTATTTCACCCAATCTTGATGATACTTGGAGGTAATGATCAGTACACCATTCCCACTTGACTCACCAAATTTCGTTCTTATAGCTTGAAGCATTCCTCAGCAGTAACAGTTTGAATTTTTAGGTTTCGCTCTGTTTTCTCCTATATTGATAGATGAATTTGGAACTCTAAATCCAACACGGTTTGTGCTAGCTCCTTGAAGCTTGACAAAATAAAGCAGTTCTAAGTTCTGTCTGTACTGTTTGGTTCCTATTCAAGGAACCCTAAGCACAGCATGGGAAAAACAACTTTCGTCAGAAAGGGGTTCCCTAGCTTCCAAAATCCTACGAGTTTCCTGAAATCTCAGCAAACTTTATTTCACCCAATCTTGATGATACTTGGAGGTAATGATCAGTACACCATTCCCTCTTGACTCACCAAATTTCGTTCTTATAGCTTGAAGCATTCCTCTGCAGTAACAGTTTGAATTTTTAGGTTTCACTCTGTTTTCTCCTATATTGATAGATGAATTTGGAACTCTAAATCCAACACAGTTTGTGCTAGCTCCTTGAAACTTGACAAAATAAAGTAGTTCTATGTTCTAACTATACAGTTTGTTTCCTATTCAAGTAGCCCTAAGCAGAGACTGATGAAAACCAAATTCGTCTGAAAGGGGTTGCCTAGCTTCCAAAAAACTACGAGTTTCCTGAAATCTCAGCAAATGTTATTTCATCCAATTTGATGATACTTGGAGGTAATGATCAGTACACCATTCCCACTTGACTTACCAAATTTCATTCTTATAGCTTGAAGCATTCCTCTGCAGTAACAGTTTGAATTTTTAGGTTTCACTCTGTTTTCTCCTATATAGATAGATGAATTTGGAACTCTAAATCCAACACAGTTTGTGCTAGCTCCTTGAAACTTGACACAATAAAGTAGTTCTAAGTTCTAACTATACAGTTTGTTTCCTATTCAAGTAACCCTAAGCACAGCCTGAGAAAAACCACTTTCATCAGAAAGGGGTTGCCTAGCTTCGAAAAAACTACGAGTTTCCTGAAATCTCAGCAAATGTTATTTCACCCAATCTTGATGATACTTGGAGGTAATGATCAGTACTCCATTCCCACTTGACTCACCAAATTTCGTTCTTATAGCTTGAAGCATTCCTCTGCAGTAACAGTTTGAATTTTTAGGTTTCACTCTGTTTTCTCCTATATTGATAGATGAATTTGGAACTCTAAATCCAACACGGTTTGTGCTAGCTCCTTGAAACTTGACAAAATAAAGCAGTTCTAAGTTCTGTCTGTACTGTTTGTTTTCTATTCAAGTAGCCCTAAGCAGAGACTGATGAAAACCAAATTCGTCTGAAAGGGGTTGCCTAGCTTCCAAAAAACTACGAGTTTCCTGAAAACTCAGCAAATGTTATTTCACCCAATCTTGATGATACTTGGAGGTAATGATGAGTACACCATTCCCACTTGACTCACCAAATTTCATTCTTCTAGCTTGAAGCATTCCTCTGCAGTAACACTTTGAATTTTTAGGTTTCACTCTGTTTTCTCCTATATAGATAGATGAATTTGGAACTCTAAATCCAACACGGTTTGTGCTAGCTCCTTGAAATTTGACACAATAAAGTAGTTCTAAGTTCTAAGGATACAGTTTGTTTCCTATTCAAGTAACCCTAAGCACAGCCTGAGAAAAAACCACTTTCATCAGAAAGGGGTTGCCTAGCTTCCAAAAAACTAGGAGTTTCCTGAAATCTCAGCAAATGTTAATTCACCCAATCTTGATGATACTTGGAGGTAATGATCAGTACACCATTCCCACTTGACTCACCAAAATTCGTTCTTATAGCTTGAAGCATTCCTCTGTAGTAACAGTTTGAATTTTTAGGTTTCACTCAGTTTTCTCCTATATTGATAGATGAATTTGGAACTCTAAATCCAACACGGTTTGTGCTAGCTCCTTGAAACTTGACACAATAAAGTAGTTCTAAGTTCTAACTATACAGTTTGTTTCCTATTCAAGTAGCCCTAAGCAGAGACTGATGAAAACCAAATTCGTTTGAAAGGGGTTGCCTAGCTTCCAAAAAACTACGAGTTTCCTGAAATCTCAGCAAATGTTATTTCACCCAATCTTGATGATACTTGGAGGTAACGATCAGTACACCATTCCCACTTGACTCACCAATTTTCGTTCTTATAGCTTGAAGCATTTCTCTGCAGTAACAGTTTGAATTTTTAGGTTTCACTCTGTTTTCTCATATATTGATAGATGAATTTGGAACTCTAAATCCAACACAGTTTGTGCTAGGTCCTTGAAACTTGACAAAATAAAGTAGTTCTAAGTTCTAACTGTACAGTTTGTTTCTTATTCAAGTAGCCCTAAGCAGAGACTGATGAAAACCAAATTCCTCTGAAAGGGGTTGCCTAGCTTCCAAAAAACTACGAGTTTCCTGAAATCTCAGCAAATGTTATTTCACCCAATGTTGATGATACTTGGAGGTAATGATCAGTACACCATTCCCACTTTACTCACCAAATTTCGTTCTTATAGCTTGAAGCATTCCTCTGCAGTAACAGTTTGAATTTTTAGGTTTCACTCTGTTTTCTCCTATATTGATAGATGAATTTGGAACTCTAAATCCAACACGGTTTGTGCTAGCTCCTTGAAGCTTGACAAAATAAAGCAGTTCTAAGTTCTGTCTGTATTGTTTGCTTCCTATTCAAATAGCCCTAAGCCAAGACTGATGAAAACCAAATAAGTTTGAAAGGGGTTGCCTAGCTTCCAAAAAACTACGAGTTTCCTGAAATCTCAGCAAATGTTATTTCACCCAATCTTGATGATACTTGGAGGTAATGATCAGTACACCATTCCCACTTGACTCACCAAATTTCGTTCTTATAGCTTGAAGCATTCCTCTGCAGTAACAGTTTGAATTTTTAGGTTTCACTCTGTTTTCTCCTATATTGATAGATGAATTTGGAACTCTAACTCCAACACAGTTTGTGCTAGCTCCTTGAAACTTGACAAAATAAAGTAGTTCTAAGTTCTTACTATACAGTTTGTTTCCTATTCAAGTAGCCCTAAGCAGAGACTGATGAAAACCAAATTCGTCTGAAAGGGGTTGCCTAGCTTCCAAAAAACTACGAGTTTCCTGAAATCTCAGCAAATGTTATTTCACCCAATCTTGATGATACTTGGAGGTAATGATCAGTACACCTTTCCCACATGACTCACCAAATTTCGTTCTTATAGCTTGAAGCATTCCTCTGCAGTAACAGTTTGAATTTTTAGGTTTCACTCTGTTTTCTCCTATATTGATAGATGAATTTGGAACTCTAAATCCAACACAGTTTGTGCCAGGTCCTTGAAACTTGACACAATAAAGTAGTTCTAAGTTCTAACTATACAGTTTGTTTCCTATTCAAGTAGCCCTAAGCAGAGAATGATGAAAACCAAATTCGTCTGAAAGGGGTTGCCTAGCTTCCAAAAAACTACGAGTTTCCCGAAATCTCAGCAAATGTTATTTCACCCAATCTTGATGATACTTGGAGGTAATGATCAGAACACAATTCCCACTTGACTCACCAAATTTCGTTCTTATAGCTTGAAGCATTCCTCTGCAGTAACAGTTTGAATTTTTAGGTTTCACTCTGTTTTCTCCTATATTGATAAATGAATTTGGAACTCTAAATCCAACACAGTTTGTGCTAGCTCCTTGAAACTTGACACAATAAAGTAGTTCTAAGTTCTAACTATACAGTTTGTTTCCTATTCAAGTAGCCCTAAGCAGAGACTGATGAAAACCAAATTCCTCTGAAAGGGGTTGCCTAGCTTCCAAAAAACTACGAGTTTCCTGAAATCTCAGCAAATGTTATTTCACCCAATCTTGATGATACTTGGAGGTAATGATCAGTACACCATTCCCACTTTACTCACCAAATTTCGTTCTTATAGCTTGAAGCATTCCTCTGCAGTAACAGTTTGAATTTTTAGGTTTCACTCTGTTTTCTCCTATATTGATAGATGAATTTGGAACTCTAAATCCAACACGGTTTGTGCTAGCTCCTTGAAGCTTGACAAAATAAAGCAGTTCTAAGTTCTGTCTGTATTGTTTGCTTCCTATTCAAATAGCCCTAAGCCAAGACTGATGAAAACCAAATAAGTTTGAAAGGGGTTGCCTAGCTTCCAAAAAACTACGAGTTTCCTGAAATCTCAGCAAATGTTATTTCACCCAATCTTGATGATACTTGGAGGTAATGATCAGTACACCATTCCCACTTGACTCACCAAATTTCGTTCTTATAGCTTGAAGCATTCCTCTGCAGTAACAGTTTGAATTTTTAGGTTTCACTCTGTTTTCTCCTATATTGATAGATGAATTTGGAACTCTAACTCCAACACAGTTTGTGCTAGCTCCTTGAAACTTGACACAATAAAGTAGTTCTAAGTTCTAACTATACATTTTGTTTCCTATTCAAGTAACCCTAAGCACAGCCTGAGAAAAACCACTTTCATCAGAAAGGGGTTGCCTAGCTTCCAAAAAACTATGAGTTTCCTGAAATCTCAGCAAATGTTATTTCACCCAATCTTGATGATACTTGGAGGTAATGATCAGTACACCATTCCCACTTGACTCACCAAATTTCGTTCTTATAGCTTGAAGCATTCCTCTGCAGTAACAGTTTGAATTTTTAGGTTTCACTCTGTTTTCTCCTATATTGATAGATGAATTTGGAACTCTAAATCCAACATGGTTTTTGCTAGCTCCTTGAAGCTTGACAAAATAAAGCAGTTCTAATTTCTGTCGGTATTGTTTGTTTCCTATTCAAATAGCCCTTAGCAGAGACTGATGAAAACCAAATACGTTTGAAAGGGGTTGCCTAGCTTCCAAAAAACTACGAGTTTCCTGAAATCTCAGCAAATGTTATTTCACCCAATCTTGATGATACTTGGAGGTAATGATCAGTACACCATTCCCACTTGACTCAACAAATTTCGTTCTTATAGCTTGAAGCATTCCTCTGCAGTAACAGTTTGAATTTTTAGGTTTCACTCCGTTTACTCCTATATTGATAGATGAATTTGGAACTCTAAATCCAACACAGTTTGTGCTAGGTCCTTGAAACTTGACACAATATTGTAGTTCTAAGTTGTAACTTTACAGTTTGTTTCCTATTCAAGTAGCCCTAAGCAGAGACTGATGAAAACCAAATATGTCTGAAAGGGGTTGCCTAGCTTCCAAAAAACTACGAGTTTCCTGAAAACTCAGCAAATGTTATTTCACCCAATCTTGATGATACTTGGAGGTAATGATCAGTACACCATTCCCACTTGACTCACCAAATTTTGTTCTTATAGCTGGAAGCATTCCTCTGCAGTAACAGTTTGAATTTTTAGGTTTCACTCTGTTTTCTCCTATATTGATAAATGAATTTGGAACTCTAAATCCAACACAGTTTGTGCTAGCTCCTTGAAACTTGACAAAATAAAGTAGTTCTAAGTTCTAGCTATACAGTTTGTTTCCTATTCAAGTAGCCCTAAGCAGAGACTGATGAAAACCAAATTCGTCTGAAAGGGGTTGCCTAGCTTCCAAAAAACTAGGAGTTTCCTGAAATCTCAGCAAATGGTATTTCACCCAATCTTGATGATACTTGGAGGTAATGATCAGTACACCATTCCCACTTGACTCACCAAATTTCGTTCTTATACCTTGAAGCATTCCTCAGCAGTAACAGTTTGAATTTTTAGGTTTCACTCTGTTTTCTCCTATATTGATAGATGAATTTGGAACTCTAAATCCAACACGGTTTGTGCTAGCTCCTTGAAGCTTGACAAAATAAAGCAGTTCTAAGTTCTGTCTGTACTGTTTGGTTCCTATTCAAGGAACCCTAAGCACAGCATGAGAAAAACCACTTTCGTTAGAAAGGGGTTGCCTAGCTTCCAAAAAACTACGAGTTTCCTGAAATCTCAGCAAACTTTATTTCACCCAATCTTGATGATACTTGGAGGTAATGATCAGTACACCATTCCCTATTGACTCACCAAATTTCGTTCTTATAGCTTGAAGCATTCCTCTGCAGTAACAGTTTGAATTTTTAGATTTCACTCTGTTTTCTCATATATTGATAGATGAATTTGGAACTCTAAATCCAACACAGTTTGTGCTAGCTCCTTGAAACTTGACAAAATAAAGTAGTTCTAAGTTCTAACTATACAGTTTGTTTCCTATTCAAGTAGCCCTAAGCAGAGACTGATGAAAACCAAATTCGTCTGAAAGGGGTTGCCTAGCTTCCAAAAAACTACAAGTTTCCTGAAATCTCAGCAAATGTTATTTCACCCAATGTTGATGATACTTGGAGGTAATGATCAGTACACCATTCCCACTTGACTCACCAAATTTCGTTCTTCTACCTTGAAGCATTCCTCTGCAGTAACAGTTTGAATTTTTAGGTTTCACTCTGTTTTCTCCTATATTGATAGATGAATTTGGAACTCTAAATCCAACACGGTTTGTGCTAGCTCCTTGAAGCTTGACAAAATAAAGCAGTTCTAAGTTCTGTCTGTATTGTTTGCTTCCTATTCAAATAGCTCTAAGCCAAGACTGATGAAAACCAAATAAGTTTGAAAGGGGTTGCCTAGCTTCCAAAAAACTACGAGTTTCCTGAAATCTCAGCAAATGTTATTTCACCCAATCTTGATGATACTTGGAGGTAATGATCAGTACACCATTCCCACTTGACTCACCAAATTTCGTTCTTATAGCTTGAAGCATTCCTCTGCAGTAACAGTTTGAATTTTTAGGTTTCACTCTGTTTTCTCCTATATTGATAGATGAATTTGGAACTCTAAATCCAACACAGTTTGTGCTAGCTCCTTGAAACTTGACAAAATAAAGTAGTTCTAAGTTCTAACTATACAGTTGGTTTCCTATTCAAGTAACCCTAAGCACAGCCTGAGAAAAACCACTTTCATCAGAAAGGGGTTGCCTAGCTTCCAAAAAACTATGAGTTTCCTGAAATCTCAGCAAATGTTATTTCACCCAATCTTGATGATACTTGGAGGTAATGATCAGTACACCATTCCCACTTGACTCACCAAATTTCGTTCTTATACCTTGAAGCATTCCTCTGCAGTAACAGTTTGAATTTTTAGGTTTCACTCTGTTTTCTCCTATATTGATAGATGAATTTGGAACTCTAAATCCAACACGGTTTGTGCTAGCTCCTTGAAGCTTGACAAAATAAAGCAGTTCTAAGTTCTGTCTGTACTGTTTGGTTCCTATTCAAGGAACCCTAAGCACAGCATGAGAAAAACCACTTTCGTCAGAAAGGGGTTGCCTAGCTTCCAAAAAACTACGAGTTTCCTGAAATCTCAGCAAATGTTATTTCACCCAATCTTGATGATACTTGGAGGTAATGATCAGTACACCATTCCCACTTGACTCACCAAATTTCATTCTTATAGCTTGAAGCATTCCTCTGCAGTAACAGTTTGAATTTTTAGGTTTCACTCTGTTTTCTCCTGTATAGATAGATGAATTTGGAACTCTAAATCCAACACGGTTTGTGCTAGCTCCTTGAAACTTGACACAATAAAGTAGTTCTAAGTTCTAAGTATACAGTTTGTTTCCTATTCAAGTAACCCTAAGCACAGCCTGAGAAAAACCACTTTCATCAGAAAGGGGTTGCCTAGCTTCCAAAAAACTACGAGTTTCCTGAAATCTCAGCAAATGTTATTTCACCCAATCTTGATGATACTTGGAGGTTATGATCAGTACACCATTCCCACTTGATTCACCAATTTTCATTCATATAGATTGAAGCATTCCTCTGCAGTAACAGTTTGAATTTTTAGGTTTCACTCTGTTTTCTCATATATTGATAGATGAATTTGGAACTCTAAATCCAACACAGTTTGTGCTAGCTCCTTGAAACTTGACAAAATAAAGTAGTTCTAAGTTCTAACTATACAGTTTGTTTCCTATTCAAGTAGCCCTAAGCAGAGACTGTTGAAAACCAAATTCGTCTGAAAGGGGTTGTCTAGCTTCCAAAAAACTACGAGTTTCCTGAAATCTCAGCAAATGTTATTTCACCCAATCTTGATGATACTTGGAGGTAATGATCAGTACACCATTCCCACTTGACTCACCAAATTTCGTTCTTATAGCTTGAAGAATTCCTCAGCAGTAACAGTTTGAATTTTTAGGTTTCACTCTGTTTTCTCCTATATTGATAGATGAATTTGGAACTCTAAATCCAACACGGTTTGTGCTAGCTCCTTGAAGCTTGACAAAATAAAGCAGTTCTAAGTTCTGTCTGTACTGTTTGGTTCCTATTCAAGGAACACTAAGCACAGCATGAGAAAAACCACTTTCGTCAGAAAGGGGTTGCCTAGCTTCCAAAAAACTACGAGTTTCCTGAAATCTCAGCAAATGTTATTTCACCCAATCTTGATGATACTTGGAGGTAATGATCAGTACACCATTCCCACTTGACTCACCAAATTTCATTCTTATAGCTTGAAGCATTCCTCTGCAGTAACAGTTTGAATTTTTAGGTTTCACTCTGTTTTCTCCTATATTGATAGATGAATTTGGAACTCTAAATCCAACACAGTTTGTGCTAGGTCCTTGAAACTTGACACAATAAAGTAGTTCTAAGATCTAACTATACAGTTTGTTTCCTATTCAAGTAGCCCTAAGCAGAGACTGATGAAAACCAAATTCGTCTGAAAGGGGTTGCCTAGCTTCCAAAAAACTAGGAGTTTCCTGAAATCTCAGCAAATGTTATTTCACCCAATCTTGATGATACTTGGAGGTAATGATCAGTACACCATTCCCACTTGACTCACCCAATTTCGTTCTTATAGCTTGAAGCATTCCTCTGCAGTAACAGTTTGAATTTTTAGGTTTCACTCTGTTTTCTCCTATATTGATAAATGAATTTGGAACTCTAAATCCAACACAGTTTGTGCTAGCTCCTTGAAACTTGACAAAATAAAGTAGTTCTAAGTTCTAACTATACAGTTTGTTTCCTATTCAAGTAGCCCTAAGCAGAGACTGATGAAAACCAAATTCATCTGAAAGGGGTTGCCTAGCTTCCAAAAAACTACGAGTTTCCTGAAATCTCAGCAAATGTTATTTCACCCAATCTTGATGGTACTTGGAGGTAATGATCAGTACACCATTCCCACTTGACTCACCAAATTTCGTTCTTATACCTTGAAGCATTCCTCAGCAGTAACAGTTTGAATTTTTAGGTTTCACTCTGTTTTCTCCTATATTGATAGATGAATTTGGAACTCTAAATCCAACACGGTTTGTGCTAGCTCCTTGAAACTTGACACAATAAAGTAGTTCTAAGTTCTAACTATACAGTTTGTTTCCTATTCAAGTAGCCCTAAGCAGAGACTGATGAAAACCAAATTTGTCTGAAAGGGGTTGCCTAGCTTCCAAAAAACTACGAGTTTCCTGAAATCTCAGCAAATGTTATTTCACCCAATCTTGATGGTACTTGGAGGTAATGATCAGTACACCATTCCCACTTGACTCACCAAATTTCGTTCTTATACCTTGAAGCATTCCTCAGCAGTAACAGTTTGAATTTTTAGGTTTCACTCTGTTTTCTCCTATATTGATAGATGAATTTGGAACTCTAAATCCAACACGGTTTGTGCTAGCTCCTTGAAGCTTGACAAAATAAAGCAGTTCTAAGTTCTGTCTGTATTGTTTGCTTCCTATTCAAATAGCTCTAAGCCAAGACTGATGAAAACCAAATAAGTTTGAAAGGGGTTGCCTAGCTTCCAAAAAACTACGAGTTTCCTGAAATCTCAGCAAATGTTATTTCACCCAATCTTGATGATACTTGGAGGTAATGATCAGTACACCATTCCCACTTGACTCACCAAATTTCGTTCTTATAGCTTGAAGCATTCCTCTGCAGTAACAGTTTGAATTTTTAGGTTTCACTCTGTTTTCTCCTATATTGATAGATGAATTTGGAACTCTAAATCCAACACGGTTTGTGCTAGCTCCTTGAAGCTTGACAAAATAAAGCAGTTCTAAGTTCTGTCTGTATTGTTTGTTTCCTATTCAAATAGGCCTAAGCAGAGACTGATGACAACCAAATACGTTTCAAAGGGGTTGCCTAGCTTCCAAAAAACTACGAGTTTCCTGAAATCTCAGCAAATGTTATTTCACCCAATCTTGATGATACTTGGAGGTAATGATCAGTACACCATTCCCACTTGACTCACCAAATTTCATTCTTATAGCTTGAAGCATTCCTCTGCAGTAACAGTTTGAATTTTTAGGTTTCACTCTGTTTTCTCCTATATTGATAGATGAATTTGGAACTCTAAATCCAACACGGTTTGTGCTAGCTCCTTGAAGCTTGACACAATAAAGTAGTTCTAAGTTCTAACTTTACAGTTTGTTTCCTATTCAAGTAGCCCTAAGCAGAGACTGATGAAAACCAAATATGTCTGAAAGGGGTTGCCTAGCTTCCAAAAAACTACGAGTTTCCTGAAATCTCAGCAAATGTTATTTCACCCAATCTTGATGATACTTGGAGGTAATGATCAGTACACCATTCCCACTTGACTCACCAAATTTCGTTCTTATAGCTGGAAGCATTCCTCTGCAGTAACAGTTTGAATTTTTAGGTTTCACTCTGTTTTCTCCTATATTGATAAATGAATTTGGAACTCTAAATCCAACACAGTTTGTGCTAGCTCCTTGAAACTTGAGAAAATAAAGTAGTTCTAAGTTCTAGCTATACAGTTTGTTTCCTATTCAAGTAGCCCTAAGCAGAGACTGATGAAAACCAAATTCGTCTGAAAGGGGTTGCCTAGCTTCCAAAAAACTACGAGTTTCCTGAAATCTCAGCAAATGTTATTTCACCCAATCTTGATGATACTTGGAGGTAATGATCAGTACACCATTCCCACTTGACTCACCAAATTTCGTTCTTATAGCTTGAAGCATTCCTCTGCAGTAACAGTTTGAATTTTTAGGTTTCACTCTGTTTTCTCCTATATTGATAGATGAATTTGGAACTCTAAATCCAACACGGTTTGTGCTAGCTCCTTGAAGCTTGACAAAATAAAGCAGTTCTAAGTTCTGTCTGTACTGTTTGGTTCCTATTCAAGGAACCCTAAGCACAGCATGAGAAAAACCAAATTCGTCTGAAAGGGGTTGCCTAGCTTCCAAAAAACTAGGAGTTTCCTGAAATCTCAGCAAATGTTATTTCACCCAATCTTGATGATACTTGGAGGTAATGATCAGTACACCATTCCCACTTGACTCACCAAATTTCATTCTTATAGCTTGAAGCATTCCTCTGCAGTAACAGTTTGAATTTTTAGGTTTCACTCTGTTTTCTCCTATATTGATAGATGAATTTGGAACTCTAAATCCAACACAGTTTGTGCTAGGTCCTTGAAACTTGACACAATAAAGTAGTTCTAAGATCTAACTATACAGTTTGTTTCCTATTCAAGTAGCCCTAAGCAGAGACTGATGAAAACCAAATTCGTCTGAAAGGTGTTGCCTAGCTTCCAAAAAACTAGGAGTTTCCTGAAATCTCAGCAAATGTTATTTCACCCAATCTTGATGATACTTGGAGGTAATGATCAGTACACCATTCCCACTTGACTCACCCAATTTCGTTCTTATAGCTTGAAGCATTCCTCTGCAGTAACAGTTTGAATTTTTAGGTTTCACTGTGTTTTCTCCTATATTGATAAATGAATTTGAAACTCTAAATCCAACACAGTTTGTGCTAGCTCCTTGAAACTTGACAAAATAAAGTAGTTCTAAGTTCTAACTATACAGTTTGTTTCCTATTCAAGTAGCCCTAAGCAGAGACTGATGAAAACCAAATTCGTCTGAAAGGGGTTGCCTAGCTTCCAAAAAACTACGAGTTTCCTGAAATCTCAGCAAATGTTATTTCACCCAATCTTGATGGTACTTGGAGGTAATGATCAGTACACCATTCCCACTTGACTCACCAAATTTCGTTCTTATACCTTGAAGCATTCCTCAGCAGTAACAGTTTGAATTTTTAGGTTTCACTCTGTTTTCTCCTATATTGATAGATGAATTTGGAACTCTAAATCCAACACGGTTTGTGCTAGCTCCTTGAAACTTGACACAATAAAGTAGTTCTAAGTTCTAACTATACAGTTTGTTTCCTATTCAAGTAGCCCTAAGCAGAGACTGATGAAAACCAAATTTGTCTGAAAGGGGTTGCCTAGCTTCCAAAAAACTACGAGTTTCCTGAAATCTCAGCAAATGTTATTTCACCCAATCTTGATGGTACTTGGAGGTAATGATCAGTACACCATTCCCACTTGACTCACCAAATTTCGTTCTTATACCTTGAAGCATTCCTCAGCAGTAACAGTTTGAATTTTTAGGTTTCACTCTGTTTTCTCCTATATTGATAGATGAATTTGGAACTCTAAATCCAACACGGTTTGTGCTAGCTCCTTGAAACTTGACACAATAAAGTAGTTCTAAGTTCTAATTATACAGTTTGTTTCCTATTCAAGTAGCCCTAAGCAGAGACTGATGAAAACCAAATTCGTCTGAAAGGGGTTGCCTAGCTTCCAAAAAACTACGAGTTTCCTGAAATCTCAGCAAATGTTATTTCACCCAATCTTGATGATACTTGGAGGTAATGATCAGTACACCATTCCCACTTGACTCACCAAATTTCGTTCTTATAGCTTGAAGCATTCCTCTGCAGTAACAGTTTGAATTTTTAGGTTTCACTCTGTTTTCTCCTATATTGATAGATGAATTTGGAACTCTAAATCCAACACGGTTTGTGCTAGCTCCTTGAAGCTTGACAAAATAAAGCAGTTCTAAGTTCTTTCTGTATTGTTTGTTTCCTATTCAAATAGGCCTAAGCAGAGACTGATGACAACCAAATACGTTTCAAAGGGGTTGCCTAGCTTCCAAAAAACTACGAGTTTCCTGAAATCTCAGCAAATGTTATTTCACCCAATCTTGATGATACTTGGAGGTAATGATCAGTACACCATTCCCACTTGACTCACCAAATTTCATTCTTATAGCTTGAAGCATTCCTCTGCAGTAACAGTTTGAATTTTTAGGTTTCACTCTGTTTTCTCCTATATTGATAGATGAATTTGGAACTCTAAATCCAACACGGTTTGTGCTAGCTCCTTGAAGCTTGACAAAATAAAGCAGTTCTAATTTGTGTCGGTATTGTTTGTTTCCTATTCAAATAGCCCTAAGCAGAGACTGATGAAAACCAAATACGTTTGAAAGGGGTTGCCTAGCTTCCAAAAAACTAGGCGTTTCCTGAAATCTCAGCAAATGTTATTTCACCCAATCTTGATGATACTTGGAGGTAATGATCAGTACACCATTCCCACTTGACTCAACAAATTTCGTTCTTATAGCTTGAAGCATTCCTCTGCAGTAACAGTTTGAATTTTTAGGTTTCACTCCGTTTTCTCCTATATTGATAGATGAATTTGGAACTCTAAATCCAACACAGTTTGTGCTAGGTCCTTGAAACTTGACACAATAAAGTAGTTCTTAGTTCTAACTTTACAGTTTGTTTCCTATTCAAGTAGCCCTAAGCAGAGACTGATGAAAACCAAATATGTCTGAATGGGGTTGCCTAGCTTCCAAAAAACTACGAGTTTCCTGAAATCTCAGCAAATGTTATTTCACACAATCTTGATGATACTTGGAGGTAATGATCAGTACACCATTCCCACTTGACTCACCAAATTTCGTTCTTATAGCTTGAAGCATTCCTCTGCAGTAACAGTTTGAATTTTTAGGTTTCACTCTGTTTTCTCCTATATTGATAGATGAATTTGGAACTCTAAATCCAACACAGTTTGTGCTAGCTCCTTGAAACTTGAGAAAATAAAGTAGTTCTAAGTTCTAGCTATACAGTTTGTTTCCTATTCAAGTAGCCCTAAGCAGAGACTGATGAAAACCAAATTCGTCTGAAAGGGGTTGCCTAGCTTCCAAAAAACTACGAGTTTCCTGAAATCTCAGCAAATGTTATTTCACCCAATCTTGATGATACTTGGAGGTAATGATCAGTACACCATTCCCACTTGACTCACCAAATTTCGTTCTTATAGCTTGAAGCATTCCTCTGCAGTAACAGTTTGAATTTTTAGGTTTCACTCTGTTTTCTCCTATATTGATAGATGAATTTGGAACTCTAAATCCAACACGGTTTGTGCTAGCTCCTTGAAGCTTGACAAAATAAAGCAGTTCTAAGTTCTGTCTGTATTGTTTGTTTCCTATTCAAATAGGCCTAAGCAGAGACTGATGAAAACCAAATACGTTTGAAAGGGGTTGCCTAGCTTCCAAAAAACTACGAGTTTCCTGAAATCTCAGCAAATGTTATTTCACCCAATCTTGATGACACTTGGAGGTAATGATCAGTACACCATTCCCACTTGACTCACAAAATTTCATTCTTATACCTTGAAGCATTCCTCTGCAGTAACAGTTTGAATTTTTAGGTTTCACTCTGTTTTCTCCTGTATAGATAGATGAATTTGGAACTCTAAATCCAACACGGTCTGTGCTAGCTCCTTGAAACTTGACACAATAAAGTAGTTCTAAGTTCTAAGTATACAGTTTGTTTCCTATTCAAGTAACCCTAAGCACAGCCTGAGAAAAACCACTTTCATCAGAAAGGGGTTGCCTAGCTTCCAAAAAACTACGAGTTTCCTGAAATCTCAGCAAATGTTATTTCACCCAATATTGATGATACTTGGAGGTAATGATCAGTACACCATTCCCACTTGACTCACCAAATTTCGTTCCTATGGCTTGAAGCATTCCTCTGCAGTAACAGTTTGAATTTTTAGGTTTCACTCTGTTTTCTCCTATATTGATAGATGAATTTGGAACTCTAAATCCAACACGGTTTGTGCTAGCTCCTTGAAACTTGACAAAATAAAGTAGTTCTAAGTTCTAACTGTACAGTTTGTTTCCTATTCAAGTAGCCCTAAGCAGAGACTGATGAAAACCAAATTCGTCTGAAAGGGGTTGCCTAGCTTCCAAAAAACTACGAGTTTCCTGAAATCTCAGCAAATGTTATTTCACCCAATCTTGATGATACTTGGAGGTAATGATCAGTACACCATTCCCACTTGACTCACCAAATTTCGTTCTTATAGCTTGAAGCATTCCTCTGCAGTAACAGTTTGAATTTTTAGGTTTCACTCTGTTTTCTCCTGTATAGATAGATGAATTTGGAACTCTAAATCCAACACGGTCTGTGCTAGCTCCTTGAAACTTGACACAATAAAGTAGTTCTAAGTTCTAAGTATACAGTTTGTTTCCTATTCAAGTAACCCTAAGCACACCCTGAGAAAAACCACTTTCATCAGAAAGGGGTTGCCTAGCTTCCAAAAAACTAGGAGTTTCCTGAAATCTCAGCAAATGTTAATTCACCCAATCTTGATGATACTTGGAGGTAATGATCAGTACACCATTCCCACTTGACTCACCAAAATTCGTTCTTATAGCTTGAAGCATTCCTCTGCAGTAACAGTTTGAATTTTTAGGTTTCACTCTGTTTTCTCCTATATTGATAGATGAATTTGGAACTCTAAATCCAACACGGTTTGTGCTAGCTCCTTGAAACTTGACAAAATAAAGTAGTTCTAAGTTCTAACTATACAGTTTGTTTCCTATTCAAGTAGCCCTAAGCAGAGACTGATGAAAACCAAATTCGTTTGAAAGGGGTTGCCTAGCTTCCAAAAAACTACGAGTTTCCTGAAATCTCAGCAAATGTTATTTCACCCAATCTTGATGATACTTGGAGGTAATGATCAGTACACCATTCCCACTTGACTCACCAATTTTCGTTCTTATAGCTTGAAGCATTTCTCTGCAGTAACAGTTTGAATTTTTAGGTTTCACTCTGTTTTCTCATATATTGATAGATGAATTTGGAACTCTAAATCCAACACAGTTTGTGCTAGCTCCTTGAAACTTGACAAAATAAAGTAGTTCTAAGTTCTAACTGTACAGTTTGTTTCTTATTCAAGTAGCCCTAAGCAGAGACTGATGAAAACCAAATTCCTCTGAAAGGGGTTGCCTAGCTTCCAAAAAACTACGAGTTTCCTGAAATCTCAGCAAATGTTATTTCACCCAATCTTGATGATACTTGGAGGTAATGATCAGTACACCATTCCCACTTTACTCACCAAATTTCGTTCTTATAGCTTGAAGCATTCCTCTGCAGTAACAGTTTGAATTTTTAGGTTTCACTCTGTTTTCTCCTATATTGATAGATGAATTTGGAACTCTAAATCCAACACGGTTTGTGCTAGCTCCTTGAAGCTTGACAAAATAAAGCAGTTCTAAGTTCTGTCTGTATTGTTTGCTTCCTATTCAAATAGCCCTAAGCCAAGACTGATGAAAACCAAATAAGTTTGAAAGGGGTTGCCTAGCTTCCAAAAAACTATGAGTTTCCTGAAATCTCAGCAAATGTTATTTCACCCAATCTTGATGATACTTGGAGGTAATGATCAGTACACCATTCCCACTTGACTCACCAAATTTTGTTCTTATAGCTTGAAGCATTCCTCTGCAGTAACAGTTTGAATTTTTAGGTTTCACTCTGTTTTCTCCTATATTGATAGATGAATTTGGAACTCTAACTCCAACACAGTTTGTGCTAGCTCCTTGAAACTTGACACAATAAAGTAGTTCTAAGTTCTAACTATACAGTTTGTTTCCTATTCAAGTAGCCCTAAGCAGAGACTGATGAAAACCAAATTCGTCTGAAAGGGGTTGCCTAGCTTCCAAAAAACTACGAGTTTCCTGAAATCTCAGCAAATGTTATTTCACCCAATCTTGATGATACTTGGAGGTAATGATCAGTACACCATTCCCACTTGACTCACCAATTTTCGTTCATATAGCTTGAAGCATTCCTCTGCAGTAACAGTTTGAATTTTTAGGTTTCACTCTGTTTTCTCCTATATTGATAGATGAATTTGGAACTCTAAATCCAACACAGTTTGTGCTAGCTCCTTGAAACTTGACAAAATAAAGTAGTTCTAAGTTCTAACTGTACAGTTTGTTTCCTATTCAAGTAGCCCTAAGCAGAGACTGATGAAAACCAAATTCGTCTGAAAGGGGTTGCCTAGCTTCCAAAAAACTACGAGTTTCCTGAAATCTCAGCAAATGTTATTTCACCCAATCTTGATGATACTTGGAGGTAATGATCAGTACACCATTCCCACTTGACTCACCAAATTTCGTTCTTATAGCTTGAAGCATTCCTCTGCAGTAACAGTTTGAATTTTTAGGTTTCACTCTGTTTTCTCCTGTATAGATAGATGAATTTGGAACTCTAAATCCAACACGGTCTGTGCTAGCTCCTTGAAACTTGACACAATAAAGTAGTTCTAAGTTCTAAGTATACAGTTTGTTTCCTATTCAAGTAACCCTAAGCACACCCTGAGAAAAACCACTTTCATCAGAAAGGGGTTGCCTAGCTTCCAAAAAACTAGGAGTTTCCTGAAATCTCAGCAAATGTTAATTCACCCAATCTTGATGATACTTGGAGGTAATGATCAGTACACCATTCCCACTTGACTCACCAAAATTCGTTCTTATAGCTTGAAGCATTCCTCTGCAGTAACAGTTTGAATTTTTAGGTTTCACTCTGTTTTCTCCTATATTGATAGATGAATTTGGAACTCTAAATCCAACACGGTTTGTGCTAGCTCCTTGAAACTTGACACAATAAAGTAGTTCTAAGTTCTAACTATACAGTTTGTTTCCTATTCAAGTAGCCCTAAGCAGAGACTGATGAAAACCAAATTCGTTTGAAAGGGGTTGCCTAGCTTCCAAAAAACTACGAGGTTCCTGAAATCTCAGCAAATGTTATTTCACCCAATCTTGATGATACTTGGAGGTAATGATCAGTACACCATTCCCACTTGACTCACCAATTTTCGTTCTTATAGCTTGAAGCATTTCTCTGCAGTAACAGTTTGAATTTTTAGGTTTCACTCTGTTTTCTCATATATTGATAGATGAATTTGGAACTCTAAATCCAACACAGTTTGTGCTAGCTCCTTGAAACTTGACAAAATAAAGTAGTTCTAAGTTCTAACTGTACAGTTTGTTTCTTATTCAAGTAGCCCTAAGCAGAGACTGATGAAAACCAAATTCCTCTGAAAGGGGTTGCCTAGCTTCCAAAAAACTACGAGTTTCCTGAAATCTCAGCAAATGTTATTTCACCCAATCTTGATGATACTTGGAGGTAATGATCAGTACACCATTCCCACTTTACTCACCAAATTTCGTTCTTATAGCTTGAAGCATTCCTCTGCAGTAACAGTTTGAATTTTTAGGTTTCACTCTGTTTTCTCCTATATTGATAGATGAATTTGGAACTCTAAATCCAACACGGTTTGTGCTAGCTCCTTGAAGCTTGACAAAATAAAGCAGTTCTAAGTTCTGTCTGTATTGTTTGCTTCCTATTCAAATAGCCCTAAGCCAAGACTGATGAAAACCAAATAAGTTTGAAAGGGGTTGCCTAGCTTCCAAAAAACTACGAGTTTCCTGAAATCTCAGCAAATGTTATTTCACCCAATCTTGATGATACTTGGAGGTAATGATCAGTACACCATTCCCACTTGACTCACCAAATTTTGTTCTTATAGCTTGAAGCATTCCTCTGCAGTAACAGTTTGAATTTTTAGGTTTCACTCTGTTTTCTCCTATATTGATAGATGAATTTGGAACTCTAACTCCAACACAGTTTGGGCTAGCTCCTTGAAACTTGACAAAATAAAGTAGTTCTAAGTTCTTACTATACAGTTTGTTTCCTATTCAAGTAGCCCTAAGCAGAGACTGATGAAAACCAAATTCGTCTGAAAGGGGTTGCCTAGCTTCCAAAAAACTACGAGTTTCCTGAAATCTCAGCAAATGTTATTTCACCCAATCTTGATGGTACTTGGAGGTAATGATCAGTACACCATTCCCACTTGACTCACCAAATTTCGTTCTTATACCTTGAAGCATTCCTCAGCAGTAACAGTTTGAATTTTTAGGTTTCACTCTGTTTTCTCCTATATTGATAGATGAATTTGGAACTCTAAATCCAACACGGTTTGTGCTAGCTCCTTGAAACTTGACACAATAAAGTAGTTCTAAGTTCTAACTATACAGTTTGTTTCCTATTCAAGTAGCCCTAAGCAGAGACTGATGAAAACCAAATTCGTCTGAAAGGGGTTGCCTAGCTTCCAAAAAACTACGAGTTTCCTGAAATCTCAGCAAATGTTATTTCAACCAATCTTGATGGTACTTGGAGGTAATGATCAGTACACCATTCCCACTTGACTCACCAAATTTCGTTCTTATACCTTGAAGCATTCCTCAGCAGTAACAGTTTGAATTTTTAGGTTTCACTCTGTTTTCTCCTATATTGATAGATGAATTTGGAACTCTAAATCCAACACGGTTTGTGCTAGCTCCTTGAAACTTGACACAATAAAGTAGTTCTAAGTTCTAACTATACAGTTTGTTTCCTATTCAAGTAGCCCCAAGCAGAGACTGATGAAAACCAAATTCGTCTGAAAGGGGTTGCCTAGCTTCCAAAAAACTACGAGTTTCCTGAAATCTCAGCAAATGTTATTTCACCCAATCTTGATGATACTTGGAGGTAATGATCAGTACACCATTCCCACTTGACTCACCAAATTTCGTTCTTATAGCTTGAAGAATTCCTCTGCAGTAACAGTTTGAATTTTTAGGTTTCACTCTGTTTTCTCCTATATTGATAGATGAATTTGGAACTCTAAATCCAACACAGTGTGTGCTAGCTCCTTGAAACTTGACAAAATAAAGTAGTTCTAAGTTCTAACTATACAGTTTGTTTCCTATTCAAGTAACCCTAAGCACAGCCTGAGAAAAACCACTTTCATCAGAAAGGGGTTGCCTAGCTTCCAAAAAACTACGAGTTTCCTGAAATCTCAGCAAATGTTATTTCACCCAATCTTGATGATACTTGGAAGTAATGATCAGTACACCATTCCCACTTGACTCACCAAATTTCGTTCTTATAGCTTGAAGCATTCCTCTGCAGTAACAGTTTGAATTTTTAGGTTTCACTCTGTTTTCTCCTATATTGATAGATGAATTTGGAACTCTAAATCCAACACGGTTTGTGCTAGCTCCTTGAAGCTTGACAAAATAAAGCAGTTCTAAGTTCTGTCTGTATTGTTTGTTTCCTATTCAAATAGGCCTAAGCAGAGACTGATGACAACCAAATACGTTTCAAAGGGGTTGCCTAGCTTCCAAAAAACTACGAGTTTCCTGAAATCTCAGCAAATGTTATTTCACCCAATCTTGATGATACTTGGAGGTAATGATCAGTACACCATGCCCACTTGACTCACCAAATTTCATTCTTATAGCTTGAAGCATTCCTCTGCAGTAACAGTTTGAATTTTTAGGTTTCACTCTGTTTTCTCCTATATTGATAGATGAATTTGGAACTCTAAATCCAACAAGGTTTGTGCTAGCTCCTTGAAGCTTGACAAAATAAAGCAGTTCTAATTTGTGTCGGTATTGTTTGTTTCCTATTCAAATAGCCCTAAGCAGAGACTGATGAAAACCAAATACGTTTCAAAGGGGTTGCCTAGCTTCCAAAAAACTAGGCGTTTCCTGAAACTTCAGCAAATGTTATTTCACCCAATCTTGATGATACTTGGAGGTAATGATCAGTACACCATTCCCACTTGACTCACCAATTTTCGTTCATATAGCTTGAAGCATTCCTCTGCAGTAACAGTTTGAATTTTTAGGTTTCACTCTGTTTTCTCCTATATTGATAGATGAATTTGGAACTCTAAATCCAACACAGTTTGTGCTAGCTCCTTGAAACTTGACAAAATAAAGTAGTTCTAAGTTCTAACTGTACAGTTTGTTTCCTATTCAAGTAGCCCTAAGCAGAGACTGATGAAAACCAAATTCGTCTGAAAGGGGTTGCCTAGCTTCCAAAAAACTACGAGTTTCCTGAAATCTCAGCAAATGTTATTTCACCCAATCTTGATGATACTTGGAGGTAATGATCAGTACACCATTCCCACTTGACTCACCAAATTTCGTTCTTATAGCTTGAAGCATTCCTCTGCAGTAACAGTTTGAATTTTTAGGTTTCACTCTGTTTTCTCCTGTATAGATAGATGAATTTGGAACTCTAAATCCAACACGGTCTGTGCTAGCTCCTTGAAACTTGACACAATAAAGTAGTTCTAAGTTCTAAGTATACAGTTTGTTTCCTATTCAAGTAACCCTAAGCACACCCTGAGAAAAACCACTTTCATCAGAAAGGGGTTGCCTAGCTTCCAAAAAACTAGGAGTTTCCTGAAATCTCAGCAAATGTTAATTCACCCAATCTTGATGATACTTGGAGGTAATGATCAGTACACCATTCCCACTTGACTCACCAAAATTCGTTCTTATAGCTTGAAGCATTCCTCTGCAGTAACAGTTTGAATTTTTAGGTTTCACTCTGTTTTCTCCTATATTGATAGATGAATTTGGAACTCTAAATCCAACACGGTTTGTGCTAGCTCCTTGAAACTTGACACAATAAAGTAGTTCTAAGTTCTAACTATACAGTTTGTTTCCTATTCAAGTAGCCCTAAGCAGAGACTGATGAAAACCAAATTCGTTTGAAAGGGGTTGCCTAGCTTCCAAAAAACTACGAGGTTCCTGAAATCTCAGCAAATGTTATTTCACCCAATCTTGATGATACTTGGAGGTAATGATCAGTACACCATTCCCACTTGACTCACCAATTTTCGTTCTTATAGCTTGAAGCATTTCTCTGCAGTAACAGTTTGAATTTTTAGGTTTCACTCTGTTTTCTCATATATTGATAGATGAATTTGGAACTCTAAATCCAACACAGTTTGTGCTAGCTCCTTGAAACTTGACAAAATAAAGTAGTTCTAAGTTCTAACTGTACAGTTTGTTTCTTATTCAAGTAGCCCTAAGCAGAGACTGATGAAAACCAAATTCCTCTGAAAGGGGTTGCCTAGCTTCCAAAAAACTACGAGTTTCCTGAAATCTCAGCAAATGTTATTTCACCCAATCTTGATGATACTTGGAGGTAATGATCAGTACACCATTCCCACTTTACTCACCAAATTTCGTTCTTATAGCTTGAAGCATTCCTCTGCAGTAACAGTTTGAATTTTTAGGTTTCACTCTGTTTTCTCCTATATTGATAGATGAATTTGGAACTCTAAATCCAACACGGTTTGTGCTAGCTCCTTGAAGCTTGACAAAATAAAGCAGTTCTAAGTTCTGTCTGTATTGTTTGCTTCCTATTCAAATAGCCCTAAGCCAAGACTGATGAAAACCAAATAAGTTTGAAAGGGGTTGCCTAGCTTCCAAAAAACTACGAGTTTCCTGAAATCTCAGCAAATGTTATTTCACCCAATCTTGATGATACTTGGAGGTAATGATCAGTACACCATTCCCACTTGACTCACCAAATTTTGTTCTTATAGCTTGAAGCATTCCTCTGCAGTAACAGTTTGAATTTTTAGGTTTCACTCTGTTTTCTCCTATATTGATAGATGAATTTGGAACTCTAACTCCAACACAGTTTGGGCTAGCTCCTTGAAACTTGACAAAATAAAGTAGTTCTAAGTTCTTACTATACAGTTTGTTTCCTATTCAAGTAGCCCTAAGCAGAGACTGATGAAAACCAAATTCGTCTGAAAGGGGTTGCCTAGCTTCCAAAAAACTACGAGTTTCCTGAAATCTCAGCAAATGTTATTTCACCCAATCTTGATGGTACTTGGAGGTAATGATCAGTACACCATTCCCACTTGACTCACCAAATTTCGTTCTTATACCTTGAAGCATTCCTCAGCAGTAACAGTTTGAATTTTTAGGTTTCACTCTGTTTTCTCCTATATTGATAGATGAATTTGGAACTCTAAATCCAACACGGTTTGTGCTAGCTCCTTGAAACTTGACACAATAAAGTAGTTCTAAGTTCTAACTATACAGTTTGTTTCCTATTCAAGTAGCCCTAAGCAGAGACTGATGAAAACCAAATTCGTCTGAAAGGGGTTGCCTAGCTTCCAAAAAACTACGAGTTTCCTGAAATCTCAGCAAATGTTATTTCAACCAATCTTGATGGTACTTGGAGGTAATGATCAGTACACCATTCCCACTTGACTCACCAAATTTCGTTCTTATACCTTGAAGCATTCCTCAGCAGTAACAGTTTGAATTTTTAGGTTTCACTCTGTTTTCTCCTATATTGATAGATGAATTTGGAACTCTAAATCCAACACGGTTTGTGCTAGCTCCTTGAAACTTGACACAATAAAGTAGTTCTAAGTTCTAACTATACAGTTTGTTTCCTATTCAAGTAGCCCCAAGCAGAGACTGATGAAAACCAAATTCGTCTGAAAGGGGTTGCCTAGCTTCCAAAAAACTACGAGTTTCCTGAAATCTCAGCAAATGTTATTTCACCCAATCTTGATGATACTTGGAGGTAATGATCAGTACACCATTCCCACTTGACTCACCAAATTTCGTTCTTATAGCTTGAAGAATTCCTCTGCAGTAACAGTTTGAATTTTTAGGTTTCACTCTGTTTTCTCCTATATTGATAGATGAATTTGGAACTCTAAATCCAACACAGTTTGTGCTAGCTCCTTGAAACTTGACAAAATAAAGTAGTTCTAAGTTCTAACTATACAGTTTGTTTCCTATTCAAGTAACCCTAAGCACAGCCTGAGAAAAACCACTTTCATCAGAAAGGGGTTGCCTAGCTTCCAAAAAACTACGAGTTTCCTGAAATCTCAGCAAATGTTATTTCACCCAATCTTGATGATACTTGGAAGTAATGATCAGTACACCATTCCCACTTGACTCACCAAATTTCGTTCTTATAGCTTGAAGCATTCCTCTGCAGTAACAGTTTGAATTTTTAGGTTTCACTCTGTTTTCTCCTATATTGATAGATGAATTTGGAACTCTAAATCCAACACGGTTTGTGCTAGCTCCTTGAAGCTTGACAAAATAAAGCAGTTCTAAGTTCTGTCTGTATTGTTTGTTTCCTATTCAAATAGGCCTAAGCAGAGACTGATGACAACCAAATACGTTTCAAAGGGGTTGCCTAGCTTCCAAAAAACTACGAGTTTCCTGAAATCTCAGCAAATGTTATTTCACCCAATCTTGATGATACTTGGAGGTAATGATCAGTACACCATGCCCACTTGACTCACCAAATTTCATTCTTATAGCTTGAAGCATTCCTCTGCAGTAACAGTTTGAATTTTTAGGTTTCACTCTGTTTTCTCCTATATTGATAGATGAATTTGGAACTCTAAATCCAACAAGGTTTGTGCTAGCTCCTTGAAGCTTGACAAAATAAAGCAGTTCTAATTTGTGTCGGTATTGTTTGTTTCCTATTCAAATAGCCCTAAGCAGAGACTGATGAAAACCAAATACGTTTCAAAGGGGTTGCCTAGCTTCCAAAAAACTAGGCGTTTCCTGAAATCTCAGCAAATGTTATTTCACCCAATCTTGATGATACTTGGAGGTAATGATCAGTACACCATTCCCACTTGACTCACCAATTTTCGTTCATATAGCTTGAAGCATTCCTCTGCAGTAACAGTTTGAATTTTTAGGTTTCACTCTGTTTTCTCCTATATTGATAGATGAATTTGGAACTCTAAATCCAACACAGTTTGTGCTAGCTCCTTGAAACTTGACAAAATAAAGTAGTTCTAAGTTCTAACTGTACAGTTTGTTTCCTATTCAAGTAGCCCTAAGCAGAGACTGATGAAAACCAAATTCGTCTGAAAGGGGTTGCCTAGCTTCCAAAAAACTACGAGTTTCCTGAAATCTCAGCAAATGTTATTTCACCCAATCTTGATGATACTTGGAGGTAATGATCAGTACACCATTCCCACTTGACTCACCAAATTTCGTTCTTATAGCTTGAAGCATTCCTCTGCAGTAACAGTTTGAATTTTTAGGTTTCACTCTGTTTTCTCCTGTATAGATAGATGAATTTGGAACTCTAAATCCAACACGGTCTGTGCTAGCTCCTTGAAACTTGACACAATAAAGTAGTTCTAAGTTCTAAGTATACAGTTTGTTTCCTATTCAAGTAACCCTAAGCACACCCTGAGAAAAACCACTTTCATCAGAAAGGGGTTGCCTAGCTTCCAAAAAACTAGGAGTTTCCTGAAATCTCAGCAAATGTTAATTCACCCAATCTTGATGATACTTGGAGGTAATGATCAGTACACCATTCCCACTTGACTCACCAAAATTCGTTCTTATAGCTTGAAGCATTCCTCTGCAGTAACAGTTTGAATTTTTAGGTTTCACTCTGTTTTCTCCTATATTGATAGATGAATTTGGAACTCTAAATCCAACACGGTTTGTGCTAGCTCCTTGAAACTTGACACAATAAAGTAGTTCTAAGTTCTAACTATACAGTTTGTTTCCTATTCAAGTAGCCCTAAGCAGAGACTGATGAAAACCAAATTCGTTTGAAAGGGGTTGCCTAGCTTCCAAAAAACTACGAGGTTCCTGAAATCTCAGCAAATGTTATTTCACCCAATCTTGATGATACTTGGAGGTAATGATCAGTACACCATTCCCACTTGACTCACCAATTTTCGTTCTTATAGCTTGAAGCATTTCTCTGCAGTAACAGTTTGAATTTTTAGGTTTCACTCTGTTTTCTCATATATTGATAGATGAATTTGGAACTCTAAATCCAACACAGTTTGTGCTAGCTCCTTGAAACTTGACAAAATAAAGTAGTTCTAAGTTCTAACTGTACAGTTTGTTTCTTATTCAAGTAGCCCTAAGCAGAGACTGATGAAAACCAAATTCCTCTGAAAGGGGTTGCCTAGCTTCCAAAAAACTACGAGTTTCCTGAAATCTCAGCAAATGTTATTTCACCCAATCTTGATGATACTTGGAGGTAATGATCAGTACACCATTCCCACTTTACTCACCAAATTTCGTTCTTATAGCTTGAAGCATTCCTCTGCAGTAACAGTTTGAATTTTTAGGTTTCACTCTGTTTTCTCCTATATTGATAGATGAATTTGGAACTCTAAATCCAACACGGTTTGTGCTAGCTCCTTGAAGCTTGACAAAATAAAGCAGTTCTAAGTTCTGTCTGTATTGTTTGCTTCCTATTCAAATAGCCCTAAGCCAAGACTGATGAAAACCAAATAAGTTTGAAAGGGGTTGCCTAGCTTCCAAAAAACTACGAGTTTCCTGAAATCTCAGCAAATGTTATTTCACCCAATCTTGATGATACTTGGAGGTAATGATCAGTACACCATTCCCACTTGACTCACCAAATTTTGTTCTTATAGCTTGAAGCATTCCTCTGCAGTAACAGTTTGAATTTTTAGGTTTCACTCTGTTTTCTCCTATATTGATAGATGAATTTGGAACTCTAACTCCAACACAGTTTGTGCTAGCTCCTTGAAACTTGACAAAATAAAGTAGTTCTAAGTTCTTACTATACAGTTTGTTTCCTATTCAAGTAGCCCTAAGCAGAGACTGATGAAAACCAAATTCGTCTGAAAGGGGTTGCCTAGCTTCCAAAAAACTACGAGTTTCCTGAAATCTCAGCAAATGTTATTTCACCCAATCTTGATGGTACTTGGAGGTAATGATCAGTACACCATTCCCACTTGACTCACCAAATTTCGTTCTTATACCTTGAAGCATTCCTCAGCAGTAACAGTTTGAATTTTTAGGTTTCACTCTGTTTTCTCCTATATTGATAGATGAATTTGGAACTCTAAATCCAACACGGTTTGTGCTAGCTCCTTGAAACTTGACACAATAAAGTAGTTCTAAGTTCTAACTATACAGTTTGTTTCCTATTCAAGTAGCCCTAAGCAGAGACTGATGAAAACCAAATTCGTCTGAAAGGGGTTGCCTAGCTTCCAAAAAACTACGAGTTTCCTGAAATCTCAGCAAATGTTATTTCAACCAATCTTGATGGTACTTGGAGGTAATGATCAGTACACCATTCCCACTTGACTCACCAAATTTCGTTCTTATACCTTGAAGCATTCCTCAGCAGTAACAGTTTGAATTTTTAGGTTTCACTCTGTTTTCTCCTATATTGATAGATGAATTTGGAACTCTAAATCCAACACGGTTTGTGCTAGCTCCTTGAAACTTGACACAATAAAGTAGTTCTAAGTTCTAACTATACAGTTTGTTTCCTATTCAAGTAGCCCCAAGCAGAGACTGATGAAAACCAAATTCGTCTGAAAGGGGTTGCCTAGCTTCCAAAAAACTACGAGTTTCCTGAAATCTCAGCAAATGTTATTTCACCCAATCTTGATGATACTTGGAGGTAATGATCAGTACACCATTCCCACTTGACTCACCAAATTTCGTTCTTATAGCTTGAAGAATTCCTCTGCAGTAACAGTTTGAATTTTTAGGTTTCACTCTGTTTTCTCCTATATTGATAGATGAATTTGGAACTCTAAATCCAACACAGTTTGTGCTAGCTCCTTGAAACTTGACAAAATAAAGTAGTTCTAAGTTCTAACTATACAGTTTGTTTCCTATTCAAGTAACCCTAAGCACAGCCTGAGAAAAACCACTTTCATCAGAAAGGGGTTGCCTAGCTTCCAAAAAACTACGAGTTTCCTGAAATCTCAGCAAATGTTATTTCACCCAATCTTGATGATACTTGGAAGTAATGATCAGTACACCATTCCCACTTGACTCACCAAATTTCGTTCTTATAGCTTGAAGCATTCCTCTGCAGTAACAGTTTGAATTTTTAGGTTTCACTCTGTTTTCTCCTATATTGATAGATGAATTTGGAACTCTAAATCCAACACGGTTTGTGCTAGCTCCTTGAAGCTTGACAAAATAAAGCAGTTCTAAGTTCTGTCTGTATTGTTTGTTTCCTATTCAAATAGGCCTAAGCAGAGACTGATGACAACCAAATACGTTTCAAAGGGGTTGCCTAGCTTCCAAAAAACTACGAGTTTCCTGAAATCTCAGCAAATGTTATTTCACCCAATCTTGATGATACTTGGAGGTAATGATCAGTACACCATGCCCACTTGACTCACCAAATTTCATTCTTATAGCTTGAAGCATTCCTCTGCAGTAACAGTTTGAATTTTTAGGTTTCACTCTGTTTTCTCCTATATTGATAGATGAATTTGGAACTCTAAATCCAACAAGGTTTGTGCTAGCTCCTTGAAGCTTGACAAAATAAAGCAGTTCTAATTTGTGTCGGTATTGTTTGTTTCCTATTCAAATAGCCCTAAGCAGAGACTGATGAAAACCAAATACGTTTCAAAGGGGTTGCCTAGCTTCCAAAAAACTAGGCGTTTCCTGAAATCTCAGCAAATGTTATTTCACCCAATCTTGATGATACTTGGAGGTAATGATCAGTACACCATTCCCACTTGACTCACCAAATTTCGTTCTTATAGCTTGAAGCATTCCTCTGCAGTAACAGTTTGAATTTTTAGGTTTCACTCTGTTTTCTCCTATATTGATAGATGAATTTGGAACTCTAAATCCAACACGGTTTGTGCTAGCTCCTTGAAACTTGACACAATAAAGTAGTTCTAAGTTCTAACTATACAGTTTGTTTCCTATTCAAGTAGCCCTAAGCAGAGACTGATGAAAACCAAATTCGTCTGAAAGGGGTTGCCTAGCTTCCAAAAAACTACGAGTTTCCTGAAATCTCAGCAAATGTTATTTCACCCAATCTTGATGATACTTGGAGGTAATGATCAGTACACCATTCCCACTTGACTCACCAATTTTCGTTCATATAGCTTGAAGCATTCCTCTGCAGTAACAGTTTGAATTTTTAGGTTTCACTCTGTTTTCTCCTGTATAGATAGATGAATTTGGAACTCTAAATCCAACATGGTCTGTGCTAGCTCCTTGAAACTTGACACAATAAAGTAGTTCTAAGTTCTAATTATACAGTTTGTTTCCTATTCAAGTAACCCTAAGCACAGCCTGAGAAAAACCACTTTCATCAGAAAGGGGTTGCCTAGCTTCCAAAAAACTAGGAGTTTCCTGAAATCTCAGCAAATGTTATTTCACCCAATCTTGATGGTACTTGGAGGTAATGATCAGTACACCATTCCCACTTGACTCACCAAATTTCGTTCTTATAGCTTGAAGCATTCCTCTAGAGTAACAGTTTGAATTTTTAGGTTTCACTCCATTTTCTCCTATATTGATAGATGAATTTGGAACTCTAAATCCAACACAGTTTGTGCTAGCTCCTTGAAACTTGACAAAATAAAGTAGTTCTAAGTTCTAACTGTACAGTTTGTTTCCTATTCAAGTAGCCCTAAGCAGAGACTGATGAAAACCAAATTCGTCTGAAAGGGGTTGCCTAGCTTCCAAAAAACTACGAGTTTCCTGAAATCTCAGCAAATGTTATTTCACCCAATCTTGATGATACTTGGAGGTAATGATCAGTACACCATTCCCACTTGACTCACCAAATTTCGTTCTTATAGCTTGAAGCATTCCTCTGCAGTAACAGTTTGAATTTTTAGGTTTCACTCTGTTTTCTCCTATATTGATAAATGAATTTAGAACTCTAAATCCAACACGGTTTGTGCTAGCTCCTTGAAACTTGAGAAAATAAAGTAGTTCTAAGTTCTAGCTATACAGTTTGTTTCCTATTCAAGTTGCCCTAAGCAGAGACTGATGAAAAACAAATTCGTCTGAAAGGGGTTGCCTAGCTTCCAAAAAACTACGAGTTTCCTGAAATCTCAGCAAATGTTATTTCACCCAATCTTGATGATACTTGGAGGTAATGATCAGTACACCATTCCCACTTGACTCACCAAATTTCGTTCTTATAGCTTGAAGCATTCCTCAGCAGTAACAGTTTGAATTTTTAGGTTTCACTCTGTTTTCTCCTATATTGATAGATGAATTTGGAACTCTAAATCCAACACGGTTTGTGCTAGCTCCTTGAAGCTTGACAAAATAAAGCAGTTCTAAGTTCTGTCTGTACTGTTTGGTTCCTATTCAAGGAACCCTAAGCACAGCATGAGAAAAACCACTTTCGTCAGAAAGGGGTTGCCTAGCTTCCAAAAAACTACGAGTTTCCTGAAATCTCAGCAAACTTTATTTCACCCAGTCTTGATGATACTTGGAGGTAATGATCAGTACACCATTCCCTCTTGACTCACCAAATTTCGTTCTTATACCTTGAAGCATTCCTCTGCAGTAACAGTTTGAATTTTTAGGTTTCACTCTGTTTTCTTATATATTGATAGATGAATTTGGAACTCTAAATCCAACACAGTTTGTGCTAGCTCCTTGAAACTTGACAAAATAAAGTAGTTCTAAGTTCTAACTATACAGTTTGTTTCCTATTCAAGTAGCCCTAAGCAGAGACTGATGAAAACCAAATTCGTCTGAAAGGGGTTGCCTAGCTTCCAAAAAACTACGAGTTTCCTGAAATCTCAGCAAATGTTATTTCACCCAATCTTGATGATACTTGGAGGTAATGATCAGTACACCATTCCCACTTGACTCACCAAATTTCGTTCTTATAGCTTGAAGCATTCCTCTGCAGTAACAGTTTGAATTTTTAGGTTTCACTCTGTTTTCTCCTATATTGATTGATGAATTTGGAACTCTAAATCCAACACGGTTTGTGCTAGCTCCTTGAAGCTTGACAAAATAAAGCAGTTCTAAGTTCTGTCTGTATTGTTTGTTTCCTATTCAAATAGCCCTAAGCCGAGACTGATGAAAAACAAATTCGTCTGAAAGGGGTTGCCTAGCTTCCAAAAAACTACGAGTTTCCTGAAATCTCAGCAAATGTTATCTCACCCAATCTTGATGATACTTGGCGATAATGATCAGGACACCATTCCCACTTGACTCACCAAATTTCGTTCTTATAGCTTGAAGCATTCCTCTGCAGTAACAGTTTGAATTTTTAGGTTTCACTCTGTTTTCTCCTATATTGATAGATGAATTTGGAACTCTAAATCCAACACGGTTTGTGCTAGCTCCTTGAAACTTGACACAATAAAGTAGTTCTAAGTTCTAACTATACAGTTTGTTTCCTATTCAAGTAGCCCTAAGCAGAGACTGATGAAAACCAAATTCCTCTGAAAGGGGTTGCCTAGCTTCCAAAAAACTACGAGTTTCCTGAAATCTCAGCAAATGTTATTTCACCCAATCGTGATGATACTTGGAGGTAATGATCAGTACACCATTCCCACTTGACTCACCAAATTTCATTCTTATAGCTTGAAGCATTCCTCTGCAGTAACAGTTTGAATTTTTAGGTTTCACTCTGTTTTCTCCTATATTGATAGATGAATTTGGAACTCTAAATCCAACACGGTTTGTGCTAGCTCCTTGAAACTTGACACAAAAAAGTAGTTCTAAGTTCTAACTATACAGTTTGTTTCATATTCAAGTAACCCTAAGCACAGCCTGAGAAACACCACTTATATCAGAAAGGGGTTGCCTAGCTTCCAAAAAACTACGAGTTTCCTGAAATCTCAGCAAATGTTATTTCACCCAATCTTGATGATACTTGGAGGTAATGATCAGTACACCATTCCCACTTGACTCACCAAATTTCGTTCTTATAGCTTGAATCATTCCTCTGCAGTAACAGTTTGAATTTTTAGGTTTCACTCTGTTTTCTCCTGTATTGATAGATGAATTTGGAACTCTAAATCCAACACGGTTTGTGCTAGCTCCTTGAAACTTGACACAATAAAGTAGTTCTAAGTTCTAACTATACAGTTTGTTTCCTATTCAAGTAGCCCTAAGCAGAGACTGATGAAAACCAAATTCGTCTGAAAGGGGTTGCCTAGCTTCCAAAAAACTACGAGTTTCCTGAAATCTCAGCAAATGTTATTTCACCCAATCTTGATGATACTTGGAGGTAATGATCAGTACACCATTCCCACTTGACTCACCAAATTTCGTTCTTATAGCTTGAAGAATTCCTCTGCAGTAACAGTTTGAATTTTTAGGTTTCACTCTGTTTTCTCCTATATTGATAGATGAATTTGGAACTCTAAATCCAACACAGTTTGTGCTAGCTCCTTGAAACTTGACAAAATAAAGTAGTTCTAAGTTCTAACTATACAGTTTGTTTCCTATTCAAGTAACCCTAAGCACAGCCTGAGAAAAACCACTTTCATCAGAAAGGGGTTGCCTAGCTTCCAAAAAACTACGAGTTTCCTGAAATCTCAGCAAATGTTATTTCACCCAATCGTGATGATACTTGGAGGTAATGATCAGTACACCATTCCCACTTGACTCACCAAATTTCATTCTTATAGCTTGAAGCATTCCTCTGCAGTAACAGTTTGAATTTTTAGGTTTCACTCTGTTTTCTCCTATATTGATAGATGAATTTGGAACTCTAAATCCAACACGGTTTGTGCTAGCTCCTTGAAGCTTGACAAAATAAAGCAGTTCTAATTTCTGTCTGTATTGTTTGTTTCCTATTCAAATAGCCCTAAGCAGAGACTGATGAAAACCAAATACGTTTGAAAGGGGTTGCCTAGCTTCCAAAAAACTAGGAGTTTCCTGAAATCTCAGCAAATGTTATTTCACCCAATCTTGATGATACTTGGAGGTAATGATCAGTACACCATTCCCACTTGACTCACCAAATTTCGTTCTTATAGCTTGAAGCATTCCTCTGCAGTAACAGTTTGAATTTTTAGGTTTCACTCTGTTTTCTCCTATATTGATAGATGAATTTGGAACTCTAAATCCAACACAGTTTGTGCTAGGTCCTTGAAACTTGACACAATAAAGTAGTTCTATGTTCTAACTATACAGTTTGTTTCCTATTCAAGTAGCCCTAAGCAGAGACTGATGAAAACCAAGTTCGTCTGAAAGGGTTTGCCTAGCTTCCAAAAAACTACGAGTTTCCTGAAATCTCAGCAAATGTTATTTCACCCAATCTTGATGATACTTGGAGGTAATGATCAGTACACCATTCCCACTTGACTCACCAAATTTCGTTCTTATAGCTGGAAGCATTCCTCTGCAGTAACAGTTTTAATTTTTAGGTTTCACTCTGTTTTCTCCTATATTGATAGATGAATTTGGAACTCTAAATCCAACACAGTTTGTGCTAGGTCCTTGAAACTTGACACAATAAAGTAGTTCTAAGTTCTAACTATACAGTTTCTTTCCTATTCAAGTAGCCCTAAGCAGAGACTGATGAAAACCAAATTCGTCTGAAAGGGGTTGCCTAGCTTCCAAAAAACTATGAGTTTCCTGAAATCTCAGCAATGTTTTTTCACCCAATCTTGATGATACTTGGAGGTAATGATCAGTACACCATTCCCTCTTGACTCACCAAATTTCGTTCTTATAGCTTGAAGCATTCCTCTGCAGTAACAGTTTGAATTTTTAGGTTTCACTCTGTTTTCTCCTATATTGATAGATGAATTTGGAACTCTAAATCCAACACAGTTTGTGCTAGCTCCTTGAAACTTGACAAAATATAGTAGTTCTAAGTTCTAACTATACAGTTTGTTTCCTATTCATGTAGCCCTAAGCAGAGACTGATGAAAACCAAATTCGTCTGAAACTGGTTGCCTAGATTCCAAAAAACTACGAGTTTCCTGAAATCTCAGCAAATGTTATTTCACCCAATCTTGATGATACTTGGAGGTAATGATCAGTACACCATTCCCACTTGACTCACCAAATTTCGTTCTTATAGCTTGAAGCATTCCTCTGCAGTAACAGTTTGAATTTTTAGGTTTCACTCTGTTTTCTCCTATATTGATAGATTAATTTGGAACTCTAAATCCAACACGGTTTGTGCTAGCTCCTTGAAGCTTGACAAAATAAAGCAGTTCTAATTTCTGTCTGTATTGTTTGTTTCCTATTCAAATAGCCCTAAGCAGAGACTGATGAAAACCAAATACGTTTGAAAGGGGTTGCCTAGCTTCCAAAAAACTAGGAGTTTCCTGAAATCTCAGCAAATGTTATTTCACCCAATCTTGATGATACTTGGAGGTAATGATCAGTACACCATTCGCACTTGACTCACCAAATTTCGTTCTTATAGCTTGAAGCATTCCTCTGCAGTAACAGTTTGAATTTTTAGGTTTCACTCTGTTTTCTCCTATATTGATAGATGAATTTGGAACTCTAAATCCAACACGGTTTGTGCTAGCTCCTTGAAGCTTGACAAAATAAAGCAGTTCTAATTTCTGTCTGTATTGTTTGTTTCCTATTCAAATAGCCCTAAGCAGAGACTGATGAAAACCAAATACGTTTGAAAGGGGTTGCCTAGCTTCCAAAAAACTAGGAGTTTCCTGAAATCTCAGCAAATGTTATTTCACCCAATCTTGATGATACTTGGAGGTAATGATCAGTACACCATTCCCACTTGACTCACCAAATTTCGTTCTTATAGCTTGAAGCATTCCTCTGCAGTAACAGTTTGAATTTTTAGGTTTCACTCTGTTTTCTCCTATATTGATAGATGAATTTGGAACTCTAAATCCAACACAGTTTGTGCTAGGTCCTTGAAACTTGACACAATAAAGTAGTTCTATGTTCTAACTATACAGTTTGTTTCCTATTCAAGTAGCCCTAAGCAGAGACTGATGAAAACCAAGTTCGTCTGAAAGGGTTTGCCTAGCTTCCAAAAAACTACGAGTTTCCTGAAATCTCAGCAAATGTTATTTCACCCAATCTTGATGATACTTGGAGGTAATGATCAGTACACCATTCCCACTTGACTCACCAAATTTCGTTCTTATAGCTGGAAGCATTCCTCTGCAGTAACAGTTTTAATTTTTAGGTTTCACTCTGTTTTCTCCTATATTGATAGATGAATTTGGAACTCTAAATCCAACACAGTTTGTGCTAGGTCCTTGAAACTTGACACAATAAAGTAGTTCTAAGTTCTAACTATACAGTTTCTTTCCTATTCAAGTAGCCCTAAGCAGAGACTGATGAAAACCAAATTCGTCTGAAAGGGGTTGCCTAGCTTCCAAAAAACTATGAGTTTCCTGAAATCTCAGCAATGTTTTTTCACCCAATCTTGATGATACTTGGAGGTAATGATCAGTACACCATTCCCTCTTGACTCACCAAATTTCGTTCTTATAGCTTGAAGCATTCCTCTGCAGTAACAGTTTGAATTTTTAGGTTTCACTCTGTTTTCTCCTATATTGATAGATGAATTTGGAACTCTAAATCCAACACAGTTTGTGCTAGCTCCTTGAAACTTGACAAAATATAGTAGTTCTAAGTTCTAACTATACAGTTTGTTTCCTATTCATGTAGCCCTAAGCAGAGACTGATGAAAACCAAATTCGTCTGAAACTGGTTGCCTAGATTCCAAAAAACTACGAGTTTCCTGAAATATCAGCAAATGTTATTTCACCCAATCTTGATGATACTTGGAGGTAATGATCAGTACACCATTCCCACTTGACTCACCAAATTTCGTTCTTATAGCTTGAAGCATTCCTCTGCAGTAACAGTTTGAATTTTTAGGTTTCACTCTGTTTTCTCCTATATTGATAGATGAATTTGGAACTCTAAATCCAACACAGTTTGTGCTAGGTCCTTGAAACTTGACACAATAAAGTAGTTCTAAGTTCTAACTATACAGTTTGTTTCCTATTCAAGTAGCCCTAAGCAGAGACTGATGAAAACCAAATTCGTCTGAAAGGGGTTGCCTAGCTTCCAAAAAACTACGAGTTTCCTGAAATCTCAGCAAATGTTATTTCACCCAATCTTGATGATACTTGGAGGTAATGATCAGTACACCATTCCCACTTGACTCACCAAATTTCGTTCTTATAGCTTGAAGCATTCCTCTGCAGTAACAGTTTGAATTTTTAGGTTTCACTCTGTTTTCTCCTATATTGATAAATGAATTTGGAACTCTATATCCAACACAGTTTGTGCTAGCTCCTTGAAACTTGACAAAATAAAGTAGTTCTAAGTTCTAACTATACAGTTTGTTTCCTATTCAAGTAGCCCTAAGCAGAGACTGATGAAAACCAAATTCGTCTGAAAGGGGTTGCCTAGCTTCCAAAAAACTATGAGTTTCCTGAAATCTCAGCAAATGTTATTTCACCCAATCTTGATGGTACTTGGAGGTAATGATCAGTTCACCATTCCCACTTGACTCACCAAATTTCATTCTTATACCTTGAAGCATTCCTCTGCAGTAACAGTTTGAATTTTTAGGTTTCACTCTGTTTTCTCCTATATTGATAGATGAATTTGGAACTCTAAATCCAACACGGTTTGTGGTAGCTCCTTGAAACTTGACACAATAAAGTAGTTCTAATTTCTAACTATACAGTTTGTTTCCTATTCAAGTAGCCCTAAGCAGAGACTGATGAAAACCAAATTCGTCTGAAAGGGGTTGCCTAGCTTCCAAAAAACTACGAGTTTCCTGAAATCTCAGCAAATGTTATTTCACCCAATCTTGATGATACTTGGAGGTAATGATCAGTGCACCATTCCCACTTGACTCACCAAATTTCGTTCTTATAGCTTGAAGCATTCCTCTGCAGTAACAGTTTGAATTTTTAGGTTTCACTCTGTTTTCTCCTATATTGATAGATGAATTTGGAACTCTAAATCCAACACGGTTTGTGCTAGCTCCTTGAAACTTGACACAATAAAGTAGTTCTAAGTTCTAACTATACAGTTTGTTTCCTATTCAAGTAGCCCTAAGCAGAGACTGATGAAAACCAAATTCGTCTGAAAGGGGTTGCCTAGCTTCCAAAAAACTATGAGTTTCCTGAAATCTCAGCAAATGTTATTTCACCCAATCGTGATGATACTTGGAGGTAATGATCAGTACACCATTCCCACTTGACTCACCAAATTTCATTCTTATAGCTTGAAGCATTCCTCTGCAGTAACAGTTTGAATTTTTAGGTTTCACTCTGTTTTCTCCTATATTGATAGATGAATTTGGAACTCTAAATCCAACACGGTTTGTGCTAGCTCCTTGAAACTTGACACAAAAAAGTAGTTCTAAGTTCTAACTATACAGTTTGTTTCATATTCAAGTAACCCTAAGCACAGCCTGAGAAACACCACTTATATCAGAAAGGGGTTGCCTAGCTTCCAAAAAACTATGAGTTTCCTGAAATCTCAGCAAATGTTATTTCACCCAATCTTGATGATACTTGGAGGTAATGATCAGTACACCATTCCCACTTGACTCACCAAATTTCGTTCTTATAGCTTGAATCATTCCTCTGCAGTAACAGTTTGAATTTTTAGGTTTCACTCTGTTTTCTCCTGTATTGATAGATGAATTTGGAACTCTAAATCCAACACGGTTTGTGCTAGCTCCTTGAAACTTGACACAATAAAGTAGTTCTAAGTTCTAACTATGCAGTTTGTTTCCTATTCAAGTAGCCCTAAGCAGAGACTGATGAAAACCAAATTCGTCTGAAAGGGGTTGCCTAGCTTCCAAAAAACTACGAGTTTCCTGAAATCTCAGCAAATGTTATTTCACCCAATCTTGATGATACTTGGAGGTAATGATCAGTACACCATTCCCACTTGACTCACCAAATTTCGTTCTTATAGCTTGAAGAATTCCTCTGCAGTAACAGTTTGAATTTTTAGGTTTCACTCTGTTTTCTCCTATATTGATAGATGAATTTGGAACTCTAAATCCAACACAGTTTGTGCTAGCTCCTTGAAACTTGACAAAATAAAGTAGTTCTAAGTTCTAACTATACAGTTTGTTTCCTATTCAAGTAACCCTAAGCACAGCCTGAGAAAAACCACTTTCATCAGAAAGGGGTTGCCTAGCTTCCAAAAAACTACGAGTTTCCTGAAATCTCAGCAAATGTTATTTCACCCAATCGTGATGATACTTGGAGGTAATGATCAGTACACCATTCCCTCTTGACTCACCAAATTTCGTTCTTATAGCTTGAAGCATTCCTCTGCAGTAACAGTTTGAATTTTTAGGTTTCACTCTGTTTTCTCCTATATTGATAGATGAATTTGGAACTCTAAATCCAACACAGTTTGTGCTAGCTCCTTGAAACTTGACAAAATATAGTAGTTCTAAGTTCTAACTATACAGTTTGTTTCCTATTCATGTAGCCCTAAGCAGAGACTGATGAAAACCAAATTCGTCTGAAACTGGTTGCCTAGATTCCAAAAAACTACGAGTTTCCTGAAATCTCAGCAAATGTTATTTCACCCAATCTTGATGATACTTGGAGGTAATGATCAGTACACCATTCCCACTTGACTCACCAAATTTCGTTCTTATAGCTTGAAGCATTCCTCTGCAGTAACAGTTTGAATTTTTAGGTTTCACTCTGTTTTCTCCTATATTGATAGATTAATTTGGAACTCTAAATCCAACACGGTTTGTGCTAGCTCCTTGAAGCTTGACAAAATAAAGCAGTTCTAATTTCTGTCTGTATTGTTTGTTTCCTATTCAAATAGCCCTAAGCAGAGACTGATGAAAACCAAATACGTTTGAAAGGGGTTGCCTAGCTTCCAAAAAACTAGGAGTTTCCTGAAATCTCAGCAAATGTTATTTCACCCAATCTTGATGATACTTGGAGGTAATGATCAGTACACCATTCGCACTTGACTCACCAAATTTCGTTCTTATAGCTTGAAGCATTCCTCTGCAGTAACAGTTTGAATTTTTAGGTTTCACTCTGTTTTCTCCTATATTGATAGATGAATTTGGAACTCTAAATCCAACACAGTTTGTGCTAGCTCCTTGAAACTTGACACAATAAAGTAGTTCTAAGTTCTAACTATACAGTTTGTTTCCTATTCAAGTAGCCCTAAGCAGAGACTGATGAAAACCAAGTTCGTCTGAAAGGGTTTGCCTAGCTTCCAAAAAACTACGAGTTTCCTGAAATCTCAGCAAATGTTATTTCACCCAATCTTGATGATACTTGGAGGTAATGATCAGTACACCATTCCCACTTGACTCACCAAATTTCGTTCTTATAGCTGGAAGCATTCCTCTGCAGTAACAGTTTGAATTTTTAGGTTTCACTCTGTTTTCTCCTATATTGATAAATGAATTTGGAACTCTAAATCCAACACAGTTTGTGCTAGCTCCTTGAAACTTGACAAAATAAAGTAGTTCTATGTTCTAACTATACAGTTTGTTTCCTATTCAAGTAGCCCTAAGCAGAGACTGATGAAAACCAAGTTCGTCTGAAAGGGTTTGCCTAGCTTCCAAAAAACTACGAGTTTCCTGAAATCTCAGCAAATGTTATTTCACCCAATCTTGATGATACTTGGAGGTAATGATCAGTACACCATTCCCACTTGACTCACCAAATTTCGTTCTTATAGCTGGAAGCATTCCTCTGCAGTAACAGTTTTAATTTTTAGGTTTCACTCTGTTTTCTCCTATATTGATAGATGAATTTGGAACTCTAAATCCAACACAGTTTGTGCTAGGTCCTTGAAACTTGACACAATAAAGTAGTTCTAAGTTCTAACTATACAGTTTCTTTCCTATTCAAGTAGCCCTAAGCAGAGACTGATGAAAACCAAATTCGTCTGAAAGGGGTTGCCTAGCTTCCAAAAAACTACGAGTTTCCTGAAATCTCAGCAATGTTTTTTCACCCAATCTTGATGATACTTGGAGGTAATGATCAGTACACCATTCCCTCTTGACTCACCAAATTTCGTTCTTATAGCTGGAAGCATTCCTCTGCAGTAACAGTTTGAATTTTTAGGTTTCACTCTGTTTTCTCCTATATTGATAGATGAATTTGGAACTCTAAATCCAACACAGTTTGTGCTAGCTCCTTGAAACTTGACAAAATATAGTAGTTCTAAGTTCTAACTATACAGTTTGTTTCCTATTCATGTAGCCCTAAGCAGAGACTGATGAAAACCAAATTCGTCTGAAACTGGTTGCCTAGATTCCAAAAAACTATGAGTTTCCTGAAATCTCAGCAAATGTTATTTCACCCAATCTTGATGATACTTGGAGGTAATGATCAGTACACCATTCCCACTTGACTCACCAAATTTCGTTCTTATAGCTTGAAGCATTCCTCTGCAGTAACAGTTTGAATTTTTAGGTTTCACTCTGTTTTCTCCTATATTGATAGATTAATTTGGAACTCTAAATCCAACACGGTTTGTGCTAGCTCCTTGAAGCTTGACAAAATAAAGCAGTTCTAATTTCTGTCTGTATTGTTTGTTTCCTATTCAAATAGCCCTAAGCAGAGACTGATGAAAACCAAATACGTTTGAAAGGGGTTGCCTAGCTTCCAAAAAACTAGGAGTTTCCTGAAATCTCAGCAAATGTTATTTCACCCAATCTTGATGATACTTGGAGGTAATGATCAGTACACCATTCGCACTTGACTCACCAAATTTCGTTCTTATAGCTTGAAGCATTCCTCTGCAGTAACAGTTTGAATTTTTAGGTTTCACTCTGTTTTCTCCTATATTGATAGATGAATTTGGAACTCTAAATCCAACACAGTTTTTGCTAGCTCCTTGAAACTTGACACAATAAAGTAGTTCTAAGTTCTAACTATACAGTTTGTTTCCTATTCAAGTAGCCCTAAGCAGAGACTGATGAAAACCAAGTTCGTCTGAAAGGGTTTGCCTAGCTTCCAAAAAACTACGAGTTTCCTGAAATCTCAGCAAATGTTATTTCACCCAATCTTGATGATACTTGGAGGTAATGATCAGTACACCATTCCCACTTGACTCACCAAATTTCGTTCTTATAGCTGGAAGCATTCCTCTGCAGTAACAGTTTGAATTTTTAGGTTTCACTCTGTTTTCTCCTATATTGATAAATGAATTTGGAACTCTAAATCCAACACAGTTTGTGCTAGCTCCTTGAAACTTGACAAAATAAAGTAGTTCTAAGTTCTAACTATACAGTTTGTTTCCTATTCAAGTAGCCCTAAGCAGAGACTGATGAAAACCAAATTCGTCTGAAAGGGGTTGCCTAGCTTCCAAAAAACTACGAGTTTCCTGAAATCTCAGCAAATGTTATGTCACCCAATCTTGATGATACTTGGAGGTAATGATCAGTACACCATTCCCACTTGACTCACCAAATTTCATTCTTATAGCTTCAAGCATTCCTCTGCAGTAACAGTTTGAATTTTTAGGTTTCACTCTGTTTTCTCCTATATAGATAGATGAATTTGGAACTCTAAATCCAACACGGTTTGTGCTAGCTCCTTGAAACTTGACAAAATAAAGCAGTTCTAAGTTCTGTCTATGCTCTTTGTTTCCTATTCAAGTAGCCCTAAGCAGAGACTGATGAAAACCAAATTAGTCTGAAAGGGGTTGCCTAGCTTCCAAGAAACTACGAGTTTCCTGAAATCTCAGCAAATGTTATTTCACCCAATCTAGATGATACTTGGAGGTAATGATCAGTACACCATTCCCACTTGACTCACCAAATTTCGTTCTTATAGCTTGAAGCATTCCTCTGCAGTAACAGTTTGAATTTTTAGGTTTCACTCTGTTTTCTCCTATATTGATAGATGAATTTGGAACTCTAAATCCAACACGGTTTGTGCTAGCTCCTTGAAGCTTGAAAAAATAAAGCAGTTCTAAGTTCTGTCTGTACTGTTTGTTTCCTATTCAAGTAACCCTAAGCACAGCATGAGAAAAACCACTTTCCTCAGAAAGGGGTTGCCTAGCTTCCAAAAAACTACGAGTTTCCTGAAATCTCAGCAATGTTTTTTCACCCAATCTTGATGATACTTGGAGGTAATGATCAGTACAACATTCCCTCTTGACTCACCAAATTTCGTTCTTATAGCTTGAAGCATTCCTCTGCAGTAACAGTTTGAATTTTTAGGTTTCACTCTGTTTTCTCCTATATTGATAGATGAATTTGGAACTCTAAATCCAACACAGTTTGTGCTAGCTCCTTGAAACTTGACAAAATATAGTAGTTCTAAGTTCTAACTATACAGTTTGTTTCCTATTCAAGTAGCCCTAAGCAGAGACTGATGAAAACCAAATTCGTCTGAAACTGGTTGCCTAGATTCCAAAAAACTACGAGTTTCCTGAAATCTCAGCAAATGTTATTTCACCCAATCTTGATGATACTTGGAGGTAATGATCAGTACACCATTCCCACTTGACTCACCAAATTTCGTTCTTATAGCTTGAAGCATTCCTCTGCAGTAACAGTTTGAATTTTTAGGTTTCACTCTGTTTTCTCTTATATTGATAGATGAATTTGGAACTCTAAATCCAACACAGTTTGTGCTAGGTCCTTGAAACTTGACACAATAAAGTAGTTCTAAGTTCTAACTATACAGTTTGTTTCCTATTCAAGTAGCCCTAAGCAGAGACTGATGAAAACCAAATTCGTCTGAAAGGGGTTGCCTAGCTTCCAAAAAACTACGAGTTTCCTGAAATCTCAGCAAATGTTATTTCACCCAATCTTGATGGTACTTGGAGGTAATGATCAGTACACCATTCCCACTTGACTCACCAAATTTCGTTCTTATAGCTTGAAGCATTCCTCTGCAGTAACAGTTTGAATTTTTAGGTTTCACTCTGTTTTCTCCTATATTGATAGATGAATTTGGAACTCTAAATCCAACACAGGTTGTGCTAGCTCCTTGAAACTTGACACAATAAAGCAGTTCTAAGTTCTAACTATACAGTTTGTTTCCTATTCAAGTAGCCCTAAGCAGAGACTGATGAAAACCAAATTCGTCTGAAAGGGGTTGCCTAGCTTCCAAAAAACTACGAGTTTCCTGAAATCTCAGCAAATGTTCTTTCACCCAATCTTGATGATACTTGGAGGTAATGATCAGTACACCATTCCCACTTGACTCACCAAATTTCGTTCTTATAGCTTGAAGCATTCCTCTGCAGTAACAGTTTGAATTTTTAGGTTTCACTCTGTTTTCTCCTATATTGATAGATGAATTTGGAACTCTAAATCCAACACGGTTTGTGCTAGCTCCTTGAAGCTTGACAAAATAAAGCAGTTCTAAGTTCTGTCTGTATTGTTTGTTTCCTATTCAAATAGCCCTAAGCCGAGACTGATGAAAACCAAATAAGTTTGAAAGGGGTTGCCTAGCTTCCAAAAAACTAGGAGTTTCCTGAAATCTCAGCAAATGTTATTTCACCCAATCTTGATGATACTTGGAGGTAATGATCAGTACACCATTCCCACTTGACTCACCAAATTTCATTCTTATAGCTTGAAGCATTCCTCTGCAGTAACAGTTTGAATTTTTAGGTTTCACTCTGTTTTCTCCTATATTGATAGATGAATTTGGAACTCTAAATCCAACACAGTTTGTGCTAGCTCCTTGAAACTTGACAAAATAAAGTAGTTCTAAGTTCTAACTATACAGTTTGTTTCCTATTCAAGTAGCCCTAAGCAGAGACTGATGAAAACCAAATTCGTCTGAAACTGGTTGCCTAGATTCCAAAAAACTACGAGTTTCCTGAAATCTCAGCAAATGTTATTTCACCCAATCTTGATGATACTTGGAGGTAATGATCAGTATACCATTCCCACTTGACTCACCAAATTTCGTTCTTATAGCTTGAAGCATTCCTCTGCAGTAACAGTTTGAATTTTTAGGTTTCACTCTGTTTTCTCCTATATTGATAGATAAATTTGGAACTCTAAATCCAACACGGTTTGTGCTAGCTCCTTGAAGCTTGACAAAATAAAGCAGTTCTAATTTCTGTCTGTATTGTTTGTTTCCTATTCAAATAGCCCTAAGCAGAGACTGATGAAAACCAAATATGTTTGAAAGGGGTTGCCTAGCTTCCAAAAAACTAGGAGTTTCCTGAAATCTCAGCAAATGTTATTTCACCCAATCTTGATGATACTTGGAGGTAATGATCAGTACACCATTCCCACTTGACTCACCAAATTTCGTTCTTTTAGCTTGAAGCATTCCTCTGCAGTAACAGTTTGAATTTTTAGGTTTCACTCTGTTTTCTCCTATATTGATAAATGAATTTGGAACTCTAAATCCAACACAGTTTGTGCTAGCTCCTTGAAACTTGACAAAATAAAGTAGTTCTAAGTTCTAACTATACAGTTTGTTTCCTATTCAAGTAGCCCTAAGCAGAGACTGATGAAAACCAAATTCGTCTGAAAGGGGTTGCCTAGCTTCCAAAAAACTACGAGTTTCCTGAAATCTCAGCAAATGTTATGTCACCCAATCTTGATGATACTTGCAGGTAATGATCAGTACACCATTCCCACTTGACCCACCAAATTTCGTTCTTATAGCTTCAAGCATTCCTCTGCAGTAACAGTTTGAATTTTTAGGTTTCACTCTGTTTTCTCCTATATTGATAGATGAATTTGGAACTCTAAATCCAACACGGTTTGTGCTAGCTCCTTGAAACTTGACAAAATAAAGCAGTTCTAAGTTCTGTCTATGCTGTTTGTTTCCTATTCAAGTAGCCCTAAGCAGAGACTGATGAAAACCAAATTCGTCTGAAAGGGGTTGCCTAGCTTCCAAAAAACTACGAGTTTCCTGAAATCTCAGCAAATGTTATTTCACCCAATCTTGATGATACTTGGAGGTAATGATCAGTACACCATTCCCACTTGACTCACCAAATTTCGTTCTTATAGCTTGAAGCATTCCTCTGCAGTAACAGTTTGAATTTTTAGGTTTCACTCTGTTTTCTACTATATTGATAGATGAATTTGGAACTCTAAATCCAACACGGTTTGTGCTAGCTCCTTGAAGCTTGACAAAATAAAGCAGTTCTAACTTCTGTCTGTACTGTTTGTTTCCTATTCAAGTAACCCTAAGCACAGCATGAGAAAAACCACTTTCGTCAGAAAGGGGTTGCCTAGCTTCCAAAAAACTACGAGTTTCCTGAAATCTCAGCAAATGTTTTTTCACCCAATCTTGATGATACTTGGAGGTAATGATCAGTACCCCATTCCCACTTGACTCACCAAATTTCGTTCTTATAGCTTGAAGCATTCTTCTGCATGAACAGTTTGAATTTTTAGGTTTCACTCTGTTTTCTCCTATATTGATAAATGAATTTGGAACTCTAAATCCAACACAGTTTGTGCTAGCTCCTTGAAACTTGACAAAATAAAGTAGTTCTAAGTTCTAACTGTACAGTTTGTTTCCTATTCAAGTAGCCCTAAGCAGAGACTGATGAAAACCAAATTTGTCTGAAAGGGGTTGCCTAGCTTCCAAAAAACTACGAGTTTCCTGAAATCTCAGCAAATGTTCTTTCACCCAATCTTGATGATACTTGGAGGTAATGATCAGTACACCATTCCCACTTGACTCACCAAATTTTGTTCTTATAGCTTGAAGCATTCCTCTGCAGTAACAGTTTGAATTTTTAGGTTTCAATCTGTTTTCTCCTATATTGATAGATGAATTTGGAACTCTAAATCCAACACGGTTTGTGCTAGCTCCTTGAAGCTTGACAAAATAAAGCAGTTCTAAGTTCTGTCTGTATTGTTTGTTTCCTATTCAAATAGCCCTAAGCGGAGACTGATGAAAACCAAATACGTTTGAAAGGGGTTGCCTAGCTTCCAAAAAACTAGGAGTTTCCTGAAATCTCAGCAAATGTTATTTCACCCAATCTTGATGATACTTGGAGGTAATGATCAGTACACCATTCCCACTTGACTCACCAATTTCGTTCTTATAGCTTGAAGCATTCCTCTGCAGTAACAGTTTGAATTTTTAGGTTTCACTCTGTTTTCTCCTATATTGATAGATGAATTTGGAACTCTAAATCCAACACAGTTTGTGCTAGCTCCTTGAAACTTGACAAAATAAAGTAGTTCTAAGTTCTAACTATACAGTTTGTTTCCTATTCAAGTAGCCCTAAGCAGAGACTGATGAAAACCAAATTCGTATGAAACTGGTTGCCTAGATTCCAAAAAACTACGAGTTTCCTGAAATCTCAGCAAATGTTATTTCACCCAATCTTGATGATACTTGGAGGTAATGATCAGTATACCATTCCCACTTGACTCACCAAATTTCGTTCTTATAGCTTGAAGCATTCCTCTGCAGTAACAGTTTGAATTTTTAGGTTTCACTCTGTTTTCTCCTATATTGATAGATGAATTTGGAACTCTAAATCCAACACAGTTTGTGCTAGGTCCTTGAAACTTGACACAATAAAGTAGTTCTAAGTTATAACTATACAGTTTGTTTCCTATTCAAGTAGCCCTAAGCAGAGACTGATGAAAACCAAATTGGTCTGAAAGGGGTTGCCTAGCTTCCAAAAAACTACGAGTTTCCTGAAATCTCAGCAAATGTTATTTCACCCAATCTTGATGGTACTTGGAGGTAATGATCAGTACACCATTCCCACTTGACTCACCAAATTTCGTTCTTATAGCTTGAAGAATTCCTCTGCAGTAACAGTTTGAATTTTTAGGTTTCACTCTGTTTTCTCCTATATTGATAGATGAATTTGGAACTCTAAATCCAACACAGTTTGTGCTAGCTCCTTGAAACTTGACAAAATAAAGTAGTTCTAAGTTCTAACTATACAGTTTGTTTCCTATTCAAGTAACCCTAAGCACAGCCTGAGAAAAACCACTTTCATCAGAAAGGGGTTGCCTAGCTTCCAAAAAACTACGAGTTTCCTGAAATCTCAGCAAATGTTATTTCACCCAATCTTGATGATACTTGGAGGTAATGATCAGTACACCATTCCCACTTGACTCACCAAATTTCGTTCTTATAGCTTGAAGCATTCCTCTGCAGTAAAAGTTTGAATTTTTAGGTTTCACTCTGTTTTCTCCTATATTGATAGATGAATTTGGAACTCTAAATCCAACACGGTTTGTGCTAGCTCCTTGAAGCTTGACAAAATAAAGCAGTTCTAATTTCTGTCTGTATTGTTTGTTTCCTATTCAAATAGCCCTAAGCAGAGACTGATGAAAACCAAATACGTTTGAAAGGGGTTGCCTAGCTTCCAAAAAACTAGGAGTTTCCTGAAATCTCAGCAAATGTTATTTCACCCAATCTTGATGATACTTGGATGTAATGATCAGTACACCATTCCCACTTGACTCACCAAATTTCGTTCTTATAGCTTGAAGCATTCCTCTGCAGTAACAGTTTGAATTTTTAGGTTTCACTCTGTTTTCTCCTATATTGATAGATGAATTTGGAACTCTAAATCCAACACGGTTTGTGCTAGCTCCTTGAAGCTTGACAAAATAAAGCAGTTCTAAGTTCTGTCTGTACTGTTTTTTTCCTATTCAAGTAACCCAAGCACAGCATGAGAAAAACCACTTTCGACAGAAATGGGTTGCCTAGCTTCCAAAAAACTACGAGTTTCCTGAAATCTCAGCAAATGTTATTTCACCCAATCTTGATGATACTTGGAGGTAATGATCAGTACACCATTCCCACTTGACTCACCAAATTTCGTTCTTATAGCTTGAAGCATTCCTCTGCAGTAACAGTTTGAATTTTTAGGTTTCACTCTGTTTTCTCCTATATTGATAGATGAATTTGGAACTCTAAATCCAACACAGTTTGTGCTAGCTCCTTGAAACTTGACAAAATAAAGTAGTTCTAAGTTCTAACTATACAGTTTGTTTCCTATTCAAGTAGCCCTAAGCAGAGACTGATGAAAACCAAATTCGTCTGAAACTGGTTGCCTAGATTCCAAAAAACTACGAGTTTCCTGAAATCTCAGCAAATGTTATTTCACCCAGTCTTGATGATACTTGGAGGTAATGATCAGTACACCATTCCCACTTGACTCACCAAATTTCGTTCTTATAGCTTGAAGCATTCCTCTGCAGTAACAGTTTGAATTTTTAGGTTTCACTCTGTTTTCTCCTATATTGATAGATGAATTTGGAACTCTAAATCCAACACAGTTTGTGCTAGCTCCTTGAAACTTGACAAAATAAAGTAGTTCTAAGTTCTAACTATACAGTTTGTTTCCTATTCAAGTAGCCCTAAGCAGAGACTGATGAAAACCAAATTCGTATGAAACTGGTTGCCTAGATTCCAAAAAACTACGAGTTTCCTGAAATCTCAGCAAATGTTATTTCACCCAATCTTGATGATACTTGGAGGTAATGATCAGTATACCATTCCCACTTGACTCACCAAATTTCGTTCTTATAGCTTGAAGCATTCCTCTGCAGTAACAGTTTGAATTTTTAGGTTTCACTCTGTTTTCTCCTATATTGATAGATGAATTTGGAACTCTAAATCCAACACAGGTTGTGCTAGCTCCTTGAAACTTGACACAATAAAGCAGTTCTAAGTTCTAACTATACAGTTTGTTTCCTATTCAAGTAGCCCTAAGCAGAGACTGATGAAAACCAAATTCGTCTGAAAGGGGTTGCCTAGCTTCCAAAAAACTACGAGTTTCCTGAAATCTCAGCAAATGTTATGTCACCCAATCTTGATGATACTTGGAGGTAATGATCAGTACACCATTCCCACTTGACTCACCAAATTTCATTCTTATAGCTTCAAGCATTCCTCTGCAGTAACAGTTTGAATTTTTAGGTTTCACTCTGTTTTCTCCTATATAGATAGATGAATTTGGAACTCTAAATCCAACACGGTTTGTGCTAGCTCCTTGAAACTTGACAAAATAAAGCAGTTCTAAGTTCTGTCTATGCTCTTTGTTTCCTATTCAAGTAGCCCTAAGCAGAGACTGATGAAAACCAAATTAGTCTGAAAGGGGTTGCCTAGCTTCCAAGAAACTACGAGTTTCCTGAAATCTCAGCAAATGTTATTTCACCCAATCTTGATGATACTTGGAGGTAATGATCAGTACACCATTCCCACTTGACTCACCAAATTTCGTTCTTATAGCTTGAAGCATTCCTCTGCAGTAACAGTTTGAATTTTTAGGTTTCACTCTGTTTTCTCCTATATTGATAGATGAATTTGGAACTCTAAATCCAACACGGTTTGTGCTAGCTCCTTGAAGCTTGAAAAAATAAAGCAGTTCTAAGTTCTGTCTGTACTGTTTGTTTCCTATTCAAGTAACCCTAAGCACAGCATGAGAAAAACCACTTTCCTCAGAAAGGGGTTGCCTAGCTTCCAAAAAACTACGAGTTTCCTGAAATCTCAGCAATGTTTTTTCACCCAATCTTGATGATACTTGGAGGTAATGATCAGTACAACATTCCCTCTTGACTCACCAAATTTCGTTCTTATAGCTTGAAGCATTCCTCTGCAGTAACAGTTTGAATTTTTAGGTTTCACTCTGTTTTCTCCTATATTGATAGATGAATTTGGAACTCTAAATCCAACACAGTTTGTGCTAGCTCCTTGAAACTTGACAAAATATAGTAGTTCTAAGTTCTAACTATACAGTTTGTTTCCTATTCAAGTAGCCCTAAGCAGAGACTGATGAAAACCAAATTCGTCTGAAACTGGTTGCCTAGATTCCAAAAAACTACGAGTTTCCTGAAATCTCAGCAAATGTTATTTCACCCAATCTTGATGATACTTGGAGGTAATGATCAGTACACCACTCCCACTTGACTCACCAAATTTCGTTCTTATAGCTTGAAGCATTCCTCTGCAGTAACAGTTTGAATTTTTAGGTTTCACTCTGTTTTCTCTTATATTGATAGATGAATTTGGAACTCTAAATCCAACACAGTTTGTGCTAGGTCCTTGAAACTTGACACAATAAAGTAGTTCTAAGTTCTAACTATACAGTTTGTTTCCTATTCAAGTAGCCCTAAGCAGAGACTGATGAAAACCAAATTCCTCTGAAAGGGGTTGCCTAGCTTCCAAAAAACTACGAGTTTCCTGAAATCTCAGCAAATGTTATTTCACCCAATCTTGATGGTACCTGGAGGTAATGATCAGTACACCATTCCCACTTGACTCACCAAATTTCGTTCTTATAGCTTGAAGCATTCCTCTGCAGTAACAGTTTGAATTTTTAGGTTTCACTCTGTTTTCTCCTATATTGATAGATGAATTTGGAACTCTAAATCCAACACAGGTTGTGCTAGCTCCTTGAAACTTGACACAATAAAGCAGTTCTAAGTTCTAACTATACAGTTTGTTTCCTATTCAAGTAGCCCTAAGCAGAGACTGATGAAAACCAAATTCGTCTGAAAGGGGTTGCCTAGCTTCCAAAAAACTACGAGTTTCCTGAAATCTCAGCAAATGTTCTTTCACCCAATCTTGATGATACTTGGAGGTAATGATCAGTACACCATTCCCACTTGACTCACCAAATTTCGTTCTTATAGCTTGAAGCATTCCTCTGCAGTAACAGTTTGAATTTTTAGGTTTCACTCTGTTTTCTCCTATATTGATAGATGAATTTGGAACTCTAAATCCAACACGGTTTGTGCTAGCTCCTTGAAGCTTGACAAAATAAAGCAGTTCTAAGTTCTGTCTGTATTGTTTGTTTCCTATTCAAATAGCCCTAAGCCGAGACTGATGAAAACCAAATAAGTTTGAAAGGGGTTGCCTAGCTTCCAAAAAACTAGGAGTTTCCTGAAATCTCAGCAAATGTTATTTCACCCAATCTTGATGATACTTGGAGGTAATGATCAGTACACCATTCCCACTTGACTCACCAAATTTCATTCTTATAGCTTGAAGCATTCCTCTGCAGTAACAGTTTGAATTTTTAGGTTTCACTCTGTTTTCTCCTATATTGATAGATGAATTTGGAACTCTAAATCCAACACAGTTTGTGCTAGCTCCTTGAAACTTGACAAAATAAAGTAGTTCTAAGTTCTAACTATACAGTTTGTTTCCTATTCAAGTAGCCCTAAGCAGAGACTGATGAAAACCAAATTCGTCTGAAACTGGTTGCCTAGATTCCAAAAAACTACGAGTTTCCTGAAATCTCAGCAAATGTTATTTCACCCAATCTTGATGATACTTGGAGGTAATGATCAGTATACCATTCCCACTTGACTCACCAAATTTCGTTCTTATAGCTTGAAGCATTCCTCTGCAGTAACAGTTTGAATTTTTAGGTTTCACTCTGTTTTCTCCTATATTGATAGATGAATTTGGAACTCTAAATCCAACACGGTTTGTGCTAGCTCCTTGAAGCTTGACAAAATAAAGCAGTTCTAATTTCTGTCTGTATTGTTTGTTTCCTATTCAAATAGCCCTAAGCAGAGACTGATGAAAACCAAATATGTTTGAAAGGGGTTGCCTAGCTTCCAAAAAACTAGGAGTTTCCTGAAATCTCAGCAAATGTTATTTCACCCAATCTTGATGATACTTGGAGGTAATGATCAGTACACCATTCCCACTTGACTCACCAAATTTCGTTCTTTTAGCTTGAAGCATTCCTCTGCAGTAACAGTTTGAATTTTTAGGTTTCACTCTGTTTTCTCCTATATTGATAAATGAATTTGGAACTCTAAATCCAACACAGTTTGTGCTAGCTCCTTGAAACTTGACAAAATAAAGTAGTTCTAAGTTCTAACTATACAGTTTGTTTCCTATTCAAGTAGCCCTAAGCAGAGACTGATGAAAACCAAATTCGTCTGAAAGGGGTTGCCTAGCTTCCAAAAAACTACGAGTTTCCTGAAATCTCAGCAAATGTTATGTCACCCAATCTTGATGATACTTGCAGGTAATGATCAGTACACCATTCCCACTTGACCCACCAAATTTCGTTCTTATAGCTTCAAGCATTCCTCTGCAGTAACAGTTTGAATTTTTAGGTTTCACTCTGTTTTCTCCTATATTGATAGATGAATTTGGAACTCTAAATCCAACACGGTTTGTGCTAGCTCCTTGAAACTTGACAAAATAAAGCAGTTCTAAGTTCTGTCTATGCTGTTTGTTTCCTATTCAAGTAGCCCTAAGCAGAGACTGATGAAAACCAAATTCGTCTGAAAGGGGTTGCCTAGCTTCCAAAAAACTACGAGTTTCCTGAAATCTCAGCAAATGTTATTTCACCCAATCTTGATGATACTTGGAGGTAATGATCAGTACACCATTCCCACTTGACTCACCAAATTTCGTTCTTATAGCTTGAAGCATTCCTCTGCAGTAACAGTTTGAATTTTTAGGTTTCACTCTGTTTTCTACTATATTGATAGATGAATTTGGAACTCTAAATCCAACACGGTTTGTGCTAGCTCCTTGAAGCTTGACAAAATAAAGCAGTTCTAAGTTCTGTCTGTACTGTTTGTTTCCTATTCAAGTAACCCTAAGCACAGCATGAGAAAAACCACTTTCGTCAGAAAGGGGTTGCCTAGCTTCCAAAAAACTACGAGTTTCCTGAAATCTCAGCAAATGTTTTTTCACCCAATCTTGATGATACTTGGAGGTAATGATCAGTACCCCATTCCCACTTGACTCACCAAATTTCGTTCTTATAGCTTGAAGCATTCCTCTGCATGAACAGTTTGAATTTTTAGGTTTCACTCTGTTTTCTCCTATATTGATAAATGAATTTGGAACTCTAAATCCAACACAGTTTGTGCTAGCTCCTTGAAACTTGACAAAATAAAGTAGTTCTAAGTTCTAACTGTACAGTTTGTTTCCTATTCAAGTAGCCCTAAGCAGAGACTGATGAAAACCAAATTTGTCTGAAAGGGGTTGCCTAGCTTCCAAAAAACTACGAGTTTCCTGAAATCTCAGCAAATGTTCTTTCACCCAATCTTGATGATACTTGGAGGTAATGATCAGTACACCATTCCCACTTGACTCACCAAATTTCGTTCTTATAGCTTGAAGCATTCCTCTGCAGTAACAGTTTGAATTTTTAGGTTTCAATCTGTTTTCTCCTATATTGATAGATGAATTTGGAACTCTAAATCCAACACGGTTTGTGCTAGCTCCTTGAAGCTTGACAAAATAAAGCAGTTCTAAGTTCTGTCTGTATTGTTTGTTTCCTATTCAAATAGCCCTAAGCGGAGACTGATGAAAACCAAATACGTTTGAAAGGGGTTGCCTAGCTTCCAAAAAACTAGGAGTTTCCTGAAATCTCAGCAAATGTTATTTCACCCAATCTTGATGATACTTGGAGGTAATGATCAGTACACCATTCCCACTTGACTCACCAATTTCGTTCTTATAGCTTGAAGCATTCCTCTGCAGTAACAGTTTGAATTTTTAGGTTTCACTCTGTTTTCTCCTATATTGATAGATGAATTTGGAACTCTAAATCCAACACAGTTTGTGCTAGCTCCTTGAAACTTGACAAAATAAAGTAGTTCTAAGTTCTAACTATACAGTTTGTTTCCTATTCAAGTAGCCCTAAGCAGAGACTGATGAAAACCAAATTCGTATGAAACTGGTTGCCTAGATTCCAAAAAACTACGAGTTTCCTGAAATCTCAGCAAATGTTATTTCACCCAATCTTGATGATACTTGGAGGTAATGATCAGTATACCATTCCCACTTGACTCACCAAATTTCGTTCTTATAGCTTGAAGCATTCCTCTGCAGTAACAGTTTGAATTTTTAGGTTTCACTCTGTTTTCTCCTATATTGATAGATGAATTTGGAACTCTAAATCCAACACAGTTTGTGCTAGGTCCTTGAAACTTGACACAATAAAGTAGTTCTAAGTTATAACTATACAGTTTGTTTCCTATTCAAGTAGCCCTAAGCAGAGACTGATGAAAACCAAATTGGTCTGAAAGGGGTTGCCTAGCTTCCAAAAAACTACGAGTTTCCTGAAATCTCAGCAAATGTTATTTCACCCAATCTTGATGGTACTTGGAGGTAATGATCAGTACACCATTCCCACTTGACTCACCAAATTTCGTTCTTATAGCTTGAAGAATTCCTCTGCAGTAACAGTTTGAATTTTTAGGTTTCACTCTGTTTTCTCCTATATTGATAGATGAATTTGGAACTCTAAATCCAACACAGTTTGTGCTAGCTCCTTGAAACTTGACAAAATAAAGTAGTTCTAAGTTCTAACTATACAGTTTGTTTCCTATTCAAGTAACCCTAAGCACAGCCTGAGAAAAACCACTTTCATCAGAAAGGGGTTGCCTAGCTTCCAAAAAACTACGAGTTTCCTGAAATCTCAGCAAATGTTATTTCACCCAATCTTGATGATACTTGGAGGTAATGATCAGTACACCATTCCCACTTGACTCACCAAATTTCGTTCTTATAGCTTGAAGCATTCCTCTGCAGTAAAAGTTTGAATTTTTAGGTTTCACTCTGTTTTCTCCTATATTGATAGATGAATTTGGAACTCTAAATCCAACACGGTTTGTGCTTGCTCCTTGAAGCTTGACAAAATAAAGCAGTTCTAATTTCTGTCTGTATTGTTTGTTTCCTATTCAAATAGCCCTAAGCAGAGACTGATGAAAACCAAATACGTTTGAAAGGGGTTGCCTAGCTTCCAAAAAACTACGAGTTTCCTGAAATCTCAGCAAATGTTATTTCACACAATCTTGATGATACTTGGAGGTAATGATCAGTACACCATTCCCACTTGACTCACCAAATTTCGTTCTTATAGCTTGAAGCATTCCTCTGCAGTAACAGTTTGAATTTTTAGGTTTCACTCTGTTTTCTCCTATATTGATAGATGAATTTGGAACTCTAAATCCAACACGGTTTGTGCTAGCTCCTTGAAGCTTGACAAAATAAAGCAGTTCTAAGTTCTGTCTGTACTGTTTTTTTCCTCTTCAAGTAACCCTAAGCACAGCATGAGAAAAACCACTTTCGACAGAAATGGGTTGCCTAGCTTCCAAAAAACTACGAGTTTCCTGAAATCTCAGCAAATGTTATTTCACCCAATCTTGATGATACTTGGAGGTAATGATCAGTACACCATTCCCACTTGACTCACCAAATTTCGTTCTTATAGCTTGAAGCATTCCTCTGCAGTAACAGTTTGAATTTTTAGGTTTCACTCTGTTTTCTCCTATATTGATAGATGAATTTGGAACTCTAAATCCAACACAGTTTGTGCTAGCTCCTTGAAACTTGACAAAATAAAGTAGTTCTAAGTTCTAACTATACAGTTTGTTTCCTATTCAAGTAGCCCTAAGCAGAGACTGATGAAAACCAAATTCGTCTGAAAGGGGTTGCCTAGCTTCCAAAAAACTACGAGTTTCCTGAAATCTCAGCAAATGTTATTTCACCCAATCTTGATGATACTTGGAGGTAATGATCAGTACACCATTCCCACTTGACTCACCAAATTTCGTTCTTATAGCTTGAAGCATTCCTCTGCAGTAGCAGTTTGAATTTTTAGGTTTCACTCTGTTTTCTCCTATATTGATAGATGAATTTGGAACTCTAAATCCAACACAGTTTGTGCTAGCTCCTTGAAACTTGACAAAATAAAGTAGTTCTAAGTTCTAACTATACAGTTTGTTTCCTATTCAAGTAGCCCTAAGCAGAGACTGATGAAAACCAAATTCGTCTGAAACTGGTTGCCTAGATTCCAAAAAACTACGAGTTTCCTGAAATCTCAGCAAATGTTATTTCACCCAATCTTGATGATACTTGGAGGTAATGATCAGTATACCATTCCCACTTGACTCACCAAATTTCGTTCTTATAGCTTGAAGCATTCCTCTGCAGTAACAGTTTGAATTTTTAGGTTTCACTCTGTTTTCTCCTATATTGATAGATGAATTTGGAACTCTAAATCCAACACAGGTTGTGCTAGCTCCTTGAAACTTGACACAATAAAGCAGTTCTAAGTTCTAACTATACAGTTTGTTTCCTATTCAAGTAGCCCTAAGCAGAGACTGATGAAAACCAAATTCGTCTGAAAGGGGTTGCCTAGCTTCCAAAAAACTACGAGTTTCCTGTAATCTCAGCAAATGTTATTTCACCCAATCTTGATGATACTTGGAGGTAATGATCAGTACACCATTCCCACTTGACTCACCAAATTTCGTTCTTATAGCTTGAAGCATTCCTCTGCAGTAACAGTTTGAATTTTTAGGTTTCACTCTGTTTTCTCCTATATTGATAGATGAATTTGGAACTCTAAATCCAACACGGTTTGTGCTAGCTCCTTGAAGCTTGACAAAATAAAGCAGTTCTAATTTCTGTCTGTATTGTTTGTTTCCTATTCAAATAGCCCTAAGCAGAGACTGATGAAAACCAAATTCGTCTGAAAGGGGTTGCCTAGCTTCCAAAAAACTACGAGTTTCCTGTAATCTCAGCAAATGTTATTTCACCCAATCTTGATGATACTTGGAGGTAATGATCAGTACACCATTCCCACTTGACTCACCAAATTTCGTTCTTATAGCTTGAAGCATTCCTCTGCAGTAACAGTTTGAATTTTTAGGTTTCACTCTGTTTTCTCCTATATTGATAAATGAATTTGGAACTCTAAATCCAACACAGTTTGTGCTAGCTCCTTGAAACTTGACAAAATAAAGTAGTTCTAAGTTCTAACTATACAGTTTGTTTCCTATTCAAGTAGCCCTAAGCAGAGACTGATGAAAACCAAATTCGTCTGAAAGGGGATGCCTAGCTTCCAAAAAACTACTAGTTTCCTGAAATCTCAGCAAATGTTATGTCACCCAATCTTGATGATACTTGGAGGTAATGATCAGTACACCATTCCCACTTGACTCACCAAATTTCGTTCTTATAGCTTCAAGCATTCCTCTGCAGTAACAGTTTGAATTTTTAGGTTTCACTCTGTTTTCTCCTATATTGATAGATGAATTTGGAACTCTAAATCCAACACGGTTTGTGCTAGCTCCTTGAAACTTGACAAAATAAAGCAGTTCTAAGTTCTGTCTATGCTGTTTGTTTCCTATTCAAGTAGCCCTAAGCAGAGACTGATGAGAACCAAATTCGTCTGAAAGGGGTTGCCTAGCTTCCAAAAAACTACGAGTTTCCTGAAATCTCAGCAAATGTTATTTCACCCAATCTTGATGATACTTGGAGGTAATGATCAGTACACCATTCCCACTTGACTCACCAAATTTCGTTCTTATAGCTTGAAGCATTCCTCTGCAGTAACAGTTTGAATTTTTAGGTTTCACTCTGTTTTCTCCTATATTGATAGATGAATTTGGAACTCTAAATCCAACACGGTTTGTGCTAGCTCCTTGAAGCTTGACAAAATAAAGCAGTTCTATTTCTGTCTGTACTGTTTTTTTCCTATTCAAGTAACCCTAAGCACAGCATGAGAAAAACCACTTTCCACAGAAATGGGTTGCCTAGCTTCCAAAAAACTACGAGTTTCCTGAAATCTCAGCAAATGTTCTTTCACCCAATCTTGATGATACTTGGAGGTAATGATCAGTACACCATTCCCACTTGACTCACCAAATTTCGTTCTTATAGCTTGAAGCATTCCTCTGCAGTAACAGTTTGAATTTTTAGGTTTCACTCTGTTTTCTCCTATATTGATAGATGAATTTGGAACTCTAAATCCAACACGGTTTGTGCTAGCTCCTTGACGCTTGACAAAATAAAGCAGTTCTAAGTTCTGTCTGTATTGTTTGTTTCCTATTCAAATAGCCCTAAGCCGAGACTGATGAAAACCAAATACGTTTGAAAGGGGTTGCCTAGCTTCCAAAAAACTAGGAGTTTCCTGAAATCTCAGCAAATGTTATTTCACCCAATCTTGATGATACTTGGAGGTAATGATCAGTACACCATTCCCACTTGACTCACCAAATTTCGTTCTTATAGCTTGAAGCATTCCTCTGCAGTAACAGTTTGAATTTTTAGGTTTCACTCTGTTTTCTCCTATATTGATAGATGAATTTGGAACTCTAAATCCAACACAGTTTGTGCTAGCTCCTTGAAACTTGACAAAATAAAGTAGTTCTAAGTTCTAACTATACAGTTTGTTTCCTATTCAAGTAGCCCTAAGCAGAGACTGATGAAAACCAAATTCGTCTGAAACTGGTTGCCTAGATTCCAAAAAACTACGAGTTTCCTGAAATCTCAGCAAATGTTATTTCACCCAATCTTGATGATACTTGGAGGTAATGATCAGTATACCATTCCCACTTGACTCACCAAATTTCGTTCTTATAGCTTGAAGCATTCCTCTGCAGTAACAGTTTGAATTTTTAGGTTTCACTCTGTTTTCTCCTATATTGATAGATGAATTTGGAACTCTAAATCCAACACAGTTTGTGCTAGGTCCTTGAAACTTGACACAATAAAGTAGTTCTAAGTTATAACTATACAGTTTGTTTCCTAATCAAGTAGCCCTAAGTAGAGACTGATGAAAACCAAATTCGTCTGAAAGGGGTTGCCTAGCTTCCAAAAAACTACGAGTTTCCTGAAATCTCAGCAAATGTTATTTCACCCAATCTTGATGGTACTTGGAGGTAATGATCAGTACACCATTCCCACTTGACTCACCAAATTTCGTTCTTATAGCTTGAAGCATTCCTCTGCAGTAACAGTTTGAATTTTTAGGTTTCACTCTGTTTTCTCCTATATTGATAGATGAATTTGGAACTCTAAATCCAACACAGGTTGTGCTAGCTCCTTGAAACTTGACACAATAAAGCAGTTCTAAGTTCTAACTATACAGTTTGTTTCCTATTCAAGTAGCCCTAAGCAGAGACTGATGAAAACCAAATTCGTCTGAAAGGGGTTGCCTAGCTTCCAAAAAACTACGAGTTTCCTGAAATCTCAGCAAATGTTCTTTCACCCAATCTTGATGATACTTGGAGGTAATGATCAGTACACCATTCCCACTTGACTCACCAAATTTCGTTCATATAGCTTGAAGCATTCCTCTGCAGTAACAGTTTGAATTTTTAGGTTTCACTCTGTTTTCTCCTATATTGATAGATGAATTTGGAACTCTAAATCCAACACGGTTTGTGCTAGCTCCTTGAAGCTTGACAAAATAAAGCAGTTCTAATTTCTGTCTGTATTGTTTGTTTCCTATTCAAATAGCCCTAAGCAGAGACTGATGAAAACCAAATACGTTTGAAAGGGGTTGCCTAGCTTCCAAAAAACTAGGAGTTTCCTGAAATCTCAGCAAATGTTATTTCACCCAATCTTGATGATACTTGGATGTAATGATCAGTACACCATTCCCACTTGACTCACCAAATTTCGTTCTTATAGCTTGAAGCATTCCTCTGCAGTAACAGTTTGAATTTTTAGGTTTCACTCTGTTTTCTCCTATATTGATAGATGAATTTGGAACTCTAAATCCAACACGGTTTGTGCTAGCTCCTTGAAGCTTGACAAAATAAAGCAGTTCTACGTTCTGTCTGTACTGTTTTTTTCCTATTCAAGTAACCCTAAGCACAGCATGAGAAAAACCACTTTCGACAGAAATGGGTTGCCTAGCTTCCAAAAAACTACGAGTTTCCTGAAATCTCAGCAAATGTTATTTCACCCAATCTTGATGATACTTGGAGGTAATGATCAGTACACCATTCCCACTTGACTCACCAAATTTCGTTCTTATAGCTTGAAGCATTCCTCTGCAGTAACAGTTTGAATTTTTAGGTTTCACTCTGTTTTCTCCTATATTGATAGATGAATTTGGAACTCTAAATCCAACACAGTTTGTGCTAGCTCCTTGAAACTTGACAAAATAAAGTAGTTCTAAGTTCTAACTATACAGTTTGTTTCCTATTCAAGTAGCCCTAAGGAGAGACTGATGAAAACCAAATTCGTCTGAAACTGGTTGCCTAGATTCCAAAAAACTACGAGTTTCCTGAAATCTCAGCAAATGTTATTTCACCCAATCTTGATGATACTTGGAGGTAATGATCAGTACACCATTCCCACTTGACTCACCAAATTTCGATCTTATAGCTTGAAGCATTCCTCTGCAGTAACAGTTTGAATTTTTAGGTTTCACTCTGTTTTCTCCTATATTGATAGATGAATTTGGAACTCTAAATCCAACACAGTTTGTGCTAGGTCCTTGAAACTTGACACAATAAAGTAGTTCTAAGTTATAACTATACAGTTTGTTTCCTATTCAAGTAGCCCAAAGCAGAGACTGATGAAAACCAAATTCGTCTGAAAGGGGTTGCCTAGCTTCCAAAAAACTACGAGTTTCCTGAAATCTCAGCAAATGTTATTTCACCCAATCTTGATGGTACTTGGAGGTAATGATCAGTACACAATTCCCACTTGACTCACCAAATTTCGTTCTTATAGCTTGAAGCATTCCTCTGCAGTAACAGTTTGAATTTTTAGGTTTCACTCTGTTTTCTCCTATATTGATAGATGAATTTGGAACTCTAAATCCAACACAGTTTGTGCTAGCTCCTTGAAACTTGACAAAATAAAGTAGTTCTAAGTTCTAACTATACAGTTTGTTTCCTATTCAAGTAGCCCTAAGCAGAGACTGATGAAAACCAAATTCGTCTGAAACTGGTTGCCTAGATTCCAAAAAACTACGAGTTTCCTGAAATCTCAGCAAATGTTATTTCACCCAATCTTGATGATACTTGGAGGTAATGATCAGTATACCATTCCCACTTGACTCACCAAATTTCGTTCTTATAGCTTGAAGCATTCCTCTGCAGTAACAGTTTGAATTTTTAGGTTTCACTCTGTTTTCTCCTATATTGATAGATGAATTTGGAACTCTAAATCCAACACAGTTTGTGCTAGGTCCTTGAAACTTGACACAATAAAGTAGTTCTAAGTTATAACTATACAGTTTGTTTCCTATTCAAGTAGCCCTAAGCAGAGACTGATGAAAACCAAATTCGTCTGAAAGGGGTTGCCTAGCTTCCAAAAAACTACGAGTTTCCTGAAATCTCAGCAAATGTTATTTCACCCAATCTTGATGGAACTTGGAGGTAATGATCAGTACACCATTCCCACTTGACTCACCAAATTTCGTTCTTATAGCTTGAAGCATTCCTCTGCAGTAACAGTTTGAATTTTTAGGTTTCACTCTTTTTTCTCCTATATTGATAGATGAATTTGGAACTCTAAATCCAACACGGTTTGTGCTAGCTCCTTGAAACTTGACAAAATAAAGCAGTTCTAAGTTCTGTCTATGCTGTTTGTTTCCTATTCAAGTAGCCCTAAGCAGAGACTGATGAAAACCAAATTCGTCTGAAAGGGGTTGCCTAGCTTCCAAAAAACTACGAGTTTCCTGAAATCTCAGCAAATGTTATTTCACCCAATCTTGATGATACTTGGAGGTAATGATCAGTACACCATTCCCACTTGACTCACCAAATTTCGTTCTTATAGCTTGAAGCATTCCTCTGCAGTAACAGTTTGAATTTTTAGGTTTCACTCTGTTTTCTCCTATATTGATAGATGAATTTGGAACTCTAAATCCAACACGGTTTGTGCTAGCTCCTTGAAGCTTGACAAAATAAAGCAGTTCTATTTCTGTCTGTACTGTTTTTTTCCTATTCAAGTAACCCTAAGCACAGCATGAGAAAAACCACTTTCCACAGAAATGGGTTGCCTAGCTTCCAAAAAACTACGAGTTTCCTGAAATCTCAGCAAATGTTCTTTCACCCAATCTTGATGATACTTGGAGGTAATGATCAGTACACCATTCCCACTTGACTCACCAAATTTCGTTCTTATAGCTTGAAGCATTCCTCTGCAGTAACAGTTTGAATTTTTAGGTTTCAATCTGTTTTCTCCTATATTGATAGATGAATTTGGAACACTAAATCCAACACGGTTTGTGCTAGCTCCTTGACGCTTGACAAAATAAAGCAGTTCTAAGTTCTGTCTGTATTGTTTGTTTCCTATTCAAATAGCCCTAAGCCGAGACTGATGAAAACCAAATACGTTTGAAAGGGGTTGCCTAGCTTCCAAAAAACTAGGAGTTTCCTGAAATCTCAGCAAATGTTATTTCACCCAATCTTGATGATACTTGGAGGTAATGATCAGTACACCATTCCCACTTGACTCACCAAATTTCGTTCTTATAGCTTGAAGCATTCCTCTGCAGTAACAGTTTGAATTTTTAGGTTTCACTCTGTTTTCTCCTATATTGATAGATGAATTTGGAACTCTAAATCCAACACAGTTTGTGCTAGCTCCTTGAAACTTGACAAAATAAAGTAGTTCTAAGTTCTAACTATACAGTTTGTTTCCTATTCAAGTAGCCCTAAGCAGAGACTGATGAAAACCAAATTCGTCTGAAACTGGTTGCCTAGATTCCAAAAAACTACGAGTTTCCTGAAATCTCAGCAAATGTTATTTCACCCAATCTTGATGATACTTGGAGGTAATGATCAGTATACCATTCCCACTTGACTCACCAAATTTCGTTCTTATAGCTTGAAGCATTCCTCTGCAGTAACAGTTTGAATTTTTAGGTTTCACTCTGTTTTCTCCTATATTGATAGATGAATTTGGAACTCTAAATCCAACACAGTTTGTGCTAGGCCTTGAAACTTGACACAATAAAGTAGTTCTAAGTTATAACTATACAGTTTGTTTCCTATTCAAGTAGCCCTAAGCAGAGACTGATGAAAACCAAATTCGTCTGAAAGGGGTTGCCTAGCTTCCAAAAAACTACGAGTTTCCTGAAATCTCAGCAAATGTTCTTTCACCCAATCTTGATGATACTTGGAGGTAATGATCAGTACACCATTCCCACTTGACTCACCAAATTTCGTTCATATAGCTTGAAGCATTCCTCTGCAGTAACAGTTTGAATTTTTATGTTTCACTCTGTTTTCTCCTATATTGATAGATGAATTTGGAACTCTAAATCCAACACGGTTTGTGCTAGCTCCTTGAAGCTTGACAAAATAAAGCAGTTCTAATTTCTGTCTGTATTGTTTGTTTCCTATTCAAATAGCCCTAAGCAGAGACTGATGAAAACCAAATACGTTTGAAAGGGGTTGCCTAGCTTCCAAAAAACTAGGAGTTTCCTGAAATCTCAGCAAATGTTATTTCACCCAATCTTGATGATAGTTGGATGTAATGATCAGTACACCATTCCCACTTGACTCACCAAATTTCGTTCTTATAGCTTGAAGCATTCCTCTGCAGTAACAGTTTGAATTTTTAGGTTTCACTCTGTTTTCTCCTATATTGATAGATGAATTTGGAACTCTAAATCCAACACGGTTTGTGCTAGCTCCTTGAAGCTTGACAAAATAAAGCAGTTCTACGTTCTGTCTGTACTGTTTTTTTCCTATTCAAGTAACCCTAAGCACAGCATGAGAAAAACCACTTTCGACAGAAATGGGTTGCCTAGCTTCCAAAAAACTACGAGTTTCCTGAAATCTCAGCAAATGTTATTTCACCCAATCTTGATGATACTTGGAGGTAATGATCAGTACACCATTCCCACTTGACTCACCAAATTTCGTTCTTATAGCTTGAAGCATTCCTCTGCAGTAACAGTTTGAATTTTTAGGTTTCACTCTGTTTTCTCCTATATTGATAGATGAATTTGGAACTCTAAATCCAACACAGTTTGTGCTAGCTCCTTGAAACTTGACAAAATAAAGTAGTTCTAAGTTCTAACTATACAGTTTTTTTCCTATTCAAGTAGCCCTAAGGAGAGACTGATGAAAACCAAATTCGTCTGAAACTGGTTGCCTAGATTCCAAAAAACTACGAGTTTCCTGAAATCTCAGCAAATGTTATTTCACCCAATCTTGATGATACTTGGAGGTAATGATCAGTACACCATTCCCACTTGACTCACCAAATTTCGTTCTTATAGCTTGAAGCATTCCTCTGCAGTAACAGTTTGAATTTTTAGGTTTCACTCTGTTTTCTCCTATATTGATAGATGAATTTGGAACTCTAAATCCAACAAAGTTTGTGCTAGGTCCTTGAAACTTGACACAATAAAGTAGTTCTAAGTTATAACTATACAGTTTGTTTCCTATTCAAGTAGCCCAAAGCAGAGACTGATGAAAACCAAATTCGTCTGAAAGGGGTTGCCTAGCTTCCAAAAAACTACGAGTTTCCTGAAATCTCAGCAAATGTTATTTCACCCAATCTTGATGGTACTTGGAGGTAATGATCAGTACACAATTCCCACTTGACTCACCAAATTTTGTTCTTATAGCTTGAAGCATTCCTCTGCAGTAACAGTTTGAATTTTTAGGTTTCACTCTGTTTTCTCCTATATTGATAGATGAATTTGGAACTCTAAATCCAACACAGTTTGTGCTAGCTCCTTGAAACTTGACAAAATAAAGTAGTTCTAAGTTCTAACTATACAGTTTGTTTCCTATTCAAGTAGCCCTAAGCAGAGACTGATGAAAACCAAATTCGTCTGAAACTGGTTGCCTAGATTCCAAAAAACTACGAGTTTCCTGAAATCTCAGCAAATGTTATTTCACCCAATCTTGATGATACTTGGAGGTAATGATCAGTATACCATTCCCACTTGACTCACCAAATTTCGTTCTTATAGCTTGAAGCATTCCTCTGCAGTAACAGTTTGAATTTTTAGGTTTCACTCTGTTTTCTCCTATATTGATAGATGAATTTGGAACTCTAAATCCAACACAGTTTGTGCTAGGTCCTTGAAACTTGACACAATAAAGTAGTTCTAAGTTATAACTATACAGTTTGTTTCCTATTCAAGTAGCCCTAAGCAGAGACTGATGAAAACCAAATTCGTCTGAAAGGGGTTGCCTAGCTTCCAAAAAACTACGAGTTTCCTGAAATCTCAGCAAATGTTATTTCACCCAATCTTGATGGAACTTGGAGGTAATGATCAGTACACCATTCCCACTTGACTCACCAAATTTCGTTCTTATAGCTTGAAGCATTCCTCTGCAGTAACAGTTTGAATTTTTAGGTTTCACTCTTTTTTCTCCTATATTGATAGATGAATTTGGAACTCTAAATCCAACACAGGTTGTGCTAGCTCCTTGAAACTTGACACAATAAAGCAGTTCTAAGTTCTAACTATACAGTTTGTTTCCTATTCAAGTAGCCCTAAGCAGAGACTGATGAAAACCAAATTCGTCTGAAAGGGGTTGCCTAGCTTCCAAAAAACTACGAGTTTCCTGTAATCTCAGCAAATGTTATTTCACCCAATCTTGATGATACTTGGAGGTAATGATCAGTACACCATTCCCACTTGACTCACCAAATTTCGTTCTTATAGCTTGAAGCATTCCTCTGCAGTAACAGTTTGAATTTTTAGGTTTCACTCTGTTTTCTCCTATATTGATAGATGAATTTGGAACTCTAAATCCAACACGGTTTGTGCTAGCTCCTTGAAGCTTGACAAAATAAAGCAGTTCTAATTTCTGTCTGTATTGTTTGTTTCCTATTCAAATAGCCCTAAGCAGAGACTGATGAAAACCAAATACATTTGAAAGGGGTTGCCTAGCTTCCAAAAAACTAGGAGTTTCCTGAAATCTCAGCAAATGTTATTTCACCCAATCTTGATGATACTTGGAGGTAATGATCAGTACACCATTCCCACTTGACTCACCAAATTTCGTTCTTATAGCTTGAAGCATTCCTCTGCAGTAACAGTTTGAATTTTTAGGTTTCACTCTGTTTTCTCCTATATTGATAGATGAATTTGGAACTCTAAATCCAACACAGTTTGTGCTAGGTCCTTGAAACTTGACACAATAAAGTAGTTCTAAGTTCTAACTATACAGTTTGTTTCCTATTCAAGTAACTCTAAGCACAGCCTGAGAAAAACCACTTTCATCAGAAAGGGGTTGCCTAGCTTCCAAAAAACTACGAGTTTCCTGAAAACTCAGCAAATGTTATTTCACCCAATCTTGATGATACTTGGAGGTAATGATCAGTACACCATTCCTACTTGACTCACCAAATTTCATTCTTATAGCTTGAAGCATTCCTCTGCAGTAACAGTTTGAATTTTTAGGTTTCACTCTGTTTTCTCCTATATTGATAGATGAATTTGGAACACAAAATCCACACGGTTTGTGCTAGCTCCTTGAAACTTGACACAATAAAGTAGTTCTAAGTTCTAACTATACAGTTTGTTTCCTATTCAAGTAACCCTAAGCACAGCCTGAGAAAAACCACTTTCATCAGAAAGGGGTTGCCTAGCTTCCAAAAAACTACGAGTTTCCTGAAATCTCAGCAAATGTTCTTTCACCCAATCTTGATGATACTTGGAGGTAATGATCAGTACACCATTCCCACTTGACTCACCAAATTTCGTTCTTATAGCTTGAAGCATTCCTCTGCAGTAACAGTTTGAATTTTTAGGTTTCACTCTGTTTTCTCCTATATTGATAGATGAATTTGGAACTCTAAATCCAACACGGTTTGTGCTAGCTCCTTGAAACTTGACACAATAAAGTAGTTCTAAGTTCTAACTATACAGTTTGTTTCCTATTCAAGTAACCCTAAGCACAGCCTGAGAAACACCACTTATATCAGAAAGGGGTTGCCTAGCTTCCAAAAAACTACGAGTTTCCTGAAATCTCAGCAAATGTTATTTCACCCAATCTTGATGATACTTGGAGGTAATGATCAGTACACCATTCCCACTTGACTCACCAAATTTCGTTCTTATAGCTTGAAGCATTCCTCTGCAGTAACAGTTTGAATTTTTAGGTTTCACTCTGTTTTCTCCTATATTGATAGATGAATTTGGAACTCTAAATCCAACACAGTTTGTGCTAGGTCCTTGAAACTTGACACAATAAAGTAGTTCTAAGTTCTGTCTGTACTGTTTGTTTCCTATTCAAGTAGCCCTAAGCAGAGACTGATGAAAACCAAATTCGTCTGAAAGGGGTTGCCTAGCTTCCAAAAAACTACGAGTTTCCTGAAATCTCAGCAAATGTTATTTCACCCAATCTTGATGGTACTTGGAGGTAATGATCAGTACACCATTCCCACTTGACTCACCAAATTTCGTTCTTATAGCTTGAAGCATTCCTCTGCAGTAACAGTTTGAATTTTTAGGTTTCACTCTGTTTTCTCCTATATTGATAGATGAATTTGGAACTCTAAATCCAACACGGTTTGTGCTAGCTTTTTGAAGCTTGACAAAATAAAGCAGTTCTAAGTTCTGTCTGTACTGTTTGTTTCCTATTCAAGTAACCCTAAGCACAGCATGAGAAAAACCACTTTCGTCAGAAAGGGGTTGCCTAGCTTCCAAAAAACTACGAGTTTCCTGAAATCTCAGCAAATGTTATTTCACCCAATCTTGATGATACTTGGTGGTAATGATCAGTACCCCATTCCCACTTGACTCACCCAATTTCGTTCTTATAGCTTGAAGCATTCCTCTGCAGTAACAGTTTGAATTTTTAGGTTTCACTCTGTTTTCTCCTATATTGATAAATGAATTTGGAACTCTAAATCCAACACAGTTTTTGCTAGCTCCTTGAAACTTGACAAAATAAAGTAGTTCTAAGTTCTAACTATACAGTTTGTTTCCTATTAAAGTAGCCCTAAGCAGAGACTGATGAAAACCAAATTCGTCTGAAATGGGTTGCCTAGCATCCAAAAAACTAGGAGTTTCCTGAAATCTCAGCAAATGTTATTTCACCCAATCTTGATGATACTTGGAGGTAATGATCAGTACACCATTCCCACTTGACTCACCAAATTTCGTTCTTATACCTTGAAGCATTCCTCTGCAGTAACAGTTTGAATTTTTAGATTTCACTCTGTTTTCTCCTGTATTGATAGATGAATTTGGAACTCTAAATCCAACACGGTTTGTGCTAGCTCCTTGAAACTTGACAAAATAAAGCAGTTCTAAGTTCTGTCTGTACTGTTTGTTTCCTATTCAAGTAGCCCTAAGCAGAGACTGATGAAAACCAAATTCGTCTGAAAGGGGTTGCCTAGCTTCCAAAAAACTACGAGTTTCCTGAAATCTCAGCAAATGTTATTTCACCCAATCTTGATGATACTTGGAGGTAATGATCAGTACACCATTCCCACTTGACTCACCAAATTTTGTTATTATAGCTTGAAGCATTCGTCTGCAGTAACAGTTTGAATTTTTAGGTTTCACTCTGTTTTCTCCTATATTGATAAATGAATTTGGAACTCTAAATCCAACACAGTTTGTGCTAGCTCCTTGAAACTTGACAAAATAAAGTAGTTCTAAGTTCTAACTATACAGTTTGTTTCCTATTCAAGTAGCCCTAAGCAGAGACTGATGAAAACCAAATTCGTCTGAAAGGGGTTGCCTAGCTTCCAAAAAACTACGAATTTCCTTAAATCTCAGCAAATGTTATTTCACCCAATCTTGATGGTACTTGGAGGTAATGATCAGTACACCATTCCCACTTGACTCACCAAATTTCGTTCTTATAGCTTGAAGCATTCCTCTGCAGTAACAGTTTGAATTTTTAGGTTTCACTCTGTTTTCTCCTATATTGATAGATGAATTTGGAACTCTAAATCCAACACGGTTTGTGCTAGCTCCTTGAAGCTTGACAAAATAAAGCAGTTCTAAGTTCTGTCTGTACTGTTTGTTTCCTATTCAAGTAACCCTAAGCACAGCATGAGAAAAACCACTTTCGTCAGAAAGGGGTTGCCTAGCTTCCAAAAAACTACGAGTTTCCTGTAATCTCAGCAAATGTTATTTCACCCAATCTTGATGATACTTGGAGGTAATGATCAGTACACCATTCCCACTTGACTCACCAAATTTCGTTCTTATAGCTTGAAGCATTCCTCTGCAGTAACAGTTTGAATTTTTAGGTTTCACTCTGTTTTCTCCTATATTGATAGATGAATTTGGAACTCTAAATCCAACACGGTTTGTGCTAGCTCCTTGAAGCTTGACAAAATAAAGCAGTTCTAATTTCTGTCTGTATTGTTTGTTTCCTATTCAAATAGCCCTAAGCAGAGACTGATGAAAACCAAATACATTTGAAAGGGGTTGCCTAGCTTCCAAAAAACTAGGAGTTTCCTGAAATCTCAGCAAATGTTATTTCACCCAATCTTGATGATACTTGGAGGTAATGATCAGTACACCATTCCCACTTGACTCACCAAATTTCGTTCTTATAGCTTGAAGCATTCCTCTGCAGTAACAGTTTGAATTTTTAGGTTTCACTCTGTTTTCTCCTATATTGATAGATGAATTTGGAACTCTAAATCCAACACAGTTTGTGCTAGGTCCTTGAAACTTGACACAATAAAGTAGTTCTAAGTTCTAACTATACAGTTTGTTTCCTATTCAAGTAACTCTAAGCCCAGCCTGAGAAAAACCACTTTCATCAGAAAGGGGTTGCCTAGCTTCCAAAAAACTACGAGTTTCCTGAAAACTCAGCAAATGTTATTTCACCCAATCTTGATGATACTTGGAGGTAATGATCAGTACACCATTCCTACTTGACTCACCAAATTTCATTCTTATAGCTTGAAGCATTCCTCTGCAGTAACAGTTTGAATTTTTAGGTTTCACTCTGTTTTCTCCTATATTGATAGATGAATTTGGAACACAAAATCCACACGGTTTGTGCTAGCTCCTTGAAACTTGACACAATAAAGTAGTTCTAAGTTCTAACTATACAGTTTGTTTCCTATTCAAGTAACCCTAAGCACAGCCTGAGAAAAACCACTTTCATCAGAAAGGGGTTGCCTAGCTTCCAAAAAACTACGAGTTTCCTGAAATCTCAGCAAATGTTCTTTCACCCAATCTTGATGATACTTGGAGGTAATGATCAGTACACCATTCCCACTTGACTCACCAAATTTCGTTCTTATAGCTTGAAGCATTCCTCTGCAGTAACAGTTTGAATTTTTAGGTTTCACTCTGTTTTCTCCTATATTGATAGATGAATTTGGAACTCTAAATCCAACACGGTTTGTGCTAGCTCCTTGAAACTTGACACAATAAAGTAGTTCTAAGTTCTAACTATACAGTTTGTTTCCTATTCAAGTAACCCTAAGCACAGCCTGAGAAACACCACTTATATCAGAAAGGGGTTGCCTAACTTCCAAAAAACTACGAGTTTCCTGAAATCTCAGCAAATGTTATTTCACCCAATCTTGATGATACTTGGAGGTAATGATCAGTACACCATTCCCACTTGACTCACCAAATTTCGTTCTTATAGCTTGAAGCATTCCTCTGCAGTAACAGTTTGAATTTTTAGGTTTCACTCTGTTTTCTCCTATATTGATAGATGAATTTGGAACTCTAAATCCAACACAGTTTGTGCTAGGTCCTTGAAACTTGACACAATAAAGTAGTTCTAAGTTCTGTCTGTACTGTTTGTTTCCTATTCAAGTAGCCCTAAGCAGAGACTGATGAAAACCAAATTCGTCTGAAAGGGGTTGCCTAGCTTCCAAAAAACTACGAGTTTCCTGAAATCTCAGCAAATGTTATTTCACCCAATCTTGATGGTACTTAGAGGTAATGATCAGTACACCATTCCCACTTGACTCACCAAATTTCGTTCTTATAGCTTGAAGCATTCCTCTGCAGTAACAGTTTGAATTTTTAGGTTTCACTCTGTTTTCTCCTATATTGATAGATGAATTTGGAACTCTAAATCCAACACGGTTTGTGCTAGCTTTTTGAAGCTTGACAAAATAAAGCAGTTCTAAGTTCTGTCTGTACTGTTTGTTTCCTATTCAAGTAACCCTAAGCACAGCATGAGAAAAACCACTTTCGTCAGAAAGGGGTTGCCTAGCTTCCAAAAAACTACGAGTTTCCTGAAATCTCAGCAAATGTTATTTCACCCAATCTTGATGATACTTGGTGGTAATGATCAGTACCCCATTCCCACTTGACTCACCCAATTTCGTTCTTATAGCTTGAAGCATTCCTCTGCAGTAACAGTTTGAATTTTTAGGTTTCACTCTGTTTTCTCCTATATTGATAAATGAATTTGGAACTCTAAATCCAACACAGTTTTTGCTAGCTCCTTGAAACTTGACAAAATAAAGTAGTTCTAAGTTCTAACTATACAGTTTGTTTCCTATTAAAGTAGCCCTAAGCAGAGACTGATGAAAACCAAATTCGTCTGAAATGGGTTGCCTAGCATCCAAAAAACTAGGAGTTTCCTGAAATCTCAGCAAATGTTATTTCACCCAATCTTGATGATACTTGGAGGTAATGATCAGTACACCATTCCCACTTGACTCACCAAATTTCGTTCTTATACCTTGAAGCATTCCTCTGCAGTAACAGTTTGAATTTTTAGATTTCACTCTGTTTTCTCCTGTATTGATAGATGAATTTGGAACTCTAAATCCAACACGGTTTGTGCTAGCTCCTTGAAACTTGACAAAATAAAGCAGTTCTAAGTTCTGTCTGTACTGTTTGTTTCCTATTCAAGTAGCCCTAAGCAGAGACTGATGAAAACCAAATTCGTCTGAAAGGGGTTGCCTAGCTTCCAAAAAACTACGAGTTTCCTGAAATCTCAGCAAATGTTATTTCACCCAATCTTGATGATACTTGGAGGTAATGATCAGTACACCATTCCCACTTGACTCACCAAATTTTGTTATTATAGCTTGAAGCATTCGTCTGCAGTAACAGTTTGAATTTTTAGGTTTCACTCTGTTTTCTCCTATATTGATAAATGAATTTGGAACTCTAAATCCAACACAGTTTGTGCTAGCTCCTTGAAACTTGACAAAATAAAGTAGTTCTAAGTTCTAACTATACAGTTTGTTTCCTATTCAAGTAGCCCTAAGCAGAGACTGATGAAAACCAAATTCGTCTGAAAGGGGTTGCCTAGCTTCCAAAAAACTACGAATTTCCTGAAATCTCAGCAAATGTTATTTCACCCAATCTTGATGGTACTTGGAGGTAATGATCAGTACACCATTCCCACTTGACTCACCAAATTTCGTTCTTATAGCTTGAAGCATTCCTCTGCAGTAACAGTTTGAATTTTTAGGTTTCACTCTGTTTTCTCCTATATTGATAGATGAATTTGGAACTCTAAATCCAACACGGTTTGTGCTAGCTCCTTGAAGCTTGACAAAATAAAGCAGTTCTAAGTTCTGTCTGTACTGTTTGTTTCCTATTCAAGTAACCCTAAGCACAGCATGAGAAAAACCACTTTCGTCAGAAAGGGGTTGCCTAGCTTCCAAAAAACTACGAGTTTCCTGAAATCTCAGCAAATGTTATTTCACCCAATCTTGATGATACTTGGTGGTAATGATCAGTACCCCATTCCCACTTGACTCACCCAATTTCGTTCTTATAGCTTGAAGCATTCCTCTGCAGTAACAGTTTGAATTTTTAGGTTTCACTCTGTTTTCTCCTATATTGATAAATGAATTTGGAACTCTAAATGCAACACAGTTTTTGCTAGCTCCTTGAAACTTGACAAAATAAAGTAGTTCTAAGTTCTAACTATACAGTTTGTTTCCTATTCAAGTAGCCCTAAGCAGAGACTGATGAAAACCAAATTCGTCTGAAATGGGTTGCCTAGCATCCAAAAAACTAGCAGTTTCCTGAAATCTCAGCAAATGTTATTTCACCCAATCTTGATAATACTTGGAGGTAATGATCAGTACACCATTCCCACTTGACTCACCAAATTTCGTTCTTATACCTTGAAGCATTCCTCTGCAGTAACAGTTTGAATTTTTAGATTTCACTCTGTTTTCTCCTGTATTGATAGATGAATTTGGAACTCTAAATCCAACACGGTTTGTGCTAGCTCCTTGAAACTTGACAAAATAAAGCAGTTCTAAGTTCTGTCTGTACTGTTTGTTTCCTATTCAAGTAGCCCTAAGCAGAGACTGATGAAAACCAAATTCATCTGAAAGGGGTTGCCTAGCTTCCAAAAAACTACGAGTTTCCTGAAATCTCAGCAAATGTTATTTCACCCAATCTTGATGATACTTGGAGGTAATGATCAGTACACATTTCCCACTGACTCACCAAATTTCGTTCTTATAGCTTGAAGCATTCCTCTGCAGTAACAGTTTGAATTTTTAGGTTTCACTCTGTTTTCTCATATATTGATAGATGAATTTGGAACTCTAAATCCAACACGGTTTGTGCTAGCTCCTTGAAACTTGACACAATAAAGTAGTTCTAAGTTCTAAGTATACAGTTTGTTTCCTATTCAAGTAACCCTAAGCACAGCCTGAGAAAAACCACTTTAATCAGAAAGGGGTTGCCTAGCTTCCAAAAAACTACGAGTTTCCTGAAAACTCAGCAAATGTTATTTCACCCAATCTTGATGATACTTGGAGGTAATGATCAGTACACCATTCCTACTTGACTCACCAAATTTCGTTCTTATAGCTTGAAGGATTCCTCTGCAGTAACAGTTTGAATTTTTAGGTTTCACTCTGTTTTCTCCTATATTGATAGATGAATTTGGAACTCTAAATCCAACACGGTTTGTGCTAGCTCCTTGAAACTTGACACAATAAAGTAGTTCTAAGTTCTAACTATACAGTTTGTTTCCTATTCAAGTAACCCTAAGCACAGCCTGAGAAAAACCACTTTCATCAGAAAGGGGTTGCCTAGCTTCCAAAAAACTACGAGTTTCCTGAAATCTCAGCAAATGTTATTTCACCCAATCTTGATGATACTTGGAGGTAATGATCAGTACAAAATTCCCACTTGACTCACCAAATTTCGTTCTTATACCTTGAAGCATTCCTCTGCAGTAACAGTTTGAATTTTTAGGTTTCACTCTGTTTTCTCCTATATTGATAGATGAATTTGGAACTCTAAATCCAACACGGTTTGTGCTAGCTCCTTGAAACTTGACAAAATAAAGCAGTTCTAAGTTCTGTCTGTACTGTTTGTTTCCTATTCAAGTAGCCCTAAGCAGAGACTGATGAAAACCAAATTCGTCTGAAAGGGGTTGCCTAGCTTCCAAAAAACTACGAGTTTCCTGAAATCTCAGCAAATGTTATTTCACCCAATCTTGATGATACTTGGAGGTAATGATCAGTACACCATTCCCACTTGACTCACCAAATTTTGTTCTTATAGCTTGAAGCATTCCTCTGCAGGAACAGTTTGAATTTTTAGGTTTCACTCCGTTTTCTCCTATATTGATAGATGAATTTGGAACTCTAAATCCAACACAGTTTGTGCTAGGTCCTTGAAACTTGACACAATAATGTAGTTCTAAGTTCTAACTATACAGTTTGTTTCCTATTCAAGTAGCCCTAAGCAGAGACTGATGAAAACCAAATACGTCTGAAAGGGGTTGCCTAGCTTCCAAAAAACTACGAATTTCCTGAAATCTCAGCAAATGTTATTTCACCCAATCTTGATGGTACTTGGAGGTAATGATCAGTACACCATTCCCACTTGACTCACCAAATTTCGTTCTTATACCTTGAAGCATTCCTCTGCAGTAACAGGTTGAATTTTTAGGTTTCACTCTGTTTTCTCCTATATTGATAGATGAATTTGGAACTCTAAATCGAACACGGTTTGTGCTAGCTCCTTGAAACATGACACAATAAAGTAGTTCTAAGTTCTAAGTATACAGTTTGTTTCCTATTCAAGTAACTCTAAGCACAGCCTGAGAAAAACCACTTTCATCAGAAAGGGGTTGCCTAGCTTCCAAAAAACTAGGAGTTTCCTGAAAACTCAGCAAATGTTATTTCACCCAATCTTGATGATACTTGGAGATAATGATCAGAACACCATTCCCACTTGACTCACCAAATTTCGTTCTTATAGCTGGAAGCATTCCTCTGCAGTAACAGTTTGAATTTTTAGGTTTCACTCTGTTTTCTCCTATATTGATAAATGAATTTGGAACTCTAAATCCAACACAGTTTGTGCTAGATCCTTGAAACTTGACAAAATAAAGCAGTTCTAAGTTCTGTCTGTACTGTTTGTTTCCTATTCAAGTAGCCCTAAGCAGAGACTGATGAAAACCAAATTCGTCTGAAAGGGGTTGCCTAGCTTCCAAAAAACTACGAGTTTCCTGAAATCTCAGCAAATGTTATTTCACCCAATCTTGATGATACTTGGAGGTAATGATCAGTACACCATTCCCACTTGACTCACCAAATTTCGTTCTTATAGCTTGAAGCATTCCTCTGCAGTAACAGTTTGAATTTTTAGGTTTCACTCTGTTTTCTCCTATATTGATAGATGAATTTGGAACTCTAAATCCAACACAGTTTGTGCTAGCTCCTTGAAACTTGACAAAATAAAGTAGTTCTAAGTTCTAACTATACAGTTTGTTTCCTATTCAAGTAGCCCTAAGCAGAGACTGATGAAAACCAAATTCGTCTGAAACTGGTTGCCTAGATTCCAAAAAACTACGAGTTTCCTGAAATCTCAGCAAATGTTATTTCACCCAATCTTGATGATACTTGGAGGTAATGATCAGTACACCATTCCCACTTGACTCACCAAATTTCGTTCTTATAGCTTGAAGCATTCCTCTGCAGTAACAGTTTGAATTTTTAGGTTTCACTCTGTTTTCTCCTATATTGATAGATGAATTTGGAACTCTAAATCCAACACAGTTTGTGCTAGGTCCTTGAAACTTGACACAATAAAGTAGTTCTAAGTTATAACTATACAGTTTGTTTCCTATTCAAGTAGCCCAAAGCAGAGACTGATGAAAACCAAATTCGTCTGAAAGGGGTTGCCTAGCTTCCAAAAAACTACGAGTTTCCTGAAATCTCAGCAAATGTTATTTCACCCAATCTTGATGGTACTTGGAGGTAATGATCAGTACACCATTCCCACTTGACTCACCAAATTTCGTTCTTATAGCTTGAAGCATTCCTCTGCAGTAACAGTTTGAATTTTTAGGTTTCACTCTGTTTTCTCCTATATTGATAGATGAATTTGGAACTCTAAATCCAACACAGTTTGTGCTAGCTCCTTGAAACTTGACAAAATAAAGCAGTTCTAAGTTCTAACTATACAGTTTGTTTCCTATTCAAGTAGCCCTAAGCAGAGACTGATGAAAACCAAATTCGTCTGAAACTGGTTGCCTAGATTCCAAAAAACTACGAGTTTCCTGAAATCTCAGCAAATGTTATTTCACCCAATCTTGATGATACTTGGAGGTAATGATCAGTATACCATTCCCACTTGACTCACCAAATTTCGTTCTTATAGCTTGAAGCATTCCTCTGCAGTAACAGTTTGAATTTTTAGGTTTCACTCTGTTTTCTCCTATATTGATAGATGAATTTGGAACTCTAAATCCAACACAGTTTGTGCTAGGTCCTTGAAACTTGACACAATAAAGTAGTTCTAAGTTCTAACTATACAGTTTGTTTCCTATTCAAGTAGCCCTAAGCAGAGACTGATAAAAACCAAATTCGTCTGAAAGGGGTTGCCTAGCTTCCAAAAAACTACGAGTTTCCTGAAATCTCAGCAAATGTTATTTCACCCAATCTTGATGGAATTTGGAGGTAATGATCAGTACACCATTCCCACTTGACTCACCAAATTTCGTTCTTATACCTTGAAGCATTCCTCTGCAGTAACAGTTTGAATTTTTAGGTTTCACTCTTTTTTCTCCTATATTGATAGATGAATTTGGAACTCTAAATCCAACACAGGTTGTGCTAGCTCCTTGAAACTTGACACAATAAAGCAGTTCTAAGTTCTAACTATACAGTTTGTTTCCTATTCAAGTAGCCCTAAGCAGAGACTGATGAAAACCAAATTCGTCTGAAAGGGGTTGCCTAGCTTCCAAAAAACTACGAGTTTCCTGTAATCTCAGCAAATGTTATTTCACCCAATCTTGATGATACTTGGAGGTAATGATCAGTACACCATTCCCACTTGACTCACCAAATTTCGTTCTTATAGCTTGAAGCATTCCTCTGCAGTAACAGTTTGAATTTTTAGGTTTCACTCTGTTTTCTCCTATATTGATAGATGAATTTGGAACTCTAAATCCAACACGGTTTGTGCTAGCTCCTTGAAGCTTGACAAAATAAAGCAGTTCTAATTTCTGTCTGTATTGTTTGTTTCCTATTCAAATAGCCCTAAGCAGAGACTGATGAAAACCAAATACGTTTGAAAGGGGTTGCCTAGCTTCCAAAAAACTAGGAGTTTCCTGAAATCTCAGCAAATGTTATTTCACCCAATCTTGATGATACTTGGAGGTAATGATCAGTACACCATTCCCACTTGACTCACCAAATTTCGTTCTTATAGCTTGAAGCATTCCTCTGCAGTAACAGTTTGAATTTTTAGGTTTCACTCTGTTTTCTCCTATATTGATAGATGAATTTGGAACTCTAAATCCAACACAGTTTGTGCTAGGTCCTTGAAACTTGACACAATAAAGTAGTTCTAAGTTCTAACTATACAGTTTGTTTCCTATTCAAGTAACTCTAAGCACAGCCTGAGAAAAACCACTTTCATCAGAAAGGGGTTGCCTAGCTTCCAAAAAACTACGAGTTTCCTGAAAACTCAGCAAATGTTATTTCACCCAATCTTGATGATACTTGGAGGTAATGATCAGTACACCATTCCTACTTGACTCACCAAATTTCATTCTTATAGCTTGAAGCATTCCTCTGCAGTAACAGTTTGAATTTTTAGGTTTCACTCTGTTTTCTCCTATATTGATAGATGAATTTGGAACACAAAATCCACACGGTTTGTGCTAGCTCCTTGAAACTTGACACAATAAAGTAGTTCTAAGTTCTAACTATACAGTTTGTTTCCTATTCAAGTAACCCTAAGCACAGCCTGAGAAAAACCACTTTCATCAGAAAGGGGTTGCCTAGCTTCCAAAAAACTACGAGTTTCCTGAAATCTCAGCAAATGTTCTTTCACCCAATCTTGATGATACTTGGAGGTAATGATCAGTACACCATTCCCACTTGACTCACCAAATTTCGTTCTTATAGCTTGAAGCATTCCTCTGCAGTAACAGTTTGAATTTTTAGGTTTCACTCTGTTTTCTCCTATATTGATAGATGAATTTGGAACTCTAAATCCAACACGGTTTGTGCTAGCTCCTTGAAACTTGACACAATAAAGTAGTTCTAAGTTCTAACTATACAGTTTGTTTCCTATTCAAGTAACCCTAAGCACAGCCTGAGAAACACCACTTATATCAGAAAGGGGTTGCCTAGCTTCCAAAAAACTACGAGTTTCCTGAAATCTCAGCAAATGTTATTTCACCCAATCTTGATGATACTTGGAGGTAATGATCAGTACACCATTCCCACTTGACTCACCAAATTTCGTTTTTATAGCTTGAAGCATTCCTCTGCAGTAACAGTTTGAATTTTTAGGTTTCACTCTGTTTTCTCCTATATTGATAGATGAATTTGGAACTCTAAATCCAACACAGTTTGTGCTAGCTCCTTGAAACTTGACACAATAAAGTAGTTCTAAGTTCTGTCTGTACTGTTTGTTTCCTATTCAAGTAGCCCTAAGCAGAGACTGATGAAAACCAAATTCGTCTGAAAGGGGTTGCCTAGCTTCCAAAAAACTACGAGTTTCCTGAAATCTCAGCAAATGTTATTTCACCCAATCTTGATGGTACTTGGAGGTAATGATCAGTACACCATTCCCACTTGACTCACCAAATTTCGTTCTTATAGCTTGAAGCATTCCTCTGCAGTAACAGTTTGAATTTTTAGGTTTCACTCTGTTTTCTCCTATATTGATAGATGAATTTGGAACTCTAAATCCAACACGGTTTGTGCTAGCTCCTTGAAGCTTGACAAAATAAAGCAGTTCTAAGTTCTGTCTGTACTGTTTGTTTCCTATTCAAGTAACCCTAAGCACAGCATGAGAAAAACCACTTTCGTCAGAAAGGGGTTGCCTAGCTTCCAAAAAACTACGAGTTTCCTGAAATCTCAGCAAATGTTATTTCACCCAATCTTGATGATACTTGGTGGTAATGATCAGTACCCCATTCCCACTTGACTCACCCAATTTCGTTCTTATAGCTTGAAGCATTCCTCTGCAGTAACAGTTTGAATTTTTAGGTTTCACTCTGTTTTCTCCTATATTGATAAATGAATTTGGAACTCTAAATCCAACACAGTTTTTGCTAGCTCCTTGAAACTTGACAAAATAAAGTAGTTCTAAGTTCTAACTATACAGTTTGTTTCCTATTAAAGTAGCCCTAAGCAGAGACTGATGAAAACCAAATTCGTCTGAAATGGGTTGCCTAGCATCCAAAAAACTAGGAGTTTCCTGAAATCTCAGCAAATGTTATTTCACCCAATCTTGATGATACTTGGAGGTAATGATCAGTACACCATTCCCACTTGACTCACCAAATTTCGTTCTTATACCTTGAAGCATTCCTCTGCAGTAACAGTTTGAATTTTTAGATTTCACTCTGTTTTCTCCTGTATTGATAGATGAATTTGGAACTCTAAATCCAACACGGTTTGTGCTAGCTCCTTGAAACTTGACACAATAAAGCAGTTCTAAGTTCTGTCTGTACTGTTTGTTTCCTATTCAAGTAGCCCTAAGCAGAGACTGATGAAAACCAAATTCGTCTGAAAGGGGTTGCCTAGCTTCCAAAAAACTACGAGTTTCCTGAAATCTCAGCAAATGTTATTTCACCCAATCTTGATGACACTTGGAGGTAATGATCAGTACACCATTCCCACTTGACTCACCAAATTTTGTTATTATAGCTTGAAGCATTCGTCTGCAGTAACAGTTTGAATTTTTAGGTTTCACTCTGTTTTCTCCTATATTGATAAATGAATTTGGAACTCTAAATCCAACACAGTTTGTGCTAGCTCCTTGAAACTTGACAAAATAAAGTAGTTCTAAGTTCTAACTATACAGTTTGTTTCCTATTCAAGTAGCCCTAAGCAGAGACTGATGAAAACCAAATTCGTCTGAAAGGGGTTGCCTAGCTTCCAAAAAACTACGAGTTTCCTGAAATCTCAGCAAATGTTATTTCACCCAATCTTGATGATACTTGGAGGTAATGATCAGTACACCATTCCCACTTGACTCACCAAATTTCGTTCTTATAGCTTGAAGCATTCCTCTGCAGTAACAGTTTGAATTTTTAGGTTTCACTCTGTTTTCTCCTATATTGATAGATGAATTTGGAACTCTAAATCCAACACGGTTTGTGCTAGCTCCTTGAAGCTTGACAAAATAAAGCAATTCTAAGTTCTGTCTGTACTGTTTGTTTCCTATTCAAGTAACCCTAAGCACAGCATGAGAAAAACCACTTTCGTCAGAAAGGGGTTGCCTAGCTTCCAAAAAACTACGAGTTTCCTGAAATCTCAGCAAATGTTATTTCACCCAATCTTGATGATACTTGGTGGTAATGATCAGTACCCCATTCCCACTTGACTCACCCAATTTCGTTCTTATAGCTTGAAGCATTCCTCTGCAGTAACAGTTTGAATTTTTAGGTTTCACTCTGTTTTCTCCTATATTGATAAATGAATTTGGAACTCTAAATGCAACACAGTTTTTGCTAGCTCCTTGAAACTTGACAAAATAAAGTAGTTCTAAGTTCTAACTATACAGTTTGTTTCCTATTCAAGTAGCCCTAAGCAGAGACTGATGAAAACCAAATTCGTCTGAAATGGGTTGCCTAGCTTCCAAAAAACTACGAGTTTCCTGAAATCTCAGCAAATGTTATTTCACCCAATCTTGATAATACTTGGAGGTAATGATCAGTACACCATTCCCACTTGACTCACCAAATTTCGTTCTTATACCTTGAAGCATTCCTCTGCAGTAACAGTTTGAATTTTTAGATTTCACTCTGTTTTCTCCTGTATTGATAGATGAATTTGGAACTCTAAATCCAACACGGTTTGTGCTAGCTCCTTGAAACTTGACAAAATAAAGCAGTTCTAAGTTCTGTCTGTACTGTTTGTTTCCTATTCAAGTAGCCCTAAGCAGAGACTGATGAAAACCAAATTCATCTGAAAGGGGTTGCCTAGCTTCCAAAAAACTACGAGTTTCCTGAAATCTCAGCAAATGTTATTTCACCCAATCTTGATGATACTTGGAGGTAATGATCAGTACACATTTCCCACTGACTCACCAAATTTCGTTCTTACAGCTTGAAGCATTCCTCTGCAGTAACAGTTTGAATTTTTAGGTTTCACTCTGTTTTCTCATATATTGATAGATGAATTTGGAACTCTAAATCCAACACGGTTTGTGCTAGCTCCTTGAAACTTGACACAATAAAGTAGTTCTAAGTTCTAAGTATACAGTTTGTTTCCTATTCAAGTAACCCTAAGCACAGCCTGAGAAAAACCACTTTAATCAGAAAGGGGTTGCCTAGCTTCCAAAAAACTACGAGTTTCCTGAAAACTCAGCAAATGTTATTTCACCCAATCTTGATGATACTTGGAGGTAATGATCAGTACACCATTCCTACTTGACTCACCAAATTTCGTTCTTATAGCTTGAAGGATTCCTCTGCAGTAACAGTTTGAATTTTTAGGTTTCACTCTGTTTTCTCCTATATTGATAGATGAATTTGGAACTCTAAATCCAACACGGTTTGTGCTAGCTCCTTGAAACTTGACACAATAAAGTAGTTCTAAGTTCTAACTATACAGTTTGTTTCCTATTCAAGTAACCCTAAGCACAGCCTGAGAAAAACCACTTTCATCAGAAAGGGGTTGCCTAGCTTCCAAAAAACTACGAGTTTCCTGAAATCTCAGCAAATGTTATTTCACCCAATCTTGATGATACTTGGAGGTAATGATCAGAACACCATTCCCACTTGACTCACCAAATTTCGTTCTTATAGCTGGAAGCATTCCTCTGCAGTAACAGTTTGAATTTTTAGGTTTCACTCTGTTTTCTCCTATACTGATAGATGAATTTGGAACTCTAAATCCAACACGGTTTGTGCTAGCTCCATGAAACTTGACACAATAAAGTAGTTCTAAGTTCTAACTATACAGTTTGTTTCCTATTCAAGTAGCCCTAAGCAAAGACTGATGAAAACCAAATTCGTCTGAAAGGGGTTGCCTAGCTTCCAAAAAACTACGAGTTTCCTGAAATCTCAGCAAATGTTATTTCACCCAATCTTGATGATACTTGGAATTAATGATCAGTACACCATTCCCACTTGACTCACCAAATTTCGTTCTTATAGCTTGAAGCATTCCTCTGCAGTAACAGTTTGAATTTTTAGGTTTCACTCTGTTTTCTCCTATATTGATAGATGGATTTGGAACTCTAAATCCAACAAGGTTTGTGCTAACTCCTTGACACTTGACAAAATAAAGCAGTTCTAAGTTCTGTCTGTACTGTTTGTTTCCTATTCAAATAGCCCTAAGCAGAGACTGTAGAAACCAAATACTTTTGAAACGGGTTGCCTAGCTTCCAAAAAACTACGAGTTTCCTGAAATCTCAGCAAATGTTATTTCACCCAATCTTGATGATACTTGGAAGTAATGATCAGTACACCATTCCCACTTGACTCACCAAATTTCGTTCTTATAGCTGGAAGCATTCCTCTGCAGTAACAGTTTGAATTTTTAGGTTTCACTCTGTTTTCTCCTATATTGATAAATGAATTTGGAACTCTAAATCCAACACAGTTTGTGCTAGCTCCTTGAAACTTGACAAAATAAAGTAGTTCTGAGTTCTAACTATACAGTTTGTTTCCTATTCAAGTAGCCATAAGCAGAGACTGATGAAAACCAAATTCGTCTGAAAGGGGTTGCCTAGCATCCAAAAAACTAGGAGTTTCCTGAAATCTCAGCAAATGTTATTTCACCCAATCTTGATGATACTTGGAGGTAATGATCAGTACACCATTCCCACTTGACTCACCAAATTTCGTTCTTATACCTTGAAGCATTCCTCTGCAGTAACAGTTTGAATTTTTAGATTTCACTCTGTTTTCTCCTGTATTGATAGATGAATTTGGAACTCTAAATCCAACACGGTTTGTGCTAGCTCCTTGAAACTTGACAAAATAAAGCAGTTCTAAGTTCTGTCTGTACTGTTTGTTTCCTATTCAAGTAGCCCTAAGCAGAGACTGATGAAAACCAAATTCGTCTGAAAGGGGTTGCCTAGCTTCCAAAAAACTACGAGTTTCCTGAAATCTCAGCAAATGTTATTTCACCCAATCTTGATGATACTTGGAGGTAATGATCAGTACACCATTCCCACTTGACTCACCAAATTTCGTTCTTATAGCTTGAAGCATTCCTCTGCAGTAACAGTTTGAATTTTTAGGTTTCACTCTGTTTTCTCCTATATTGATAGATGAATTTGGAACTCTAAATCGAACACGGTTTGTGCTAGCTCCTTGAAACATGACACAATAAAGTAGTTCTAAGTTCTAAGTATACAGTTTGTTTCCTATTCAAGTAACTCTAAGCACAGCCTGAGAAAAACCACTTTCATCAGAAAGGGGTTGCCTAGCTTCCAAAAAACTACGAGTTTCCTGAAAACTCAGCAAATGTTATTTCACCCAATCTTGATGATACTTGGAGGTAATGATCAGAACACCATTCCCACTTGACTCACCAAATTTCGTTCTTATAGCTGGAAGCATTCCTCTGCAGTAACAGTTTGAATTTTTAGGTTTCACTCTGTTTTCTCCTATATTGATAAATGAATTTGGAACTCTAAATCCAACACAGTTTGTGCTAGCTCCTTGAAACTTGACACAATAAAGTAGTTCTAAGTTCTAACTATACAGTTTGTTTCCTATTCAAGTAGCCCTAAGCAGAGACTGATGAAAACCAAATTCGTCTGAAAGGGGTTGCCTAGCTTCCAAAAAACTACGAGTTTCCTGAAATCTCAGCAAATGTTATTTCACCCAATCTTGATGGTACTTGGAGGTAATGATCAGTACACCATTCCCACTTGACTCACCAAATTTCATTCTTATACCTTGAAGCATTCCTCTGCAGTAACAGTTTGAATTTTTAGGTTTCACTCTGTTTTCTCCTATACTGATAGATGAATTTGGAACTCTAAATCCAACACGGTTTGTGCTAGCTCCATGAAACTTGACACAATAAAGTAGTTCTAAGTTCTAACTATACAGTTTGTTTCCTATTCAAGTAGCCCTAAGCAAAGACTGATGAAAACCAAATTCGTCTGAAAGGGGTTGCCTAGCTTCCAAAAAACTACGAGTTTCCTGAAATCTCAGCAAATGTTATTTCACCCAATCTTGATGATACTTGGAGGTAATGATCAGTACACCATTCCCACTTGACTCACCAAATTTCGTTCTTATACCTTGAAGCATTCCTCTGCAGTAACAGTTTGAATTTTTAGATTTCACTCTGTTTTCTCCTGTATTGATAGATGAATTTGGAACTCTAAATCCAACACGGTTTGTGCTAGCTCCTTGAAACTTGACAAAATAAAGCAGTTCTAAGTTCTGTCTGTACTGTTTGTTTCCTATTCAAGTAGCCCTAAGCAGAGACTGATGAAAACCAAATTCGTCTGAAAGGGGTTGCCTAGCTTCCAAAATACTACGAGTTTCCTGAAATCTCAGCAAATGTTATTTCACCCAATCTTGATGATACTTGGAGGTAATGATCAGTACACCATTCCCACTTGACTCACCAAATTTCGTTCTTATAGCTTGAAGCATTCCTCTGCAGTAACAGTTTGAATTTTTAGGTTTCACTCTGTTTTCTCCTATATTGATAGATGAATTTGGAACTCTAAATCGAACACGGTTTGTGCTAGCTCCTTGAAACATGACACAATAAAGTAGTTCAAAGTTCTAAGTATACAGTTTGTTTCCTATTCAAGTAACTCTAAGCACAGCCTGAGAAAAACCACTTTCATCAGAAAGGGGTTGCCTAGCTTCCAAAAAACTACGAGTTTCCTGAAAACTCAGCAAATGTTATTTCACCCAATCTTGATGATACTTGGAGGTAATGATCAGAACACCATTCCCACTTGACTCACCAAATTTCGTTCTTATAGCTGGAAGCATTCCTCTGCAGTAACAGTTTGAATTTTTAGGTTTCACTCTGTTTTCTCCTATATTGATAAATGAATTTGGAACTCTAAATCCAACACAGTTTGTGCTAGCTCCTTGAAACTTGACACAATAAAGTAGTTCTAAGTTCTAACTATACAGTTTGTTTCCTATTCAAGTAGCCCTAAGCAGAGACTGATGAAAACCAAATTCGTCTGAAAGGGGTTGCCTAGCTTCCAAAAAACTACGAGTTTCCTGAAATCTCAGCAAATGTTATTTCACCCAATCTTGATGGTACTTGGAGGTAATGATCAGTACACCATTCCCACTTGACTCACCAAATTTCATTCTTATACCTTGAAGCATTCCTCTGCAGTAACAGTTTGAATTTTTAGGTTTCACTCTGTTTTCTCCTATACTGATAGATGAATTTGGAACTCTAAATCCAACACGGTTTGTGCTAGCTCCATGAAACTTGACACAATAAAGTAGTTCTAAGTTCTAACTATACAGTTTGCTTCCTATTCAAGTAGCCCTAAGCAAAGACTGATGAAAACCAAATTCGTCTGAAAGGGGTTGCCTAGCTTCCAAAAAACTACGAGTTTCCTGAAATCTCAGCAAATGTTATTTCACCCAATCTTGATGATACTTGGAGGTAATGATCAGTACACCATTCCCACTTGACTCACCAAATTTCGTTCTTATACCTTGAAGCATTCCTCTGCAGTAACAGTTTGAATTTTTAGGTTTCACTCTGTTTTCTCCTATATTGATAGATGGATTTGGAACTCTAAATCCAACAAGGTTTGTGCTAACTCCTTGAAACTTGACAAAATAAAGCAGTTCTAAGTTCTGTCTGTACTGTTTGTTTCCTATTCAAATAGCCCTAAGCAGAGACTGTAGAAACCAAATACGTTTGAAACGGGTTGCCTAGCTTCCAAAAAACTACGAGTTTCCTGAAATCTCCGCAAATGTTATTTCACCCAATCTTGATGATACTTGGAGGTAATGATCAGTACACCATTCCCACTTGACTCACCAAATTTCGTTCTTATAGCTGGAAGCATTCCTCTGCAGTAACAGTTTGAATTTTTAGGTTTCACTCTGTTTTCTCCTATATTGATAAATGAATTTGGAACTCTAAATCCAACACAGTTTGTGCTAGCTCCTTGAAACTTGACAAAATAAAGTAGTTCTGAGTTCTAACTATACAGTTTGTTTCCTATTCAAGTAGCCCTAAGCAGAGACTGATGAAAACCAAATTCGTCTGAAAGGGGTTGCCTAGCTTCCAAAAAACTACAAGTTTCCTGAAACCTCAGCAAATGTTATTTCACCCAATCTTGATGGTACTTGGAGGTAATGATCAGTACACCATTCCCACTTGACTCACCAAATTTTGTTCTTATAGCTTGAAGCATTCCTCTGCAGTAACAGTTTGAATTTTTAGGTTTCACTCTGTTTTCTCCTATATTGATAGATGAATTTGGAACTCTAAATCCAACAGGGTTTGTGCTAGCTCCTTGAAGCTTGACAAAATAAAGCAGTTCTAAGTTCTGTCTGTACTGTTTGTTTCCTATTCAAGTAACCCTAAGCACAGCATGAGAAAAACCACTTTCCTCAGAAAGGGGTTGCCTAGCTTCCAAAAAACTAGGAGTTTCCTGAAATCTCAGCAAATGTTATTTCACCCAATCTTGATGATACTTGGAGGTAATGACCAGTACACCATTCCCACTTGACTCACCAAATTTCGTTCTTATACCTTGAAGCATTCCTCTGCAGTAACAGTTTGAATTTTTAGGTTTCACTCTGTTTTCTCCTATATTGATAGATGAATTTGGAACTCTAAATCCAACACGGTTTGTGCTAGCTCCTTGAAGCTTGACAAAATAAAGCAGTTCTAAGTTCTGTCTGTACTGATTGTTTCCTATTCAAGAAGCCCTAAGCAGAGACTGATGAAAACCAAATTCGTCTGAAAGGGGTTGCTTAGCTTCCAAAAAACTACGAGTTTCCTGAAATCTCAGCAAATGTTATTTCACCCAATCTTGATGATACTTGGAGGTAATGATCACTACACAATTCCCACTTGACTCACCAAATATCGTTCTTATAGCTTGAAGAATTCCTCTGCAGTAACAGTTTGAATTTTTAGGTTTCACTCTGTTTTCTCATATATTGATAGATGAATTTGGAACTCTAAATCCAACACGGTTTGTGCTAGCTCCTTGAAACTTGACACAATAAAGTAGTTCTAAGTTCGAAGTATACAGTTTGTTTCCTATTCAAGTAACCCTAAGCACAGCCTGAGAAAAACCACTTTCATCAGAAAGGGGTTGCCTAGCATTCAAAAAACTACGAGTTTCCTGAAATCTCAGCAAATGTTATTTCACCCAATCTTGATGATACTTGGAGGTAATGATCAGTACACCATTCCCACTTGACTCACCAAATTTCATTCTTATACCTTGAAGCATTCCTCTGCAGTAACAGTTTGAATTTTTAGGTTTCACTCTGTTTTCTCCTATACTGATAGATGAATTTGGAACTCTAAATCCAACACGGTTTGTGCTAGCTCCATGAAACTTGACACAATAAAGTAGTTCTAAGTTCTAACTATACAGTTTGTTTCCTATTCAAGTAGCCCTAAGCAAAGACTGATGAAAACCAAATTCGTCTGAAAGGGGTTGCCTAGCTTCCAAAAAACTAAGAGTTTCCTGAAATCTCAGCAAATGTTATTTCACCCAATCTTGATGATACTTGGAGGTAATGATCAGTACACCATTCCCACTTGACTCACCAAATTTCGTTTTTATAGCTTGAAGCATTCCTCTGCAGTAACAGTTTGAATTTTTAGGTTTCACTCTGTTTTCTCCTATATTGATAGATGGATTTGGAACTCTAAATCCAACAAGGTTTGTGCTAACTCCTTGAAACTTGACAAAATAAAGCAGTTCTAAGTTCTGTCTGTACTGTTTGTTTCCTATTCAAATAGCCCTAAGCAGAGACTGTAGAAACCAAATACGTTTGAAACGGGTTGCCTAGCTTCCAAAAAACTACGAGTTTCCTGAAATCTCCGCAAATGTTATTTCACCCAATCTTGATGATACTTGGAGGTAATGATCAGTACACCATTCCCACTTGACTCACCAAATTTCGTTCTTATAGCTGGAAGCATTCCTCTGCAGTAACAGTTTGAATTTTTAGGTTTCACTCTGTTTTCTCCTATATTGATAAATGAATTTGGAACTCTAAATCCAACACAGTTTGTGCTAGCTCCTTGAAACTTGACAAAATAAAGTAGTTCTGAGTTCTAACTATACAGTTTGTTTCCTATTCAAGTAGCCCTAAGCAGAGACTGATGAAAACCAAATTCGTCTGAAAGGGGTTGCCTAGCTTCCAAAAAACTACAAGTTTCCTGAAACCTCAGCAAATGTTATTTCACCCAATCTTGATGGTACTTGGAGGTAATGATCAGTACACCATTCCCACTTGACTCACCAAATTTTGTTCTTATAGCTTGAAGCATTCCTCTGCAGTAACAGTTTGAATTTTTAGGTTTCACTCTGTTTTCTCCTATATTGATAGATGAATTTGGAACTCTAAATCCAACAGGGTTTGTGCTAGCTCCTTGAAGCTTGACAAAATAAAGCAGTTCTAAGTTCTGTCTGTACTGTTTGTTTCCTATTCAAGTAACCCTAGCACAGCATGAGAAAAACCACTTTCCTCAGAAAGGGGTTGCCTAGCTTCCAAAAAACTAGGAGTTTCCTGAAATCTCAGCAAATGTTATTTCACCCAATCTTGATGATACTTGGAGGTAATGACCAGTACACCATTCCCACTTGACTCACCAAATTTCGTTCTTATACCTTGAAGCATTCCTCTGCAGTAACAGTTTGAATTTTTAGGTTTCACTCTGTTTTCTCCTATATTGATAGATGAATTTGGAACTCTAAATCCAACACGGTTTGTGCTAGCTCCTTGAAGCTTGACAAAATAAAGCAGTTCTAAGTTCTGTCTGTACTGATTGTTTCCTATTCAAGAAGCCCTAAGCAGAGACTGATGAAAACCAAATTCGTCTGAAAGGGGTTGCTTAGCTTCCAAAAAACTACGAGTTTCCTGAAATCTCAGCAAATGTTATTTCACCCAATCTTGATGATACTTGGAGGTAATGATCACTACACAATTCCCACTTGACTCACCAAATATCGTTCTTATAGCTTGAAGAATTCCTCTGCAGTAACAGTTTGAATTTTTAGGTTTCACTCTGTTTTCTCATATATTGATAGATGAATTTGGAACTCTAAATCCAACACGGTTTGTGCTAGCTCCTTGAAACTTGACACAATAAAGTAGTTCTAAGTTCGATGTATACAGTTTGTTTCCTATTCAAGTAACCCTAAGCACAGCCTGAGAAAAACCACTTTCATCAGAAAGGGGTTGCCTAGCATTCAACAAACTACGAGTTTCCTGAAATCTCAGCAAATGTTATTTCACCCAATCTTGATGATACTTGGAGGTAATGATCAGTACACCATTCCCACTTGACTCACCAAATTTCATTCTTATAGCTTGAAGCATTCCTCTGCAGTAACAGTTTGAATTTTTAGGTTTCACTCTGTTTTCTCCTATATTGATAGATGAATTTGGAACTCTAAATCCAACACGGTTTGTGCTAGCTCCTTGAAACTTGACACAATAAAGTAGTTCTAAGTTCTAACTATACAGTTTGTTTCATATTCAAGTAAGCCTAAGCACAGCCTGAGAAAAACCACTTTCATCAGAAAGGGGTTGCCTAGCTTCCAAAAAACTACGAGTTTCCTGAAATCTCAGCAAATGTTATTTCACCCAATCTTGATGATACTTGGAGGTAATGATCAGTACACCATTCCCACTTGACTCACCAAATTTCGTTCTTATAGCTTGAAGCATTCCTCTGCAGTAACAGTTTGAATTTTTAGGTTTCACTCTGTTTTCTCCTATATTGATAAATGAATTTGGAACTCTAAATCCAACACAGTTTGTGCTAGCTCCTTGAAACTTGACACAATAAAGTAGTTCTAAGTTCTAACTATACAGTTTGTTTCCTATTCAAGTAGCCCTAAGCAGAGACAGATGAAAACCAAATTCGTCTGAAAGGGGTTGCCTAGCTTCCAAAAAACTACGAGTTTCCTGAAATCTCAGCAAATGTTATTTCACCCAATCTTGATGGTACTTGGAGGTAATGATCAGTACACCATTCCCACTTGACTCACCAAATTTCATTCTTATACCTTGAAGCATTCCTCTGCAGTAACAGTTTGAATTTTTAGGTTTCACTCTGTTTTCTCCTATATTGATAGATTAATTTGGAACTCTAAATCCAACAGGGTTTCTGCTAGCTCCTTGAAACTTGACAAAATAAAGTAGTTCTAAGTTCTAACTATACAGTTTGTTTCCTATTCAAGTAGCCCTAAGCAGAGACTGATGAAAACCAAATTCGTCTGAAAGGGGTTGCCTAGCTTCCAAAAAACTAGGAGTTTCCTGAAATCTCAGCAAATGTTATTTCACCCAATCTTGATGGTACTTGGAGGTAATGATCAGTACACCATTCCCACTTGACTCACCAAATTTCGTTCTTATATCTTGAAGCATTCCTCTGCAGTAACAGTTTGAATTTTTAGGTTTCACTCTGTTTTCTCCTATATTGATAGATGAATTTGGAACTCTAAATCCAACACGGTTTGTGCTAGCTCCTTGAAGCTTGACAAAATAAAGCAGTTCTAAGTTCTGTCTATACTGTTTGTTTCCTATTCAAGTAACCCTAAGCACAGCATGAGAAAAACCACTTTCGTCAGAAAGGGGTTGCCTAGCTTCCAAAAAACTACGAGTTTCCTGAAATCTCAGCAAATGTTATTTCACCCAATCTTGATGATACTTGGAGGTAATGATCAGTACACCATTCCCACTTGACTCACCAAATTTCGTTCTTATAGCTTGAAGCATTCCTCTGCAGTAACAGTTTGAATTTTTAGGTTTCACTCTGTTTTCTCCTATATTGATAGATGGATTTGGAACTCTAAATCCAACAAGGTTTGTGCTAACTCCTTGAAACTTGACAAAATAAAGCAGTTCTAAGTTCTGTCTGTACTGTTTGTTTCCTATTCAAATAGCCCTAAGCAGAGACTGTAGAAACCAAATACGTTTGAAACGGGTTGCCTAGCTTCCAAAAAACTACGAGTTTCCTGAAATCTCCGCAAATGTTATTTCACCCAATCTTGATGATACTTGGAGGTAATGATCAGTACACCATTCCCACTTGACTCACCAAATTTCGTTCTTATAGCTGGAAGCATTCCTCTGCAGTAACAGTTTGAATTTTTAGGTTTCACTCTGTTTTCTCCTATATTGATAAATGAATTTGGAACTCTAAATCCAACACAGTTTGTGCTAGCTCCTTGAAACTTGACAAAATAAAGTAGTTCTGAGTTCTAACTATACAGTTTGTTTCCTATTCAAGTAGCCCTAAGCAGAGACTGATGAAAACCAATTCGTCTGAAAGGGGTTGCCTAGCTTCCAAAAAACTACAAGTTTCCTGAAATCTCAGCAAATGTTATTTCACCCAATCTTGATGGTACTTGGAGGTAATGATCAGTACACCATTCCCACTTGACTCACCAAATTTTGTTCTTATAGCTTGAAGCATTCCTCTGCAGTAACAGTTTGAATTTTTAGGTTTCACTCTGTTTTCTCCTATATTGATAGATGAATTTGGAACTCTAAATCCAACAGGGTTTGTGCTAGCTCCTTGAAGCTTGACAAAATAAAGCAGTTCTAAGTTCTGTCTGTACTGTTTGTTTCCTATTCAAGTAACCCTAAGCACAGCATGAGAAAAACCACTTTCCTCAGAAAGGGGTTGCCTAGCTTCCAAAAAACTAGGAGTTTCCTGAAATCTCAGCAAATGTTATTTCACCCAATCTTGATGATACTTGGAGGTAATGACCAGTACACCATTCCCACTTGACTCACCAAATTTCGTTCTTATACCTTGAAGCATTCCTCTGCAGTAACAGTTTGAATTTTTAGGTTTCACTCTGTTTTCTCCTATATTGATAGATGAATTTGGAACTCTAAATCCAACACGTTTTGTGCTAGCTCCTTGAAGCTTGACAAAATAAAGCAGTTCTAAGTTCTGTCTGTACTGATTGTTTCCTATTCAAGTAGCCCTAAGCAGAGACTGATGAAAACCAAATTCGTCTGAAAGGGGTTGCTTAGCTTCCAAAAAACTACGAGTTTCCTGAAATCTCAGCAAATGTTATTTCACCCAATCTTGATGATACTTGGAGGTAATGATCACTACACAATTTCCACTTGACTCACCAAATTTCGTTCTTATAGCTTGAAGCATTCCTCTGCAGTAACAGTTTGAATATTTAGGTTTCACTCTGTTTTCTCATATATTGATAGATGAATTTGGAACTCTAAATCCAACACGGTTTGTGCTAGCTCCTTGAAACTTGACACAATAAAGTAGTTCTAAGTTCGAAGTATACAGTTTGTTTCCTATTCAAGTAACCCTAAGCACAGCCTGAGAAAAACCACTTTCATCAGAAAGGGGTTGCCTAGCATTCAAAAAACTACGAGTTTCCTGAAATCTCAGCAAATGTTATTTCACCCAGTCTTGATGATACTTGGAGGTAATGATCAGTACACCATTCCCACTTGACTCACCAAATTTCATTCTTATAGCTTGAAGCATTCCTCTGCAGTAACAGTTTGAATTTTTAGGTTTCACTCTGTTTTCTCCTATATTGATAGATGAATTTGGAACTCTAAATCCAACACGGTTTGTGCTAGCTCCTTGAAACTTGACACAATAAAGTAGTTCTAAGTTCTAACTATACAGTTTGTTTCATATTCAAGTAACCCTAAGCACAGCATGAGAAAAACCACTTTCATCAGAAAGGGGTTGCCTAGCTTCCAAAAAACTACGAGTTTCCTGAAATCTCAGCAAATGTTATTTCACCCAATCTTGATGATACTTGGAGGTAATGATAAGTACACCATTCCCACTTGACTCACCAAATTTCGTTGTTATAGCTGGAAGCATTCCTCTGCAGTAACAGTTTGAATTTTTAGGTTTCACTCTGTTTTCTCCTATATTGATAAATGAATTTGGAACTCTAAATCCAACACAGTTTGTGCTAGCTCCTTGAAACTTGACAAAATAAAGTAGTTCTAAGTTCTAACTATACAGTTTGTTTCCTACTCAAGTAGCACTAAGCAGAGACTGATGAAAACCAAATTCGTCTGAAAGGGGTTGCCTAGCTTCCAAAAAACTACGAGTTTCCTGAAATCTCAGCAAATGTTATTTCACCCAATCTTGATGGTACTTGGAGGTAATGATCAGTACACCATTCCCACTTGACTCACCAAATTTCGTTCGTATACCTTGAAGCATTCCTCTGCAGTAACAGTTTGAATTTTTAGGTTTCACTCTGTTTTCTCCTATATTGATAGATGAATTTGGAATTCTAAATCCAACACGGTTTGTGCTAGCTCCTTGAAACTTGACACAATAAAGTAGTTCTAAGTTCTAACTATACAGTTTGTTTCCTATTCAAGTAGCCCTAAGCAGAGACTGATGAAAACCAAATTCGTCTGAAAGGGGTTGCCTAGCTTCCAAAAAACTACGAGTTTCCTGAAATCTCAGCAAATGTTATTTCACCGAATCTTGATGATACTTGGAGGTAATGATCAGTACACCATTCCCACTTGACTCACCAAATTTCATTCTTATACCTTGAAGCATTCCTCTGCAGTAACAGTTTCAATTTTTAGGTTTCACTCTGTTTTCTCCTATATTGATAGATGAATTTGGAACTCTAAATCCAACACGGTTTGTGCTAGCTCCTTGACTTGACAAAATAAAGCAGTTCTAAGTTCTGTCTGTACTGTTTGTTTCCTATTCAAGTAGCCCTAAGCAGAAACTGATGAAAACCAAATTCGTCTGAAAGGGGTTGCCTAGCTTCCAAAAAACTACGAGTTTCCTGAAATCTCAGCAAATGTTATTTCACCCAATCTTGATGATTCTTGGATGTAATGATCAGTACACCATTCCCACTTGACTCACCAAATTTCGTTGTTATAGCTGGAAGCATTCCTCTGCAGTAACAGTTTGAATTTTTAGGTTTCACTCTGTTTTCTCCTATATTGATAGATGGATTTGGAACTCTAAATCCAACACGGTTTGTGCTAGCTCCTTGAAACTTGACAAAATAAAGCAGTTCTAAGTTCTGTCTGTACTGTTTGTTTCCTATTCAAGTACCCTAAGCAGAGACTGATGAAAACCAAATTCGTCTGAAAGGGGTTGCCTAGCTTCCAAAAAACTACGAGTTTCCTGAAATCTCAGCAAATGTTATTTCATCCAATCTTGATGATACTTGGAGGTAATGATCAGTACACCATTCCCACTTGACTCACCAAATTTCGTTCCTATACCTTGAAACATTCCTCTGCAGTAACAGTTTGAATTTTTAGGTTTCACTCTGTTTTCTCCTATATTGATAGATGGATTTGGAACTCTAAATCCAACACGGTTTGTGCTAACTCCTTGAAACTTGACAAAATAAAGCAGTTCTAAGTTCTGTCTGTACTGTTTTTTTCCTATTCAAGTAACCCTAAGCACAGCATGAGAAAAACCACTTTCCTCAGAAAGGGGTTGCCTAGCTTCCAAAAAACTAGGAGTTTCCTGAAATCTCAGCAAATGTTATTTCACCCAATCTTGATGATACTTGGAGGTAATGATGAGTACACCATTCCCACTTGACTCACCAAATTTCGTTCTTATAGCTGGAAGCATTCTTCTGCAGTAACAGTTTGAATTTTTAGGTTTCACTCTGTTTTCTCCTATATTGATAGATGAATTTGGAACTCTAAATCCAACACGGTTTGTGCTAGCTCCTTGAAACTTGACAAAATAAAGCAGTTCTAAGTTCTGTCTGTACTGATTGTTTCCTATTCAAGTAGCCCTAAGCAGAGACTGATGAAAACCAAATTCTTCTGAAAGGGGTTGCTTAGCTTCCAAAAAACTACGAGTTTCCTGAAATCTCAGCAAATGTTATTTCACCCAATCTTGATGATACTTGGAGGAAATGATCACTACACAATTCCCACTTGACTCACCAAATTTTGTTCTTATACCTTGAAGCATTCCTCTGCAGTAACAGTTTGAATATTTAGGTTTCACTCTGTTTTCTCATATATTGATAGATGAATTTGGAACTCCAAATCCAACACGGTTTGTGCTAGCTCCTTGAAACTTGACACAATAAAGTAGTTCTAAGTTCGAAGTATACAGTTTGTTTCCTATTCAAGTAACCCTAAGCACAGCCTGAGAAAAACCACTTTCATCAGAAAGGGGTTGCCTAGCATTCAAAAAACTACGAGTTTCCTGAAATCTCAGCAAATGTTATTTCACCCAATCTTGATGATACTTGGAGGTAATGATCAGTACACCATTCCCACTTGACTCACCAAATTTCATTCTTATAGCTTGAAGCATTCCTCTGCAGTAACAGTTTGAATTTTTAGGTTTCACTCTGTTTTCTCCTATATTGATAGATGAATTTGGAACTCTAAATCCAACACGGTTTGTGCTAGCTCCTTGAAGCTTGACAAAATAAAGCAGTTCTAAGTTCTGTCTGTACTGATTGTTTCCTATTCAAGTAGCCCTAAGCAGAGACTGATGAAAACCAAATTCGTCTGAAAGGGGTTGCTTAGCTTCCAAAAAACTACGAGTTTCCTGAAATCTCAGCAAATGTTATTTCACCCAATCTTGATGATACTTGGAGGTAATGATCACTACACAATTCCCACTTGACTCACCAAATTTCGTTCTTATAGCTTGAAGCATTCCTCTGCAGTAACAGTTTGAATATTTAGGTTTCACTCTGTTTTCTCATATATTGATAGATGAATTTGGAACTCTAAATCCAACACGGTTTGTGCTAGCTCCTTGAAACTTGACACAATAAAGTAGTTCTAAGTTCGAAGTATACAGTTTGTTTCCTATTCAAGTAACCCTAAGCACAGCCTGAGAAAAACCACTTTCATCAGAAAGGGGTTGCCTAGCATTCAAAAAACTACGAGTTTCCTGAAATCTCAGCAAATGTTATTTCACCCAATCTTGATGATACTTGGAGGTAATGATCAGTACACCATTCCCACTTGACTCACCAAATTTCATTCTTATAGCTTGAAGCATTCCTCTGCAGTAACAGTTTGAATTTTTAGGTTTCACTCTGTTTTCTCCTATATTGATAGATGAATTTGGAACTCTAAATCCAACACGGTTTGTGCTAGCTCCTTGAAACTTGACACAATAAAGTAGTTCTAAGTTCTAACTATACAGTTTGTTTCATATTCAAGTAACCCTAAGCACAGCCTGAGAAAAACCACTTTCATCAGAAAGGTGTTGCCTAGCTTCCAAAAAACTACGAGTTTCCTGAAATCTCAGCAAATGTTATTTCACCCAATCTTGATGGTACTTGGAGGTAATGATCAGTACACCATTCCCACTTGACTCACCAAATTTCGTTCGTATACCTTGAAGCATTCCTCTGCAGTAACAGTTTCAATTTTTAGGTTTCACTCTGTTTTCTCCTATATTGATAGATGAATTTGGAACTCTAAATCCAACACGGTTTGTGCTAGCTCCTTGAAACTTGACACAATAAAGTAGTTCTAAGTTCTAACTATACAGTTTGTTTCCTATTCAAGTAGCCCTAAGCAGAGACTGATGAAAACCAAATTCGTCTGAAAGGGGTTGCCTAGCTTCCAAAAAACTACGAGTTTCCTGAAATCTCAGCAAATGTTATTTCACCCAATCTTGATGATTCTTGGAGGTAATGATCAGTACACCATTCCCACTTGACTCACCAAATTTCATTCTTATAGCTTGAAGCATTCCTCTGCAGTAACAGTTTGAATTTTTAGGTTTCACTCTGTTTTCTCCTATATTGATAGATGGATTTGGAACTCTAAATCCAACACGGTTTGTGCTAGCTCCTTGAAACTTGACAAAATAAAGCAGTTCTAAGTTCTGTCTGTACTGTTTGTTTCCTATTCAAGTACCCTAAGCAGAGACTGATGAAAACCAAATTCGTCTGAAAGGGGTTGCCCAGCTTCCAAAAAACTACGAGTTTCCTGAAATCTCAGCAAATGTTATTTCATCCAATCTTGATGATTTTTGGAGGTAATGATCAGTACACCATTCCCACTTGACTCACCAAATTTCGTTCGTATACCTTGAAGCATTCCTCTGCAGTAACAGTTTGAATTTTTAGGTTTCACTCTGTTTTCTCCTATATTGATAGATGGATTTGGAACTCTAAATCCAACACGGTTTGTGCTAGCTCCTTGAAACTTGACAAAATAAAGCAGTTCTAAGTTCTGTCTGTACTGTTTGTTTCCTATTCAAATAGAACTAAGCAGAGACTTTTGAAAACCAAATACTTTTGAAACGGGTTTCCTAGCTTCCAAAAAACTACGAGTTTCCTGAAATCTCAGCAAATGTTATTTCACCCAATCTTGATGATACTTGGAGGTAATGATCAGTACACCATTCCCACTTGACTCACCAAATTTCGTTCTTATACCTTGAAGCATTCCTCTGCAGTAACAGTTTGAATTTTTAGGTTTCACTCTGTTTTCTCCTATATTGATAGATGAATTTGGAACTCTAAATCCAACAGGGTTTGTGCTAGCTCCTTGAAGCTTGACAAAATAAAGCAGTTCTAAGTTCTGTCTGTACTGTTTTTTTCCTATTCAAGTAACCCTAAGCACAGCATGAGAAAAACCACTTTCCTCAGAAAGGGGTTGCCTAGCTTCCAAAAAACTAGGAGTTTCCTGAAATCTCAGCAAATGTTATTTCACCCAATCTTGATGATACTTGGAGGTAATGATGAGTACACCATTCCCACTTGACTCACCAAATTTCGTTCTTATAGCTGGAAGCATTCTTCTGCAGTAACAGTTTGAATTTTTAGGTTTCACTCTGTTTTCTCCTATATTGATAGATGAATTTGGAACTCTAAATCCAACACGGTTTGTGCTAGCTCCTTGAAACTTGACAAAATAAAGCAGTTCTAAGTTCTGTCTGTACTGATTGTTTCCTATTCAAGTAGCCCTAAGCAGAGACTGATGAAAACCAAATTCGTCTGAAAGGGGTTGCCTAGCTTCCAAAAAACTACGAGTTCCCTGAAATCTCAGCAAATGTTATTTCACCCAATCTTGATGATACTTGGAGGTAATGATCAGTACACCATTCCCACTTGACTCACCAAATTTCGTTCTTATAGCTTGAAGCATTCCTCTGCAGTAACAGTTTGAATTTTTAGGTTTCACTCTGTTTTCTCCTATATTGATAGATGTATTTGGAACTCTAAATCCAACATGGTTTTTGCTAGCTCCTTGAAACTTGACAAAATAAAGCAGTTCTAAGTTCTGTGTGTACTGTTTGTTTCCTATTCAAATAGCCCTAAGCAGAGACTGATGAAAACCAAATACTTTTGAAACGGGTTTCCTCGCTTCCAAAAAACTACGAGTTTCCTGAAATCTCAGCAAATGTTATTTCACCCAATCTTGATGATACTTGGAGGTAATGATCAGTACACCATTCCCACTTGACTCACCAAATTTCGTTCTTATAGCTTGAAGAATTCCTCTGCAGTAACAGTTTGAATTTTTAGGTTTCACTCTGTTTTCTCCTATATTGATAGATGAATTTGGAACTCTAAATCCAACACAGTTTGTGCTAGCTCCTTGAAACTTGACAAAATAAAGTAGTTCTAAGTTCTAACTATACAGTTTGTTTCCTATTCAAGTAACCCTAAGCACAGCCTGAGAAAAACCACTTTCATCAGAAAGGGGTTGCCTAGCTTCCAAAAAACTACGAGTTTCCTGAAATCTCAGCAAATGTTATTTCACCCAATCTTGATGATACTTGGAGGTAATGATCAGTACACCGTTCCCACTTGACTCACCAAATTTCGTTTTATAGCTTGAAGCATTCCTCTGCAGTAACACTTTGAATTTTTAGGTTTCACTCTGTTTTCTCCTATATTGATAGATGAATTTGGAACTCTAAATCCAACACAGTTTGTGCTAGCTCCTTGAAACTTGACAAAATAAAGTAGTTCTAAGTTCTAACTATACAGTTTGTTTCCTATTCAAGTAGCCCTAAGCAGAGACTGATGAAAACCAAATTCGTCTGAAAGGGGTTGCCTAGCTTCCAAAAAACTACGAGTTTCCTGAAATCTCAGCAAATGTTATTTCACCCAATCTTGATGATACTTGGAGGTAATGATCAGTACACCGTTCCCACTTGACTCACCAAATTTCGTTCTTATAGCTTGAAGCATTCCTATGCAGTAACAGTTTGAATTTTTAGGTTTCACTCTGCTTTCTCCTATATTGATAGATGAATTTGGAACTCTAAATCCAACAGGGTTTGTGCTAGCTCCTTGAAAATTGACAAAATAAAGCAGTTCTAAGTACTGTCTGTACTGATTGTTTCCTATTCAAGTAGCCCTAAGCAGAGACTGATGAAAACCAAATTCGTCTGAAAGGGGTTGCTTAGCTTCCAAAAAACTACGAGTTTCCTGAAATCTCAGCAAATGTTATTTCACCCAATCTTGATGATACTTGGAGCTAATGATCAGTACACCATTCCCACTTGACTCACCAAATTTCGTTCTTATAGCTTGAAGCATTCCTCTGCAGTAACAGTTTGAATTTTTAGGTTTCACTCTGTTTTCTCCTATATTGATAGATTAATTTGGAACTCTAAATCCAACACGGTTTGTGCTAGCTCCTTGAAACTTGACACAATAAAGTAGTTCTAAGTTCTAACTATACAGTTTGTTTCCTATTCAAGTAACCCTAAGCACAGCCTGAGAAAAACCACTTTCATCAGAAAGGGGTTGCCTAGCTTTCAAAAAACTACGAGTTTCCTGAAATCTCAGCAAATGTTATTTCACCCAATCTTGATGATACTTGGCGGTAATGATCAGTACACCATTCCCACTTGACTCACCAGATTTCATTCTTATAGCTTGAAGCATTCCTCTGCAGTAACAGTTTGAATTTTTAGGTTTCACTCTGTTTTCTCCTATATTGATAGATTAATTTGGAACTCTAAATCCAACACGGTTTGTGCTTGCTCGTTGAAACTTGACACAATAAAGTAGTTCTAAGTTCGAAGTATACAGTTTGTTTCCTATTCAAGTAACCCTAAGCACAGCCTGAGAAAAACCACTTTCATCAGAAAGGGGTTGCCTAGCTTCCAAAAAACTACGAGTTTCCTGAAATCTCAGCAAATGTTATTTCACCCAATCTTGATGATACTTGGAGGAAATGATCAGTACACCATTCCCACTTGACTCACCAAATTTCATTCTTATAGCTTGAAGCATTCCTCTGCAGTAACAGTTTGAATTTTTAGATTTCACTCTGTTTTCTCCTATATTGAAAGATGAATTTGGAACTCTAAATCCAACACGGTTTGTGCTTGCTCATTGAAACTTGACAAAATAAAGTAGTTCTAAGTTCGAAGTATACAGTTTGTTTCCTATTCAAGTAACCCTAAGCACAGCCTGAGAAAAACCACTTTCATCAGAAAGGGGTTGCCTAGCTTCCAAAAAACTACGAGTTTCCTGAAATCTCAGCAAATGTTATTTCACCCAATCTTGATGATACTTGGAGGTAATGATCAGTACACCATTCCCACTTGACTCACCAAATTTCATTCTTATAGCTTGAAGCATTCCTCTGCAGTAACAGTTTGAATTTTTAGATTTCACTCTGTTTTCTCCTATATTGAAAGATGAATTTGGAACTCTAAATCCAACACGGTTTGTGCTAGCTCCTTGAAACTTGACACAATAAAGTAGTTCTAAGTTCTAACTATACAGTTTGTTTCATATTCAAGTAACCCTAAGCATAGCCTGAGAAAAACCACTTTCATCAGAAAGGGGTTGCCTAGCTTCCAAAAAACTACGAGTTTCCTGAAATCTCAGCAAATGTTATTTCACCCAATCTTGATGATACTTGGAGGTAATGATCAGTACACCATTCCCACTTGACTCACCAAATTTCGTTCTTATAGCTGGAAGCATTCTTATGCAGTAACAGTTTGAATTTTTAGGTTTCACTCTGTTTTCTCCTATATTGATAGATGAATTTGGAACTCTAAATCCAACACGGTTTGTGCTAGCTCCTTGAAACTTGACAAAATAAAGCAGTTCTAAGTTCTGTCTGTACTGTTTGTTTCCTATTCAAGTAGCCCTAAGCAGAGACTGATGAAAACCAAATTCGTCTGAAAGGGGTTGCTTAGCTTCCAAAAAACTATGAGTTTCCTGAAATCTCAGCAAATGTTATTTCACCCAATCTTGATGATACTTGGAGGTAATGATCAGTACACCATTCCCACTTGACTCACCAAATTTCGTTCTTATAGCTTGAAGCATTCCTCTGCAGTAACAGTTTGAATTTTTAGGTTTCACTCTGTTTTCTCCTATATTGATAGATGTATTTGGAACTCTAAATCCAACATGGTTTGTGCTAGCTCCTTGAAACTTGACAAAATAAAGCAGTTCTAAGTTCTGTCTGTACTGTTTGTTTCCTATTCAAGTAGCCCTAAGCAGAGACTGATGAAAACCAAATTCCTCTGAAAGGTGTTGCCTAGCTTCCAAAAAACTACGAGTTTCCTGAAATCTCAGCAAATGTTATTTCACCCAATCTTGATGATACTTGGAGGTAATGATCAGTACACCATTCCAACTTGACTCACCAAATTTCGTTCTTATAGTTTGAAGCATTCCTCTGCAGTAACAGTTTGAATTTTTAGGTTTCACTCTGTTTTCTCCTATATTGATAGATGAATTTGGAACTCTAAATCCAACACGGTTTGTGCTAGCTCCTTGAAACTTGACAAAATAAAGCAGTTCTAAGTTCTGTCTGTACTGTTTGTTTCCTATTCAAATAGACCTAAGCAGAGACTGATGAAAACCAAATACTTTTGAAACGGGTTTCCTAGCTTCCAGAAAACTACGAGTTTCCTGAAATCTCAGCAAATGTTATTTCACCCAATCTTGATGATACTTGGAGGTAATGATCAGTACACCATTCCCACTTGACTCACCAAATTTCCTTTTATAGCTTGAAGCATTCCTCTGCAGTATCACTTTGAATTTTTAGGTTTCACTCTGTTTTCTCCTATATTGATAGATGAATTTGGAACTCTAAATCCAACACAGTTTGTGCTAGCTCCTTGAAACTTGACAAAATAAAGTAGTTCTAAGTTCTAACTATACAGTTTGTTTCCTATTCAAGTAGCCCTAAGAAGAGACTGATGAAAACCAAATTCGTCTGAAAGGGGTTGCCTAGCTTTCAAAAAACTACGAGTTTCCTGAAATCTCAGCAAATGTTATTTCACCCAATCTTGATGATACTTGGAGGTAATGATCAGTACACCATTCCCACTGGACTCACCAAATTTCGTTCTTATAGCTTGAAGCATTCCTCTGCAGTAACAGTTTGAATTTTTAGGTTTCACTCTGTTTTCTCCTATATTGATAGATGGATTTGGAACTCTAAATCCAACACAGTTTGTGCTAGCTCCTTGAAACTTGAAAAAATAAAGCAGTTATAAGTTCTGTCTGTACTGTTTGTTTCCTATTTAGTAGCCCTAAGCAGAGACTGATGAAAACCAAGTTCGTCTGAAAGGGGTTGCCTAGCTTCCAAAAAACTACGAGTTTCCTGAAATCTCAGCAAATGTTATTTCACCCAATCTTGATGATACTTGGAGGTAATGATCAGTACACCGTTCCCACTTGACTCACCAAATTTCGTTCTTATAGCTTGAAGCATTCCTCTGCAGTAACAGTTTGAATTTTTAGGTTTCACTCTGCTTTCTCCTATATTGATAGATGAATTTGGAACTCTAAATCCAACAGGGTATGTGCTAGCTCCTTGAAGCTTGACAAAATAAAGCAGTTCTAAGTTCTGTTTGTACTGTTTGTTTCCTATTCAAGTAACCCTAAGCACAGCATGAGAAAAACCACTTTCCTCAGAAAGGGGTTGCCTAGCTTCCAAAAAACTACGAGTTTCCTGAAATCTCAGCAAATGTTATTTCACCCAATCTTGATGATACTTGGAGGTAATGATGAGTACACCATTCCCACTTGACTCACCAAATTTCGTTCTTATAGCTGGAAGCATTCCTCTGCAGTAACAGTTTGAATTTTTAGGTTTCACTCTGTTTTCTCCTATATTGATAGATGAATTTGGAACTCTAAATACAACACGGTTTGTGCTAGCTCCTTGAAAATTGACAAAATAAAGCAGTTCTAAGTACTGTCTGTACTGATTGTTTCCTATTCAAGTAGCCCTAAGCAGAGACTGATGAAAACCAAATTCGTCTGAAAGGGGTTGCTTAGCTTCCAAAAAACTACGAGTTTCCTGAAATCTCAGCAAATGTTATTTCACCCAATCTTGATGATACTTGGAGCTAATGATCAGTACACCATTCCCACTTGACTCACCAAATTTCGTTCTTATAGCTTGAAGCATTCCTCTGCAGTAACAGTTTGAATTTTTAGGTTTCACTCTGTTTTCTCCTATATTGATAGATTAATTTGGAACTCTAAATCCAACACGGTTTGTGCTAGCTCCTTGAAACTTGACACAATAAAGTAGTTCTAAGTTCGAAGTATACAGTTTGTTTCCTATTCAAGTAACCCTAAGCACAGCCTGAGAAAAACCACTTTCATCAGAAAGGGGTTGCCTAGCATTCAAAAAACTACGAGTTTCCTGAAATCTCAGCAAATGTTATTTCACCCAGTCTTGATGATACTTGGAGGTAATGATCAGTACACCATTCCCACTTGACTCACCAAATTTCATTCTTATAGCTTGAAGCATTCCTCTGCAGTAACAGTTTGAATTTTTAGGTTTCACTCTGTTTTCTCCTATATTGATAGATGAATTTGGAACTCTAAATCCAACACGGTTTGTGCTAGCTCCTTGAAACTTGACACAATAAAGTAGTTCTAAGTTCTAACTATACAGTTTGTTTCATATTCAAGTAACCCTAAGCACAGCATGAGAAAAACCACTTTCATCAGAAAGGGGTTGCCTAGCTTCCAAAAAACTACGAGTTTCCTGAAATCTCAGCAAATGTTATTTCACCCAATCTTGATGATACTTGGAGGTAATGATAAGTACACCATTCCCACTTGACTCACCAAATTTCGTTGTTATAGCTGGAAGCATTCCTCTGCAGTAACAGTTTGAATTTTTAGGTTTCACTCTGTTTTCTCCTATATTGATAAATGAATTTGGAACTCTAAATCCAACACAGTTTGTGCTAGCTCCTTGAAACTTGACAAAATAAAGTAGTTCTAAGTTCTAACTATACAGTTTGTTTCCTACTCAAGTAGCACTAAGCAGAGACTGATGAAAACCAAATTCGTCTGAAAGGGGTTGCCTAGCTTCCAAAAAACTACGAGTTTCCTGAAATCTCAGCAAATGTTATTTCACCCAATCTTGATGGTACTTGGAGGTAATGATCAGTACACCATTCCCACTTGACTCACCAAATTTCGTTCGTATACCTTGAAGCATTCCTCTGCAGTAACAGTTTGAATTTTTAGGTTTCACTCTGTTTTCTCCTATATTGATAGATGAATTTGGAATTCTAAATCCAACACGGTTTGTGCTAGCTCCTTGAAACTTGACACAATAAAGTAGTTCTAAGTTCTAACTATACAGTTTGTTTCCTATTCAAGTAGCCCTAAGCAGAGACTGATGAAAACCAAATTCGTGTGAAAGGGGTTGCCTAGCTTCCAAAAAACTACGAGTTTCCTGAAATCTCAGCAAATGTTATTTCACCGAATCTTGATGATACTTGGAGGTAATGATCAGTACACCATTCCCACTTGACTCACCAAATTTCATTCTTATACCTTGAAGCATTCCTCTGCAGTAACAGTTTCAATTTTTAGGTTTCACTCTGTTTTCTCCTATATTGATAGATGAATTTGGAACTCTAAATCCAACACGGTTTGTGCTAGCTCCTTGAAACTTGACAAAATAAAGCAGTTCTAAGTTCTGTCTGTACTGTTTGTTTCCTATTCAAGTAGCCCTAAGCAGAAACTGATGAAAACCAAATTCGTCTGAAAGGGGTTGCCTAGCTTCCAAAAAACTACGAGTTTCCTGAAATCTCAGCAAATGTTATTTCACCCAATCTTGATGATTCTTGGATGTAATGATCAGTACACCATTCCCACTTGACTCACCAAATTTCGTTCTTATAGCTTGAAGCATTCCTCTGCAGTAACAGTTTGAATTTTTAGGTTTCACTCTGTTTTCTCCTATATTGATAGATGGATTTGGAACTCTAAATCCAACACGGTTTGTGCTAGCTCCTTGAAACTTGACAAAATAAAGCAGTTCTAAGTTCTGTCTGTACTGTTTGTTTCCTATTCAAGTACCCTAAGCAGAGACTGATGAAAACCAAATTCGTCTGAAAGGGGTTGCCTAGCTTCCAAAAAACTACGAGTTTCCTGAAATCTCAGCAAATGTTATTTCATCCAATCTTGATGATACTTGGAGGTAATGATCAGTACACCATTCCCACTTGACTCACCAAATTTCGTTCGTATACCTTGAAACATTCCTCTGCAGTAACAGTTTGAATTTTTAGGTTTCACTCTGTTTTCTCCTATATTGATAGATGGATTTGGAACTCTAAATCCAACACGGTTTGTGCTAACTCCTTGAAACTTGACAAAATAAAGAAGTTCTAAGTTCTGTCTGTACTGTTTTTTTCCTATTCAAGTAACCCTAAGCACAGCATGAGAAAAACCACTTTCCTCAGAAAGGGGTTGCCTAGCTTCCAAAAAAACTAGGAGTTTCCTGAAATCTCAGCAAATGTTATTTCACCCAATCTTGATGATACTTGGAGGTAATGATGAGTACACCATTCCCACTTGACTCACCAAATTTCGTTCTTATAGCTGGAAGCATTCTTCTGCAGTAACAGTTTGAATTTTTAGGTTTCACTCTGTTTTCTCCTATATTGATAGATGAATTTGGAACTCTAAATCCAACACGGTTTGTGCTAGCTCCTTGAAACTTGACAAAATAAAGCAGTTCTAAGTTCTGTCTGTACTGATTGTTTCCTATTCAAGTAGCCCTAAGCAGAGACTGATGAAAACCAAATTCGTCTGAAAGGGGTTGCTTAGCTTCCAAAAAACTACGAGTTTCCTGAAATCTCAGCAAATGTTATTTCACCCAATCTTGATGATACTTGGAGGTAATGATCAGTACACCATTCCCACTTGACTCACCAAATTTCGTTCTTATAGCTGGAAGCATTCCTCTGCAGTAACAGTTTGAATTTTTAGGTTTCACTCTGTTTTCTCCTATATTGATAAATGAATTTGGAACTCTAAATCCAACACGGTTTGTGCTAGCTCCTTGAAACTTGACAAAATAAAGTAGTTCTAAGTTCTAACTATACAGTTTGTTTCCTATTCAAGTAGCCCTAAGCAGAGACTGATGAAAACCAAATTCGTCTGAAAGGGGTTGCCTAGCTTCCAAAAAACTACGAGTTCCCTGAAATCTCAGCAAATGTTATTTCACCCAATCTTGATGATACTTGGAGGTAATGATCAGTACACCATTCCCACTTGACTCACCAAATTTCGTTCTTATAGCTTGAAGCATTCCTCTGCAGTAACAGTTTGAATTTTTAGGTTTCACTCTGTTTTCTCCTATATTGATAGATGTATTTGGAACTCTAAATCCAACATGGTTTTTGCTAGCTCCTTGAAACTTGACAAAATAAAGCAGTTCTAAGTTCTGTGTGTACTGTTTGTTTCCTATTCAAATAGCCCTAAGCAGAGACTGATGAAAACCAAATACTTTTGAAACGGGTTTCCTCGCTTCCAAAAAACTACGAGTTTCCTGAAATCTCAGCAAATGTTATTTCACCCAATCTTGATGATACTTGGAGGTAATGATCAGTACACCATTCCCACTTGACTCACCAAATTTCGTTCTTATAGCTTGAAGAATTCCTCTGCAGTAACAGTTTGAATTTTTAGGTTTCACTCTGTTTTCTCCTATATTGATAGATGAATTTGGAACTCTAAATCCAACACAGTTTGTGCTAGCTCCTTGAAACTTGACAAAATAAAGTAGTTCTAAGTTCTAACTATACAGTTTGTTTCCTATTCAAGTAACCCTAAGCACAGCCTGAGAAAAACCACTTTCATCAGAAAGGGGTTGCCTAGCTTCCAAAAAACTACGAGTTTCCTGAAATCTCAGCAAATGTTATTTCACCCAATCTTGATGATACTTGGAGGTAATGATCAGTACACCGTTCCCACTTGACTCACCAAATTTCGTTTTATAGCTTGAAGCATTCCTCTGCAGTAACACTTTGAATTTTTAGGTTTCACTCTGTTTTCTCCTATATTGATAATGAATTTGGAACTCTAAATCCAACACAGTTTGTGCTAGCTCCTTGAAACTTGACAAAATAAAGTAGTTCTAAGTTCTAACTATACAGTTTGTTTCCTATTCAAGTAGCCCTAAGCAGAGACTGATGAAAACCAAATTCGTCTGAAAGGGGTTGCCTAGCTTCCAAAAAACTACGAGTTTCCTGAAATCTCAGCAAATGTTATTTCACCCAATCTTGATGATACTTGGAGGTAATGATCAGTACACCGTTCCCACTTGACTCACCAAATTTCGTTCTTATAGCTTGAAGCATTCCTCTGCAGTAACAGTTTGAATTTTTAGGTTTCACTCTGCTTTCTCCTATATTGATAGATGAATTTGGAACTCTAAATCCAACAGGGTTTGTGCTAGCTCCTTGAAAATTGACAAAATAAAGCAGTTCTAAGTACTGTCTGTACTGATTGTTTCCTATTCAAGTAGCCCTAAGCAGAGACTGATGAAAACCAAATTCGTCTGAAAGGGGTTGCTTAGCTTCCAAAAAACTACGAGTTTCCTGAAATCTCAGCAAATGTTATTTCACCCAATCTTGATGATACTTGGAGCTAATGATCAGTACACCATTCCCACTTGACTCACCAAATTTCGTTCTTATAGCTTGAAGCATTCCTCTGCAGTAACAGTTTGAATTTTTAGGTTTCACTCTGTTTTCTCCTATATTGATAGATTAATTTGGAACTCTAAATCCAACACGGTTTGTGCTAGCTCCTTGAAACTTGACACAATAAAGTAGTTCTAAGTTCTAACTATACAGTTTGTTTCCTATTCAAGTAACCCTAAGCACAGCCTGAGAAAAACCACTTTCATCAGAAAGGGGTTGCCTAGCTTTCAAAAAACTACGAGTTTCCTGAAATCTCAGCAAATGTTATTTCACCCAATCTTGATGATACTTGGCGGTAATGATCAGTACACCATTCCCACTTGACTCACCAAATTTCATTCTTATAGCTTGAAGCATTCCTCTGCAGTAACAGTTTGAATTTTTAGGTTTCACTCTGTTTTCTCCTATATTGATAGATTAATTTGGAACTCTAAATCCAACACGGTTTGTGCTTGCTCGTTGAAACTTGACACAATAAAGTAGTTCTAAGTTCGAAGTATACAGTTTGTTTCCTATTCAAGTAACCCTAAGCACAGCCTGAGAAAAACCACTTTCATCAGAAAGGGGTTGCCTAGCTTCCAAAAAACTACGAGTTTCCTGAAATCTCAGCAAATGTTATTTCACCCAATCTTGATGATACTTGGAGGAAATGATCAGTACACCATTCCCACTTGACTCACCAAATTTCATTCTTATAGCTTGAAGCATTCCTCTGCAGTAACAGTTTGAATTTTTAGATTTCACTCTGTTTTCTCCTATATTGAAAGATGAATTTGGAACTCTAAATCCAACACGGTTTGTGCTTGCTCATTGAAACTTGACAAAATAAAGTAGTTCTAAGTTCGAAGTATACAGTTTGTTTCCTATTCAAGTAACCCTAAGCACAGCCTGAGAAAAACCACTTTCATCAGAAAGGGGTTGCCTAGCTTCCAAAAAACTACGAGTTTCCTGAAATCTCAGCAAATGTTATTTCACCCAATCTTGATGATACTTGGAGGTAATGATCAGTACACCATTCCCACTTGACTCACCAAATTTCATTCTTATAGCTTGAAGCATTCCTCTGCAGTAACAGTTTGAATTTTTAGATTTCACTCTGTTTTCTCCTATATTGAAAGATGAATTTGGAACTCTAAATCCAACACGGTTTGTGCTAGCTCCTTGAAACTTGACACAATAAAGTAGTTCTAAGTTCTAACTATACAGTTTGTTTCATATTCAAGTAACCCTAAGCATAGCCTGAGAAAAACCACTTTCATCAGAAAGGGGTTGCCTAGCTTCCAAAAAACTACGAGTTTCCTGAAATCTCAGCAAATGTTATTTCACCCAATCTTGATGATACTTGGAGCTAATGATCAGTACACCATTCCCACTTGACTCACCAAATTTCGTTCTTATAGCTGGAAGCATTCTTATGCAGTAACAGTTTGAATTTTTAGGTTTCACTCTGTTTTCTCCTATATTGATAGATGAATTTGGAACTCTAAATCCAACACGGTTTGTGCTAGCTCCTTGAAACTTGACAAAATAAAGCAGTTCTAAGTTCTGTCTGTACTGTTTGTTTCCTATTCAAGTAGCCCTAAGCAGAGACTGATGAAAACCAAATTCGTCTGAAAGGGGTTGCTTAGCTTCCAAAAAACTATGAGTTTCCTGAAATCTCAGCAAATGTTATTTCACCCAATCTTGATGATACTTGGAGGTAATGATCAGTACACCATTCCCACTTGACTCACCAAATTTCGTTCTTATAGCTTGAAGAATTCCTCTGCAGTAACAGTTTGAATTTTTAGGTTTCACTCTGTTTTCTCCTATATTGATAGATGTATTTGGAACTCTAAATCCAACATGGTTTGTGCTAGCTCCTTGAAACTTGACAAAATAAAGCAGTTCTAAGTTCTGTCTGTACTGTTTGTTTCCTATTCAAGTAGCCCTAAGCAGAGACTGATGAAAACCAAATTCCTCTGAAAGGTGTTGCCTAGCTTCCAAAAAACTACGAGTTTCCTGAAATCTCAGCAAATGTTATTTCACCCAATCTTGATGATACTTGGAGGTAATGATCAGTACACCATTCCAACTTGACTCACCAAATTTCGTTCTTATAGTTTGAAGCATTCCTCTGCAGTAACAGTTTGAATTTTTAGGTTTCACTCTGTTTTCTCCTATATTGATAGATGAATTTGGAACTCTAAATCCAACACGGTTTGTGCTAGCTCCTTGAAACTTGACAAAATAAAGCAGTTCTAAGTTCTGTTTGTACTGTTTGTTTCCTATTCAAGTAACCCTAAGCACAGCATGAGAAAAACCACTTTCCTCAGAAAGGTGTTGCCTAGCTTCCAAAAAACTACGAGTTTCCTGAAATCTCAGCAAATGTTATTTCACCCAATCTTGATGATACTTGGAGGTAATGATGAGTACACCATTCCCACTTGACTCACCAAATTTCGTTCTTATAGCTGGAAGCATTCCTCTGCAGTAACAGTTTGAATTTTTAGGTTTCACTCTGTTTTCTCCTATATTGATAGATGAATTTGGAACTCTAAATACAACACGGTTTGTGCTAGCTCCTTGAAAATTGACAAAATAAAGCAGTTCTAAGTACTGTCTGTACTGATTGTTTCCTATTCAAGTAGCCCTAAGCAGAGACTGATGAAAACCAAATTCGTCTGAAAGGGGTTGCTTAGCTTCCAAAAAACTACGAGTTTCCTGAAATCTCAGCAAATGTTATTTCACCCAATCTTGATGATACTTGGAGCTAATGATCAGTACACCATTCCCACTTGACTCACCAAATTTCGTTCTTATAGCTTGAAGCATTCCTCTGCAGTAACAGTTTGAATTTTTAGGTTTCACTCTGTTTTCTCCTATATTGATAGATTAATTTGGAACTCTAAATCCAACACGGTTTGTGCTTGCTCGTTGAAACTTGACACAATAAAGTAGTTCTAAGTTCGAAGTATACAGTTTGTTTCCTATTCAAGTAACCCTAAGCACAGCCTGAGAAAAACCACTTTCATCAGAAAGGGGTTGCCTAGCTTTCAAAAAACTACGAGTTTCCTGAAATCTCAGCAAATGTTATTTCACCCAATCTTGATGATACTTGGAGGTAATGATCAGTACACCATTCCCACTTGACTCACCAAATTTCATTCTTATAGCTTGAAGCATTCCTCTGCAGTAACAGTTTGAATTTTTAGATTTCACTCTGTTTTCTCCTATATTGATAGATGATTTTGGAACTCTAAATCCAACACGGTTTGTGCTAGCTCCTTGAAACTTGACACAATAAAGTAGTTCTAAGTTCTAACTATACAGTTTGTTTCATATTCAAGTAACCCTAAGCATAGCCTGAGAAAAACCACTTTCATCAGAAAGGGGTTGCCTAGCTTCCAAAAAACTACGAGTTTCCTGAAATCTCAGCAAATGTTATTTCACCCAATCTTGATGATACTTGGAGGTAATGATCAGTACACCATTCCCACTTGACTCACCAAATTTCCTTCTTATAGCTGGAAGCATTCTTCTGCAGTAACAGTTTGAATTTTTAGGTTTCACTCTGTTTTCTCCTATATTGATAGATGAATTTGGAACTCTAAATCCAACACGGTTTGTGCTAGCTCCTTGAAACTTGACAAAATAAAGCAGTTCTAAGTTCTGTCTGTACTGATTGTTTCCTATTCAAGTAGCCCTAAGCAGAGACTGATGAAAACCAAATTCGTCTGAAAGGGGTTGCTTAGCTTCCAAAAAACTACGAGTTTCCTGAAATCTCAGCAAATGTTATTTCACCCAATCTTGATGATACTTGGAGGTAATGATCAGTACACCATTCCCACTTGACTCACCAAATTTCGTTCTTATAGCTGGAAGCATTCCTCTGCAGTAACAGTTTGAATTTTTAGGTTTCACTCTGTTTTCTCCTATATTGATAAGTGAATTTGGAACTCTAAATCCAACACGGTTTGTGCTAGCTCCTTGAAACTTGACAAAATAAAGTAGTTCTAAGTTCTAACTATACAGTTTGTTTCCTATTCAAGTAGCCCTAAGCAGAGACTGATGAAAACCAAATTCGTCTGAAAGGGGTTGCCTAGCTTCCAAAAAACTACGAGTTTCCTGAAATCTCAGCAAATGTTATTTCACCCAATCTTGATGATACTTGGAGGTAATGATCAGTACACCATTCCCACTTGACTCACCAAATTTCGTTCTTATAGCTTGAAGCATTCCTCTGCAGTAACAGTTTGAATTTTTAGGTTTCACTCTGTTTTCTCCTATATTGATAGATGTATTTGGAACTCTAAATCCAACATGGTTTGTGCTAGCTCCTTGAAACTTGACAAAATAAAGCAGTTCTAAGTTCTGTCTGTACTGTTTGTTTCCTATTCAAGTAGCCCTAAGCAGAGACTGATGAAAACCAAATTCGTCTGAAAGGTGTTGCCTAGCTTCCAAAAAACTACGAGTTTCCTGAAATCTCAGCAAATGTTATTTCACCCAATCTTGATGATACTTGGAGGTAATGATCAGTACACCATTCCAACTTGACTCACCAAATTTCGTTCTTATAGTTTGAAGCATTCCTCTGCAGTAACAGTTTGAATTTTTAGGTGTCACTCTGTTTTCTCCTATATTGATAGATGAATTTGGAACTCTAAATCCAACACGGTTTGTGCTAGCTCCTTGAAACTTGACAAAATAAAGCAGTTCTAAGTTCTGTCTGTACTGTTTGTTTCCTATTCAAGTACCCTAAGCAGAGACTGATGAAAACTAAATACATCTGAAAGGGGTTGCCTAGCTTCCAAAAAACTACGAGTTTCCTGAAATCTCAGCAAATGTTATTTCACCCAATCTTGATGATACTTGGAGGTAATGATCAGCACACCATTCCCACTTGACTCACCAAATTTCGTTCGTATACCTTGAAGCATTCCTCTGCAGTAACAGTTTGAATTTTTAGGTTTCACTCTTTTTCTTTTATATTGATAGATGGATTTGGAACTCTAAATCCAACACGGTTTGTGCTAACTCCTTGAAACTTGACAAAATAAAGCAGTTCTAAGTTCTGTCTGTACTGTTTGTTTCCTATTCAAATAGACCTAAGCAGAGACTGATGAAAACCAAATACTTTTGAAACGGGTTTCCTAGCTTCCAAAAAACTACGAGTTTCCTGAAATCTCAGCAAATGTTATTTCACCCAATATTGATGATACATGGAGGTAATGATCAGTACACCATTCCCACTTGACTCACCAAATTTCGTTCTTATAGCTGGAAGCATTCCTCTGCAGTAACAATTTGAATTTTTAGGTTTCACTCTGTTTTCTCCTATATTGATAGATGGATTTGGAACTCTAAATCCAACACAGTTTGTGCTAGCTCCTTGAAACTTGACAAAATAAAGCAGTTATAAGTTCTGTCTGTACTGTTTGTTTCCTATTTAGTAGCCCTAAGCAGAGACTGATGAAAACCAAGTTCGTCTGAAAGGGGTTGCCTAGCTTCCAAAAAACTACGAGTTTCCTGAAATCTCAGCAAATGTTATTTCACCCAATCTTGATGATACTTGGAGGTAATGATCAGTACACCATTCCCACTTGACTCACCAAATTTCGTTCTTATAGCTGGAAGCATTCTTCTGCAGTAACAGTTTGAATTTTTAGGTTTCACTCTGTTTTCTCCTATATTGATAGATGAATTTGGAACTCTAAATCCAACACGGTTTGTGCTAGCTCCTTGAAACTTGACAAAATAAAGCAGTTCTAAGTTCTGTCTGTACTGATTGTTTCCTATTCAAGTAGCCCTAAGCAGAGACTGATGAAAACCAAATTCGTCTGAAAGGGGTTGCTTAGCTTCCAAAAAACTACGAGTTTCCTGAAATCTCAGCAAATGTTATTTCACCCAATCTTGATGATACTTGGAGGTAATGATCAGTACACCATTCCCACTTGACTCACCAAATTTCGTTCTTATAGCTGGAAGCATTCCTCTGCAGTAACAGTTTGAATTTTTAGGTTTCACTCTGTTTTCTCCTATATTGATAAATGAATTTGGAACTCTAAATCCAACACGGTTTGTGCTAGCTCCTTGAAACTTGAAAAAATAAAGTAGTTCTAAGTTCTAACTATACAGTTTGTTTCCTATTCAAGTAGCCCTAAGCAGAGACTGATGAAAACCAAATTCGTCTGAAAGGGGTTGCCTAGCTTCCAAAAAACTACGAGTTTCCTGAAATCTCAGCAAATGTTATTTCACCCAATCTTGATGATACTTGGAGGTAATGATCAGTACACCGTTCCCACTTGACTCACCAAATTTCGTTCTTATAGCTTGAAGCATTCCTCTGCAGTAACAGTTTGAATTTTTAGGTTTCACTCTGCTTTCTCCTATATTGATAGATGAATTTGGAACTCTAAATCCAACAGGGTTTGTGCTAGCTCCTTGAAAATTGACAAAATAAAGCAGTTCTAAGTACTGTCTGTACTGATTGTTTCCTATTCAAGTAGCCCTAAGCACAGACTGATGAAAACCAAATTCGTCTGAAAGGGGTTGCTTAGCTTCCAAAAAACTACGAGTTTCCTGAAATCTCAGCAAATGTTATTTCACCCAATCTTGATGATACTTGGAGCTAATGATCAGTACACCATTCCCACTTGACTCACCAAATTTCGTTCTTATAGCTTGAAGCATTCCTCTGCAGTAACAGTTTGAATTTTTAGGTTTCACTCTGTTTTCTCCTATATTGATAGATTAATTTGGAACTCTAAATCCAACACGGTTTGTGCTAGCTCCTTGAAACTTGACACAATAAAGTAGTTCTAAGTTCTAACTATACAGTTTGTTTCCTATTCAAGTAACCCTAAGCACAGCCTGAGAAAAACCACTTTCATCAGAAAGGGGTTGCCTAGCTTTCAAAAAACTACGAGTTTCCTGAAATCTCAGCAAATGTTATTTCACCCAATCTTGATGATACTTGGCGGTAATGATCAGTACACCATTCCCACTTGACTCACCAAATTTCATTCTTATAGCTTGAAGCATTCCTCTGCAGTAACAGTTTGAATTTTTAGGTTTCACTCTGTTTTCTCCTATATTGATAGATTAATTTGGAACTCTAAATCCAACACGGTTTGTGCTTGCTCGTTGAAACTTGACACAATAAAGTAGTTCTAAGTTCGAAGTATACAGTTTGTTTCCTATTCAAGTAACCCTAAGCACAGCCTGAGAAAAACCACTTTCATCAGAAAGGGGTTGCCTAGCTTCCAAAAAACTACGAGTTTCCTGAAATCTCAGCAAATGTTATTTCACCCAATCTTGATGATACTTGGAGGAAATGATCAGTACACCATTCCCACTTGACTCACCAAATTTCATTCTTATAGCTTGAAGCATTCCTCTGCAGTAACAGTTTGAATTTTTAGATTTCACTCTGTTTTCTCCTATATTGAAAGATGAATTTGGAACTCTAAATCCAACACGGTTTGTGCTTGCTCATTGAAACTTGACAAAATAAAGTAGTTCTAAGTTCGAAGTATACAGTTTGTTTCCTATTCAAGTAACCCTAAGCACAGCCTGAGAAAAACCACTTTCATCAGAAAGGGGTTGCCTAGCTTCCAAAAAACTACGAGTTTCCTGAAATCTCAGCAAATGTTATTTCACCCAATCTTGATGATACTTGGAGGTAATGATCAGTACACCATTCCCACTTGACTCACCAAATTTCATTCTTATAGCTTGAAGCATTCCTCTGCAGTAACAGTTTGAATTTTTAGATTTCACTCTGTTTTCTCCTATATTGAAAGATGAATTTGGAACTCTAAATCCAACACGGTTTGTGCTAGCTCCTTGAAACTTGACACAATAAAGTAGTTCTAAGTTCTAACTATACAGTTTGTTTCATATTCAAGTAACCCTAAGCATAGCCTGAGAAAAACCCCTTTCATCAGAAAGGGGTTGCCTAGCTTCCAAAAAACTACGAGTTTCCTGAAATCTCAGCAAATGTTATTTCACCCAATCTTGATGATACTTGGAGGTAATGATCAGTACACCATTCCCACTTGACTCACCAAATTTCGTTCTTATAGCTGGAAGCATTCTTATGCAGTAACAGTTTGAATTTTTAGGTTTCACTCTGTTTTCTCCTATATTGATAGATGAATTTGGAACTCTAAATCCAACACGGTTTGTGCTAGCTCCTTGAAACTTGACAAAATAAAGCAGTTCTAAGTTCTGTCTGTACTGTTTGTTTCCTATTCAAGTAGCCCTAAGCAGAGACTGATGAAAACCAAATTCGTCTGAAAGGGGTTGCTTAGCTTCCAAAAAACTATGAGTTTCCTGAAATCTCAGCAAATGTTATTTCACCCAATCTTGATGATACTTGGAGGTAATGATCAGTACACCATTCCCACTTGACTCACCAAATTTCGTTCTTATAGCTTGAAGCATTCCTCTGCAGTAACAGTTTGAATTTTTAGGTTTCACTCTGTTTTCTCCTATATTGATAGATGTATTTGGAACTCTAAATCCAACATGGTTTGTGCTAGCTCCTTGAAACTTGACAAAATAAAGCAGTTCTAAGTTCTGTCTGTACTGTTTGTTTCCTATTCAAGTAGCCCTAAGCAGAGACTGATGAAAACCAAATTCCTCTGAAAGGGGTTGCCTAGATTCCAAAAAACTACGAGTTTCCTGAAATCTCAGCAAATGTTATTTCACCCAATCTTGATGATACTTGGAGGTAATGATCAGTACACCATTCCAACTTGACTCACCAAATTTCGTTCTTATAGTTTGAAGCATTCCTCTGCAGTAACAGTTTGAATTTTTAGGTTTCACTCTGTTTTCTCCTATATTGATAGATGAATTTGGAACTCTAAATCCAACACGGTTTGTGCTAGCTCCTTGAAACTTGACAAAATAAAGCAGTTCTAAGTTCTGTCTGTACTGTTTGTTTCCTATTCAAATAGACCTAAGCAGAGACTGATGAAAACCAAATACTTTTGAAACGGGTTTCCTAGCTTCCAAAAAACTACGAGTTTCCTGAAATCTCAGCAAATGTTATTTCACCCAATCTTGATGATACTTGGAGGTAATGATCAGTACACCATTCCCACTTGACTCACCAAATTTCCTTTTATAGCTTGAAGCATTCCTCTGCAGTATCACTTTGAATTTTTAGGTTTCACTCTGTTTTCTCCTATATTGATAGATGAATTTGGAACTCTAAATCCAACACAGTTTGTGCTAGCTCCTTGAAACTTGACAAAATAAAGTAGTTCTAAGTTCTAACTATACAGTTTGTTTCCTATTCAAGTAGCCCTAAGAAGAGACTGATGAAAACCAAATTCGTCTGAAAGGGGTTGCCTAGCTTTCAAAAAACTACGAGTTTCCTGAAATCTCAGCAAATGTTATTTCACCCAATCTTGATGATACTTGGAGGTAATGATCAGTACACCATTCCCACTGGACTCACCAAATTTCGTTCTTATAGCTTGAAGCATTCCTCTGCAGTAACAGTTTGAATTTTTAGGTTTCACTCTGTTTTCTCCTATATTGATAGATGGATTTGGAACTCTAAATCCAACACAGTTTGTGCTAGCTCCTTGAAACTTGACAAAATAAAGCAGTTATAAGTTCTGTCTGTACTGTTTGTTTCCTATTTAGTAGCCCTAAGCAGAGACTGATGAAAACCAAGTTCGTCTGAAAGGGGTTGCCTAGCTTCCAAAAAACTACGAGTTTCCTGAAATCTCAGCAAATGTTATTTCACCCAATCTTGATGATACTTGGAGGTAATGATCAGTACACCGTTCCCACTTGACTCACCAAATTTCGTTCTTATAGCTTGAAGCATTCCTCTGCAGTAACAGTTTGAATTTTTAGGTTTCACTCTGCTTTCTCCTATATTGATAGATGAATTTGGAACTCTAAATCCAACAGGGTTTGTGCTAGCTCCTTGAAGCTTGACAAAATAAAGCAGTTCTAAGTTCTGTTTGTACTGTTTGTTTCCTATTCAAGTAACCCTAAGCACAGCATGAGAAAAACCACTTTCCTCAGAAAGGGGTTGCCTAGCTTCCAAAAAACTACGAGTTTCCTGAAATCTCAGCAAATGTTATTTCACCCAATCTTGATGATACTTGGAGGTAATGATGAGTACACCATTCCCACTTGACTCACCAAATTTCGTTCTTATAGCTGGAAGCATTCCTCTGCAGTAACAGTTTGAATTTTTAGGTTTCACTCTGTTTTCTCCTATATTGATAGATGAATTTGGAACTCTAAATACAACACGGTTTGTGCTAGCTCCTTGAAAATTGACAAAATAAAGCAGTTCTAAGTACTGTCTGTACTGATTGTTTCCTATTCAAGTAGCCCTAAGCAGAGACTGATGAAAACCAAATTCGTCTGAAAGGGGTTGCTTAGCTTCCAAAAAACTACGAGTTTCCTGAAATCTCAGCAAATGTTATTTCACCCAATCTTGATGATACTTGGAGCTAATGATCAGTACACCATTCCCACTTGACTCACCAAATTTCGTTCTTATAGCTTGAAGCATTCCTCTGCAGTAACAGTTTGAATTTTTAGGTTTCACTCTGTTTTCTCCTATATTGATAGATTAATTTGGAACTCTAAATCCAACACGGTTTGTGCTAGCTCCTTGAAACTTGACACAATAAAGTAGTTCTAAGTTCGAAGTATACAGTTTGTTTCCTATTCAAGTAACCCTAAGCACAGCCTGAGAAAAACCACTTTCATCAGAAAGGGGTTGCCTAGCTTTCAAAAAACTACGAGTTTCCTGAAATCTCAGCAAAGGTTATTTCACCCAATCTTGATGATACTTGGCGGTAATGATCAGTACACCATTCCCACATGACTCACCAAATTTCATTCTTATAGCTTGAAGCATTCCTCTGCAGTAACAGTTTGAATTTTTAGGTTTCACTCTGTTTTCTCCTATATTGATAGATTAATTTGGAACTCTAAATCCAACACGGTTTGTGCTTGCTCGTTGAAACTTGACACAATAAAGTAGTTCTAAGTTCGAAGTATACAGTTTGTTTCCTATTCAAGTAACCCTAAGCACAGCCTGAGAAAAACCACTTTCATCAGAAAGGGGTTGCCTAGCTTTCAAAAAACTACGAGTTTCCTGAAATCTCAGCAAATGTTATTTCACCCAATCTTGATGATACTTGGAGGTAATGATCAGTACACCATTCCCACTTGACTCACCAAATTTCATTCTTATAGCTTGAAGCATTCCTCTGCAGTAACAGTTTGAATTTTTAGATTTCACTCTGTTTTCTCCTATATTGATAGATGATTTTGGAACTCTAAATCCAACACGGTTTGTGCTAGCTCCTTGAAACTTGACACAATAAAGTAGTTCTAAGTTCTAACTATACAGTTTGTTTCATATTCAAGTAACCCTAAGCATAGCCTGAGAAAAACCACTTTCATCAGAAAGGGGTTGCCTAGCTTCCAAAAAACTACGAGTTTCCTGAAATCTCAGCAAATGTTATTTCACCCAATCTTGATGATACTTGGAGGTAATGATCAGTACACCATTCCCACTTGACTCACCAAATTTCGTTCTTATAGCTGGAAGCATTCTTCTGCAGTAACAGTTTGAATTTTTAGGTTTCACTCTTTTTTCTCCTATATTGATAGATGAATTTGGAACTCTAAATCCAACACGGTTTGTGCTAGCTCCTTGAAACTTGACAAAATAAAGCAGTTCTAAGTTCTGTCTGTACTGATTGTTTCCTATTCAAGTAGCCCTAAGCAGAGACTGATGAAAACCAAATTCGTCTGAAAGGGGTTGCTTAGCTTCCAAAAAACTACGAGTTTCCTGAAATCTCAGCAAATGTTATTTCACCCAATCTTGATGATACTTGGAGGTAATGATCAGTACACCATTCCCACTGGACTCACCAAATTTCGTTCTTATAGCTTGAAGCATTCCTCTGCAGTAACAGTTTGAATTTTTAGGTTTCACTCTGTTTTCTCCTATATTGATAGATGGATTTGGAACTCTAAATCCAACACAGTTTGTGCTAGCTCCTTGAAACTTGACAAAATAAAGCAGTTATAAGTTCTGTCTGTACTGTTTGTTTCCTATTTAGTAGCCCTAAGCAGAGACTGATGAAAACCAAGTTCGTCTGAAAGGGGTTGCCTAGCTTCCAAAAAACTACGAGTTTCCTGAAATCTCAGCAAATGTTATTTCACCCAATCTTGATGATACTTGGAGGTAATGATCAGTACACCGTTCCCACTTGACTCACCAAATTTCGTTCTTATAGCTTGAAGCATTCCTCTGCAGTAACAGTTTGAATTTTTAGGTTTCACTCTGCTTTCTCCTATATTGATAGATGAATTTGGAACTCTAAATCCAACAGGGTTTGTGCTAGCTCCTTGAAGCTTGACAAAATAAAGCAGTTCTAAGTTCTGTTTGTACTGTTTGTTTCCTATTCAAGTAACCCTAAGCACAGCATGAGAAAAACCACTTTCCTCAGAAAGGGGTTGCCTAGCTTCCAAAAAACTACGAGTTTCCTGAAATCTCAGCAAATGTTATTTCACCCAATCTTGATGATACTTGGAGGTAATGATGAGTACACCATTCCCACTTGACTCACCAAATTTCGTTCTTATAGCTGGAAGCATTCCTCTGCAGTAACAGTTTGAATTTTTAGGTTTCACTCTGTTTTCTCCTATATTGATAGATGAATTTGGAACTCTAAATACAACACGGTTTGTGCTAGCTCCTTGAAAATTGACAAAATAAAGCAGTTCTAAGTACTGTCTGTACTGATTGTTTCCTATTCAAGTAGCCCTAAGCAGAGACTGATGAAAACCAAATTCGTCTGAAAGGGGTTGCTTAGCTTCCAAAAAACTACGAGTTTCCTGAAATCTCAGCAAATGTTATTTCACCCAATCTTGATGATACTTGGAGCTAATGATCAGTACACCATTCCCACTTGACTCACCAAATTTCGTTCTTATAGCTTGAAGCATTCCTCTGCAGTAACAGTTTGAATTTTTAGGTTTCACTCTGTTTTCTCCTATATTGATAGATTAATTTGGAACTCTAAATCCAACACGGTTTGTGCTTGCTCGTTGAAACTTGACACAATAAAGTAGTTCTAAGTTCGAAGTATACAGTTTGTTTCCTATTCAAGTAACCCTAAGCACAGCCTGAGAAAAACCACTTTCATCAGAAAGGGGTTGCCTAGCTTTCAAAAAACTACGAGTTTCCTGAAATCTCAGCAAATGTTATTTCACCCAATCTTGATGATACTTGGAGGTAATGATCAGTACACCATTCCCACTTGACTCACCAAATTTCATTCTTATAGCTTGAAGCATTCCTCTGCAGTAACAGTTTGAATTTTTAGATTTCACTCTGTTTTCTCCTATATTGATAGATGATTTTGGAACTCTAAATCCAACACGGTTTGTGCTAGCTCCTTGAAACTTGACACAATAAAGTAGTTCTAAGTTCTAACTATACAGTTTGTTTCATATTCAAGTAACCCTAAGCATAGCCTGAGAAAAACCACTTTCATCAGAAAGGGGTTGCCTAGCTTCCAAAAAACTACGAGTTTCCTGAAATCTCAGCAAATGTTATTTCACCCAATCTTGATGATACTTGGAGGTAATGATCAGTACACCATTCCCACTTGACTCACCAAATTTCGTTCTTATAGCTGGAAGCATTCTTCTGCAGTAACAGTTTGAATTTTTAGGTTTCACTCTGTTTTCTCCTATATTGATAGATGAATTTGGAACTCTAAATCCAACACGGTTTGTGCTAGCTCCTTGAAACTTGACAAAATAAAGCAGTTCTAAGTTCTGTCTGTACTGATTGTTTCCTATTCAAGTAGCCCTAAGCAGAGACTGATGAAAACCAAATTCGTCTGAAAGGGGTTGCTTAGCTTCCAAAAAACTACGAGTTTCCTGAAATCTCAGCAAATGTTATTTCACCCAATCTTGATGATACTTGGAGGTAATGATCAGTACACCATTCCCACTTGACTCACCAAATTTCGTTCTTATAGCTGGAAGCATTCCTCTGCAGTAACAGTTTGAATTTTTAGGTTTCACTCTGTTTTCTCCTATATTGATAAGTGAATTTGGAACTCTAAATCCAACACGGTTTGTGCTAGCTCCTTGAAACTTGACAAAATAAAGTAGTTCTAAGTTCTAACTATACAGTTTGTTTCCTATTCAAGTAGCCCTAAGCAGAGACTGATGAAAACCAAATTCGTCTGAAAGGGGTTGCCTAGCTTCCAAAAAACTACGAGTTTCCTGAAATCTCAGCAAATGTTATTTCACCCAATCTTGATGATACTTGGAGGTAATGATCAGTACACCATTTTCACTTGACTCACCAAATTTCGTTCTTATAGCTTGAAGCATTCCTCTGCAGTAACAGTTTGAATTTTTAGGTTTCACTCGGTTTTCTCCTATATTGATAGATGTATTTGGAACTCTAAATCCAACATGGTTTGTGCTAGCTCCTTGAAACTTGACAAAATAAAGCAGTTCTAAGTTCTGTCTGTACTGTTTGTTTCCTATTCAAGTAGCCCTAAGCAGAGACTGATGAAAACCAAATTCGTCTGAAAGGTGTTGCCTAGCTTCCAAAAAACTACGAGTTTCCTGAAATCTCAGCAAATGTTATTTCACCCAATCTTGATGATACTTGGAGGTAATGATCAGTACACCATTCCAACTTGACTCACCAAATTTCGTTCTTATAGTTTGAAGCATTCCTCTGCAGTAACAGTTTGAATTTTTAGGTGTCACTCTGTTTTCTCCTATATTGATAGATGAATTTGGAACTCTAAATCCAACACGGTTTGTGCTAGCTCCTTGAAACTTGACAAAATAAAGCAGTTCTAAGTTCTGTCTGTACTGTTTGTTTCCTATTCAAGTACCCTAAGCAGAGACTGATGAAAACTAAATACATCTGAAAGGGGTTGCCTAGCTTCCAAAAAACTACGAGTTTCCTGAAATCTCAGCAAATGTTATTTCACCCAATCTTGATGATACTTGGAGGTAATGATCAGTACACCATTCCCACTTGACTCACCAAATTTCGTTCGTATACCTTGAAGCATTCCTCTGAAGTAACAGTTTGAATTTTTAGGTTTCACTCTTTTTCTTTTATATTGATAGATGGATTTGGAACTCTAAATCCAACACGGTTTGTGCTAACTCCTTGAAACTTGACAAAATAAAGCAGTTCTAAGTTCTGTCTGTACCGTTTGTTTCCTATTCAAATAGACCTAAGCAGAGACTGATGAAAACCAAATACTTTTGAAACGGGTTTCCTAGCTTCCAAAAAACTACGAGTTTCCTGAAATCTCAGCAAATGTTATTTCACCCAATCTTGATGATACATGGAGGTAATGATCAGTACACCATTCCCACTTGACTCACCAAATTTCGTTCTTATAGCTGGAAGCATTCCTCTGCAGTAACAATTTGAATTTTTAGGTTTCACTCTGTTTTCTCCTATATTGATAGATGGATTTGGAACTCTAAATCCAACACAGTTTGTGCTAGCTCCTTGAAACTTGACAAAATAAAGCAGTTATAAGTTCTGTCTGTACTGTTTGTTTCCTATTTAGTAGCCCTAAGCAGAGACTGATGAAAACCAAGTTCGTCTGAAAGGGGTTTCCTAGCTTCCAAAAAACTACGAGTTTCCTGAAATCTCAGCAAATGTTATTTCACCCAATCTTGATGATACTTGGAGGTAATGATCAGTACACCATTCCCACTTGACTCACCAAATTTCGTTCTTATAGCTGGAAGCATTCTTCTGCAGTAACAGTTTGAATTTTTAGGTTTCACTCTGTTTTCTCCTATATTGATAGATGAATTTGGAACTCTAAATCCAACACGGTTTGTGCTAGCTCCTTGAAACTTGACAAAATAAAGCAGTTCTAAGTTCTGTCTGTACTGATTGTTTCCTATTCAAGTAGCCCTAAGCAGAGACTGATGAAAACCAAATTAGTCTGAAAGGGGTTGCTTAGCTTCCAAAAAACTACGAGTTTCCTGAAATCTCAGCAAATGTTATTTCACCCAATCTTGATGATACTTGGAGGTAATGATCAGTACACCATTCCCACTTGACTCACCAAATTTCGTTCTTATAGCTGGAAGCATTCCTCTGCAGTAACAGTTTGAATTTTTAGGTTTCACTCTGTTTTCTCCTATATTGATAAATGAATTTGGAACTCTAAATCCAACACGGTTTGTGCTAGCTCCTTGAAACTTGAAAAAATAAAGTAGTTCTAAGTTCTAACTATACAGTTTGTTTCCTATTCAAGTAGCCCTAAGCAGAGACTGATGAAAACCAAATTCGTCTGAAAGGGGTTGCCTAGCTTCCAAAAAACTACGAGTTTCCTGAAATCTCAGCAAATGTTATTTCACCCAATCTTGATGATACTTGGAGGTAATGATCAGTACACCATTCCCACTTGACTCACCAAATTTCGTTCTTATAGCTTGAAGCATTCCTCTGCAGTAACAGTTTGAATTTTTAGGTTTCACTCTGTTTTCTCCTATATTGATAGATGTATTTGGAACTCTAAATCCAACATGGTTTGTGCTAGCTCCTTGAAACTTGACAAAATAAAGCAGTTCTAAGTTCTGTCTGTACTGTTTGTTTCCTATTCAAGTAGCCCTAAGCAGAGACTGATGAAAACCAAATTCGTCTGAAAGGTGTTGCCTAGCTTCCAAAAAACTACGAGTTTCCTGAAATCTCAGCAAATGTTATTTCACCCAATCTTGATGGTGCTTGGAGGTAATGATCAGTACACCATTCCCACTTGACTCACCAAATTTCGTTCGTATACCTTGAAGCATTCCTCTGCAGTAACAGTTTGAATTTTTAGGTGTCACTCTGTTTTCTCCTATATTGATAGATGAATTTGGAACTCTAAATCCAACACGGTTTGTGCTAGCTCCTTGAAACTTGACAAAATAAAGCAGTTCTAAGTTCTGTCTGTACTGTTTGTTTCCTATTCAAGTACCCTAAGCAGAGACTGATGAAAACTAAATACATCTGAAAGGGGTTGCCTAGCTTCCAAAAAACTACGAGTTTCCTGAAATCTCAGCAAATGTTATTTCACCCAATCTTGATGATACTTGGAGGTAATGATCAGTACACCATTCCCACTTGACTCACCAAATTTCGTTCGTATACCTTGAAGCATTCCTCTGCAGTAACAGTTTGAATTTTTAGGTTTCACTCTGTTTTCTTTTATATTGATAGATGGATTTGGGACTCTAAATCCAACACGGTTTGTGCTAACTCCTTGAAACTTGACAAAATAAAGCAGTTCTAAGTTCTGTCTGTACTGTTTGTTTCCTATTCAAATAGACCTAAGCAGAGACTGATGAAAACCAAATACTTTTGAAACGGGTTTCCTAGCTTCCAAAAAACTACGAGTTTCCTGAAATCTCAGCAAATGTTATTTCACCCAATCTTGATGATACATGGAGGTAATGATCAGTACACCATTCCCACTTGACTCACCAAATTTCGTTTTATAGCTTGAAGCATTCCTCTGCAGTAACACTTTGAAATTTTAGGTTTCACTCTGTTTTCTCCTATATTGATAGATGAATTTGGAACAATAAATCCAACACAGTTTGTGCTAGCTCCTTGAAACTTGACAAAATAAAGTAGTTCTAAGTTCTAACTATACAGTTTGTTTCCTATTCAAGTAGCCCTAAGCAGAGACTGATGAAAACCAAATTCGTCTGAAAGGGGTTGCCTAGCTTCCAAAAAACTACGAGTTTCCTGAAATCTCAGCAAATGTTATTTCACCCAATCTTGATGATACTTGGAGGTAATGATCAGTACACCATTCCCACTTGACTCACCAAATTTCGTTCTTATAGCTGGAAGCATTCCTCTGCAGTAACAGTTTGAATTTTTAGGTTTCACTCTGTTTTCTCCTATATTGATAAGTGAATTTGGAACTCTAAATCCAACACGGTTTGTGCTAGCTCCTTGAAACTTGACAAAATAAAGTAGTTCTAAGTTCTAACTATACAGTTTGTTTCCTATTCAAGTAGCCCTAAGCAGAGACTGATGAAAACCAAATTCGTCTGAAAGGGGTTGCCTAGCTTCCAAAAAACTACGAGTTTCCTGAAATCTCAGCAAATGTTATTTCACCCAATCTTGATGATACTTGGAGGTAATGATCAGTACACCATTTTCACTTGACTCACCAAATTTCGTTCTTATAGCTTGAAGCATTCCTCTGCAGTAACAGTTTGAATTTTTAGGTTTCACTCGGTTTTCTCCTATATTGATAGATGTATTTGGAACTCTAAATCCAACATGGTTTGTGCTAGCTCCTTGAAACTTGACAAAATAAAGCAGTTCTAAGTTCTGTCTGTACTGTTTGTTTCCTATTCAAGTAGCCCTAAGCAGAGACTGATGAAAACCAAATTCGTCTGAAAGGTGTTGCCTAGCTTCCAAAAAACTACGAGTTTCCTGAAATCTCAGCAAATGTTATTTCACCCAATCTTGATGATACTTGGAGGTAATGATCAGTACACCATTCCAACTTGACTCACCAAATTTCGTTCTTATAGTTTGAAGCATTCCTCTGCAGTAACAGTTTGAATTTTTAGGTGTCACTCTGTTTTCTCCTATATTGATAGATGAATTTGGAACTCTAAATCCAACACGGTTTGTGCTAGCTCCTTGAAACTTGACAAAATAAAGCAGTTCTAAGTTCTGTCTGTACTGTTTGTTTCCTATTCAAGTACCCTAAGCAGAGACTGATGAAAACTAAATACATCTGAAAGGGGTTGCCTAGCTTCCAAAAAACTACGAGTTTCCTGAAATCTCAGCAAATGTTATTTCACCCAATCTTGATGATACTTGGAGGTAATGATCAGTACACCATTCCCACTTGACTCACCAAATTTCGTTCGTATACCTTGAAGCATTCCTCTGAAGTAACAGTTTGAATTTTTAGGTTTCACTCTTTTTCTTTTATATTGATAGATGGATTTGGAACTCTAAATCCAACACGGTTTGTGCTAACTCCTTGAAACTTGACAAAATAAAGCAGTTCTAAGTTCTGTCTGTACCGTTTGTTTCCTATTCAAATAGACCTAAGCAGAGACTGATGAAAACCAAATACTTTTGAAACGGGTTTCCTAGCTTCCAAAAAACTACGAGTTTCCTGAAATCTCAGCAAATGTTATTTCACCCAATCTTGATGATACATGGAGGTAATGATCAGTACACCATTCCCACTTGACTCACCAAATTTCGTTCTTATAGCTGGAAGCATTCCTCTGCAGTAACAATTTGAATTTTTAGGTTTCACTCTGTTTTCTCCTATATTGATAGATGGATTTGGAACTCTAAATCCAACACAGTTTGTGCTAGCTCCTTGAAACTTGACAAAATAAAGCAGTTATAAGTTCTGTCTGTACTGTTTGTTTCCTATTTAGTAGCCCTAAGCAGAGACTGATGAAAACCAAGTTCGTCTGAAAGGGGTTTCCTAGCTTCCAAAAAACTACGAGTTTCCTGAAATCTCAGCAAATGTTATTTCACCCAATCTTGATGATACTTGGAGGTAATGATCAGTACACCATTCCCACTTGACTCACCAAATTTCGTTCTTATAGCTGGAAGCATTCTTCTGCAGTAACAGTTTGAATTTTTAGGTTTCACTCTGTTTTCTCCTATATTGATAGATGAATTTGGAACTCTAAATCCAACACGGTTTGTGCTAGCTCCTTGAAACTTGACAAAATAAAGCAGTTCTAAGTTCTGTCTGTACTGATTGTTTCCTATTCAAGTAGCCCTAAGCAGAGACTGATGAAAACCAAATTAGTCTGAAAGGGGTTGCTTAGCTTCCAAAAAACTACGAGTTTCCTGAAATCTCAGCAAATGTTATTTCACCCAATCTTGATGATACTTGGAGGTAATGATCAGTACACCATTCCCACTTGACTCACCAAATTTCGTTCTTATAGCTGGAAGCATTCCTCTGCAGTAACAGTTTGAATTTTTAGGTTTCACTCTGTTTTCTCCTATATTGATAAATGAATTTGGAACTCTAAATCCAACACGGTTTGTGCTAGCTCCTTGAAACTTGAAAAAATAAAGTAGTTCTAAGTTCTAACTATACAGTTTGTTTCCTATTCAAGTAGCCCTAAGCAGAGACTGATGAAAACCAAATTCGTCTGAAAGGGGTTGCCTAGCTTCCAAAAAACTACGAGTTTCCTGAAATCTCAGCAAATGTTATTTCACCCAATCTTGATGATACTTGGAGGTAATGATCAGTACACCATTCCCACTTGACTCACCAAATTTCGTTCTTATAGCTTGAAGCATTCCTCTGCAGTAACAGTTTGAATTTTTAGGTTTCACTCTGTTTTCTCCTATATTGATAGATGTATTTGGAACTCTAAATCCAACATGGTTTGTGCTAGCTCCTTGAAACTTGACAAAATAAAGCAGTTCTAAGTTCTGTCTGTACTGTTTGTTTCCTATTCAAGTAGCCCTAAGCAGAGACTGATGAAAACCAAATTCGTCTGAAAGGTGTTGCCTAGCTTCCAAAAAACTACGAGTTTCCTGAAATCTCAGCAAATGTTATTTCACCCAATCTTGATGGTGCTTGGAGGTAATGATCAGTACACCATTCCCACTTGACTCACCAAATTTCGTTCGTATACCTTGAAGCATTCCTCTGCAGTAACAGTTTGAATTTTTAGGTGTCACTCTGTTTTCTCCTATATTGATAGATGAATTTGGAACTCTAAATCCAACACGGTTTGTGCTAGCTCCTTGAAACTTGACAAAATAAAGCAGTTCTAAGTTCTGTCTGTACTGTTTGTTTCCTATTCAAGTACCCTAAGCAGAGACTGATGAAAACTAAATACATCTGAAAGGGGTTGCCTAGCTTCCAAAAAACTACGAGTTTCCTGAAATCTCAGCAAATGTTATTTCACCCAATCTTGATGATACTTGGAGGTAATGATCAGTACACCATTCCCACTTGACTCACCAAATTTCGTTCGTATACCTTGAAGCATTCCTCTGCAGTAACAGTTTGAATTTTTAGGTTTCACTCTGTTTTCTTTTATATTGATAGATGGATTTGGGACTCTAAATCCAACACGGTTTGTGCTAACTCCTTGAAACTTGACAAAATAAAGCAGTTCTAAGTTCTGTCTGTACTGTTTGTTTCCTATTCAAATAGACCTAAGCAGAGACTGATGAAAACCAAATACTTTTGAAACGGGTTTCCTAGCTTCCAAAAAACTACGAGTTTCCTGAAATCTCAGCAAATGTTATTTCACCCAATCTTGATGATACATGGAGGTAATGATCAGTACACCATTCCCACTTGACTCACCAAATTTCGTTTTATAGCTTGAAGCATTCCTCTGCAGTAACACTTTGAAATTTTAGGTTTCACTCTGTTTTCTCCTATATTGATAGATGAATTTGGAACAATAAATCCAACACAGTTTGTGCTAGCTCCTTGAAACTTGACAAAATAAAGTAGTTCTAAGTTCTAACTATACAGTTTGTTTCCTATTCAAGTAGCCCTAAGCAGAGACTGATGAAAACCAAATTCGTCTGAAAGGGGTTGCCTAGCTTCCAAAAAACTACGAGTTTCCTGAAATCTCAGCAAATGTTATTTCACCCAATCTTGATGATACTTGGAGGTAATGATCAGTACACCATTCCCACTTGACTCACCAAATTTCGTTCTTATAGCTTGAAGCATTCCTCTGCAGTAACAGTTTGAATTTTTAGGTTTCACTCTGTTTTCTCCTATATTGATAGATGAATTTGGAACTCTAAATCCAACACAGTTTGTGGTAGCTCCTTGAAACTTGACAAAATAAAGTAGTTCTAAGTTCTAACTATACAGTTTGTTTCCTATTCAAGTAGCCCTAAGCAGAGACTGATGAAAACCAAATTCGTCTGAAAGGGGTTGCCTAGCTTCCAAAAAACTACGAGTTTCCTGAAATCTCAGCAAATGTTATTTCACCCAATCTTGATGATACTTGGAGGTAATGATCAGTACACCATTCCCACTTGACTCACCAAATTTCGTTCTTATAGCTTGAAGCATTCCTCTGCAGTAACAGTTTGAATTTTTAGGTTTCACTCTGTTTTCTCCTATATTGATAGATGGATTTGGAACTCTAAATCCAACACAGTTTGTGCTAGCTCCTTGAAACTTGACAAAATAAAGCAGTTATAAGTTCTGTCTGTACTGTTTGTTTCCTATTTAGTAGCCCTAAGCAGAGACTGATGAAAACCAAGTTCGTCTGAAAGGGGTTGCCTAGCTTCCAAAAAACTACGAGTTTCCTGAAATCTCAGCAAATGTTATTTCACCCAATCTTGATGATACTTGGAGGTAATGATCAGTACACCATTCCCACTTGACTCACCAAATTTCGTTTTATAGCTTGAAGCATTCCTCTGCAGTAACACTTTGAATTTTTAGGTTTCACTCTGTTTTCTCCTATATTGATAGATGAATTTGGAACTCTAAATCCAACACAGTTTGTGCTAGCTCCTTGAAACTTGACAAAATAAAGTAGTTCTAAGTTCTAACTATACAGTTTGTTTCCTATTCAAGTAGCCCTAAGCAGAGACTGATGAAAACCAAATTCGTCTGAAAGGGGTTGCTTAGCTTCCAAAAAACTACGAGTTTCCTGAAATCTCAGCAAATGTTATTTCACCCAATCTTGATGATACTTGGAGCTAATGATCAGTACACCATTCCCACTTGACTCACCAAATTTCGTTCTTATAGCTTGAAGCATTCCTCTGCAGTAACAGTTTGAATTTTTAGGTTTCACTCTGTTTTCTCCTATATTGATAGATGAATTTGGAACTCTAAATCCAACACGGTTTGTGCTAGCTCCTTGAAACTTGACACAATAAAGTAGTTCTAAGTTCGAAGTATACAGTTTGTTTCCTATTCAAGTAACCCTAAGCACAGCCTGAGAAAAACCACTTTCATCAGAAAGGGGTTGCCTAGCTTTCAAAAAACTACGAGTTTCCTGAAATCTCAGCAAATGTTATTTCACCCAATCTTGATGATACTTGGAGGTAATGATCAGTACACCATTCCCACTTGACTCACCAAATTTCATTCTTATAGCTTGAAGCATTCCTCTGCAGTAACAGTTTGAATTTTTAGGTTTCACTCTGTTTTCTCCTATATTGATAGATGAATTTGGAACTCTAAATCCAACACGGTTTGTGCTAGCTCCTTGAAACTTGACCCAATAAAGTAGTTCTAAGTTCTAACTATACAGTTTGTTTCTTATTCAAGTAGCCCTAAGCAGAGACTGATGAAAACCAAATTCGTCTGAAAGGGGTTGCCTAGCTTACAAAAAACTACGAGTTTCCTGAAATCTCAGCAAATGTTATTTCACCCAATCTTGATGGTGCTTGGAGGTAATGATCAGTACACCATTCCCACTTGACTCACCAAATTTCGTTCGTATACCTTGAAGCATTCCTCTGCAGTAACAGTTTGAATTTTTAGGTTTCACTCTGTTTTCTCCTATATTGATAGATGAATTTGGAACTCTAAATCCAACACGGTTTGTGCTAGCTCCTTGAAACTTGACACAATAAAGTAGTTCTAAGTTCTAACTATACAGTTTGTTTCCTATTCAAGTAGCCCTAAGCAGAGACTGATGAAAACCAAATTCGTCTGAAAGGGGTTGCCTAGCTTCCAAAAAACTACGAGTTTCCTGAAATCTCAGCAAATGTTATTTCACCCAATCTTGATGATACTTGAAGGTAATGATCAGTACACCATTCCCACTTGACTCACCAAATTTCGTTCTTATAGCTTGAAGCATTCCTCTGCAGTAACAGTTTGAATTTTTAGGTTTCACTCTGTTTTCTCCTATATTGATAGATGTATTTGGAACTCTAAATCCAACATGGTTTGTGCTAGCTCCTTGAAACTTGACAAAATAAAGCAGTTCTAAGTTCTGTCTGTACTGTTTGTTTCCTATTCAAGTAGCCCTAAGCAGTGACTGATGAAAACCAAATTCGTCTGAAAGGGGTTGCCTAGCTTTTAAAAAACTACGAGTTTCCTGAAATCTCAGCAAATGTTATTTCACCCAATCTTGATGATACTTGGAGGTAATGATCAGTACACCATTCCAACTTGACTCACCAAATTTCGTTCTTATAGTTTGAAGCATTCCTCTGCAGTAACAGTTTGAATTTTTAGGTTTCACTCTGTTTTCTCCTATATTGATAGATGAATTTGGAACTCTAAATCCAACACGGTTTGTGCTAGCTCCTTGAAACTTGACAAAATAAAGCAGTTCTAAGTTCTGTCTGTACTGTTTGTTTCCTATTCAAGTACCCTAAGCAGAGACTGATGAAAACCAAATTCGTCTGAAAGGGGTTGCCTAGCTTCCAAAAAACTACGAGTTTCCTGAAATCTCAGCAAATGTTATTTCATCCAATCTTGATGATACTTGGAGGTAATGATCAGTACACCATTCCCACTTGACTCACCAAATTTCGTTCGTATACCTTGAAGCATTCCTCTGCAGTAACAGTTTGAATTTTTAGGTTTCACTCTGTTTTCTCCTATATTGATAGATGGATTTGGAACTCTAAATCCAACACGGTTTGTGCTAACTCCTTGAAACATGACAAAATAAAGCAGTTCTAAGTTCTGTCTGTACTGTTTGTTTCCTATTCAAATAGACCTAAGCAGAGACTGATGAAAACCAAATACTTTTGAAACGGGTTTCCTAGCTTCCAAAAAACTACGAGTTTCCTGAAATCTCAGCAAATGTTATTTCACCCAATCTTGATGATACTTGGAGGTAATGATCAGTACACCATTCCCACTTGACTCACCAAATTTCGTTCTTATAGCTTGAAGCATTCCTCTGCAGTAACAGTTTGAATTTTTAGGTTTCACTCTGTTTTCTCCTATATTGATAGATGAATTTGGAACTCTAAATCCAACACAGTTTGTGGTAGCTCCTTGAAACTTGACAAAATAAAGTAGTTCTAAGTTCTAACTATACAGTTTGTTTCCTATTCAAGTAGCCCTAAGCAGAGACTGATGAAAACCAAATTCGTCTGAAAGGGGTTGCCTAGCTTCCAAAAAACTACGAGTTTCCTGAAATCTCAGCAAATGTTATTTCACCCAATCTTGATGATACTTGGAGGTAATGATCAGTACACCATTCCCACTTGACTCACCAAATTTCGTTCTTATAGCTTGAAGCATTCCTCTGCAGTAACAGTTTGAATTTTTAGGTTTCACTCTGTTTTCTCCTATATTGATAGATGGATTTGGAACTCTAAATCCAACACAGTTTGTGCTAGCTCCTTGAAACTTGACAAAATAAAGCAGTTATAAGTTCTGTCTGTACTGTTTGTTTCCTATTTAGTAGCCCTAAGCAGAGACTGATGAAAACCAAGTTCGTCTGAAAGGGGTTGCCTAGCTTCCAAAAAACTACGAGTTTCCTGAAATCTCAGCAAATGTTATTTCACCCAATCTTGATGATACTTGGAGGTAATGATCAGTACACCATTCCCACTTGACTCACCAAATTTCGTTTTATAGCTTGAAGCATTCCTCTGCAGTAACACTTTGAATTTTTAGGTTTCACTCTGTTTTCTCCTATATTGATAGATGAATTTGGAACTCTAAATCCAACACAGTTTGTGCTAGCTCCTTGAAACTTGACAAAATAAAGTAGTTCTAAGTTCTAACTATACAGTTTGTTTCCTATTCAAGTAACCCTAAGCAGAGACTGATGAAAACCAAGTTCGTCTGAAAGGGGTTGCCTAGCTTCCAAAAAACTACGAGTTTCCTGAAATCTCAGCAAATGTTATTTCACCCAATCTTGATGATACTTGGAGGTAATGATCAGTACACCATTCCCACTTGACTCACCAAATTTCGTTCTTATAGCTTGAAGCATTCCTCTGCAGTAACAGTTTGAATTTTTAGGTTTCACTCTGTTTTCTCCTATATTGATAGATGGATTTGGAACTCTAAATCCAACACAGTTTGTGCTAGCTCCTTGAAACTTGACAAAATAAAGCAGTTATAAGTTCTGTCTGTACTGTTTGTTTCCTATTTAGTAGCCCTAAGCAGAGACTGATGAAAACCAAGTTCGTCTGAAAGGGGTTGCCTAGTTTCCAAAAAACTACGAGTTTCCTGAAATCTCAGCAAATGTTATTTCATCCAATCTTGATGATACTTGGAGGTAATGATCAGTACTCCGTTCCCACTTGACTCACCAAATTTCGTTCTTATAGCTTGAAGCATTCCTCTGCAGTAACAGTTTGAATTTTTAGGTTTCACTCTGCTTTCTCCTATATTGATAGATGAATTTGGAACTCTAAATCCAACAGGGTTTGTGCTAGCTCCTTGAAGCTTGACAAAATAAAGCAGTTCTAAGTTCTGTCTGTACTGATTGTTTCCTATTCAAGTAACCCTAAGCACAGCATGAGAAAAACTACTTTCCTCAGAAAGGGGTTGCCTAGCTTCCAAAAAACTAGGAGTTTCCTGAAATCTCAGCAAATGTTATTTCACCCAATCTTGATGATACTTGGAGGTAATGATGAGTACACCATTCCCACTTGACTCACCAAATTTCGTTCTTATAGCTGGAAGCATTCCTCTGCAGTAACAGTTTGAATTTTTAGGTTTCACTCTGTTTTCTCCTATATTGATAGATGAATTTGGAACTCTAAATCCAACACGGTTTGTGCTAGCTCCTTGAAAATTGACAAAATAAAGCAGTTCTAAGTACTGTCTGTACTGATTGTTTCCTATTCAAGTAGCCCTAAGCAGAGACTGATGAAAACCAAATTCGTCTGAAAGGGGTTGCTTAGCTTCCAAAAAACTACGAGTTTCCTGAAATCTCAGCAAATGTTATTTCACCCAATCTTGATGATACTTGGAGCTAATGATCAGTACACCATTCCCACTTGACTCACCAAATTTCGTTCTTATAGCTTGAAGCATTCCTCTGCAGTAACAGTTTGAATTTTTAGGTTTCACTCTGTTTTCTCCTATATTGATAGATTAATTTGGAACTCTAAATCCAACACGGTTTGTGCTAGCTCCTTGAAACTTGACACAATAAAGTAGTTCTAAGTTCGAAGTATACAGTTTGTTTCCTATTCAAGTAACCCTAAGCACAGCCTGAGAAAAACCACTTTCATCAGAAAGGGGTTGCCTAGCTTTCAAAAAACTACGAGTTTCCTGAAATCTCAGCAAATGTTATTTCACCCAATCTCGATGATACTTGGTGGTAATGATCAGTACACCATTCCCACTTGACTCACCAAATTTCATTCCTATAGCTTGAAGCATTCCTCTGCAGTAACAGTTTGAATTTTTAGGTTTCACTCTGTTTTCTCCTATATTGATAGATGAATTTGGAACTCTAAATCCAACACGGTTTGTGCTAGCTCCTTGAAACTTGACACAATAAAGTAGTTCTAAGTTCTAACTATACAGTTTGTTTCCTATTCAAGTAACCCTAAGCACAGCCTGAGAAAAACCACTTTCATCAGAAAGGGGTTGCCTAGCTTCCAAAAAACTACGAGTTTCCTGAAATCTCAGCAAATGTTATTTCACCCAATCTTGATGATACTTGGAGGTAATGATCAGTACACCATTCCCACTTGACTCACCAAATTTCATTCTTATAGCTTGAAGCATTCCTCTGCAGTAACAGTTTGAATTTTTAGGTTTCACTCTGTTTTCTCCTATATTGATAGATGAATTTGGAACTCTAAATCCAACACGGTTTGTGCTAGCTCCTTGAAACTTGACACAATAAAGTAGTTCTAAGTTCTAACTATACAGTTTGTTTCATATTCAAGTAACCCTAAGCATAGCCTGAGAAAAACCACTTTCCTCAGAAAGGGGTTGCCTAGCTTCCAAAAAACTACGAGTTTCCTGAAATCTCAGCAAATGTTATTTCACCCAATCTTGATGATACTTGGAGGTAATGATCAGTACACCATTCCCACTTGACTCACCAAATTTCGTTCTTATAGCTTGAAGCATTCCTCTGCAGTAACAGTTTGAATTTTTAGGTTTCACTCTGTTTTCTCCTATATTGATAGATGAATTTGGAACTCTAAATCCAACACGGTTTGTGCTAGCTCCTTGAAACTTGACACAATAAAGTAGTTCTAAGTTCTAACTATACAGTTTGTTTCCTATTCAAGTAGCCCTAAGCAGAGACTGATGAAAACCAAATACGTCTGAAAGGGGTTGCCTAGCTTACAAAAAACTACGAGTTTCCTGAAATCTCAGCAAATGTTATTTCACCCAATCTTGATGATACTTGAAGGTAATGATCAGTACATAATTCCCACTTGACTCACCAAATTTCGTTCTTATAGATTGAAGCATTCCTCTGCAGTAACAGTTTGAATTTTTAGGTTTCACTCTGTTTTCTCCTATATTGATAGATGGATTTGGAACTCTAAATCCAACACAGTTTGAGCTAGCTCCTTGAAACTTGACAAAATAAAGCAGTTCTAATTTCTGTCTGTACTGTTTGTTTCCTATTTTGTAGCCCTAAGCAGAGACTGATGAAAACCAAGTTCATCTGAAAGGGGTTGCCTAGCTTCCAAAAAACTACGAGTTTCCTGAAATCTCAGCAAATGTTATTTCACCCAATCTTGATGATACTTGGAGGTAATTATCAGTACACAATTCCCACTTGACTCACCAAATTTCGTTCTTATAGCTTGAAGCATTCCTCTGCAGTAACAGTTTGAATTTTTAGGTTTCACTCTGTTTTCTCCTATATTGATAGATGAATTTGGAACTCTAAATCCAACAGGGTTTGTGCTAGCTCCTTGAAAATTGACAAAATAAAGCAGTTCTAAGTTCTGTCTGTACTGATTGTTTCCTATTCAAGTAGCCCTAAGCAGAGACTGATGAAAACCAAACTCGTCTGAAAGGGGTTGCTTAGCTTCCAAAAAACTACGAGTTTCCTGAAATCTCAGCAAATGTTATTTCACCCAATCTTGATGATACTTGGAGGTAATGTTCAGTACACCATTCCCACTTGACTCACCAAATTTCGTTCTTATAGCTTGAAGCATTCCTCTGCAGTAACAGTTTGAATTTTTAGGTTTCACTCTGTTTTCTCCTATATTGATAGATTAATTTGGAACTCTAAATCCAACACGGTTTGTGCTAGCTCCTTAAAACTTGACACAATAAAGTAGTTCTAAGTTTGAAGTATACGGTTTGTTTCCTATTCAAGTAACCCTATGCACAGCCTGAGAAAAACCAGTTTCATCAGAAAGGGGTTGCCTAGCTTTCAAAAAACTACGAGTTTCCTGAAATCTCAGCAAATGTTATTTCACCCAATCTTGATGATACTTGGAGGTATTGATCAGTACACAATTCCCACTTGACTCACCAAATTACATTCTTATAGCTTGAAGCATTCCTCTGCAGTAACAGTTTGAATTTTTAGGTTTCACTCTGTTTTCTCCTATATTGATAGATGAATTTGGAACTCAAAATCCAACATGGTTTGTGCTCGCTCCTTGAAACTTGACACAATAAAGTAGTTCTAAGTTCTAACTATACAGTTTGTTTCATATTCAAGTAACCCTAAGCACAGCCTGAGAAAAACCACCTTCATCAGAAAGGGGTTGCCTAGCTTCCAAAAAACTATGAGTTTCCTGAAATCTCAGCAAATGTTATTTCACCCAATCTTGATGATACTTGGAGGTAATGATCAGTACACCATTCCCACTTGACTCACCAAATTTCGTTCTTATAGCTTGAAGCATTCCTCTGCAGTAACAGTTTGAATTTTTAGGTTTCACTCTGTTTTCTCCTATATTGATAGATGAATTTGGAACTCAAAATCCAACACGGTTTGTGCTAGCTCCTTGAAACTTGACACAATAAAGTAGTTCTAAGTTCTAACTATACAGTTTGTTTCTTATTCAAGTAGCCCTAAGCAGAGACTGATGAAAACCAAATTCGTCTGAAAGGGGTTGCCTAGCTTACAAAAAACTACGAGTTTCCTGAAATCTCAGCAAATGTTATTTCACCCAATCTTGATGATACTTGGAGGTAATGATCAGTACACCATTCCCACTTGACTCACCAAATTTCGTTCTTATAGCTTGAAGCATTCCTCTGCAGTAACAGTTTGAATTTTTAGGTTTCACTCTGTTTTCTCCTATATTGATAGATGAATTTGGAACTCTAAATCCAACACGGTTTGTGCTAGCTCCTTGAAACTTGACACAATAAAGTAGTTCTAAGTTCTAACTATACAGTTTGTTTCCTATTCAAGTAGCCCTAAGCAGAGACTGATGAAAACCAAATTCGTCTGAAAGGGGTTGCCTAGCTTACAAAAAACTACGAGTTTCCTGAAATCTCAGCAAATGTTATTTCACCCAATCTTGATGATACTTGAAGGTAATGATCAGTACATCATTCCCACTTGACTCACCAAATTTCATTCTTATAGATTGAAGCATTCCTCTGCAGTAACAGTTTGAATTTTTAGGTTTCACTCTGTTTTCTCCTATATTGATAGATGAATTTGGAACTCTAAATCCAACACGGTTTGTGCTAGCTCCTTGAAACTTGACAAAATAAAGCAGTTCTAAGTTCTGTCTCTACTGTTTGTTTCCTATTCAAGTAGCCCTAAGCAGAGACTGATGAAAACCAATTTGGTCTGAAAGGGGTTGCCTAGCTTCCAAAAAACTACGAGTTTCCTGAAATCTCAGCAAATGTTATTTCACCCAATCTTGATGATACTTGGAGGTAATGATCAGTACACCATTCCCACTTGACTAACCAAATTTCGTTCTTATAGCTTGAAGCATTCCTCTGCAGTAACACTTTGAATTTTTAGGTTTCACTCTGTTTTCTCCTATATTGATAGATGAATTTGGAACTCTATATCCAACACGGTTTGCGCTAGCTCCTTGAAACTTGACACAATACAGTAGTTCTAAGTTCTAACTAACAGTTTGTTTCCTATTCAAGTAGCCCTAAGCAGAGACTGATGAAAACCAAATTCGTCTGAAAGGGGTTGCCTAGATTCCAAAAAACTACGAGTTTCCTGAAATCTCAGCAAATGTTATTTCACCCAATCTTGATGATACTTGGAGGTAATGATCAGTACACCATTCCCACTTGACTCACCAAATTTCGTTCTTATAGCTTGAAGCATTCCTCTGCAGTAACACTTTGAATTTTTAGGTTTCACTCTATTTTCTCCAATATTGATAGATGAATTTGGAACTCTAAATCCAACACGGTTTGTGCTAGCTCCTTGAAGCTTGACAAAATAAAGCAGTTCTAAGTTCTGTCTGTACTGTTTGGTTCCTATTCAAGTAACCCTAAGCACAGCATGAGAAAAACCACTTTCGTCAGAAAGGGGTTGCCTAGCTTCCAAAAAACTACGAGTTTCCTGAAATCTCAGCAAACTTTATTTCATCCAATCTTGATGATACTTGGAGGTATTGATCAGTACACCATTCCCACTTGACTCACCAAATTTCGTTCTTATAGCTGGAAGCATTCCTCTGCAGTAACAGTTTGAATTTTTAGGTTTCACTCTGTTTTCTCCTATATTGATAAATGAATTTGGAACTCATAATCCAACACAGTTTGTGCTAGCTGCTTGAAACTTGACAAAATAAAGTAGTTCTAAGTTCTAACTATACAGTTTGTTTCCTATTCAAGTAGCCCTAATCAGAGACTGATGAAAACCAAATTCGTCTGAAAGAGGTTGCCTAGCTTCCAAAAAACTACGAGTTTCCTGAAATCTCAGCAAATGTTATTTCACCCAATCTTTATGGTACTTGGAGGTAATGATCAGTACACCATTCGCACTTGACTCACCAAATTTCGTTCCTATACCTTGAAGCATTCCTCTGCAGTAACAGTTTGAATTTTTAGGTTTCACTCTGTTTTCTCCTATATTGATAGATGAATTTGGAACTCTAAATCCAACACGGTTTGTGCTAGCTCCTTGAAACTTGACACAATAAAGTAGTTCTAAGTTCTAACTATACAGTTTGTTTCCTATTCAAGTAGCCCTAAGCAGAGACTGATGAAAACCATATTCGTCTGAAAGGGGTTGCCTAGCTTCCAAAAAACTACGAGTTTCCTGAAATCTCAGCAAATGTTATTTCACCCAATCTTGATGATACTTGGAGGTAATGATCAGTACACCATTCCCACTTGACTCACCAAATTTCGTTCTTATAGCTTGAAGCATTCCTCTGCAGTAACAGTTTGAATTTTTAGGTTTCACTCTGTTTTCTCCTATATAGATAGATGGATTTGGAACTCTAAATACAACACGGTTTGTGCTAGCTCTTTGAAACTTGACAAAATAAAGCAGTTCTAAGTTCTGTCTGTACTGTTTGTTTCCTATTCAAGTAGCCCTAAGCAGAGACTGATGAAAACGAAATTCGTCTGAAAGGGGTTGCCTAGCTTCCAAAAAACTACGAGTTTCCTGAAATCTCAGCAAATGTTATTTCACCAATCTTGATGATACTTGGAGGTAATGATCAGTACACCATTCCAACTTGACTCACCAAATTTCGTTCTTATAGTTTGAAGCATTCCTCTGCAGTAACAGTTTGAATTTTTAGGTTTCACTCTGTTTTCTCCTATATTGATAGATGAATTTGGAACTCTAAATCCACCACGGTTTGTGCTAGCTCCTTGAAACTTGACAAAATAAAGCAGTTCTAAGTTCTGTCTGTATGTTTGTTTCCTATTCAAGTACCCTAAGCAGAGACTGATGAAAACCAAAATCGCCTGAAAGGGGTTGCCTAGCTTCCAAAAAACTAGGAGTTTCCTGAAATCTCAGCAAAAGTTATTTCACCCAATCTTGATGATACTTGGAGGTAATGATCAGTACACCATTCCCACTTGACTCACCAAATTTCGTTCTTATAGCTGGAAGCATTCCTCTGCAGTAACAGTTTGAATTTTTAGGTTTCACTCTGTTTTCTCCTATATTGATAGATGGATTTGGAACTCTAAATCCAACACGGTTTGTGCTAACTCCTTGAAACTTGACAAAATAAAGCAGTTCTAAGTTCTGTCTGTACTGTTTGTTTCCTATTCAAATAGACCTAAGCAGAGACTGATGAAAACCAAATACGTTTGAAACGGGTTTCCTAGCTTCCAAAAAACTACGAGTTTCCTGAAATCTCAGCAAATGTTATTTCACCCAATCTTGATGATACTTGGAGGTAATGATCAGTACACCATTCCCACTTGACTCACCAAATTTCGTTCTTATAGCTTGAAGCATTCCTCTGCAGTAACAGTTTGAATTTTTAGGTTTCACTCTGTTTTCTCCTATATTGATAGATGAATATGGAACTCTAAATCCAACACAGTTTGTGCTAGCTCCTTGAAACTTGACAAAATAAAGTAGTTCTAAGTTCTAACTATACAGTTTGTTTCCTATTCAAGTAGCCCTAAACAGAGACTGATGAAAACCAAATTCGTCTGAAAGGGGTTGCCTAGCTTCCAAAAAACTACGAGTTTCCTGAAATCTCAGCAAATGTTATTTCTCCCAATCTTGAAGATACTTGGAGGTAATGATCAGTACACCATTCCCACTTGACTCACCAAATTTCCTTCTTATAGCTTGAAGCATTCCTCTGCAGTAACAGTTTGAATTTTTAGGTTTCATTCTGTTTTCTCCTATATTGATAGATGGATTTGGAACTCTAAATCCAACACGGTTTGTGCTAGCTCCTTGAAACTTGACAAAATAAAGCAGTTCTAAGTTCTGTCTGTACTGTTTGTTTCCTATTTAGTAGCCCTAAGCAGAGACTGATGAAAACCAAGTTCGTCTGAAAGGGGTTGCCTAGCTTCCAAAAAACTACGAGTTTCCTGAAATCTCAGCAAATGTTATTTCACCCAATCTTGATGATACTTGGAGGTAATGATCAGTACACCATTTCCACTTGACTCACCAAATTTCGTTCTTGTAGCTTGAAGCATTCCTCTGCAGTAACAGTTTGAATTTTTAGGTTTCACTCTGTTTTCTCCTATATTGATAGATGAAATTGGAAGTCTAAATCCAACAGGGTTTGTGCTAGCTCCTTGAAGCTTGACAAAATAAAGCAGTTCTAAGTTCTGTCTGTACTGTTTGTTTCCTCTTCAAGTAACCCTAAGCACAGCATGAGAAAAACCACTTTCTTCAGAAAGGGGTTGCCTAGCTTCCAAAAAACTACGAGTTTCCTGAAATCTCAGCAAATGTTATTTCACCCAATCTTGATGATACTTGGAGGTAATGATCAGTACACCATTTCCACTTGACTCACCAAATTTCGTTCTTGTAGCTTGAAGCATTCCTCTGCAGTAACAGTTTGAATTTTTAGGTTTCACTCTGTTTTCTCCTATATTGATAGATTAATTTGGAACTCTAAATCCAACACGGTTTGTGCTAGCTCCTTGAAACTTGACACAATAAAGTAGTTCTAAGTTTGAAGTATACAGTTTGATTCCTATTCAAGTAACCCTAAACACAGCCTGAGAAAAACCACTTTCATCAGAAAGGGGTTGCCAAGCTTTCAAAAAACTACGAGTTTCCTGAAATCTCAGCAAATGTTATTTCACCCAATCTTGATGATACTTGGAGGTAATGATCAGTACACCATTCCCACTTGACTCACCAAATTTCATTCTTATAGCTTGAAGCATTCCTCTGCAGTAACAGTTTGAATTTTTAGGTTTCACTCTGTTTTCTCCTATATTGATAGATGAATTTGGAACTCTAAATCCAACACGGTTTGTGCTAGCTCCTTGAAACTTGACACAATAAAGTAGTTCTAAGTTCTAACTATACAGTTTGTTTCATATTCAAGTAACCCTAAGCACAGCCTGAGAAAAACCACTTTCATCAGAAAGGGGTTGCCTAGCTTCCAAAAAACTACGAGTTTCCTGAAATCTCAGCAAATGTTATTTCACCCAATCTTGATGATACTTGGAGGTAATGATCAGTACACCATTCCCACTTGACTCACCAAATTTCGTTCTTATAGCTTGAAGCATTCCTCTGCAGTAACAGTTTGAATTTTTAGGTTTCACTCTGTTTTCTCCTATATTTATAGATGAATTTGGAACACTAAATCCAACAAAGTTTGTGCTAGCTCCTTGAAACTTGACAAAATAAAGGAGTTCTAAGTTCTAACTATACAGTTTGTTTCCTTCAAGTAGCCCTAAGCAGAGACTGATGAAAACCAAATGCGTCTGAAAGGGTATGCCTAGCTTCCAAAAAACTAGGAGTTTCTTGAAATCTCAGCAAATGTAATTTCACCCAATCTTGATGATACTTGGAGGTAATGATCAGTACACCATTCCCACTTGACTCACCAAATTTTGTTCTTATTCATTGAAGCATTCCTCTGCAGTAACAGTTTGAATTTTTAGGTTTCACTCTGTTTTCTCCTATATTGATAGATGAATTTGGAACTCTAAAAACAACACGGTTTGTGCTAGCTCCTTGAAACTTGACAAAATAAAGCAGTTCTTAGTTCTGTCTGTACTGTTTGTTTCCTATTCAAATAGCCCTAAGCAGAGACTGATGAAAACCAAATTCGTCTGAAAGGGATTGCCTAGCTTCCAAAAAACTACGAGTTTCCTGAAATCTCAGCAAATGTTATTTCACCCAATCTTGATGATACTTGGAGGAAATGATCAGTACACCATTCCCACTTGGCTAACCAAATTTCGTTCTTATAGCTTGAAGCATTCCTCTGCAGTAACAGTTTGAATTTTTAGGTTTCACTCTGTTTTCTCCTATATTGATAGATGAATTTGGAACTCTAAATCCAACACGGTTTCTGCTAGCTCCTTGAAAATTGACAAAATAAAGCAGTTCTAAGTACTGTCTGTACTGATTGTTTCCTATTCAAGTAGCCCTAAGCAGAGACTGATGAAAACCAAATTCGTCTGAACGGGGTTGCCTAGCTTCCAAAAAACTACGAGTTTCCTGAAATCTCAGCAAATGTTATTTCACCCAATCTTGATGATACTTGGAGGTAATGGTCAGTACACCATTCCCACTTGACTCACCAAATTTCGTTCTTATAGCTTGAAGCATTCCTCTGCAGTAACAGTTTGAATTTTAAATCCAACACGGTTTTCATCAGAGTGAAACCTAAAGCTAGGCAACCCCTTTCAGACGAATTTGGTTTTCATCAGTCTCTGCTAGGGGCTACTTGAATAGGAAACAAACAGTACAGACAGAACATAGAACTGCTTTATTGTGTCAAGTCTCAAGAAGCTAGCACAAACCGTGTTGGATTTAGAGTTCCAAATTCATCTCTCAATATAGGAGAAAACAGAGTGAAACCTAAAAATTCAAACTGTTACTGCAGAGGAATGCTTCAAGCTATAAGAACGAAAAATGGTGAGTCAAGTGGGAATGGTGTACTGATTATTACCTCCAAGTATCATCAAGGTTGGTCAGATAACATTTGCTGAGATTTCAGGAAACTCGTAGTTTTTTGGAAGCAAGGCAACCCCTTTCTGATGAAAGTGGTTTTTCTCAGGCTGTGCTTAGGGTTACTTGAATAGGAAACAAACTGTATAGTTAGAACTTAGAACTACTTTATTGTGTCAAGTTTCAAGGAGCTAGCAGAAACCGTGTTGGATTTAGAGTTCCAAATTCATCTATCAATATAGGAGAAAACAGAGTGCAACCTAAAAATTCAAACTGTTACTGCAGAGGAATGCTTCAAGCTATAAGAACGAAATTTGGTGAGTCAAGTGGGAATGGTGTCCTGATCATTACCTCCAAGTATCATCAAGATTGGGTTAAATAACATTTGCTGAGATTTCAGGAAACTCGTAGTTTTTTGGAAGCTATGCAACCCCTTTCAGACCAAAGTGGTTTTTCTCAGGCTGTGCTTAGGGTTACTTGAATAGGAAACAAACTGTATAGTTAGAACTTAGAACGACTTTATTGTGTCAAGTTTCAAGGAGCTAGCACAAACCGTGTTGGATTAGAGTTCCAAATTCATCTATCAATATAGGAGAAAACAGAGTGAAACCTAAAAATTCAAACTGTTACTGCAGAGGAATGCTTCAAGCTATAAGAACGAAATTTGGTGAGTCAAGTGGGAATGGTGTACTGATCATTACCTGCAAGTATCATCAAGATTGGGTGAAATAACTTTTGCTGAGATTTTAGGAAACTCGTAGTTTTTTGGAAGCTAGGCAAGCCCTTTCAGACGAATTTGGTTTTCATCAGTCTCTGCTTGGGGCTACTGGAATAGGAAAGAAACAGTACAGACAGAACTTAGAACTGCTTTATTGTGTCAAGTTTCAAGGAGCTAGCACAAACCGTGTTGGATTTAGAGTTCCAAATTCATCTATCAATATAGGAGAAAAGAGAGTTAAACCTAAAAATTCAAACTGTTACTGCAGAGGAATGCTTCAAGCTATAAGAACGAAATTTGGTGAGTCAAGTGGGAATGGAGTACTGATCATTACCTCCAACTATCATCAAGATTGGGTGAATTAACATTTGCTGAGATTTCAGGAAACTCGTAATTTTTTGGAAGCTAGGCAACCCCTTTCAGACCAAAGTGGTTTTTCTCAGGCTGTGCTTAGGGTTACTTGAATAGGAAACAAACTGTATAGTTAGAACTTAGAACTGCTTTATATTGTCAAGTTTCAAGGAGCTAGCAGAAACCGTGTTGGATTTAGAGTTCCAAATTCATCTATCAATATAGGAGAAAACAGAGTGAAACCTAAAAATTCAAACTGTTACTACAGAGGAATGCTTCAAGCTATAAGAACGAAATTTGGTGAGTCAAGTGGGAATGGTGTCCTGATCATTACCTCCAAGTATCATCAAGATTGGGTGAAATAACATTTGCTGAGATTTCAGGAAACTCGTAGTTTTTTGGAAGCTAGGCAACCCCTTTCTGATGAAAGTGGTTTTTCTCAGGCTGTGCTTAGGGTTACTTAAATAGGAAACAAACTGTATAGTTAGAACTTAGAACTACTTTATTGTGTCAAGTTCCAAGGAGCTAGCACAAACTGTGTTGGATTTAGAGTTCCAAATTCATCTATCAATATAGGAGAAAACAGAGTGAAACCTAAAAATTCAAACTGTTACTGCAGAGGAATGCTTCAAGCTATAAGAACGAAATTTGGTGAGTCAAGTGGGAATGGTGTACTGATCATTACCTCCAAGTATCATCAAGATTGGGTGAAATAACATTTGCTGAGATTTCAGGAAACTCGTAGTTTTTTTGGAATCTAGGCAACCCCTCTCAGACGAATTTGGTTTTCATCAGTCTCTGCTTAGGGCTACTTGAATAGGAAACAAACTGTATAGTTAGAACTTAGAACTACTTTATTTTGTCAAGTTTCAAGGAGCTAGCACAAACTGTGTTGGATTTAGAGTTCCAAATTCATCTATCAATATAGGAGAAAACAGAGTGAAACCTAAAAATTCAAACTGTTACTGCAGAGGAATGCTTCAAGCTATAAGAACGAAATTTGGTGAGTCAAGTGGGAATGGTGTACTGATCATTACCTCCAAGTATCATCAAGATTGGGTGAAATGGCATTTGCTGAGATTTCAGGAAACTCTTAGTTTTTTGGAAGCTAGGCAACCCCTTTCAGACGAATTTGGTTTTCATCAGTCTCTGCTAGGGGCTACTTGAATAGGAAACAAACAGTACAGACAGAACATAGAACTGCTTTATTGTGTCAAGTCTCAAGAAGCTAGCACAAACCGTGTTGGATTTAGAGTTCCAAATTCATCTCTCAATATAGGAGAAAACAGAGTGAAACCTAAAAATTCAAACTGTTACTGCAGAGGAATGCTTCAAGCTATAAGAACGAAAAATGGTGAGTCAAGTGGGAATGGTGTACTGATTATTACCTCCAAGTATCATCAAGGTTGGTCAGATAACATTTGCTGAGATTTCAGGAAACTCGTAGTTTTTTGGAAGCAAGGCAACCCCTTTCTGATGAAAGTGGTTTTTCTCAGGCTGTGCTTAGGGTTACTTGAATAGGAAACAAACTGTATAGTTAGAACTTAGAACTACTTTATTGTGTCAAGTTTCAAGGAGCTAGCAGAAACCGTGTTGGATTTAGAGTTCCAAATTCATCTATCAATATAGGAGAAAACAGAGTGCAACCTAAAAATTCAAACTGTTACTGCAGAGGAATGCTTCAAGCTATAAGAACGAAATTTGGTGAGTCAAGTGGGAATGGTGTCCTGATCATTACCTCCAAGTATCATCAAGATTGGGTTAAATAACATTTGCTGAGATTTCAGGAAACTCGTAGTTTTTTGGAAGCTATGCAACCCCTTTCAGACCAAAGTGGTTTTTCTCAGGCTGTGCTTAGGGTTACTTGAATAGGAAACAAACTGTATAGTTAGAACTTAGAACGACTTTATTGTGTCAAGTTTCAAGGAGCTAGCACAAACCGTGTTGGATTAGAGTTCCAAATTCATCTATCAATATAGGAGAAAACAGAGTGAAACCTAAAAATTCAAACTGTTACTGCAGAGGAATGCTTCAAGCTATAAGAACGAAATTTGGTGAGTCAAGTGGGAATGGTGTACTGATCATTACCTGCAAGTATCATCAAGATTGGGTGAAATAACTTTTGCTGAGATTTTAGGAAACTCGTAGTTTTTTGGAAGCTAGGCAAGCCCTTTCAGACGAATTTGGTTTTCATCAGTCTCTGCTTGGGGCTACTGGAATAGGAAAGAAACAGTACAGACAGAACTTAGAACTGCTTTATTGTGTCAAGTTTCAAGGAGCTAGCACAAACCGTGTTGGATTTAGAGTTCCAAATTCATCTATCAATATAGGAGAAAAGAGAGTTAAACCTAAAAATTCAAACTGTTACTGCAGAGGAATGCTTCAAGCTATAAGAACGAAATTTGGTGAGTCAAGTGGGAATGGAGTACTGATCATTACCTCCAACTATCATCAAGATTGGGTGAATTAACATTTGCTGAGATTTCAGGAAACTCGTAATTTTTTGGAAGCTAGGCAACCCCTTTCAGACCAAAGTGGTTTTTCTCAGGCTGTGCTTAGGGTTACTTGAATAGGAAACAAACTGTATAGTTAGAACTTAGAACTGCTTTATATTGTCAAGTTTCAAGGAGCTAGCAGAAACCGTGTTGGATTTAGAGTTCCAAATTCATCTATCAATATAGGAGAAAACAGAGTGAAACCTAAAAATTCAAACTGTTACTACAGAGGAATGCTTCAAGCTATAAGAACGAAATTTGGTGAGTCAAGTGGGAATGGTGTCCTGATCATTACCTCCAAGTATCATCAAGATTGGGTGAAATAACATTTGCTGAGATTTCAGGAAACTCGTAGTTTTTTGGAAGCTAGGCAACCCCTTTCTGATGAAAGTGGTTTTTCTCAGGCTGTGCTTAGGGTTACTTAAATAGGAAACAAACTGTATAGTTAGAACTTAGAACTACTTTATTGTGTCAAGTTCCAAGGAGCTAGCACAAACTGTGTTGGATTTAGAGTTCCAAATTCATCTATCAATATAGGAGAAAACAGAGTGAAACCTAAAAATTCAAACTGTTACTGCAGAGGAATGCTTCAAGCTATAAGAACGAAATTTGGTGAGTCAAGTGGGAATGGTGTACTGATCATTACCTCCAAGTATCATCAAGATTGGGTGAAATAACATTTGCTGAGATTTCAGGAAACTCGTAGTTTTTTTGGAATCTAGGCAACCCCTCTCAGACGAATTTGGTTTTCATCAGTCTCTGCTTAGGGCTACTTGAATAGGAAACAAACTGTATAGTTAGAACTTAGAACTACTTTATTTTGTCAAGTTTCAAGGAGCTAGCACAAACTGTGTTGGATTTAGAGTTCCAAATTCATCTATCAATATAGGAGAAAACAGAGTGAAACCTAAAAATTCAAACTGTTACTGCAGAGGAATGCTTCAAGCTATAAGAACGAAATTTGGTGAGTCAAGTGGGAATGGTGTACTGATCATTACCTCCAAGTATCATCAAGATTGGGTGAAATGGCATTTGCTGAGATTTCAGGAAACTCTTAGTTTTTTGGAAGCTAGGCAACCCCTTTCAGACGAATTTGGTTTTCATCAGTCTCTGCTTAGGGCTATTTGAATAGGAAACAAACAGTACAGACAGAACTTAGAACTGCTTTATTTTGTCAAGTTTCAAGGAGCTAGCAGAAACCGTGTTGGATTTAGAGTTCCAAATTCATCTATCAATATAGGAGAAAACAGAGTGAAACCTAAAAATTCAAACTGTTACTGCAGAGGAATGCTTCAAGCTATAAGAACGAAATTTGGTGAGTCAAGTGGGAATGGTGTACTGATCATTACCTCCAAGTATCATCAAGATTGGGTGAAATAACATTTGCTGAGATTTCAGGAAACTCGTAGTTTTTTGAAATCAAGGCAACCCCTTTCAGATGAATTTGGTTTTCATCAGTCTCTGCTTAGGGCTATTTGAATAGGAAAAAAAACAGTACAGACAGAACTTAGAACTACTTTATTGTGTCAAGTTTCAAGGAGCTAGCAGAAACCGTGTTGGATTTAGAGTTCCAAATTCATCTATCAATATAGGAGAAAACAGAGTGCAACCTAAAAATTCAAACTGTTACTGCAGAGGAATGCTTCAAGCTATAAGAACGAAATTTGGTGAGTCAAGTGGGAATGGTGTCCTGATCATTACCTCCAAGTATCATCAAGATTGGGTTAAATAACATTTGCTGAGATTTCAGGAAACTCGTAGTTTTTTGGAAGCTATGCAACCCCTTTCAGACCAAAGTGGTTTTTCTCAGGCTGTGCTTAGGGTTACTTGAATAGGAAACAAACTGTATAGTTAGAACTTAGAACGACTTTATTGTGTCAAGTTTCAAGGAGCTAGCACAAACCGTGTTGGATTAGAGTTCCAAATTCATCTATCAATATAGGAGAAAACAGAGTGAAACCTAAAAATTCAAACTGTTACTGCAGAGGAATGCTTCAAGCTATAAGAACGAAATTTGGTGAGTCAAGTGGGAATGGTGTACTGATCATTACCTCCAAGTATCATCAAGATTGGGTGAAATAACTTTTGCTGAGATTTCAGGAAACTCGTAGTTTTTTGGAAGCTAGGCAAGTCCTTTCAGACGAATTTGGTTTTCATCAGTCTCTGCTTGGGGCTACTGGAATAGGAAAGAAACAGTACAGACAGAACTTAGAACTGCTTTATTGTGTCAAGTTTCAAGGAGCTAGCACAGACCGTGTTGGATTTAGAGTTCCAAATTCATCTATCAATATAGGAGAAAACAGAGTGAAACTTAAAAATTCAAACTGTTACTGCAGAGGAATGCTTCAAGCTATAAGAACGAAATTTGGTGAGTCAAGTTGGAATGGTGTACTGATCATTACCTGCAAGTATCATCAAGATTGGGTGAAATGACATTTGCTGAGATTTCAGGAAACTCGTAGTTTTTTGGAAGCTAGGCAACCCCTTTCAGACGAATTTGGTTTTCATCAGTCTCTGCTTAGGGCTATTTGAATTAGAAACAAACAGTACAGACAGAACTTAGAACTGCTTTATTTTGTCAAGTTTCAAGGAGCTAGCAGAAACCGTGTTGGATTTAGAGTTCCAAATTCATCTATCAATATAGGAGAAAACAGAGTGAAACCTAAAAATTCAAACTGTTACTGCAGAGGAATGCTTCAAGCTATAAGAACGAAATTTGGTGAGTCAAGTGGGAATGGTGTCCTGATCATTACCTCCAAGAATCATCAAGATTGGGTGAAATAACATTTGCTGAGATTTCAGGAAACTCGTAGTTTTTTGGAAGCTAGGCAACCCCTTTCTGATGAAAGTGGTTTTTCTCAGGCTGTGCTTAGGGTTACTTGAATAGGAAACAAACTGTATAGTTAGAACTTAGAACGACTTTATTGTGTCAAGTTTCAAGGAGCTAGCACAAACCGTGTTGGATTTAGAGTTCCAAATTCACCTATCAATATAGGAGAAAACAGAGTGAAACCTAAAAATTCAAACTGTTACTGCAGAGGAATGCTTCAAGCTATAAGAACGAAATTTGGTGAGTCAAGTGGGAATGGTGTACTGATCATTACCTCCAAGTATCATCAAGATTGGGTGAAATAACATTTGCTGAGATTTCAGGAAACTCGTAGTTTTTTGGAAGCTAGGCAACCCCTTTCAGACCAATTTGGTTTTCATCAGTCTCTGCTTAGGGCTACTTGAATAGGAAACAAACTGTATAGTTAGAACTTAGAACTACTTTATTGTGTCAAGTTTCAAGGAGCTAGCACAAACCGTGTTGGATTTAGACTTCCAAATTCATCTATCAATATAGGAGAAAACAGAGTGAAACTTAAAAATTCAAACTGTTACTGCAGAGGAATGCTTCAAGCTATAAGAACGAAATTTGGTGAGTCAAGTTGGAATGGTGTACTGATCATTACCTACAAGTATCATCAAGATTGGGTGAAATGACATTTGCTGAGATTTCAGGAAACTCGTAGTTTTTTGGAAGCTAGGCAACCCCTTTCAGACGAATTTGGTTTTCATCAGTCTCTGCTTAGGGCTATTTGAATTAGAAACAAACAGTACAGACAGAACTTAGAACTGCTTTATTTTGTCAAGTTTCAAGGAGCTAGCAGAAACCGTGTTGGATTTAGAGTTCCAAATATATCTATCAATATAGGAGAAAACAGAGTGAAACCTAAAAATTCAAACTGTTACTGCAGAGGAATGCTTCAAGCTACAAGAACGAAATTTGGTGAGTCAAGTGGGAATGGTGTCCTGATCATTACCTCCAAGTATCATCAAGATTGGGTGAAATAACATTTGCTGAGATTTCAGGAAACTCGTAGTTTTTTGGAAGCTAGGCAACCCCTTTCTGATGAAAGTGGTTTTTCTCAGGCTGTGCTTCGGGTTACTTGAATAGGAAAAAAACTGTATAGTTAGAACTTAGAATGACTTTATTGTGTCAAGTTTCAAGGAGCTAGCACAAACCGTGTTGGATTTAGACTTCCAAATTCATCAATCAATATAGGAGAAAACAGAGTGAAACCTAAAAATTCAAACTGTTACTGCAGAGGAATGCTTCAAGGTATAAGAACGAAATTTGGTGAGTCCAGTGGGAATGGTGTACTGATTATTACCTCCAAGTATCATCAAGATTGGGTCAAATAACATTTGCTGAGATTTCAGGAAACTCGTAGTTTTTTGGAAGCTAGGCAACCCCTTTCTGATGAAAGTGGTTTTTCTCAGGCTGTGCTTAGGGTTACTTGAATAGGAAACAAACTCTATAGTTAGAACTTAGAACTACTTTATTGTGTCACGTTTCAAGGAGCTAGCACAAACCGTGTTGGATTTAGAGTTCCAAATTCATCTATCAATATAGGAGAAAACAGAGTGCAACCTAAAAATTCAAACTGTTACTGCAGAGGAATGCTTCAAGCTATAAGAACGAAATTTGGTGAGTCAAGTTGGAATGGTGTACTGATCATTAACTCCAAGTATCATCAAGATTGGGTGAAATAAACTTTGCTGAGATTTCAGGAAACTTGTAGTTTTTTGGAAGCTAGGCAACCCCTTTCAGATGAATTTGGTTTTCATCAGTCTCTGCTTGAGGCTACTGGAATAGGAAACAAACAGTACAGACAGAACTTAGAACTGCTTTATTGTGTCAAGTTTCAAGGAGCTAGCACAAACCGTGTTGGATTTAGACTTCCAAATTCATCTATCAATATAGGAGAAAACAGAGTGAAACCTAAAAATTCAAACTGTTACTGTAGAGGAATGCTTCAAGCTATAAGAACGAAATTTGGTGAGTCAAGTGGGAATGGTGTACTGATTATTACCTCCAAGTATCATCAAGATTGGGTCAAATAACATTTGCTGAGATTTCAGGAAACTCGTAGTTTTTTGGAAGCAAGGCAACCCCTTTCTGATGAAAGTGGTTTTTCTCAGGCTGTGCTTAGGGTTACTTGAATAGGAAACAAACTGTATAATTAGAACTTAGAACGACTTTATTGTGTCAAGTTTCAAGGAGCTAGCACAAACCGTGTTGGATTTAGAGTTCCAAATTCATCTATCAATATAGGAGAAAACAGAGTGAAACCTAAAAATTCAAACTGTTACTGCAGAGGAATGCTTCAAGCTATAAGAACGAAATTTGGTGAGTCAAGTGGGAATGGTGTACTGATCATTACCTCCAAGTATCATCAAGATTGGGTGAAATGACATTTGCTGAGATTTCAGGAAACTCGTAGTTTTTTGGAAGCTAGGCAACCCGTTTCAGAGGAATTTGGTTTTCATCAGTCTCTACTTAGGGCTATTTGAATTAGAAACAAACAGTACAGACAGAACTTAGAACTGCTTTATTTTGTCAAGTTTCAAGGAGCTAGCAGAAACCGTGTTGGATTTAGAGTTCCAAATTCATCTATCAATATAGGAGAAAACAGAGTGAAACCTAAAAATTCAAACTGTTACTGCAGAGGAATGCTTCAAGCTATAAGAACGAAATTTGGTGAGTCCAGTGGGAATGGTGTACTGATTATTACCTCCAAGTATCATCAAGATTGGGTCAAATAACATTTGCTGAGATTTCAGGAAACTCGTAGTTTTTTGGAAGCTAGGCAACCCCTTTCTGATGAAAGTGGTTTTTCTCAGGCTGTGCTTAGGGTTACTTGAATAGGAAACAAACTCTATAGTTAGAACTTAGAACTACTTTATTGTGTCACGTTTCAAGTAAATAGCACAAACCGTGTTGGATTTAGAGTTCCAAATTTATCTATCAATATAGGAGAAAACAGAGTGCAACCTAAAAATTCAAACTGTTACTGCAGAGGAATGCTTCAAGCTATAAGAACGAAATTTGGTGAGTCAAGTGGGAATGGTGTACTGATCATTAACTCCAAGTATCATCAAGATTGGGTGAAATAACCTTTGCTGAGATTTCAGGAAACTCGTAGTTTTTTGGAAGCTAGGCAACCCCTTTCAGAGGAATTTGGTTTTCATCAGTCTTTGCTTAGGGCTATTTGAATAGGAAACAAACAGTACAGACAGAACTTAGAACTGCTTTATTTTGTCAAGCTTCAAGGAGCTAGCACAAACCCTGTTGGATTTAGAGTTCCAAATTCATCTATCAATATAGGAGAAAACAGAGTGAAACCTAAAAATTCAAACTGTTACTGCAGAGGAATGCTTCAAGCTATAAGAACGAAATTTGGTGAGTCAAGTGGGAATGGTGTCCTGATCATTACCTCCAAGTATCATCAAGATTGGGTGAAATAACATTTGCTGAGATTTCAGGAAACTCGTAGTTTTTTGGAAGCTAGGCAACCCCTTTCTGATGAAAGTGGTTTTTCTCAGGCTGTGCTTAGGGTTACTTGAATAGGAAACAAACTGTATAGTAAGAACTTAGAACGACTTTATTGTGTCAAGTTTCAAGGAGCTAGCACAAACCGTGTTGGATTTAGAGTTCCAAATTCATCTATCAATATAGGAGAAAACAGAGTGAAACATAAAAATTCAAACTGTTACTGCAGAGGAATGCTTCAAGCTATAAGAACGAAATTTGGTGAATCAAGTGGGAATGGTGTACTGATCATTACCTCCAAGTATCATCAAGATTGGGTGAAATAACATTTGCTGAGATTTCAGGAAACTCGTAGTTTTTTGAAATCAAGGCAACCACTTTCAGACAAATTTGGTTTTCATCAGTCTCTGCTTAGGGCTACTTGAATAGGAAACAAACTGTATAGTTAGAACTTAGAACTACTTTATTGTGTCAAGTTTCAAGGAGCTAGCACAAACTGTGTTGGATTTAGAGTTCCAAATTCATCTATCAATATAGGAGAAAACAGAGTGAAACCTAAAAATTCAAACTGTTACTGCAGAGGAATGCTTCAAGCTATAAGAACAAAATTTGGTTAGCCAAGTGGGAATGGTGTACTGATCATTTCCTCCAAGTATCATCAAGATTGGGTGAAATAACATTTGCTGAGATTTCAGGAAACTCGTAGTTTTTTGGAAGCTAGGCAATCCCTTTCAGACGAATTTGGTTTTCATCAGTCTCTGCTTAGGGCTATTTGAATAGGAAACAAACAGTACAGACAGAACTTAGAACTGCTTTATTTTGTCAAGTTTCAAGGAGCTAGCACAAACCATGTTGGATTTAGAGTTCCAAATTCATCTATCAATATAGGAGAAAACAGAGTGAAACCTAAAAATTCAAACTGTTACTGCAGAGGAATGCTTCAAGCTATAAGAACGAAATTTGGTGAGTCAAGTGGGAATGGTGTACTGATCATTACCTCCAAGTATCATCAAGATTGGGTGAAACAACATTTGCTGAGATTTCAGGAAACTCGTAGTTTTTTGGAAGCTAGGCAACCCCTTTCAGATGAATTTGGTTTTCATCAGTCTCTGCTTAGGGCTACTTGAATAGGAAACAAACTGTATAGTTAGAACTTAGAACTACTTTATTGTGTCAAGTTTCAAGGAGCTAGCACAAACCGTGTTGGATTTAGACTTCCAAATTCATCTATCAATATAGGAGAAAACAGAGTGAAACCTAAAAATTCAAACTGTTACTGCAGAGGAATGCTTCAAGCTATAAGAACGAAATTTGGTGGGTCAAGTGGGAATGGTGTCCTGATCATTATCGCCAAGTATCATCAAGATTGGGTGAGATAACATTTGCTGAGATTTCAGGAAACTCGTAGTTTTTTGGAAGCTAGGCAACCCCTTTCAGACGAATTTGGTTTTCATCAGTCTGTGCTTGAGGCTACTGGAATAGGAAACAAACAGTACAGACAGAACTTAGAACTGCTTTATTTTGTCAAGCTTCAAGGAGCTAGCACAAATCCTGTTGGATTTAGAGTTCCAAATTCATCTATCAATATAGGAGAAAACAGAGTGAAACCTAAAAATTCAAACTGTTACTGCAGAGGAATGCTTCAAGCTATAAGAACGAAATTTGGTGAGTCAAGTGGGAATGGTGTCCTGATCATTACCTCCAAGTATCATCAAGATTGGGTGAAATAACATTTGCTGAGATTTCAGGAAACTCGTAGTTTTTTGGAAGCTAGGCAACCCCTTTCTGACGAAAGTGGTTTTTCTCAGGCTGTGCTTAGGGTTACTTGAATAGGAAACAAACTGTATAGTTAGAACTTAGAACGACTTTATTGTGTCAAGTTTCAAGGAGCTAGCACAAACCGTGTTGGATTTAGAGTTCCAAATTCATCTATCAATATAGGAGAAAACAGAGTGAAACCTAAAAATTCAAACTGTTACTGCAGAGGAATGCTTCAAGCTATAAGAACGAAATTTGGTGAGTCAAGTGGGAATGGTGTACTGATCATTACCTCCAAGTATCATCAAGATTGGGTGAAATGACATTTCCTGAGATTTCAGGAAACTCGTAGTTTTTTGAAATCAAGGCAACCCCTTTCAGATGAATTTGGTTTTCATCAGTCTCTGCTTAGGGCTATTTGAATAGGAAAAAAACAGTACAGACAGAACTTAGAACTGCTTTATTTTGTCAAGTTTCAAGGAGTTAGCACAAACCATGTTGGATTTAGAGTTCCAAATTCATCTATCAATATAGGAGAAAACAGAGTGAAACCTAAAAATTCAAACTGTTACTGCAGAGGAATGCTTCAAGGTATAAGAACGAAATTTGGTGAGTCAAGTGGGAATGTTGTACTGATCATTACCTCCAAGTATCATCAAGATTGGGTGAAATAACATTTGCTGAGATTTCAGGAAACTCGTAGTTTTTGGAAGCTAGGCAACCCCTTTCAGACCAATTTGGTTTTCATACGTCTCTGCTTAGGGCTACTTGAATAGGAAACAAACTGTATAGTTAGAACTTAGAACTACTTTATTGTGTCAAGTTTCAAGGAGCTAGCACAAACCGTGTTGGATTTAGAGTTCCAAATTCATCTATCAATATAGGAGAAAACAGAGTGCAACCTAAAAATTCAAACTGTTACTGCAGAGGAATGCTTCAAGGTATAAGAACGAAATGTGGTGAGTCAAGTGGGAATGGTGTACTGATCATTACCTACAAGTATCATCAAGATTGGGTGAAATGACATTTGCTGAGATTTCAGGAAACTCGTAGTTTTTTGGAAGCTAGGCAACCCCTTTCAGACGAATTTGGTTTTCATCAGTCTCTGCTTAGGGCTATTTGAATTAGAAACAAACAGTACAGACAGAACTTAGAACTGCTTTATTTTGTCAAGTTTCAAGGAGCTAGCAGAAACCGTTTTGGATTTAGAGTTCCAAATTCATCTATCAATATAGGAGAAAACAGAGTGAAACCTAAAAATTCAAACTGTTACTGCAGAGGAATGCTTCAAGGTATAAGAACGAAATTTGGTGAGTCAAGTGGGAATGGTGTCCTGATCATTACCTCCAAGTATCATCAAGATTGGGTGAAATAACATTTGCTGAGATTTCAGGAAACTCGTAGTTTTTTGGAAGCTAGGCAACCCCTTTCAGAGGAATTTGGTTTTCATCAGTCTCTGCTTAGGGCTACTTGAATAGGAAACAAACTGTATAGTTAGAACTTAGAACTACTTTATTGTGTCAAGTTTCAAGGAGCTAGCACAAACCGTGTTGGATTTAGAGTTCCAAATTCATCTATCAATATAGGAGAAAACAGAGTGAAACCTAAAAATTCAAACTGTTACTGCAGAGGAATGCTTCAAGCTATAAGAACGAAATTTGGTGAGTCAAGTGGGAATGGTGTACTGATCATTATCGCCAAGTATCATCAAGATTGGTTGAGATAACATTTGCTGAGATTTCAGGAAACTCGTAGTTTTTTGGAAGCTAGGCAACCCCTTTCAGACGAATTTGGTTTTCATCAGTCTATGCTTGAGGCTACTGGAATAGGAAACAAACAGTACCCACAGAACTTAGAACTGCTTTATTTTGTCAAGCTTCAAGGAGCTAGCACAAACCCTGTTGGATTTAGAGTTCCAAATTCATCTATCAATATAGGAGAAAACAGAGTGAAACCTAAAAATTCAAACTGTTACTGCAGAGGAATGCTTCAAGCTATAAGAACGAAATTTGGTGAGTCAAGTGGGAATGGTGTCCTGATCATTACCTCCAAGTATCATCAAGATTGGGTGAAATAACATTTGCTGAGATTTCAGGAAACTCGTAGTTTTTTGGAAGCTAGGCAACCCCTTTCTGATGAAAGTGGTTTTTCTCAGGCTGTGCTTAGGGTTACTTGAATGGGAAACAAACTGTATAGTTAGAACTTAGAACGACTTTATTGTGTCAAGTTTCAAGGAGCTAGCACAAACCGTGTTGGATTTAGACTTCCAAATTCATCTATCAATATAGGAGAAAACAGAGTGAAACCTAAAAATTCAAACTGTTACTGCAGAGGAATGATTCAAGCTATAAGAACGAAATTTGGTGAGTCAAGTGGGAATGGTGTACTGATCATTACATCCAAGTATCATCAAGATTGGGTGAAATAACATTTGCTGAGATTTCAGGAAACTCGTAGTTTTTTGAAATCAAGGCAACCACTTTCAGACAAATTTGGTTTTCATCAGTCTCTGCTTAGGGCTACTTGAATAGGAAACAAACTGTATTGTTAGAACTTAGAACTACTTTATTGTGTCAAGTTTCAAGGAGCTAGCATAAACTGTGTTGGATTTAGAGTTCCAAATTCATCTATCAATATAGGAGAAAACAGAGTGAAACCTAAAAATTCAAACTGTTACTGCAGAGGAATGCTTCAAGGTATAAGAACAAAATTTGGTGAGTCAAGTGGGAATGGTGTACTGATCATTACCTACAAGTATCATCAAGATTGGGTGAAATGACATTTGCTGAGATTTCAGGAAACTCATAGTTTTTTGGAAGCTAGGCAACCCCTTTCAGACGAATTTGGTTTTCATCAGTCTCTGCTTAGGGCTATTTGAATTAGAAACAAACAGTACAGACAGAACTTAGAACTGCTTTATTTTGTCAAGTTTCAAGGAGCTAGCAGAAACCGTGTTGGATTTAGAGTTCCAAATTCATCTATCAATATAGGAGAAAACAGAGTGAAACCTAAAAATTCAAACTGTTACTGCAGAGGAATGCTTCAAGCTATAAGAACGAAATTTGGTGAGTCAAGTGGGAATGGTGTCCTGATCATTACCTCCAAGTACCAACAAGATTGGGTGAAATAAAATTTGCTGAGATTTCAGGAAACTCGTAGTTTTTTGGAAGCTAGGCAACCCCTTTCTGGTGAAAGTGGTTTTTCTCAGGCTGTGCTTAGGGTTACTTGAATAGGAAAAAAACTGTATAGTTAGAACTTAGAATGACTTTATTGTGTCAAGTTTCAAGGAGCTAGCACAAACCGTGTTGGATTTAGAGTTCCAAATACATCTATCAATATAGGAGAAAACAGAGTGAAACCTAAAAATTCAAACTGTTACTGCAGAGGAATGCTTCAAGGTATAAGAACGAAATTTGGTGAGTCAAGTGGGAATGGTGTACTGATTATTACCTCCAAGTATCATCAAGATTGGGTCAAATAACATTTGCTGAGATTTCAGGAAACTCGTAGTTTTTTGGAAGCTAGGCAACCCCTTTCTGATGAAAGTGGTTTTTCTCAGGCTGTGCTTAGGGTTACTTGAATAGGAAACAAACTCTATAGTTAGAACTTAGAACTACTTTATTGTGTCACGTTTCAAGGAGCTAGCACAAACCGTGTTGGATTTAGAGTTCCAAATTTATCTATCAATATAGGAGAAAACAGAGTGCAACCTAAAAATTCAAACTGTTACTGCAGAGGAATGCTTCAAGCTATAAGAACGAAATTTGGTGAGTCAAGTGGGAATGGTGTACTGATCATTAACTCCAAGTATCATCAAGATTGGGTGAAATAACATTTGCTGAGATTTCAGGAAACTCGTAGTTTTTTGAAATCAAGGCAACCCCTTTCAGAAGAATTTGGTTTTCATCAGTCTCTGCTTAGGGCTATTTGAATAGGAAAAAAAAAAACAGTACAGACAGAACTTAGAACTGCTTTATTTTGTCAAGTTTCAAGGAGCTAGCACAAACCATGTTGGATTTAGAGTTCCAAATTCATCTATCAATATAGGAGAAAACAGAGTGAAACCTAAAAATTCAAACTGTTACTGCAGAGGAATGCTTCAAGCTATAAGAACGAAATTTGGTGAGTCAAGTGGGAATGGTGTACTGATCATTACCTCCAAGTATCATCAAGATTGGGTGAAATAACATTTGCTGAGATTTCAGGAAACTCGTAGTTTTTTGGAAGCTAGGCAACCCCTTTCAGACCAATTTGGTTTTCATCAGTCTCTGCTTAGGGCTACTTGAATAGGAAACAAACTGTATAGTTAGAACTTAGAACTACTTTATTGTGTCAAGTTTCAAGGAGCTAGCACAAACCGTGTTGGATTTAGAGTTCCAAATTCATCTATCAATATAGGAGAAAACAGAGTGAAACCTAAAAATTCAAACTGTTACTGCAGAGGAATGCTTCAAGCTATAAGAACGAAATTTGGTGAGTCAAGTGGGAATGGTGTCCTGATCATTATCGCCAAGTATCATCAAGATTGGGTGAGATAACATTTGCTGAGATTTCAGGAAACTCGTAGTTTTTTGGAAGCTAGGCAACCCCTTTCAGACCTATTTGGTTTTCATCAGTCTCTGCTTAGGGCTACTTGAATAGGAAACAAACTGTATAGTTAGAACTTAGAACTACTTTATTGTGTCAAGTTTCAAGGAGCTAGCACAAACCGTGTTGGATTTAGAGTTCCAAATTCATCTATCAATATAGGAGAAAACAGAGTGAAACCTAAAAATTCAAACTGTTACTGCAGAGGAATGCTTCAAGCTATAAGAACGAAATTTGGTGAGTCAAGTGGGAATGGTGTACTGATCATTACCTCCCAGTATCATCAAGATTGGGTGAAATGACATTTGCTGAGATTTCAGGAAACTCGTAGTTTTTTGGAAGCTAGGCAACCCCTTTCAGACGAATTTGGTTTTCATCAGTCTCTGCTTTGGGCTATTTGAATTAGAAACAAACAGTACAGACAGAACTTAGAACTGCTCTATTTTATCAAGTTTCAAGGAGCTAGCAGAAACCGTGTTGGATTTAGAGTTCCAAATTCATCTATCAATATAGGAGAAAACAGAGTGAAACCTAAAAATTCAAACTGTTACTGCAGAGGAATGCTTCAAGCTATAAGAACGAAATTTGGTGAGTCAAGTGGGAATGGTGTCCTGATCATTACCTCCAAGTATCATCAAGATTGGGTGAAATAACATTTGCTGAGATTGCAGGAAACTCGTAGTTTTTTGGAAGCTAGGCAACCCCTTTCTGACGAAAGTGGTTTTTCTCAGGCTGTGCTTAGGGTTACTTGAATAGGAAACAAACTGTATAGTTAGAACTTAGAACTACTTTATTGTGTCAAGTTTCAAGGAGCTAGCACAAACCGTGTTGGATTTAGAGTTCCAAATTCATCTATCAATATAGGAGAAAACAGAGTGAAACCTAAAAATTCAAACTGTTACTGCAGAGGAATGCTTCAAGCTATAAGAACGAAATTTGGTGAGTCAAGTGGGAATGGTGTACTGATCATTACCTCCAAGTATCATCAAGATTGGGTGAAATGACATTTGCTGAGATTTCAGGAAACTCGTAGTTTTTTGGAAGCTAGGCAACCCCTTTCAGACGAATTTGGTTTTCATCAGTCTCTGCTTAGGGCTATTTGAATAGGAAACAAACAGTACAGACAGAACTTAGAACTGCTTTATTTTGTCAAGTTTCAAGGAGCTAGCAGAAACCGTGTTGGATTTAGAGTTACAAATTCATCTATCAATATAGGAGAAAACAGAGTAAAACCTAAAAATTCAAACTGTTACTGTAGAGGAATGCTTCAAGCTATAAGAACGAAATTTGGTGAGTCAAGTGGGAATGGTGTCCTGATCATTACCTCCAAGTATCATCAAGATTGGGTGAAATAACATTTGCTGAGATTTCAGGAAACTCGTAGTTTTTTGGAAGCTAGGCAACCCCTTTCTGATGAAAGTGGTTTTTCTCAGGCTGTGCTTAGGGTTACTTGAATAGGAAACAAACTCTATAGTTAGAACTTAGAACTACTTTATTGTGTCACGTTTCAAGGAGCTAGCACAAACCGTGTTGGATTTAGAGTTCCAAATTTATCTATCAATATAAGAGAAAACAGAGTGCAACCTAAAAATTCAAACTGTTACTGCAGAGGAATGCTTCAAGCTATAAGAACGAAATTTGGTGAGTCAAGTGGGAATGGTGTACTGATCATTAACTCCAAGTATCATCAAGATTGGGTGAAATAACATTTGCTGAGATTTCAGGAAACTCGTAGTTTTTTGAAATCAAGGCAACCCCTTTCAGAAGAATTTGGTTTTCATCAGTCTCTGCTTAGGGCTATTTGAATAGGAAAAAAAAAACAGTACAGACAGAACTTAGAACTGCTTTATTTTGTCAAGTTTCAAGGAGCTAGCACAAACCATGTTGGATTTAGAGTTCCAAATTCATCTATCAATATAGGAGAAAACAGAGTGAAACCTAAAAATTCAAACTGTTACTGCAGAGGAATGCTTCAAGCTATAAGAACGAAATTTGGTGAGTCAAGTGGGAATCGTGTACTGATCATTACCTCCAAGTATCATCAAGATTGGGTGAAATAACATTTGCTGAGATTTCAGGAAACTCGTAGTTTTTTGGAAGCTAGGCAACCCCTTTCAGACCAATTTGGTTTTCATCAGTCTCTGCTTAGGGCTACTTGAATAGGAAACAAACTGTATAGTTAGAACTTAGAACTACTTTATTGTGTCAAGTTTCAAGGAGCTAGCACAAACCGTGTTGGATTTAGAGTTCCAAATTCATCTATCAATATAGGAGAAAACAGAGTGAAACCTAAAAATTCAAACTGTTACTGCAGAGGAATGCTTCAAGCTATAAGAACGAAATTTGGTGAGTCAAGTGGGAATGGTGTCCTGATCATTATCGCCAAGTATCATGAAGATTGGGTGAGATAACATTTGCTGAGATTTCAGGAAACTCGTAGTTTTTTGGAAGCTAGGCAACCCCTTTCTGATGAAAGTGGTTTTCATCAGTCTCTGCTTAGGGCTACTTGAATAGGAAACAAACTGTATAGTTAGAACTTAGAACGACTTTATTGTGTCAAGTTTCAAGGAGCTAGCACAAACCGTGTTGGATTTAGAGTTACAAATTCATCTATCAATATAGGAGAAAACAGAGTGAAACCTAAAAATTCAAACTGTTACTGCAGAGGAATGCTTCAAGCTATAAGAACGAAATTTGGTGAGTCAAGTGGGAATGGTGTACTGATCATTACCTCCAAGTATCATCAAGATTGGGTGAAATGACATTTGCTGAGATTTCAGGAAACTCGTAGTTTTTTGGAAGCTAGGCAACCCCTTTCAGACGAATTTGGTTTTCATCAGTCTCTGCTTAGGGCTATTTGAATAGGAAACAAACAGTACAGACAGAACTTAGAACTGCTTTATTTTGTCAAGTTTCAAGGAGCTAGCAGAAACCGTGTTGGATTTAGAGTTACAAATTCATCTATCAATATAGGAGAAAACAGAGTAAAACCTAAAAATTCAAACTGTTACTGTAGAGGAATGCTTCAAGCTATAAGAACGAAATTTGGTGAGTCAAGTGGGAATGGTGTCCTGATCATTACCTCCAAGTATCATCAAGATTGGGTGAAATAACATTTGCTGAGATTTCAGGAAACTCGTAGTTTTTTGGAAGCTAGGCAACCACTTTCTGATGAAAGTGGTTTTTCTCAGGCTGTGCTTAGGGTTACTTGAATAGGAAACAAACTCTATAGTTAGAATTTAGAATGACTTTATTGTGTCAAGTTTCAAGGAGCTAGCAGAAACCGTGTTGGATTTAGACTTCCAAATTCATCTATCAATATAGGAGAAAACAGAGTGCAACCTAAAAATTCAAACTGTTACTGCAGAGGAATGCTTCAAGCTATAAGAACGAAATTTGGTGAGTCAAGTGGGAATGGTGTACTGATCATTACCTCCAAGTATCATCAAGATTGGGTGAAATAACATTTGCTGAGATTTCAGGAAACTCGTAGTTTTTTGAAATCAAGGCAACCCCTTTCAGAAGAATTTGGTTTTCATCAGTCTCTGCTTAGGGCTATTTGAATAGGAAAAAAAAAACAGTACAGACAGAACTTAGAACTGCTTTATTTTGTCAAGTTTCAAGGAGCTAGCACAAACCATGTTGGATTTAGAGTTCCAAATTCATCTATCAATATAGGAGAAAACAGAGTGAAACCTAAAAATTCAAACTGTTACTGCAGAGGAATGCTTCAAGCTATAAGAACGAAATTTGGTGAGTCAAGTGGGAATCGTGTACTGATCATTACCTCCAAGTATCATCAAGATTGGGTGAGATAACATTTGCTGAGATTTCAGGAAACTCGTAGTTTTTTGGAAGCTAGGCAACCCCTTTCAGACCAATTTGGTTTTCATCAGTCTCTGCTTAGGGCTACTTGAATAGGAAACAAACTGTATAGTTAGAACTTAGAACTACTTTATTGTGTCAAGTTTCAAGGAGCTAGCACAAACCGTGTTGGATTTAGAGTTCCAAATTCATCTATCAATATAGGAGAAAACAGAGTGAAACCTAAAAATTCAAACTGTTACTGCAGAGGAATGCTTCAAGGTATAAGAACGAAATTTGGTGAGTCAAGTGGGAATGGTGTCCTGATCATTATCGCCAAGTATCATGAAGATTGGGTGAGATAACATTTGCTGAGATTTCAGGAAACTCGTAGTTTTTTGGAAGCTAGGCAACCCCTTTCAGACCAATTTGGTTTTCATCAGTCTCTGCTTAGGGCTACTTGAATAGGAAACAAACTGTATAGTTAGAACTTAGAACTACTTTATTGTGTCAAGTTTCAAGGAGCTAGCACAAACCGTGTTGGATTTAGAGTTCCAAATTCATCTATCAATATAGGAGAAAACAGAGTGAAACCTAAAAATTCAAACTGTTACTGCAGAGGAATGCTTCAAGCTATAAGAACGAAATTTGGTGAGTCAAGTGGGAATGGTGTACTGATCATTACCTCCAAGTATCATCAAGATTGGGTGAAATGACATTTGCTGAGATTTCAGGAAACTCGTAGTTTTTTGGAAGCTAGGCAACCCCTTTCAGACGAATTTGGTTTTCATCAGTCTCTGCTTTGGGCTATTTGAATTAGAAACAAACAGTACAGACAGAACTTAGAACTGCTCTATTTTATCAAGTTTCAAGGAGCTAGCAGAAACCGTGTTGGATTTAGAGTTCCAAATTCATCTATCAATATAGGAGAAAACAGAGTGAAACCTAAAAATTCAAAGTGTTACTGCAGAGGAATGCTTCAAGCTATAAGAACGAAATTTGGTGAGTCAAGTGGGAATGGTGTCCTGATCATTACCTCCAAGTATCATCAAGATTGGGTGAAATAACATTTGCTGAGATTGCAGGAAACTCGTAGTTTTTTTGGAAGCTAGGCAACCCCTTTCTGACGAAAGTGGTTTTTCTCAGGCTGTGCTTAGGGTTACTTGAATAGGAAACAAACTGTATAGTTAGAACTTAGAACGACTTTATTGTGTCAAGTTTCAAGGAGCTAGCACAAACCGTGTTGGATTTAGAGTTACAAATTCATCTATCAATATAGGAGAAAACAGAGTGAAACCTAAAAATTCAAACTGTTACTGCAGAGGAATGCTTCAAGCTATAAGAACGAAATTTGGTGAGTCAAGTGGGAATGGTGTACTGATCATTACCTCCAAGTATCATCAAGATTGGGTGAAATGACATTTGCTGCGATTTCAGGAAACTCGTAGTTTTTTGGAAGCTAGGCAACCCCTTTCAGACGAATTTGGTTTTCATCAGTCTCTGCTTAGGGCTATTTGAATAGGAAACAAACAGTACAGACAGAACTTAGAACTGCTTTATTTTGTCAAGTTTCAAGGAGCTAGCAGAAACCGTGTTGGATTTAGAGTTACAAATTCATCTATCAATATAGGAGAAAACAGAGTAAAACCTAAAAATTCAAACTGTTACTGTAGAGGAATGCTTCAAGCTATAAGAACGAAATTTGGTGAGTCAAGTGGGAATGGTGTCCTGATCATTACCTCCAAGTATCATCAAGATTGGGTGAAATAACATTTGCTGAAATTTCAGGAAACTCGTAGTTTTTTGGAAGCTAGGCAACCCCTTTCTGATGAAAGTGGTTTTTCTCAGGCTGTGCTTAGGGTTACTTGAATAGGAAACAAACTCTATAGTTAGAACTTAGAATGACTTTATTGTGTCAAGTTTCAAGGAGCTAGCACAAACCGTGTTGGATTTAGACTTCCAAATTCATCTATCAATGTAGGAGAAAACAGAGTGAAACCTAAAAATTCAAACTGTTACTGCAGAGGAATGCTTCAAGGTATAAGAACGAAATTTGGTAAGTCAAGTGGGAATGGTGTACTGATTATTACCTCCAAGTATCATCAAGATTGGGTCAAATAACATTTGCTGAGATTTCAAGAAACTCGTAGTTTTTTGGAAGCTAGGCAACCCCTTTCTGATGAAAGTGGTTTTTCTCAGGCTGTGCTTAGGGTTACTTGAATAGGAAACAAACTCTATAGTTAGAACTTAGAACTACTTTATTTTGTCACGTTTCAAGGAGCTAGCACAAACCGTGTTGGATTTAGAGTTCCAAATTTATCTATCAATATAGGAGAAAACAGAGTGCAACCTAAAAATTCAAACTGTTACTGCAGAGGAATGCTTCAAGCTATAAGAACGAAATTTGGTGAGTCAAGTGGGAATGGTGTACTGATCATTAACTCCAAGTATCATCAAGATTGGGTGAAATAACATTTGCTGAGATTTCAGGAAACTCGTAGTTTTTTGGAAGCTAGGCAACCCCTTTCAGACCAATTTGGTTTTCATCAGTCTCTGCTTAGGGCTACTTGAATAGGAAACAAACTGTATAGTTAGAACTTAGAACTACTTTATTGTGTCAAGTTTCAAGGAGCTAGCACAAACCGTGTTGGATTTAGAGTTCCAAATTCATCTATCAATATAGGAGAAAACAGAGTGAAACCTAAAAATTCAAACTGTTACTGCAGAGGAATGCTTCAAGCTATAAGAACGAAATTTGGTGAGTCAAGTGGGAATGGTGTCCTGATCATTATCGCCAAGTATCATCAAGATTGGGTGAGATAACATTTGCTGAGATTTCAGGAAACTCGTAGTTTTTTGGAAGCTAGGCAACCCCTTTCAGAGGAATTTGGTTTTCATCAGTCTCTGCTTAGGGCTACTTGAATAGGAAACAAACTGTATAGTTAGAACTTAGAACTACTTTATTGTGTCAAGTTTCAAGGAGCTAGCACAAACCGTGTTGGATTTAGAGTTCCAAATTCATCTATCAATATAGGAGAAAACAGAGTGAAACCTAAAAATTCAAACTGTTACTGCAGAGGAATGCTTCAAGCTATAAGAACGAAATTTGGTGAGTCAAGTGGGAATGGTGTCCTGATCATTATCGCCAAGTATCATCAAGATTGGGTGAGATAACATTTGCTGAGATTTCAGGAAACTCATAGTTTTTTGGAAGCTAGGCAACCCCTTTCAGACGAATTTGGTTTTCATCAGTCTGTGCTTGAGGCTACTGGAATAGGAAACAAACAGTACCGACAGAACTTAGAACTGCTTTGTTTTGTCAAGCTTCAAGGAGCTAGCACAAACCCTGTTGGATTTAGAGTTCCAAATTCATCTATCAATATAGGAGAAAACAGAGTGAAACCTAAAAATTCAAACTGTTACTGCAGAGGAATGCTTCAAGCTATAAGAACGAAATTTGGTGAGTCAAGTGGGAATGGTGTCCTGATCATTACCTCCAAGTATCATCAAGATTGGGTAAAATAACATTTACTGAGATTTCAGGAAACTCGTAGTTTTTTGAAATCAAGGCAACCCCTTTCTGATGAAAGTGGTTTTTCTCAGGCTGTGCTTAGGGTTACTTGAATAGGAAACAAACTGTATAGTTAGAACTTAGAACGACTTTATTGTGTCAAGTTTCAAGGAGCTAGCACAAACCGTGTTGGATTTAGACTTCCAAATTCATCTATCAATATAGGAGAAAACAGAGTGAAACCTAAAAATTCAAACTGTTACTGCACAGGAATGCTTCAAGCTATAAGAACGAAATTTGGTGAGTCAAGTGGGAATGGTGTACTGATCATTACCTCCAAGTATCATCAAGATTGGGTGAAATAACATTTGCTGAGATTTCAGGAAACTCGTAGTTTTTTGAAATCAAGGCAACCACTTTCAGACAAATTTGGTTTTCATCAGTCTCTGCTTAGGGCTACTTGAATAGGAAACAAACTGTATAGTTAGAACTTAGAACTACTTTATTGTGTCAAGTTTCAAGGAGCTAGCACAAACTGTGTTGGATTTAGAGTTCCAAATTCATCTCTCAATATAGGAGAAAACAGAGTGAAACCTAAAAATTCAAACTGTTACTGCAAAGGAATGCTTCAAGCTATAAGAACGAAATTTGGTTAGCCAAGTGGGAATGGTGTACTGATCATTTCCTCCAAGTATCATCAAGATTGGGTGAAATAACATTTGCTGAGATTTCAGGAAACTCATAGTTTTTTGGAAGCTAGGCAACCCCTTTCAGACGAATTTGGTTTTCATCAGTCTGTGCTTGAGGCTACTGGAATAGGAAACAAACAGTACCGACAGAACTTAGAACTGCTTTATTTTGTCAAGCTTCAAGGAGCTAGCACAAACCCTGTTGGATTTAGAGTTCCAAATTCATCTATCAATATAGGAGAAAACAGAGTGAAACCTAAAAATTCAAACTGTTACTGCAGAGGAATGCTTCAAGCTATAAGAACGAAATTTGGTGAGTCAAGTGGGAATGGTGTCCTGATCATTACCTCCAAGGATCATCAAGATTGGGTGAAATAACATTTGCTGAGATTTCAGGAAACTCGTAGTTTTTTGGAAGCTAGGCAACCCCTTTCTGATGAAAGTGGTTTTTCTCAGGCTGTGCTTAGGGTTACTTGAATGGGAAACAAACTGTATAGTTAGAACTTAGAACGACTTTATTGTGTCAAGTTTCAAGGAGCTAGCACAAACCGTGTTGGATTTAGACTTCCAAATTCATCTATCAATATAGGAGAAAACAGAGTGAAACCTAAAAATTCAAACTGTTACTGCAGAGGAATGCTTCAAGCTATAAGAACGAAATTTGGTGAGTCAAGTGGGAATGGTGTACTGATCATTACCTCCAAGTATCATCAAGATTGGGTGAAATGACATTTGCTGAGATTTCAGGAAACTCGTAGTTTTTTGGAAGCTAGGCAACCCCTTTCAGACGAATTTGGTTTTCATCAGTCTCTGCTTAGGGCTATTTGAATAGGAAACAAACAGTACAGACAGAACTTAGAACTGCTTTATTTTGTCAAGTTTCAAGGAGCTAGCAGAAACCGTGTTGGATTTAGAGTTACAAATTCATCTATCAATATAGGAGAAAACAGAGTAAAACCTAAAAATTCAAACTGTTACTGTAGAGGAATGCTTCAAGCTATAAGAACGAAATTTGGTGAGTCAAGTGGGAATGGTGTCCTGATCATTACCTCCAAGTATCATCAAGATTGGGTGAAATAACATTTGCTGAGATTTCAGGAAACTCGTAGTTTTTTGGAAGCTAGGCAACCCCTTTCTGATGAAAGTGGTTTTTCTCAGGCTGTGCTTAGGGTTACTTGAATTAGAAACAAACAGTACAGACAGAACTTAGAACTGCTTTATTTTGTCAAGTTTCAAGGAGCTAGCAGAAACCGTGTTGGATTTAGAGTTCCAAATTCATCTATCAATATAGGAGAAAACAGAGTGAAACCTAAAAATTCAAACTGTTACTGCAGAGGAATGCTTCAAGCTATAAGAACGAAATTTGGTGAGTCAAGTGGGAATGGTGTACTGATCATTAACTCCAAGTATCATCAAGATTGGGTGAAATAACATTTGCTGAGATTTCAGGAAACTCATAGTTTTTTGAAATCAAGGCAACCCCTTTCAGAAGAATTTGGTTTTCATCAGTCTCTGCTTAGGGCTATTTGAATAGGAAAAAAAAAACAGTACAGACAGAACTTAGAACTGCTTTATTTTGTCAAGTTTCAAGGAGCTAGCACAAACCATGTTGGATTTAGAGTTCCAAATTCATCTATCAATATAGGAGAAAACAGAGTGAAACCTAAAAATTCAAACTGTTACTGCAGAGGAATGCTTCAAGCTATAAGAACGAAATTTGGTGAGTCAAGTGGGAATGGTGTACTGATCATTACCTCCAAGTATCATCAAGATTGGGTGAAATAACATTTGCTGAGATTTCAGGAAACTCGTAGTTTTTTGGAAGCTAGGCAACCCCTTTCAGACGAATTTGGTTTTCATCAGTCTCTGCTTAGGGCTACTTGAATAGGAAACAAACTGTATAGTTAGAACTTAGAACTACTTTATTGTGTCAAGTTTCAAGGAGCTAGCACAAACCGTGTTGGATTTAGAGTTCCAAATTCATCTATCAATATAGGAGAAAACAGAGTGAAACCTAAAAATTCAAACTGTTACTGCAGAGGAATGCTTCAAGCTATAAGAACGAAATTTGGTGAGTCAAGTGGGAATGGTGTCCTGATCATTATCGCCAAGTATCATGAAGATTGGGTGAGATAACATTTGCTGAGATTTCAGGAAACTCGTAGTTTTTTGGAAGCTAGGCAACCCCTTTCAGACCAATTTGGTTTTCATCAGTCTCTGCTTAGGGCTACTTGAATAGGAAACAAACTGTATAGTTAGAACTTAGAACTACTTTATTGTGTCAAGTTTCAAGGAGCTAGCACAAACCGTGTTGGATTTAGAGTTCCAAATTCATCTATCAATATAGGAGAAAACAGAGTGAAACCTAAAAATTCAAACTGTTACTGCAGAGGAATGCTTCAAGCTATAAGAACGAAATTTGGTGAGTCAAGTGGGAATGGTGTACTGATCATTACCTCCAAGTATCATCAAGATTGGGTGAAATGACATTTGCTGAGATTTCAGGAAACTCGTAGTTTTTTGGAAGCTAGGCAACCCCTTTCAGACGAATTTGGTTTTCATCAGTCTCTGCTTTGGGCTATTTGAATTAGAAACAAACAGTACAGACAGAACTTAGAACTGCTCTATTTTATCAAGTTTCAAGGAGCTAGCAGAAACCGTGTTGGATTTAGAGTTCCAAATTCATCTATCAATATAGGAGAAAACAGAGTGAAACCTAAAAATTCAAACTGTTACTGCAGAGGAATGCTTCAAGCTATAAGAACGAAATTTGGTGAGTCAAGTGGGAATGGTGTCCTGATCATTACCTCCAAGTATCATCAAGATTGGGTGAAATAACATTTGCTGAGATTGCAGGAAACTCGTAGTTTTTTTGGAAGCTAGGCAACCCCTTTCTGATGAAAGTGGTTTTTCTCAGGCTGTGCTTAGGGTTACTTGAATAGGAAACAAACTGTATAGTTAGAACTTAGAACGACTTTATTGTGTCAAGTTTCAAGGAGCTAGCACAAACCGTGTTGGATTTAGAGTTACAAATTCATCTATCAATATAGGAGAAAACAGAGTGAAACCTAAAAATTCAAACTGTTACTGCAGAGGAATGCTTCAAGCTATAAGAACGAAATTTGGTGAGTCAAGTGGGAATGGTGTACTGATCATTACCTCCAAGTATCATCAAGATTGGGTGAAATGACATTTGCTGCGATTTCAGGAAACTCGTAGTTTTTTGGAAGCTAGGCAACCCCTTTCAGACGAATTTGGTTTTCATCAGTCTCTGCTTAGGGCTATTTGAATAGGAAACAAACAGTACAGACAGAACTTAGAACTGCTTTATTTTGTCAAGTTTCAAGGAGCTAGCAGAAACCGTGTTGGATTTAGAGTTACAAATTCATCTATCAATATAGGAGAAAACAGAGTAAAACCTAAAAATTCAAACTGTTACTGTAGAGGAATGCTTCAAGCTATAAGAACGAAATTTGGTGAGTCAAGTGGGAATGGTGTCCTGATCATTACCTCCAAGTATCATCAAGATTGGGTGAAATAACATTTGCTGAAATTTCAGGAAACTCGTAGTTTTTTGGAAGCTAGGCAACCCCTTTCTGATGAAAGTGGTTTTTCTCAGGCTATGCTTAGGGTTACTTGAATAGGAAACAAACTCTATAGTTAGAACTTAGAATGACTTTATTGTGTCAAGTTTCAAGGAGCTAGCACAAACCGTGTTGGATTTAGACTTCCAAATTCATCTATCAATGTAGGAGAAAACAGAGTGAAACCTAAAAATTCAAACTGTTACTGCAGAGGAATGCTTCAAGGTATAAGAACGAAATTTGGTGAGTCAAGTGGGAATGGTGTACTGATTATTACCTCCAAGTATCATCAAGATTGGGTCAAATAACATTTGCTGAGATTTCAAGAAACTCGTAGTTTTTTGGAAGCTAGGCAACCCCTTTCTGATGAAAGTGGTTTTTCTCAGGCTGTGCTTAGGGTTACTTGAATAGGAAACAAACTCTATAGTTAGAACTTAGAACTACTTTATTGTGTCACGTTTCAAGGAGCTAGCACAAACCGTGTTGGATTTAGAGTTCCAAATTTATCTATCAATATAGGAGAAAACAGAGTGCAACCTAATAATTCAAACTGTTACTGCAGAGGAATGCTTCAAGCTATAAGAACGAAATTTGGTGAGTCAAGTGGGAATGGTGTACTGATCATTAACTCCAAGTATCATCAAGATTGGGTGAAATAACATTTGCTGAGATTTCAGGAAACTCGTAGTTTTTTGGAAGCTAGGCAACCCCTTTCAGAGGAATTTGGTTTTCATCAGTCTCTGCTTAGGGCTACTTGAATAGGAAACAAACTGTATAGTTAGAACTTAGAACTACTTTATTGTGTCAAGTTTCAAGGAGCTAGCACAAACCGTGTTGGATTTAGAGTTCCAAATTCATCTATCAATATAGGAGAAAACAGAGTGAAACCTAAAAATTCAAACTGTTACTGCAGAGGAATGCTTCAAGCTATAAGAACGAAATTTGGTGAGTCAAGTGGGAATGGTGTCCTGATCATTATCGCCAAGTATCATCAAGATTGGGTGAGATAACATTTGCTGAGATTTCAGGAAACTCGTAGTTTTTTGGAAGCTAGGCAACCCCTTTCAGAGGAATTTGGTTTTCATCAGTCTCTGCTTAGGGCTACTTGAATAGGAAACAAACTGTATAGTTAGAACTTAGAACTACTTTATTGTGTCAAGTTTCAAGGAGCTAGCACAAACCGTGTTGGATTTAGAGTTCCAAATTCATCTATCAATATAGGAGAAAACAGAGTGAAACCTAAAAATTCAAACTGTTACTGCAGAGGAATGCTTCAAGCTATAAGAACGAAATTTGGTGAGTCAAGTGGGAATGGTGTCCTGATCATTATCGCCAAGTATCATCAAGATTGGGTGAGATAACATTTGCTGAGATTTCAGGAAACTCATAGTTTTTTGGAAGCTAGGCAACCCCTTTCAGACGAATTTGGTTTTCATCAGTCTGTGCTTGAGGCTACTGGAATAGGAAACAAACAGTACCGACAGAACTTAGAACTGCTTTGTTTTGTCAAGCTTCAAGGAGCTAGCACAAACCCTGTTGGATTTAGAGTTCCAAATTCATCTATCAATATAGGAGAAAACAGAGTGAAACCTAAAAATTCAAACTGTTACTGCAGAGGAATGCTTCAAGCTATAAGAACGAAATTTGGTGAGTCAAGTGGGAATGGTGTCCTGATCATTACCTCCAAGTATCATCAAGATTGGGTAAAATAACATTTACTGAGATTTCAGGAAACTCGTAGTTTTTTGAAATCAAGGCAACCCCTTTCTGATGAAAGTGATTTTTCTCAGGCTGTGCTTAGGGTTACTTGAATAGGAAACAAACTGTATAGTTAGAACTTAGAACGACTTTATTGTGTCAAGTTTCAAGGAGCTAGCACAAACCGTGTTGGATTTAGACTTCCAAATTCATCTATCAATATAGGAGAAAACAGAGTGAAACCTAAAAATTCAAACTGTTACTGCACAGGAATGCTTCAAGCTATAAGAACGAAATTTGGTGAGTCAAGTGGGAATGGTGTACTGATCATTACCTCCAAGTATCATCAAGATTGGGTGAAATAACATTTGCTGAGATTTCAGGAAACTCGTAGTTTTTTGGAAGCTAGGCAACCACTTTCAGACAAATTTGGTTTTCATCAGTCTCTGCTTAGGGCTACTTGAATAGCAAACAAACTGTATAGTTAGAACTTAGAACTACTTTATTGTGTCAAGTTTCAAGGAGCTAGCACAAACTGTGTTGGATTTAGAGTTCCAAATTCATCTCTCAATATAGGAGAAAACAGAGTGAAACCTAAAAATTCAAACTGTTACTGCAAAGGAATGCTTCAAGCTATAAGAACGAAATTTGGTTAGCCAAGTGGGAATGGTGTACTGATCATTTCCTCCAAGTATCATCAAGATTGGGTGAAATAACATTTGCTGAGATTTCAGGAAACTCGTAGTTTTTTGGAAGCTAGGCAACCCCTTTCAGACGAATTTGGTTTTCATCAGTCTGTGCTTGAGGCTACTGGAATAGGAAACAAACAGTACCGACAGAACTTAGAACTGCTTTATTTTGTCAAGCTTCAAGGAGCTAGCACAAACCCTGTTGGATTTAGAGTTCCAAATTCATCTATCAATATAGGAGAAAACAGAGTGAAACCTAAAAATTCAAACTGTTACTGCAGAGGAATGCTTCAAGCTATAAGAACGAAATTTGGTGAGTCAAGTGGGAATGGTGTCCTGATCATTACCTCCAAGTATCATCAAGATTGGGTGAAATAACATTTGCTGAGATTTCAGGAAACTCGTAGTTTTTTGGAAGCTAGGCAACCCCTTTCTGATGAAAGTGGTTTTTCTCAGGCTGTGCTTAGGGTTACTTGAATGGGAAACAAACTGTATAGTTAGAACTTAGAACGACTTTATTGTGTCAAGTTTCAAGGAGCTAGCACAAACCGTGTTGGATTTAGACTTCCAAATTCATCTATCAATATAGGAGAAAACAGAGTGAAACCTAAAAATTCAAACTGTTACTGCAGAGGAATGATTCAAGCTATAAGAACGAAATTTGGTGAGTCAAGTGGGAATGGTGTACTGATCATTACCTCCAAGTATCATCAAGATTGGGTGAAATAACATTTGCTGAGATTTCAGGAAACTCGTAGTTTTTTGAAATCAAGGCAACCACTTTCAGACTAATTTGGTTTTCATCAGTCTCTGCTTAGGGCTACTTGAATAGGAAACAAACTGTATAGTTAGAACTTAGAACTACTTTATTGTGTCAAGTTTCAAGGAGCTAGCACAAACTGTGTTGGATTTAGAGTTCCAAATTCATCTATCAATATAGGAGAAAACAGAGTGAAACCTAAAAATTCAAACTGTTACTGCAGAGGAATGCTTCAAGGTATAAGAACAAAATTTGGTGAGTCAAGTGGGAATGGTGTACTGATCATTACCTACAAGTATCATCAAGATTGGGTGAAATGACATTTGCTGAGATTTCAGGAAACTCATAGTTTTTTGGAAGCTAGGCAACCCCTTTCAGACGAATTTGGTTTTCATCAGTCTCTGCTTAGGGCTATTTGAATTAGAAACAAACAGTACAGACAGAACTTAGAACTGCTTTATTTTGTCAAGTTTCAAGGAGCTAGCAGAAACCGTGTTGGATTTAGAGTTCCAAATTCATCTATCAATATAGGAGAAAACAGAGTGAAACCTAAAAATTCAAACTGTTACTGCAGAGGAATGCTTCAAGCTATAAGAACGAAATTTGGTGAGTCAAGTGGGAATGGTGTCCTGATCATTACCTCCAAGTATCAACAAGATTGGGTGAAATAAAATTTGCTGAGATTTCAGGAAACTCGTAGTTTTTTGGAAGCTAGGCAACCCCTTTCTGGTGAAAGTGGTTTTTCTCAGGCTGTGCTTAGGGTTACTTGAATAGGAAAAAAACTGTATAGTTAGAACTTAGAATGACTTTATTGTGTCAAGTTTCAAGGAGCTAGCACAAACCGTGTTGGATTTAGAGTTCCAAATTCATCTATCAATATACGAGAAAACAGAGTGAAACCTAAAAATTCAAACTGTTACTGCAGAGGAATGCTTCAAGGTATAAGAACGAAATTTGGTGAGTCAAGTGGGAATGGTGTACTGATTATTACCTCCAAGTATCATCAAGATTGGGTCAAATAACATTTGCTGAGATTTCAGGAAACTCGTAGTTTTTTGGAAGCTAGGCAACCCCTTTCTGATGAAAGTGGTTTTTCTCAGGCTGTGCTTAGGGTTACTTGAATAGGAAACAAACTCTATAGTTAGAACTTAGAACTACTTTATTGTGTCACGTTTCAAGGAGCTAGCACAAACCGTGTTGGATTTAGAGTTCCAAATTTATCTATCAATATAGGAGAAAACAGAGTGCAACCTAAAAATTCAAACTGTTACTGCAGAGGAATGCTTCAAGCTATAAGAACGAAATTTGGTGAGTCAAGTGGGAATGGTGTACTGATCATTAACTCCAAGTATCATAGAGATTGGGTGAAATAACATTTGCTGAGATTTCAGGAAACTCGTAGTTTTTTGAAATCAAGGCAACCCCTTTCAGAAGAATTTGGTTTTCATCAGTCTCTGCTTAGGGCTATTTGAATAGGAAAAAAAAAAACAGTACAGACAGAACTTAGAACTGCTTTATTTTGTCAAGTTTCAAGGAGCTAGCACAAACCATGTTGGATTTAGAGTTCCAAATTCATCTATCAATATAGGAGAAAACAGAGTGAAACCTAAAAATTCAAACTGTTACTGCAGAGGAATGCTTCAAGCTATAAGAACGAAATTTGGTGAGTCAAGTGGGAATGGTGTACTGATCATTACCTCCAAGTATCATCAAGATTGGGTGAAATAACATTTGCTGAGATTTCAGGAAACTCGTAGTTTTTTGGAAGCTAGGCAACCCCTTTCAGACGAATTTGGTTTTCATCAGTCTCTGCTTTGGGCTATTTGAATTAGAAACAAACAGTACAGACAGAACTTAGAACTGCTCTATTTTATCAAGTTTCAAGGAGCTAGCAGAAACCGTGTTGGATTTAGAGTTCCAAATTCATCTATCAATATAGGAGAAAACAGAGTGAAACCTAAAAATTCAAACTGTTACTGCAGAGGAATGCTTCAAGCTATAAGAACGAAATTTGGTGAGTCAAGTGGGAATGGTGTCCTGATCATTACCTCCAAGTATCATCAAGATTGCGTGAAATAACATTTGCTGAGATTGCAGGAAACTCGTAGTTTTTTGGAAGCTAGGCAACCCCTTTCTGACGAAAGTGGTTTTTCTCAGGCTGTGCTTAGGGTTACTTGAATAGGAAACAAACTGTATAGTTAGAACTTAGAACGACTTTATTGTGTCAAGTTTCAAGGAGCTAGCACAAACCGTGTTGGATTTAGAGTTACAAATTCATCTATCAATATAGGAGAAAACAGAGTGAAACCTAAAAATTCAAACTGTTACTGCAGAGGAATGCTTCAAGCTATAAGAACGAAATTTGGTGAGTCAAGTGGGAATGGTGTACTGATCATTACCTCCAAGTATCATCAAGATTGGGTGAAATGACATTTGCTGAGATTTCAGGAAACTCGTAGTTTTTTGGAAGCTAGGCAACCCCTTTCAGAGGAATTTGGTTTTCATCAGTCTCTGCTTAGGGCTATTTGAATAGGAAACAAACAGTACAGACAGAACTTAGAACTGCTTTATTTTGTCAAGTTTCAAGGAGCTAGCAGAAACCATGTTGGATTTAGAGTTACAAATTCATCTATCAATATAGGAGAAAACAGAGTAAAACCTAAAAATTCAAACTGTTACTGTAGAGGAATGCTTCAAGCTATAAGAATGAAATTTGGTGAGTCAAGTGGGAATGGTGTCCTGATCATTACCTCCAAGTATCATCAAGATTGGGTGAAATAACATTTGCTGAGATTTCAGGAAACTCGTAGTTTTTTGGAAGCTAGGCAACCCCTTTCTGATGAAAGTGGTTTTTCTCAGGCTGTGCTTAGGGTTACTTGAATAGGAAACAAACTCTATAGTTAGAACTTAGAATGACTTTATTGTGTCAAGTTTCAAGGAGCTAGCACAAACCGTGTTGGATTTAGACTTCCAAATTCATCTATCAATATAGGAGAAAACAGAGTGAAACCTAAAAATTCAAACTGTTACTGCAGAGGAATGCTTCAAGGTATAAGAACGAAATTTGGTGAGTCAAGTGGGAATGGTGTACTGATTATTACCTCCAAGTATCATCAAGATTGGGTCAAATAACATTTGCTAAGATTTCAGGAAACTCGTAGTTTTTTGGAAGCTAGGCAACCCCTTTCTGATGAAAGTGGTTTTTCTCAGGCTGTGCTTAGGGTTACTTGAATAGGAAACAAACTCTATAGTTAGAACTTAGAACTACTTTATTGTGTCACGTTTCAAGGAGCTAGCACAAACCGTGTTGGATTTAGAGTTCCAAATTTATCTATCAATATAGGAGAAAACAGAGTGCAACATAAAAATTCAAACTGTTACTGCAGAGGAATGCTTCAAGCTATAAGAACGAAATTTGGTGAGTCAAGTGGGAATGGTGTACTGATCATTTCCTCCAAGTATCATCAAGATTGGGTGAAATAACATTTGCTGAGATTTCAGGAAACTCGTAGTTTTTTGGAAGCTAGGCAACCCCTTTCAGACCAATTTGGTTTTCATCAGTCTCTGCTTAGGGCTACTTGAATAGGAAACAAACTGTATAGTTAGAACTTAGAACTACTTTATTGTGTCAAGTTTCAAGGAGCTAGCACAAACCGTGTTGGATTTAGAGTTCCAAATTCATCTATCAATATAGGAGAAAACAGAGTGAAACCTAAAAATTCAAACTGTTACTGCAGAGGAATGCTTCAAGCTATAAGAACGAAATTTGGTGAGTCAAGTGGGAATGGTGTCCTGATCATTATCGCCAAGTATCATCAAGATTGGGTGAGATAACATTTGCTGAGATTTCAGGAAACTCGTAGTTTTTTGGAAGCTAGGCAACCCCTTTCAGAGGAATTTGGTTTTCATCAGTCTCTGCTTAGGGCTACTTGAATAGGAAACAAACTGTAAAGTTAGAACTTAGAACTACTTTATTGTGTCAAGTTTCAAGGAGCTAGCACAAACCGTGTTGGATTTAGAGTTCCAAATTCATCTATCAATATAGGAGAAAACAGAGTGAAACCTAAAAATTCAAACTGTTACTGCAGAGGAATGCTTCAAGCTATAAGAACGAAATTTGGTGAGTCAAGTGGGAATGGTGTCCTGATCATTATCGCCAAGTATCATCAAGATTGGGTGAGATAACATTTGCTGAGATTTCAGGAAACTCATAGTTTTTTGGAAGCTAGGCAACCCCTTTCAGACGAATTTGGTTTTCATCAGTCTGTGCTTGAGGCTACTGGAATAGGAAACAAACAGTACAGACAGAACTTAGAACTGCTTTATTTTGTCAAGCTTCAAGGAGCTAGCACAAACCCTGTTGGATTTAGAGTTCCAAATTCATCTATCAATATAGGAGAAAACAGAGTGAAACCTAAAAATTCAAACTGTTACTGCAGAGGAATGCTTCAAGCTATAAGAACGAAATTTGGTGAGTCAAGTGGGAATGGTGTACTGATCATTACCTCCAAGTATCATCAAGATTGGGTGAAATGACATTGGTGAGATTTCAGGAAACTCGTAGTTTTTTGGAAGCTAGGCAACCACTTTCAGACAAATTTGGTTTTCATCAGTCTCTGCTTAGGGCTACTTGAATAGGAAACAAACTGTATAGTTAGAACTTAGAACTACTTTATTGTGTCAAGTTTCAAGGAGCTAGCACAAACTGTGTTGGATTTTGAGTTCCAAATTCATCTATCAATATAGGAGAAAACAGAGTGAAACCTAAAAATTCAAACTGTTACTGCAAAGGAATGCTTCAAGCTATAAGAACGAAATTTGGTTAGCCAAGTGGGAATGGTGTACTGATCATTTCCTCCAAGTATCATCAAGATTGGGTGAAATAACATTTGCTGAGATTTCAGGAAACTCGTAGTTTTTTGGAAGCTAGGCAATCCCTTTCAGACGAATTTGGTTTTCATCAGTCTCTGCTTAGGGCTATTTGAATAGGAAACAAACAGTACAGACAGAACTTAGAACTGCTTTATTTTGTCAAGTTTCAAGGAGCTAGCACAAACCATGTTGGATTTAGAGTTCCAAATTCATCTATCAATATAGGAGAAAACAGAGTGAAACCTAAAAATTCAAACTGTTACTGCAGAGGAATGCTTCAAGCTATAAGAACGAAATTTGGTGAGTCAAGTGGGAATGGTGTACTGATCATTACCTCCAAGTATCATCAAGATTGGGTGAAATGACATTTGCTGAGATTTCAGGAAACTCGTAGTTTTTTGGAAGCTAGGCAACCACTTTCAGACAAATTTGGTTTTCATCAGTCTCTGCTTAGGGCTATTTGAATAGGAAACAAACAGTACAGACAGAACTTAGAACTGCTTTATTTTGTCAAGTTTCAAGGAGCTAGCACAAACCATGTTGGATTTAGAGTTCCAAATTCATCTATCAATATAGGAGAAAACAGAGTGAAACCTAAAAATTCAAACTGTTACTGCAGAGGAATGCTTCAAGCTATAAGAACGAAATTTGGTGAGTCAAGTGGGAATGGTGTACTGATCATTACCTCCAAGTATCATCAAGATTGGGTGAAACAACATTTGCTGAGATTTCAGGAAACTCGTAGTTTTTTGGAAGCTAGGCAACCCCTTTCTGATGAAAGTGGTTTTTCTCAGGCTGTGCTTAGGGTTACTTGAATAGGAAACAAACTGTATAGTTAGAACTTAGAACGACTTTATTGTGTCAAGTTTCAAGGAGCTAGCACAAACCGTGTTGGATTTAGAGTTCCAAATTCATCTATCAATATAGGAGAAAACAGAGTGAAACCTAAAAATTCAAACTGTTACTGCAGAGGAATGCTTCAAGCTATAAGAACGAAATTTGGTGAGTCAAGTGGGAATGGTGTCCTGATCATTATCGCCAAGTATCATCAAGATTGGGTGAGATAACATTTGCTGAGATTTCAGGAAACTCATAGTTTTTTGGAAGCTAGGCAACCCCTTTCAGAGGAATTTGGTTTTCATCAGTCTCTGCTTAGGGCTACTTGAATAGGAAACAAACTGTATAGTTAGAACTTAGAACTACTTTATTGTGTCAAGTTTCAAGGAGCTAGCACAAACCGTGTTGGATTTAGAGTTCCAAATTCATCTATCAATATAGGAGAAAACAGAGTGAAACCTAAAAATTCAAACTGTTACTGCAGAGGAATGCTTCAAGCTATAAGAACGAAATTTGGTGAGTCAAGTGGGAATGGTGTACTGATCATTACCTCCAAGTATCATCAAGATTGGGTGAAATAACATTTGCTGAGATTTCAGGAAACTCGTAGTTTTTTGAAATCAAGGCAACCCCTTTCAGATGAATTTGGTTTTCATCAGTCTCTGCTTAGGGCTATTTGAATAGGAAAAAAACAGTACAGACAGAACTTAGAACTGCTTTATTTTGTCAAGTTTCAAGGAGCTAGCACAAACCATGTTGCATTTAGAGTTCCAAATTCATCTATCAATATAGGAGAAAACAGAGTGAAACCTAAAAATTCAAACTGTTACTGCAGAGGAATGCTTCAAGCTATAAGAACGAAATTTGGTGAGTCAAGTGGGAATGGTGTACTGATCATTACCTCCAAGTATCATCAAGATTGGGTGAAATGACATTTGCTGAGATTTCAGTAAACTCGTAGTTTTTTGGAAGCTAGGCAACCCCTTTCAGACCAATTTGGTTTTCATCAGTCTCTGCTTAGGGCTACTTGAATAGGAAACAAACTGTATAGTTAGAACTTAGAACTACTTTATTGTGTCAAGTTTCAAGGAGCTAGCACAAACCGTGTTGGATTTAGAGTTCCAAATTCATCTATCAATATAGGAGAAAACAGAGTGAAACCTAAAAATTCAAACTGTTACTGCAGAGGAATGCTTCAAGCTATAAGAACGAAATTTGGTGAGTCAAGTGGGAATGGTGTACTGATCATTACCTACAAGTATCATCAAGATTGGGTGAAATGACATTTGCTGAGATTTCAGGAAACTCGTAGTTTTTTGGAAGCTAGGCAACCCCTTTCAGACGAATTTGGTTTTCATCAGTCTCTGCTTAGGGCTATTTGAATTAGAAACAAACAGTACAGACAGAACTTAGAACTGCTTTATTTTGTCAAGTTTCAAGGAGCTAGCAGAAACCGTGTTGGATTTAGAGTTCCAAATTCATCTATCAATATAGGAGAAAACAGAGTGAAACCTAAAAATTCAAACTGTTACTGCAGAGGAATGCTTCAAGGTATAAGAACGAAATTTGGTGAGTCAAGTGGGAATGGTGTCCTGATCATTACCTCCAAGTATCATCAAGATTGGGTGAAATAACATTTGCTGAGATTTCAGGAAACTCGTAGTTTTTTGGAAGCTAGGCAACCCCTTTCAGAGGAATTTGGTTTTCATCAGTCTCTGCTTAGGGCTACTTGAATAGGAAACAAACTGTATAGTTAGAACTTAGAACTACTTTATTGTGTCAAGTTTCAAGGAGCTAGCACAAACCGTGTTGGATTTAGAGTTCCAAATTCATCTATCAATATAGGAGAAAACAGAGTGAAACCTAAAAATTCAAACTGTTACTGCAGAGGAATGCTTCAAGCTATAAGAACGAAATTTGGTGAGTCAAGTGGGAATGGTGTCCTGATCATTATCGCCAAGTATCATCAAGATTGGTTGAGATAACATTTGCTGAGATTTCAGGAAACTCGTAGTTTTTTGGAAGCTAGGCAACCCCTTTCAGACGAATTTGGTTTTCATCAGTCTGTGCTTGAGGCTACTGGAATAGGAAACAAACAGTACCGACAGAACTTAGAACTGCTTTATTTTGTCAAGCTTCAAGGAGCTAGCACAAACCCTGTTGGATTTAGAGTTCCAAATTCATCTATCAATATAGGAGAAAACAGAGTGAAACCTAAAAATTCAAACTGTTACTGCAGAGGAATGCTTCAAGCTATAAGAACGAAATTTGGTGAGTCAAGTGGGAATGGTGTCCTGATCATTACCTCCAAGTATCATCAAGATTGGGTGAAATAACATTTGCTGAGATTTCAGGAAACTCGTAGTTTTTTGGAAGCTAGGCAACCCCTTTCTGATGAAAGTGGTTTTTCTCAGGCTGTGCTTAGGGTTACTTGAATGGGAAACAAACTGTATAGTTAGAACTTAGAACGACTTTATTGTGTCAAGTTTCAAGGAGCTAGCACAAACCGTGTTGGATTTAGACTTCCAAATTCATCTATCAATATAGGAGAAAACAGAGTGAAACCTAAAAATTCAAACTGTTACTGCAGAGGAATGATTCAAGCTATAAGAACGAAATTTGGTGAGTCAAGTGGGAATGGTGTACTGATCATTACCTCCAAGTATCATCAAGATTGGGTGAAATAACATTTGCTGAGATTTCAGGAAACTCGTAGTTTTTTGAAATCAAGGCAACCCCTTTCAGACCAATTTGGTTTTCATCAGTCTCTGCTTAGGGCTACTTGAATAGGAAACAAACTGTATACTTCGAACTTAGAACTACTTTATTGTGTCAAGTTTCAAGGAGCTAGCATAAACTGTTTTGGATTTAGAGTTCCAAATTAATCTATCAATATAGGAGAAAACAGAGTGAAACCTAAAAATTCAAACTGTTACTGCAGAGGAATGCTTCAAGCTATAAGAACGAAATTTGGTTTGCCAAGTGGGAATGGTGTACTGATCATTTCCTCCAAGTATCATCAAGATTGGGTGAAATAACATTTGCTGAGATTTCAGGAAACTCGTAGTTTTTTGGAAGCTAGGCAATCCCTTTCAGACGAATTTGGTTTTCATCAGTCTCTGCTTAGGACTATTTGAATAGGAAACAAACAGTACAGACAGAACTTAGAACTGCTTTATTTTGTCAAGTTTCAAGGAGCTAGCACAAACCATGTTGGATTTAGAGTTCCAAATTCATCTATCAATATAGGAGAAAACAGAGTGAAACCTAAAAATTCAAACTGTTACTGCAGAGGAATGCTTCAAGGTATAAGAACAAAATTTGGTGAGTCAAGTGGGAATGGTGTACTGATCATTACCTCCAAGTATCATCAAGATTGGGTGAAACAACATTTGCTGAGATTTCAGGAAACTCGTAGTTTTTTGGAAGCTAGGCAACCCCTTTCTGATGAAAGTGGTTTTTCTCAGGCTGTGCTTAGGGTTACTTGAATAGGAAACAAACTGTATAGTTAGAACTTAGAACGACTTTATTGTGTCAAGTTTCAAGGAGCTAGCACAAACCGTGTTGGATTTAGAGTTCCAAATTCATCTATCAATATAGGAGAAAACAGAGTGAAACCTAAAAATTCAAACTGTTACTGCAGAGGAATGCTTCAAGGTATAAGAACGAAATTTGGTGAGTCAAGTGGGAATGGTGTCCTGATCATTACCTCCAAGTATCATCAAGATTGGGTGAAATAACATTTGCTGAGATTGCAGGAAACTCGTAGTTTTTTGGAAGCTAGGCAACCCCTTTCAGAGGAATTTGGTTTTCATCAGTCTCTGCTTAGGGCTACTTGAATAGGAAACAAACTGTATAGTTAGAACTTAGAACTACTTTATTGTGTCAAGTTTCAAGGAGCTAGCACAAACCGTGTTGGATTTAGAGTTCCAAATTCATCTATCAATATAGGAGAAAACAGAGTGAAACCTAAAAATTCAAACTGTTACTGCAGAGGAATGCTTCAAGGTATAAGAACGAAATTTGGTGAGTCAAGTGGGAATGGTGTCCTGATCATTACCTCCAAGTATCAACAAGATTGGGTGAAATAAAATTTGCTGAGATTTCAGGAAACTCGTAGTTTTTTGGAAGCTAGGCAACCCCTTTCAGACGAATTTGGTTTTCATCAGTCTGTGCTTGAGGCTACTGGAATAGGAAACAAACAGTACCGACAGAACTTAGAACTGCTTTTTTTTGTCAAGCTTCAAGGAGCTAGCACAAACCCTGTTGGATTTAGAGTTCCAAATTCATCTATCAATATAGGAGAAAACAGAGTGAAACCTAAAAATTCAAACTGTTACTGCAGAGGAATGCTTCAAGCTATAAGAACGAAATTTGGTTAGCCAAGTGGGAATGGTGTACTGATCATTTCCTCCAAGTATCATCAAGATTGGGTGAAATAACATTTGCTGAGATTTCAGGAAACTCGTAGTTTTTTGGAAGCTAGGCAATCCCTTTCAGACGAATTTGGTTTTCATCAGTCTCTGCTTAGGGCTATTTGAATAGGAAACAAACAGTACAGACAGAACTTAGAACTGCTTTATTTTGTCAAGTTTCAAGGAGCTAGCACAAACCATGTTGGATTTAGAGTTCCAAATTCATCTATCAATATAGGAGAAAACAGAGTGAAACCTAAAAATTCAAACTGTTACTGCAGAGGAATGCTTCAAGCTATAAGAACGAAATTTGGTGAGTCAAGTGGGAATGGTGTACTGATCATTACCTCCAAGTATCATCAAGATTGGGTGAAACAACATTTGCTGAGATTTCAGGAAACTCGTAGTTGTTTGGAAGCTAGGCAACCCATTTCTGATGAAAGTGGTTTTTCTCAGGCTGTGCTTAGGGTTACTTGAATAGGAAACAAACTGTATAGTTAGAACTTAGAACGACTTTATTGTGTCAAGTTTCAAGGAGCTAGCACAAACCGTGTTGGATTTAGAGTTCCAAATTCATCTATCAATATAGGAGAAAACAGAGTGAAACCTAAAAATTCAAACTGTTACTGCAGAGGAATGCTTCAAGCTATAAGAACGAAATTTGGTGAGTCAAGTGGGAATGGTGTACTGATCATTACCTCCAAGTATCATCAAGATTGGGTGAAATGACATTTCCTGAGATTTCAGGAAACTCATAGTTTTTTGAAATCAAGGCAACCCCTTTCAGATGAATTTGGTTTTCATCAGTCTCTGCTTAGGGCTATTTGAATAGGAAAAAAACAGTACAGACAGAACTTAGAACTGCTTTATTTTGTCAAGTTTCAAGGAGTTAGCACAAACCATGTTGGATTTAGAGTTCCAAATTCATCTATCAATATAGGAGAAAACAGAGTGAAACCTAAAAATTCAAACTGTTACTGCAGAGGAATGCTTCACGCTATAAGAACGAAATTTGGTGAGTCAAGTGGTAATGGTGTACTGATCATTACCTCCAAGTATCATCAAGATTGGGTGAAATAACATTTGCTGAGATTTCAGGAAACTCGTAGTTTTTGGAAGCTAGGCAACCCCTTTCAGACCAATTTGGTTTTCATCAGTCTCTGCTTAGGGCTACTTGAATAGGAAACAAACTGTATAGTTAGAACTTAGAACTACTTTATTGCGTCAAGTTTCAAGGAGCTAGCACAAACCGTGTTGGATTTAGAGTTCCAAATTCAACTATCAATATAGGAGAAAACAGAGTGCAACCTAAAAATTCAAACTGTTACTGCAGAGGAATGCTTCAAGCTATAAGAACAAAATTTGGTGAGTCAAGTGGGAATGGTGTACTGATCATTACCTACAAGTATCATCAAGATTGGGTGAAATGACATTTGCTGAGATTTCAGGAAACTCGTAGTTTTTTGGAAGCTAGGCAACCCCTTTCAGACGAATTTGGTTTTCATCAGTCTCTGCTTAGGGCTATTTGAATTAGAAACAAACAGTACAGACAGAACTTAGAACTGCTTTATTTTGTCAAGTTTCAAGGAGCTAGCAGAAACCGTGTTGGATTTAGAGTTCCAAATTCATCTATCAATATAGGAGAAAACAGAGTGAAACCTAAAAATTCAAACTGTTACTGCAGAGGAATGCTTCAAGGTATAAGAACGAAATTTGGTGAGTCAAGTGGGAATGGTGTCCTGATCATTACCTCCAAGTATCATCAAGATTGGGTGAAATAACATTTGCTGAGATTTCAGGAAACTCGTAGTTTTTTGGAAGCTAGGCAACCCCTTTCAGAGGAATTTGGTTTTCATCAGTCTCTGCTTAGGGCTACTTGAATAGGAAACAAACTGTATAGTTAGAACTTAGAATGACTTTATTGTGTCAAGTTTCAAGGAGCTAGCACAAACCGTGTTGGATTTAGAGTTCCAAATTCATCTATCAATATAGGAGAAAACAGAGTGAAACCTAAAAATTCAAACTGTTACTGCAGAGGAATGCTTCAAGCTATAAGAACGAAATTTGGTGAGTCAAGTGGGAATGGTGTCCTGATCATTATCGCCAAGTATCATCAAGATTGGTTGAGATAACATTTGCTGAGATTTCAGGAAACTCGTAGTTTTTTGGAAGCTAGGCAACCCCTTTCAGACGAATTTGGTTTTCATCAGTCTGTGCTTGAGGCTACTGGAATAGGAAACAAACAGTACCGACAGAACTTAGAACTGCTTTATTTTGTCAAGCTTCAAGGAGCTAGCACAAACCGTGTTGGATTTAGAGTTCCAAATTCATCTATCAATATAGGAGAAAACAGAGTGAAACCTAAAAATTCAAACTGTTACTGCAGAGGAATGCTTCAAGCTATAAGAACGAAATTTGGTGAGTCAAGTGGGAATGGTGTCCTGATCATTACCTCCAAGTATCATCAAGATTGGGTGAAATAACATTTGCTGAGATTTCAGGAAACTCGTAGTTTTTTGGAAGCTAGGCAACCCCTTTCTGATGAAAGTGGTTTTTCTCAGGCTGTGCTTAGGGTTACTTGAATGGGAAACAAACTGTACAGTTAGAACTTAGAACGACTTTATTGTGTCAAGTTTCAAGGAGCTAGCACAAACCGTGTTGGATTTAGACTTCCAAATTCATCTATCAATATAGGAGAAAACAGAGTGAAACCTAAAAATTCAAACTGTTACTGCAGAGGAATGATTCAAGCTATAAGAACGAAATTTGGTGAGTCAAGTGGTAATGGTGTCCTGATCATTACCTCCAAGTATCATCAAGATTGGGTGAAATAACATTTGCTGAGATTTCAGGAAACTCGTAGTTTTTTGGAAGCTAGGCAACCCCTTTCTGATGAAAGTGGTTTTTCTCAGGCTGTGCTTAGGGTTACTTGAATGGGAAACAAACTGTATAGTTAGAACTTAGAACGACTTTATTGTGTCAAGTTTCAAGGAGCTAGCACAAACCGTGTTGGATTTAGACTTCCAAATTCATCTATCAATATAGGAGAAAACAGAGTGAAACCTAAAAATTCAAACTGTTACTGCAGAGGAATGATTCAAGCTATAAGAACGAAATTTGGTGAGTCAAGTGGGAATGGTGTACTGATCATTACCTCCAAGTATCATCAAGATTGGGTGAAATAGCATTTGCTGAGATTTCAGGAAACTCGTAGTTTTTTGAAATCAAGGCAACCACTTTCAGACATATTTGGTTTTCATCAGTCTCTGCTTAGGGCTACTTGAATAGGAAACAAACTGTATAGTTAGAACTTAGAACTACTTTATTGTGTCAAGTTTCAAGGAGCTAGCATAAACTGTGTTGGATTTAGAGTTCCAAATTCATCTATCAATATAGGAGAAAACAGAGTGAAACCTAAAAATTCAAACTGTTACTGCAGAGGAATGCTTCAAGCTATAAGAACGAAATTTGGTGAGTCAAGTGGGAATGGTGTACTGATCATTTCCTCCAAGTATCATCAAGATTGGGTGAAATAACATTTGCTGAGATTTCAGGAAACTCGTAGTTTTTTGGAAGCTAGGCAACCCCTTTCAGACGAATTTGGTTTTCATCAGTCTCTGCTTAGGGCTATTTGAATTAGAAACAAACAGTACAGACAGAACTTAGAACTGCTTTATTTTGTCAAGTTTCAAGGAGCTAGCAGAAACCGTGTTGGATTTAGAGTTACAAATTCATCTATCAATATAGGAGAAAACAGAGTAAAACCTAAAAATTCAAACTGTTACTGTAGAGGAATGCTTCAAGCTATAAGAACGAAATTTGGTGAGTCAAGTGGGAATGGTGTCCTGATCATTACCTCCAAGTATCATCAAGATTGGGTGAAATAACATTTGCTGAGATTTCAGGAAACTCGTAGTTTTTTGGAAGCTAGGCAACCCCTTTCTGATGAAAGTGGTTTTTCTCAGGCTGTGCTTAGGGTTACTTGAATAGGAAACAAACTCTATAGTTAGAACTTAGAATGACTTTATTGTGTCAAGTTTCAAGGAGCTAGCACAAACCGTGTTGGATTTAGACTTCCAAATTCATCTATCAATATAGGAGAAAACAGAGTGAAACCTAAAAATTCAAACTGTTACTGCAGAGGAATGCTTCAAGGTATAAGAACGAAATTTGGTGAGTCAAGTGGGAATGGTGTACTGATTATTACCTCCAAGTATCATCAAGATTGGGTCAAATAACATTTGCTGAGATTTCAGGAAACTCATAGTTTTTTGGAAGCTAGGCAACCCCTTTCTGATGAAAGTGGTTTTTCTCAGGCTGTGCTTAGGGTTACTTGAATAGGAAACAAACTCTATAGTTAGAACTTAGAACTACTTTATTGTGTCACATTTCAAGGAGCTAGCACAAACCGTGTTGGATTTAGAGTTCCAAATTTATCTATCAATATAGGAGAAAACAGAGTGAAACCTAAAAATTCAAACTGTTACTGCAGAGGAATGCTTCAAGCTATAAGAACGAAATTTGGTGAGTCAAGTGGGAATGGTGTACTGATCATTACCTCCAAGTATCATCAAGATTGGGTGAAATAACATTTGCTGAGATTTCAGGAAACTCGTAGTTTTTTGGAAGCTAGGCAACCCCTTTCAGACGAATTTGGTTTTCATCAGTCTGTGCTTGAGGCTACTGGAATAGGAAACAAACAGTACCGACAGAACTTAGAACTGCTTTATTTTGTCAAGCTTCAAGGAGCTAGCACAAACCGTGTTGGATTTAGAGTTCCAAATTCATCTATCAATATAGGAGAAAACAGAGTGAAACCTAAAAATTCAAACTGTTACTGCAGAGGAATGCTTCAAGCTATAAGAACGAAATTTGGTGAGTCAAGTGGGAATGGTGTCCTGATCATTACCTCCAAGTATCATCAAGATTGGGTGAAATAACATTTGCTGAGATTTCAGGAAACTCGTAGTTTTTTGGAAGCTAGGCAACCCCTTTCTGATGAAAGTGGTTTTTCTCAGGCTGTGCTTAGGGTTACTTGAATGGGAAACAAACTGTATAGTTAGAACTTAGAACGACTTTATTGTGTCAAGTTTCAAGGAGCTAGCACAAACCGTGTTGGATTTAGACTTCCAAATTCATCTATCAATATAGGAGAAAACAGAGTGAAACCTAAAAATTCAAACTGTTACTGCAGAGGAATGATTCAAGCTATAAGAACGAAATTTGGTGAGTCAAGTGGGAATGGTGTCCTGATCATTACCTCCAAGTATCATCAAGATTGGGTGAAATAACATTTGCTGAGATTTCAGGAAACTCGTAGTTTTTTGGAAGCTAGGCAACCCCTTTCTGATGAAAGTGGTTTTTCTCAGGCTGTGCTTAGGGTTACTTGAATGGGAAACAAACTGTATAGTTAGAACTTAGAACGACTTTATTGTGTCAAGTTTCAAGGAGCTAGCACAAACCGTGTTGGATTTAGACTTCCAAATTCATCTATCAATATAGGAGAAAACAGAGTGAAACCTAAAAATTCAAACTGTTACTGCAGAGGAATGATTCAAGCTATAAGAACGAAATTTGGTGAGTCAAGTGGGAATGGTGTACTGATCATTACCTCCAAGTATCATCAAGATTGGGTGAAATAACATTTGCTGAGATTTCAGGAAACTCGTAGTTTTTTGAAATCAAGGCAACCACTTTCAGACATATTTGGTTTTCATCAGTCTCTGCTTAGGGCTACTTGAATAGGAAACAAACTGTATAGTTAGAACTTAGAACTACTTTATTGTGTCAAGTTTCAAGGAGCTAGCATAAACTGTGTTGGATTTAGAGTTCCAAATTCATCTATCAATATAGGAGAAAACAGAGTGAAACCTAAAAATTCAAACTGTTACTGCAGAGGAATGCTTCAAGCTATAAGAACGAAATTTGGTGAGTCAAGTGGGAATGGTGTACTGATCATTTCCTCCAAGTATCATCAAGATTGGGTGAAATAACATTTGCTGAGATTTCAGGAAACTCGTAGTTTTTTGGAAGCTAGGCAACCCCTTTCAGACGAATTTGGTTTTCATCAGTCTCTGCTTAGGGCTATTTGAATTAGAAACAAACAGTACAGACAGAACTTAGAACTGCTTTATTTTGTCAAGTTTCAAGGAGCTAGCAGAAACCGTGTTGGATTTAGAGTTACAAATTCATCTATCAATATAGGAGAAAACAGAGTAAAACCTAAAAATTCAAACTGTTACTGTAGAGGAATGCTTCAAGCTATAAGAACGAAATTTGGTGAGTCAAGTGGGAATGGTGTCCTGATCATTACCTCCAAGTATCATCAAGATTGGGTGAAATAACATTTGCTGAGATTTCAGGAAACTCGTAGTTTTTTGGAAGCTAGGCAACCCCTTTCTGATGAAAGTGGTTTTTCTCAGGCTGTGCTTAGGGTTACTTGAATAGGAAACAAACTCTATAGTTAGAACTTAGAATGACTTTATTGTGTCAAGTTTCAAGGAGCTAGCACAAACCGTGTTGGATTTAGACTTCCAAATTCATCTATCAATATAGGAGAAAACAGAGTGAAACCTAAAAATTCAAACTGTTACTGCAGAGGAATGCTTCAAGGTATAAGAACGAAATTTGGTGAGTCAAGTGGGAATGGTGTACTGATTATTACCTCCAAGTATCATCAAGATTGGGTCAAATAACATTTGCTGAGATTTCAGGAAACTCATAGTTTTTTGGAAGCTAGGCAACCCCTTTCTGATGAAAGTGGTTTTTCTCAGGCTGTGCTTAGGGTTACTTGAATAGGAAACAAACTCTATAGTTAGAACTTAGAACTACTTTATTGTGTCACATTTCAAGGAGCTAGCACAAACCGTGTTGGATTTAGAGTTCCAAATTTATCTATCAATATAGGAGAAAACAGAGTGCAACCTAAAAATTCAAACTGTTACTGCAGAGGAATGCTTCAAGCTATAAGAACGAAATTTGGTGAGTCAAGTGGGAATGGTGTACTGATCATTAACTCCAAGTATCATCAAGATTGGGTGAAATAACATTTGCTGAGATTTCAGGAAACTCGTAGTTTTTTGAAATCAAGGCAACCCCTTTCAGAAAAATTTGGTTTTCATCAGTCTCTGCTTAGGGCTATTTGAATAGGAAAAAAAAACAGTACAGACAGAACTTAGAACTGCTTTATTTTGTCAAGTTTCAAGGAGCTAGCACAAACCATGTTGGATTTAGAGTTACAAATTCATCTATCAATATAGGAGAAAACAGAGTGAAACCTAAAAATTCAAACTGTTACTGCAGAGGAATGCTTCAAGCTATAAGAACGAAATTTGGTGAGTCAAGTGGGAATGGTGTCCTGATCATTACCTCCAAGTATCATCAAGATTGGGTGAAATAACATTTGCTGAGATTTCAGGAAACTCGTAGTTTTTTGGAAGCTAGGCAACCCCTTTCAGACCAATTTGGTTTTCATCAGTCTCTGCTTAGGGCTACTTGAATAGGAAACAAACTGTATAGTTAGAACTTAGAACTACTTTATTGTGTCAAGTTTCAAGGAGCTAGCACAAACCGTGTTGGATTTAGAGTTCCAAATTCATCTATCAATATAGGAGAAAACAGAGTGAAACCTAAAAATTCAAACTGTTACTGCAGAGGAATGCTTCAAGCTATAAGAATGAAATTTGGTGAGTCAAGTGGGAATGGTGTCCTGATCATTATCGCCAAGTATCATCAAGATTGGGTGAGATAACATTTGCTGAGATTTCAGGAAACTCGTAGTTTTTTGGAAGCTAGGCAACCCCTTTCTGATGAAAGTGGTTTTTCTCAGGCTGTGCTTAGGGTTACTTGAATAGGAAACAAACTCTATAGTTAGAACTTAGAATGACTTTATTGTGTCAAGTTTCAAGGAGCTAGCACAAACCGTGTTGGATTTAGACTTCCAAATTCATCTATCAATATAGGAGAAAACAGAGTGAAACCTAAAAATTCAAACTGTTACTGCAGAGGAATGCTTCAAGGTATAAGAACGAAATTTGGTGAGTCAAGTGGGAATGGTGTACTGATTATTACCTCCAAGTATCATCAAGATTGGATCAAATAACATTTGCTGAGATTTCAGGAAACTCGTAGTTTTTTGGAAGCTAGGCAACCCCTTTCTGATGAAAGTGGTTTTTCTCAGGCTGTGCTTAGGGTTACTTGAATAGGAAACAAACTCTATAGTTAGAACTTAGAACTACTTTATTGTGTCACATTTCAAGGAGCTAGCACAAACCGTGTTGGATTTAGAGTTCCAAATTTATCTATCAATATAGGAGAAAACAGAGTGCAACCTAAAAATTCAAACTGTTACTGCAGAGGAATGCTTCAAGCTATAAGAACGAAATTTGGTGAGTCAAGTGGGAATGGTGTACTGATCATTAACTCCAAGTATCATCAAGATTGGGTGAAATAACATTTGCTGAGATTTCAGGAAACTCGTAGTTTTTTGAAATCAAGGCAACCCCTTTCAGAAAAATTTGGTTTTCATCAGTCTCTGCTTAGGGCTATTTGAATAGGAAAAAAAAACAGTACAGACAGAACTTAGAACTGCTTTATTTTGTCAAGTTTCAAGGAGCTAGCACAAACCATGTTGGATTTAGAGTTACAAATTCATCTATCAATATAGGAGAAAACAGAGTGAAACCTAAAAATTCAAACTGTTACTGCAGAGGAATGCTTCAAGCTATAAGAACGAAATTTGGTGAGTCAAGTGGGAATGGTGTCCTGATCATTACCTCCAATTATCATCAAGATTGGGTGAAATAACATTTGCTGAGATTTCAGGAAACTCGTAGTTTTTTGGAAGCTAGGCAACCCCTTTCAGACCAATTTGGTTTTCATCAGTCTCTGCTTAGAGCTACTTGAATAGGAAACAAACTGTATAGTTAGAACTTAGAACTACTTTATTGTGTCAAGTTTCAAGGAGCTAGCACAAACCGTGTTGGATTTAGAGTTCCAAATTCATCTAACAATACAGGAGAAAACAGAGTGAAACCTAAAAATTCAAACTGTTACTGCAGAGGAATGCTTCAAGCTATAAGAATGAAATTTGGTGAGTCAAGTGGGAATGGTGTCCTGATCATTATCGCCAAGTATCATCAAGATTGGGTGAGATAACATTTGCTGAGATTTCAGGAAACTCGTAGTTTTTTGGAAGCTAGGCAACCCCTTTCAGACCAATTTGGTTTTCATCAGTCTCTGCTTAGGGCTACTTGAATAGGAAACAAACTGTATAGTTAGAACTTAGAACTACTTTATTGTGTCAAGTTTCAAGGAGCTAGCACAAACCGTGTTGGATTTAGAGTTCCAAATTCATCTATCAATATAGGAGAAAACAGAGTGAAACCTAAAAATTCAAACTGTTACTGCAGAGGAATGCTTCAAGCTATAAGAACGAAATTTGGTGAGTCAAGTGGGAATGGTGTACTGATCATTACCTCCAAGTATCATCAAGATTGGGTGAAATGACATTTGCTGAGATTTCAGGAAACTCGTAGTTTTTTGGAAGCTAGGCAACCCCTTTCAGACGAATTTGGTTTTCATCAGTCTCTGCTTAGGGCTATTTGAATAGGAAACAAACAGTACAGACAGAACTTAGAACTGCTTTATTTTGTCAAGTTTCAAGGAGCTAGCAGAAACCGTGTTGGATTTAGAGTTACAAATTCATCTATCAATATAGGAGAAAACAGAGTAAAACCTAAAAATTCAAACTGTTACTGTAGAGGAATGCTTCAAGCTATAAGAACGAAATTTGGTGAGTCAAGTGGGAATGGTGTCCTGATCATTACCTCCAAGTATCATCAAGATTGGGTGAAATAACATTTGCTGAGATTTCAGGAAACTCGTAGTTTTTTGGAAGCTAGGCAACCCCTTTCTGATGAAAGTGGTTTTTCTCAGGCTGTGCTTAGGGTTACTTGAATAGGAAACAAACTCTATAGTTAGAACTTAGAATGACTTTATTGTGTCAAGTTTCAAGGAGCTAGCACAAACCGTGTTGGATTTAGAGTTCCAAATTCATCTATCAATATAGGAGAAAACAGAGTGAAACCTAAAAATTCAAACTGTTACTGCAGAGGAATGCTTCAAGGTATAAGAACGAAATTTGGTGAGTCAAGTGGGAATGGTGTACTGATTATTACCTCCAAGTATCATCAAGATTGGGTCAAATAACATTTGCTGAGATTTCAGGAAACTCGTAGTTTTTTGGAAGCTAGGCAACCCCTTTCTGATGAAAGTGGTTTTTCTCAGGCTGTGCTTAGGGTTATTGAATAGGAAACAAACTCTATAGTTAGAACTTAGAACTACTTTATTGTGTCACGTTTCAAGGAGCTAGCACAAACCCTGTTGGATTTAGAGTTCCAAATTCATCTATCAATATAGGAGAAAACAGAGTGCAACCTAAAAATTCAAACTGTTACTGCAGAGGAATGCTTCAAGCTATAAGAACGAAATTTGGTGAGTCAAGTGGGAATGGTGTACTGATCATTACCTCCAAGTATCATCAAGATTGGGTGAAATAACATTTGCTGAGATTTCAGGAAACTCGTAGTTTTTTGGAAGCTAGGCAACCCCTTTCAGACCAATTTGGTTTTCATCAGTCTCTGCTTAGGGCTACTTGAATAGGAAACAAACTGTATAGTTAGAACTTAGAACTACTTTATTGTGTCAAGTTTCAAGGAGCTAGCACAAACCGTGTTGGATTTAGAGTTCCAAATTCATCTATCAATATAGGAGAAAACAGAGTGAAACCTAAAAATTCAAACTGTTACTGCAGAGGAATGCTTCAAGCTATAAGAACGAAATTTGGTGAGTCAAGTGGGAATGGTGTCCTGATCATTATCGCCAAGTATCATCAAGATTGGGTGAGATAACATTTGCTGAGATTTCAGGAAACTCGTAGTTTTTTGGAAGCTAGGCAACCCCTTTCAGACGAATTTGGTTTTCATCAGTCTCTGCTTTGGGCTATTTGAATTAGAAACAAACAGTACAGACAGAACTTAGAACTGCTTTATTTTATCAAGTTTCAAGGAGCTAGCAGAAACCCTGTTGGATTTAGAGTTCCAAATTAATCTATCAATATAGGAGAAAACAGAGTGAAACCTAAAAATTCAAACTGTTACTGCAGAGGAATGCTTCAAGGTATAAGAACGAAATTTGGTGAGTCAAGTGGGAATGTTGTACTGATTATTACCTCCAAGTATCATCAAGATTGGGTAAAATAACATTTGCTGAGATTTCAGGAAACTCGTAGTTTTTTGGAAGCTAGGCAACCCCTTTCAGACGAATTTGGTTTTCATCAGTCTCTGCTTAGGGCTATTTGAATTAGAAACAAACAGTACAGACAGAACTTAGAACTGCTTTATTTTGTCAAGTTTCAAGGAGCTAGCAGAAACCGTGTTGGATTTAGAGTTACAAATTCATCTATCAATATAGGAGAAAACAGAGTAAAACCTAAAAATTCAAACTGTTACTGTAGAGGAATGCTTCAAGCTATAAGAACGAAATTTGGTGAGTCAAGTGGGAATGGTGTCCTGATCATTACCTCCAAGTATCATCAAGATTGGGTGAAATAACATTTGCTGAGATTTCAGGAAACTCGTAGTTTTTTGGAAGCTAGGCAACCCCTTTCTGATGAAAGTGGTTTTTCTCAGGCTGTGCTTAGGGTTACTTGAATAGGAAACAAACTCTATAGTTAGAACTTAGAATGACTTTATTGTGTCAAGTTTCAAGGAGCTAGCACAAACCGTGTTGGATTTAGACTTCCAAATTCATCTATCAATATAGGAGAAAACAGAGTGAAACCTAAAAATTCAAACTGTTACTGCAGAGGAATGCTTCAAGGTATAAGAACGAAATTTGGTGAGTCAAGTGGGAATGGTGTACTGATTATTACCTCCAAGTATCATCAAGATTGGGTCAAATAACATTTGCTGAGATTTCAGGAAACTCATAGTTTTTTGGAAGCTAGGCAACCCCTTTCTGATGAAAGTGGTTTTTCTCAGGCTGTGCTTAGGGTTACTTGAATAGGAAACAAACTCTATAGTTAGAACTTAGAACTACTTTATTGTGTCACATTTCAAGGAGCTAGCACAAACCGTGTTGGATTTAGAGTTCCAAATTTATCTATCAATATAGGAGAAAACAGAGTGCAACCTAAAAATTCAAACTGTTACTGCAGAGGAATGCTTCAAGCTATAAGAACGAAATTTGGTGAGTCAAGTGGGAATGGTGTACTGATCATTAACTCCAAGTATCATCAAGATTGGGTGAAATAACATTTGCTGAGATTTCAGGAAACTCGTAGTTTTTTGAAATCAAGGCAACCCCTTTCAGAAAAATTTGGTTTTCATCAGTCTCTGCTTAGGGCTATTTGAATAGGAAAAAAAAACAGTACAGACAGAACTTAGAACTGCTTTATTTTGTCAAGTTTCAAGGAGCTAGCACAAACCATGTTGGATTTAGAGTTACAAATTCATCTATCAATATAGGAGAAAACAGAGTGAAACCTAAAAATTCAAACTGTTACTGCAGAGGAATGCTTCAAGCTATAAGAACGAAATTTGGTGAGTCAAGTGGGAATGGTGTCCTGATCATTACCTCCAAGTATCATCAAGATTGGGTGAAATAACATTTGCTGAGATTTCAGGAAACTCGTAGTTTTTTGGAAGCTAGGCAACCCCTTTCAGACCAATTTGGTTTTCATCAGTCTCTGCTTAGGGCTACTTGAATAGGAAACAAACTGTATAGTTAGAACTTAGAACTACTTTATTGTGTCAAGTTTCAAGGAGCTAGCACAAACCGTGTTGGATTTAGAGTTCCAAATTCATCTATCAATATAGGAGAAAACAGAGTGAAACCTAAAAATTCAAACTGTTACTGCAGAGGAATGCTTCAAGCTATAAGAATGAAATTTGGTGAGTCAAGTGGGAATGGTGTCCTGATCATTATCGCCAAGTATCATCAAGATTGGGTGAGATAACATTTGCTGAGATTTCAGGAAACTCGTAGTTTTTTGGAAGCTAGGCAACCCCTTTCTGATGAAAGTGGTTTTTCTCAGGCTGTGCTTAGGGTTACTTGAATAGGAAACAAACTCTATAGTTAGAACTTAGAATGACTTTATTGTGTCAAGTTTCAAGGAGCTAGCACAAACCGTGTTGGATTTAGACTTCCAAATTCATCTATCAATATAGGAGAAAACAGAGTGAAACCTAAAAATTCAAACTGTTACTGCAGAGGAATGCTTCAAGGTATAAGAACGAAATTTGGTGAGTCAAGTGGGAATGGTGTACTGATTATTACCTCCAAGTATCATCAAGATTGGGTCAAATAACATTTGCTGAGATTTCAGGAAACTCGTAGTTTTTTGGAAGCTAGGCAACCCCTTTCTGATGAAAGTGGTTTTTCTCAGGCTGTGCTTAGGGTTACTTGAATAGGAAACAAACTCTATAGTTAGAACTTAGAACTACTTTATTGTGTCACATTTCAAGGAGCTAGCACAAACCGTGTTGGATTTAGAGTTCCAAATTTATCTATCAATATAGGAGAAAACAGAGTGCAACCTAAAAATTCAAACTGTTACTGCAGAGGAATGCTTCAAGCTATAAGAACGAAATTTGGTGAGTCAAGTGGGAATGGTGTACTGATCATTAACTCCAAGTATCATCAAGATTGGGTGAAATAACATTTGCTGAGATTTCAGGAAACTCGTAGTTTTTTGAAATCAAGGCAACCCCTTTCAGAAAAATTTGGTTTTCATCAGTCTCTGCTTAGGGCTATTTGAATAGGAAAAAAAAACAGTACAGACAGAACTTAGAACTGCTTTATTTTGTCAAGTTTCAAGGAGCTAGCACAAACCATGTTGGATTTAGAGTTACAAATTCATCTATCAATATAGGAGAAAACAGAGTGAAACCTAAAAATTCAAACTGTTACTGCAGAGGAATGCTTCAAGCTATAAGAACGAAATTTGGTGAGTCAAGTGGGAATGGTGTCCTGATCATTACCTCCAAGTATCATCAAGATTGGGTGAAATAACATTTGCTGAGATTTCAGGAAACTCGTAGTTTTTTGGAAGCTAGGCAACCCCTTTCAGACCAATTTGGTTTTCATCAGTCTCTGCTTAGGGCTACTTGAATAGGAAACAAACTGTATAGTTAGAACTTAGAACTACTTTATTGTGTCAAGTTTCAAGGAGCTAGCACAAACCGTGTTGGATTTAGAGTTCCAAATTCATCTATCAATATAGGAGAAAACAGAGTGAAACCTAAAAATTCAAACTGTTACTGCAGAGGAATGCTTCAAGCTATAAGAACGAAATTTGGTGAGTCAAGTGGGAATGGTGTACTGATCATTACCTCCAAGTATCATCAAGATTGGGTGAAATGACATTTGCTGAGATTTCAGGAAACTCGTAGTTTTTTGGAAGCTAGGCAACCCCTTTCAGACGAATTTGGTTTTCATCAGTCTCTGCTTAGGGCTATTTGAATAGGAAACAAACAGTACAGACAGAACTTAGAACTGCTTTATTTTGTCAAGTTTCAAGGAGCTAGCAGAAACCGTGTTGGATTTAGAGTTACAAATTCATCTATCAATATAGGAGAAAACAGAGTAAAACCTAAAAATTCAAACTGTTACTGTAGAGGAATGCTTCAAGCTATAAGAACGAAATTTGGTGAGTCAAGTGGGAATGGTGTCCTGATCATTACCTCCAAGTATCATCAAGATTGGGTGAAATAACATTTGCTGAGATTTCAGGAAACTCGTAGTTTTTTGGAAGCTAGGCAACCCCTTTCTGATGAAAGTGGTTTTTCTCAGGCTGTGCTTAGGGTTACTTGAATAGGAAACAAACTCTATAGTTAGAACTTAGAATGACTTTATTGTGTCAAGTTTCAAGGAGCTAGCACAAACCGTGTTGGATTTAGAGTTCCAAATTCATCTATCAATATAGGAGAAAACAGAGTGAAACCTAAAAATTCAAACTGTTACTGCAGAGGAATGCTTCAAGGTATAAGAACGAAATTTGGTGAGTCAAGTGGGAATGGTGTACTGATTATTACCTCCAAGTATCATCAAGATTGGGTCAAATAACATTTGCTGAGATTTCAGGAAACTCGTAGTTTTTTGGAAGCTAGGCAACCCCTTTCTGATGAAAGTGGTTTTTCTCAGGCTGTGCTTAGGGTTATTGAATAGGAAACAAACTCTATAGTTAGAACTTAGAACTACTTTATTGTGTCACGTTTCAAGGAGCTAGCACAAACCCTGTTGGATTTAGAGTTCCAAATTCATCTATCAATATAGGAGAAAACAGAGTGCAACCTAAAAATTCAAACTGTTACTGCAGAGGAATGCTTCAAGCTATAAGAACGAAATTTGGTGAGTCAAGTGGGAATGGTGTACTGATCATTAACTCCAAGTATCATCAAGATTGGGTGAAATAACATTTGCTGAGATTTCAGGAAACTCGTAGTTTTTTGGAAGCTAGGCAACCCCTTTCAGACCAATTTGGTTTTCATCAGTCTCTGCTTAGGGCTACTTGAATAGGAAACAAACTGTATAGTTAGAACTTAGAACTACTTTATTGTGTCAAGTTTCAAGGAGCTAGCACAAACCGTGTTGGATTTAGAGTTCCAAATTCATCTATCAATATAGGAGAAAACAGAGTGAAACCTAAAAATTCAAACTGTTACTGCAGAGGAATGCTTCAAGCTATAAGAACGAAATTTGGTGAGTCAAGTGGGAATGGTGTCCTGATCATTATCGCCAAGTATCATCAAGATTGGGTGAGATAACATTTGCTGAGATTTCAGGAAACTCGTAGTTTTTTGGAAGCTAGGCAACCCCTTTCAGACGAATTTGGTTTTCATCAGTCTCTGCTTTGGGCTATTTGAATTAGAAACAAACAGTACAGACAGAACTTAGAACTGCTTTATTTTATCAAGTTTCAAGGAGCTAGCAGAAACCCTGTTGGATTTAGAGTTCCAAATTAATCTATCAATATAGGAGAAAACAGAGTGAAACCTAAAAATTCAAACTGTTACTGCAGAGGAATGCTTCAAGGTATAAGAACGAAATTTGGTGAGTCAAGTGGGAATGTTGTACTGATTATTACCTCCAAGTATCATCAAGATTGGGTAAAATAACATTTGCTGAGATTTCAGGAAACTCGTAGTTTTTTGGAAGCTAGGCAACCCCTTTCTGATGAGAGTGGTTTTTCTCAGGCTGTGCTTAGGGTTACTTGAATAGGAAACAAACTGTATAATTAGAACTTAGAACGACTTTATTGTGTCCAGTTTCAAGGAGCTAGCACAAACCGTGTTGGATTTAGAGTTCCAAATTCATCTATCAATATAGGAGAAAACAGAGTGAAACCTAAAAATTCAAACTGTTACTGCAGAGGAATGCTTCAAGCTATAAGAACGAAATTTAGTGAGTCAAGTGGGAATGGTGTACTGATCATTACCTCCAAGTATCCTCAAGATTGGGTGAAATGACATTTGCTGAGATTTCAGGAAACTCGTAGTTTTTTGGAAGCTAGGCAACCCCTTTCAGACGAATTTGGTTTTCATCAGTCTCTGCTTAGGGCTATTTGAATAGGAAACAAACAGTACAGACAGAACTTAGAACTGCTTTATTTTGTCAAGTTTCAAGGAGCTAGCAGAAACCTTGTTGGATTTAGAGTTACAAATTCATCTATCAATATAGGAGAAAACAGAGTAAAACCTAAAAATTCAAACTGTTACTGTAGAGGAATGCTTCAAGCTATAAGAACGAAATTTGGTGAGTCAAGTGGGAATGGTGTCCTGATCATTACCTCCAAGTATCATCAAGATTGGGTGAAATAACATTTGCTGAGATTTCAGGAAACTCGTAGTTTTTTGGAAGCTGGCAACCCCTTTCTGATGAAAGTGGTTTTTCTCAGGCTGTGCTTAGGGTTACTTGAATAGGAAAAAAACTGTATAGTTAGAACTTAGAATGACTTTATTGTGTCAAGTTTCAAGGAGCTAGCACAAACCGTGTTGGATTTAGACTTCCAAATTCATCTATCAATATAGGAGAAAACAGAGTGAAACCTAAAAATTCAAACTGTTACTGCAGAGGAATGCTTCAAGCTATAAGAACGAAATTTGGTGAGTCAAGTGGGAATGGTGTCCTGATCATTATCGCCAAGTATCATCAAGATTGGGTGAGATAACATTTGCTGAGATTTCAGGAAACTCGTAGTTTTTTGGAAGCTAGGCAACCCCTTTCAGACCAATTTGGTTTTCATCAGTCTCTGCTTAAGGCTACTTGAATAGGAAACAAACTGTATAGTTAGAACTTAGAACTACTTTATTGTGTCAAGTTTCAAGGAGCTAGCACAAACCGTGTTGGATTTAGAGTTCCAAATTCATCTATCAATATAGGAGAAAACAGAGTGAAACCTAAAAATTCAAACTGTTACTGCAGAGGAATGCTTCAAGCTATAAGAACGAAATTTGGTGAGTCAAGTGGGAATGGTGTCCTGATCATTACCTCCAAGTATCATCAAGATTGGGTGAAATGACATTTGCTGAGATTTCAGGAAACTCGTAGTTTTTTGGAAGGTAGGCAACCCCTTTCAGACGAATTTGGTTTTCATCAGTCTCTGCTTTGGGCTATTTGAATTAGAAACAAACAGTACAGACAGAACTTAGAACTGCTTTATTTTATCAAGTTTCAAGGAGCTAGCAGAAACCCTGTTGGATTTAGAGTTCCAAATTAATCTATCAATATAGGAGAAAACAGAGTGAAACCTAAAAATTCAAACTGTTACTGCAGAGGAATGCTTCAAGGTATAAGAACGAAATTTGGTGAGTCAAGTGGGAATGTTGTACTGATTATTACCTCCAAGTATCATCAAGATTGGGTAAAATAACATTTGCTGAGATTTCAGGAAACTCGTAGTTTTTTGGAAGCTAGGCAACCCCTTTCTGATGAGAGTGGTTTTTCTCAGGCTGTGCTTAGGGTTACTTGAATAGGAAACAAACTGTATAATTAGAACTTAGAACGACTTTATTGTGTCCAGTTTCAAGGAGCTAGCACAAACCGTGTTGGATTTAGAGTTCCAAATTCATCTATCAATATAGGAGAAAACAGAGTGAAACCTAAAAATTCAAACTGTTACTGCAGAGGAATGCTTCAAGCTATAAGAACGAAATTTGGTGAGTCAAGTGGGAATGGTGTACTGATCATTACCTCCAAGTATCATCAAGATTGGGTGAAATGACATTTGCTGAGATTTCAGGAAACTCCTAGTTTTTTGGAAGCTAGGCAACCCCTTTCAGACGAATTTGGTTTTCATCAGTCTCTGCTTAGGGCTATTTGAATAGGAAACAAACAGTACAGACAGAACTTAGAACTGCTTTATTTTGTCAAGTTTCAAGGAGCTAGCAGAAACCTTGTTGGATTTAGAGTTACAAATTCATCTATCAATATAGGAGAAAACAGAGTAAAACCTAAAAATTCAAACTGTTACTGTAGAGGAATGCTTCAAGCTATAAGAACGAAATTTGGTGAGTCAAGTGGGAATGGTGTCCTGATCATTACCTCCAAGTATCATCAAGATTGGGTGAAATAACATTTGCTGAGATTTCAGGAAACTCGTAGTTTTTTGGAAGCTAGGCAACCCCTTTCTGATGAAAGTGGTTTTTCTCAGGCTGTGCTTAGGGTTACTTGAATAGGAAACAAACTCTATAGTTAGAACTTAGAATGACTTTATTGTGTCAAGTTTCAAGGAGCTAGCACAAACCGTGTTGGATTTAGACTTCCAAATTCATCTATCAATATAGGAGAAAACAGAGTGAAACCTAAAAATTCAAACTGTTACTGCAGAGGAATGCTTCAAGCTATAAGAACGAAATTTGGTGAGTCAAGTGGGAATGGTGTACTGATTATTACCTCCAAGTATCATCAAGATTGTGTCAAATAACATTTGCTGAGATTTCAGGAAACTCGTAGTTTTTTGGAAGCTAGGCAACCCCTTTCTGATGAAAGTGGTTTTTCTCAGGCTGTGCCTAGTGTTACTTGAATAGGAAACAAACTCTATAGTTAGAACTTAGATCTACTTTATTGTGTCACGTTTCAAGGAGCTAGCACAAACCGTGTTGGATTTAGAGTTCCAAATTCATCTATCAATATAGGAGAAAACAGAGTGCAACCTAAAAATTCAAACTGTTACTGCAGAGGAATGCTTCAAGCTATAAGAACGAAATTTGGTGAGTCAAGTGGGAATGGTGTAGTGATCATTAACTCCAAGTATCATCAAGATTGGGTGAAATAACATTTGCTGAGACTTCAGGAAACTCGTAGTTTTTTGAAATCAAGGCAACCCCTTTCAGAAGAATTTGGTTTTCATCAGTCTCTGCTTAGGGCTATTTGAATAGGAAAAAAAAAAACAGTACAGACAGAACTTAGAACTGCTTTATTTTGTCAAGTTTCAAGGAGCTAGCACAAACCATGTTGGATTTAGAGTTCCAAATTCATCTATCAATATAGGAGAAAACAGAGTGAAACCTAAAAATTCAAACTGTTACTGCAGAGGAATGCTTCAAGCTATAAGAACGAAATTTGGTGAGTCAAGTGGGAATGGTGTACTGATCATTACCTCCAAGTATCATCAAGATTGGGTGAAATAACATTTGCTGAGATTTCATGAAACTCGTAGTTTTTTGGAAGCTAGGCAACCCCTTTCAGACCAATTTGGTTTTTATCAGTCTCTGCTTAGGGCTACTTGAATAGGAAACAAACTGTATAGTTAGAACTTAGAACTACTTTATTGTGTCAAGTTTCAAGGAGCTAGCACAAACCGTGTTGGATTTAGAGTTCCAAATTCATCTATCAATATAGGAGAAAACAGAGTGAAACCTAAAAATTCAAACTGTTACTGCAGAGGAATGCTTCAAGCTATAAGAACGAAATTTGGTGAGTCAAGTGGGAATGGTGTACTGATCATTACCTCCAAGTATCATCAAGATTGGGTGAAATGACATTTGCTGAGATTTCAGGAAACTCGTAGTTTTTTGGAAGCTAGGCAACCCCTTTCAGACGAATTTGGTTTTCATCAGTCTCTGCTTTGGGATATTTGAATTAGAAACAAACAGTACAGACAGAACTTAGAACTGCTTTATTTTATCAAGTTTCAAAAAGCTAGCAGAAACCGTGTTGGATTTAGAGTTCCAAATTCATCTATCAATATAGGAGAAAACAGAGTGAAACCTAAAAATTCAAACTGTTACTGCAGAGGAATGCTTCAAGCTATAAGAACGAAATTTGGTGAGTCAAGTGGGAATGGTGTCCTGATCATTACCTCCAAGTATCATCAAGATTGGGTGAAATAACATTTTCTGAGATTGCAGGAAACTCGTAGTTTTTTGGAAGCTAGGCAACCCCTTTCTGACGAAAGTGGTTTTTCTCAGGCTGTGCTTAGGGTTACTTGAATAGGAAACAAACTGTATAGTTAGAACTTAGAACGACTTTATTGTGTCAAGTTTCAAGGAGCTAGCACAAACCGTGTTGGATTTAGAGTTCCAAATTCATCTATCAATATAGGAGAAAACAGAGTGAAACCTAAAAATTCAAACTGTTACTGCAGAGGAATGCTTCAAGCTATAAGAACGAAATTTGGTGAGTCACGTGGGAATGTTGTACTGATTATTACCTCCAAGTATCATCAAGATTGGGTAAAATAACATTTGCTGAGATTTCAGGAAACTCGTAGTTTTTTGGAAGCTAGGCAACCCCTTTCTGATGAAAGTGGTTTTTCTCAGACTGTGCTTAGGGTTACTTGAATAGGAAACAAACTGTATAGTTAGAACTTAGAACGACTTTATTGTGTCAAGTTTCAAGGAGCTAGCACAAACCGTGTTGGATTTAGAGTTCCAAATTCATCTATCAATATAGGAGAAAACAGAGTGAAACCTAAAAATTCAAACTGTTACTGCAGAGGAATGCTTCAAGCTATAAGAACGAAATTTGGTGAATCAAGTGGGAATGGTGTACTGATCATTACCTCCAAGTATCATCAAGATTGGGTGAAATGACATTTGCTGAGATTTCAGGAAACTCCTAGTTTTTTGGAAGCTAGGCAACCCCTTTCAGATGAATTTTGTTTTCATCAGTCTCTGCTTAGGGCTATTTGAATTAGAAACAAACAGTACAGACAGAACTTAGAACTGCTTTATTTTGTCAAGTTTCAAGGAGCTAGCAGAAACCGTGTTGGATTTAGAGTTACAAATTCATCTATCAATATAGGAGAAAACAGAGTAAAACCTAAAAATTCAAACTGTTACTGTAGAGGAATGCTTCAAGCTATAAGAACGAAATTTGGTAAGTCAAGTGGGAATGGTGTCCTGATCATTACCTCCAAGAATCATCAAGATTGGGTGAAATAACATTTGCTGAGATTTCAGGAAACTCGTAGTTTTTTGTAATCTAGGCAACCCCTTTCAGATGAAAGTGGTTTTTCTCAGGATGTGCTTAGGGTTACTTGAATAGGAAACAAACTGTATAGTTAGAACTTAGAACGACTTTATTGTGTCAAGTTTCAAGGAGCTAGCACAAACCGTGTTGGATTTAGAGTTCCAAATTCATCTATCAATATAGGAGAAAACAGAGTGAAACCTAAAAATTCAAACTGTTACTGCAGAGGAATGCTTCAAGCTATAAGAACGAAATTTGGTGAGTAAAGTGGGAATGGTGTACTGATCATTACCTCCAAGTATCATCATGATTGGGTGAAATAACATTTGCTGAGATTTCAGGAAACTCGTAGTTTTTTGAAATCAAGGCAACCCCTTTCATACGAATTTGGTTTTCATCAGTCTCTGCTTAGGGCTACTTGAATAGGAAACAAACAGTATAGTTAGAACTTAGAACGACTTTATTGTGTCAAGTTTCAAGGAGCTAGCACAAACCGTGTTGGATTTAGAGTTCCAAATTCATCTATCAATATAGGAGAAAACAGAGTGAAACCTAAAAATTCAAACTGTTACTGCAGAGGAATGCTTCAAGCTATAAGAACGAAATTTGGTGAGTCAAGTGGGAATGGTGTACTGATCATTACCTCCAAGTATCATCAAGATTGGGTGAAATAACATTTGCTGAGATTTCAGGAAACTCGTAGTTTTTTGAAATCAAGGAAACCCCTTTCAGATGAATTTGGTTTTCATCAGTCTCTGCTTAGGGCTATTTGAATAGGAAAAAAACAGTACAGACAGAACTTAGAACTGCTTTATTTTGTCAAGTTTCAAGGAGCTAGCACAAACCATGTTGCATTTAGAGTTCCAAATTCATCTATCAATATAGGAGAAAACAGAGTGAAACCTAAAAATTCAAACTGTTACTGCAGAGGAATGCTTCAAGCTATAAGAACGAAATTTGGTGAGTCAAGTGGGAATGGTGTACTGATCATTACCTCCAAGTATCATCAAGATTGGGTGAAATGACATTTGCTGAGATTTCAGTAAACTCGTAGTTTTTTGGAAGCTAGGCAACCCCTTTCAGACCAATTTGGTTTTCATCAGTCTCTGCTTAGGGCTACTTGAATAGGAAACAAACTGTATAGTTAGAACTTAGAACTACTTTATTGTGTCAAGTTTCAAGGAGCTAGCACAAACCGTGTTGGATTTAGAGTTCCAAATTCATCTATCAATATAGGAGAAAACAGAGTGAAACCTAAAAATTCAAACTGTTACTGCAGAGGAATGCTTCAAGCTATAAGAACGAAATTTGGTGAGTCAAGTGGGAATGGTGTACTGATCATTACCTACAAGTATCATCAAGATTGGGTGAAATGACATTTGCTGAGATTTCAGGAAACTCGTAGTTTTTTGGAAGCTAGGCAACCCCTTTCAGACGAATTTGGTTTTCATCAGTCTCTGCTTAGGGCTATTTGAATTAGAAACAAACAGTACAGACAGAACTTAGAACTGCTTTATTTTGTCAAGTTTCAAGGAGCTAGCAGAAACCGTGTTGGATTTAGAGTTCCAAATTCATCTATCAATATAGGAGAAAACAGAGTGAAACCTAAAAATTCAAACTGTTACTGCAGAGGAATGCTTCAAGCTATAAGAACGAAATTTGGTGAGTCAAGTGGGAATGGTGTCCTGATCATTACCTCCAAGTATCATCAAGATTGGGTGAAATAACATTTGCTGAGATTTCAGGAAACTCGTAGTTTTTTGGAAGCTAGGCAACCCCTTTCTGATGAAAGTGGTTTTTCTCAGGCTGTGCTTCGGGTTACTTGAATAGGAAAAAAACTCTATAGTTAGAACTTAGAATGACTTTATTGAGTCAAGTTTCAAGGAGCTAGCACAAACCGTGTTGGATTTAGACTTCCAAATTCATCTATCAATATAGGAGAAAACAGAGTGAAACCTAAAAATTCAAACTGTTACTGCAGAGGAATGCTTCAAGCTATAAGAACGAAATTTGGTGAGTCCAGTGGGAATGGTGTACTGATTATTACCTCCAAGTATCATCAAGATTGGGTCAAATAACATTTGCTGAGATTTCAGGAAACTCGTAGTTTTTTGGAAGCTAGGCAACCCCTTTCTGATGAAAGTGGTTTTTCTCAGGCTGTGCTTAGGGTTACTTGAATAGGAAACAAACTCTATAGTTAGAACTTAGAACTACTTTATTGTGTCAAGTTTCAAGGAGCTAGCACAAACCGTGTTGGATTTAGAGTTCCAAATTCATCTATCAATATAGGAGAAAACAGAGTGCAACCTAAAAATTCAAACTGTTACTGCAGAGGAATGCTTCAAGCTATAAGAACGAAATTTGGTGAGTCAAGTGGGAATGGTGTACTGATCATTAACTCCAAGTATCATCAAGATTGGGTGAAATAAACTTTGCTGAGATTTCAGGAAACTTGTAGTTTTTTGGAAGCTAGGCAACCCCTTTCAGATGAATTTGGTTTTCATCAGTCTCTGCTTGAGGCTACTGGAATAGGAAACAAACAGTACAGACAGAACTTAGAACTGCTTTATTGTGTCAAGTTTCAAGGAGCTAGCACAAACCGTGTTGGATTTAGACTTCCAAATTCATCTATCAATATAGGAGAAAACAGAGTGAAACCTAAAAATTCAAACTGTTACTGTAGAGGAATGCTTCAAGCTATAAGAACGAAATTTGGTGAGTCAAGTGGGAATGGTGTCCTGATCATTACCTCCAAGTATCATCAAGATTGGGTGAAATAACATTTGCTGAGATTTCAGGAAACTCGTAGTTTTTTGGAAGCAAGGCAACCCCTTTCTGACGAAAGTGGTTTTTCTCAGGCTGTGCTTAGGGTTACTTTAATAGGAAACAAACTGTATAGTTAGAACTTAGAACGACTTTATTGTGTCAAGTTTCAAGGAGCTAGCACAAACCGTGTTGGATTTAGAGTTCCAAATTCATCTATCAATATAGGAGAAAACAGAGTGAAACCTAAAAATTCAAACTGTTACTGCAGAGGAATGCTTCAAGCTATAAGAACGAAATTTGGTGAGTCAAGTGGGAATGGTGTACTGATCATTACCTCCAAGTATCATCAAGATTGGGTGAAATGACATTTGCTGAGATTTCAGGAAACTCGTAGTTTTTTGGAAGCTAGGCAACCCCTTTCAGATGAATTTGGTTTTCATCAGTCTCTGCTTAGGGCTATTTGAATAGGAAACAAACAGTACAGACAGAACTTAGAACTGCTTTATTTTGTCACGTTTCAAGGAGCTAGCAGAAACCGTGTTGGATTTATAGTTACAAATTCATCTATCAATATAGGAGAAAACAGAGTAAAACCTAAAAATTCAAACTGTTACTGTAGAGGAATGCTTCAAGCTATAAGAACGAAATTTGGTAAGTCAAGTGGGAATGGTGTCCTGATCATTACCTCCAAGAATCATCAAGATTGGGTGAAATAACATTTGCTGAGATTTCAGGAAACTCGTAGTTTTTTGGAATCTAGGCAACCCCTTTCAGATGAAAGTGGTTTTTCTCAGGATGTGCTTAGGGTTACTTGAATAGGAAACAAACTGTATAGTTAGAACTTAGAACGACTTTATTGTGTCAAGTTTCAAGGAGCTAGCACAAACCGTGTTGGATTTAGAGTTCCAAATTCATCTATCAATATAGGAGAAAACAGAGTGAAACCTAAAAATTCAAACTGTTACTGCAGAGGAATGCTTCAAGCTATAAGAACGAAATTTGGTGAGTAAAGTGGGAATGGTGTCCTGATCATTACCTCCAAGTATCATCATGATTGGGTGAAATAACATTTGCTGAGATTTCAGGAAACTCGTAGTTTTTTGAAATCAAGGCAACCCCTTTCAGACGAATTTGGTTTTCATCAGTCACTGCTTAGGGCTACTTAAATGGGAAACAAACAGTATAGTTAGAACTTAGAACGACTTTATTGTGTCAAGTTTCAAGGAGCTAGCACAAACCGTGTTGGATTTAGAGTTCCAAATTCATCTATCAGTATAGGAGAAAACAGAGTGAAACCTAAAAATTCAAACTGTTACTGCAGAGGAATGCTTCAAGCTAAAAGAACGAAATTTGGTGAGTCAAGTGGGAATGGTGTACTGATAATTACCTCCAAGTATCATCAAGATTGGGTGAAATAACATTTGCTGAGATTTCAGGAAACTCGTAGTTTTTTGAAATCAAGGCAACCCCTTTCAGATGAATTTGGTTTTCATCAGTCTCTGCTTAGGGCTATTTGAATAGGAAAAAAACAGTACAGACAGAACTTAGAACTGCTTTATTTTGTCAAGTTTCAAGGAGCTAGCACAAACCATGTTGCATTTAGAGTTCCAAATTCATCTATCAATATAGGAGAAAACAGAGTGAAACCTAAAAATTCAAACTGTTACTGCAGAGGAATGCTTCAAGCTATAAGAACGAAATTTGGTGAGTCAAGTGGGAATGGTGTACTGATCATTACCTCCAAGTATCATCAAGATTGGGTGAAATGACATTTGCTGAGATTTCAGTAAACTCGTAGTTTTTTGGAAGCTAGGCAACCCCTTTCAGACCAATTTGGTTTTCATCAGTCTCTGCTTAGGGCTACTTGAATAGGAAACAAACTGTATAGTTAGAACTTAGAACGACTTTATTGTGTCAAGTTTCAAGGAGCTAGCACAAACCGTGTTGGATTTAGAGTTCCAAATTCATCTATCAATATAGGAGAAAACAGAGTGAAACCTAAAAATTCAAACTGTTACTGCAGAGGAATGCTTCAAGCTATAAGAACGAAATTTGGTGAGTCAAGTGGGAATGGTGTACTGATCATTACCTCCAAGTATCATCAAGATTGGGTGAAATGACATTTGCTGAGATTTCAGGAAACTCGTAGTTTTTTGGAAGCTAGGCAACCCCTTTCAGATGAATTTGGTTTTCATCAGTCTCTGCTTAGGGCTATTTGAATAGGAAACAAACAGTACAGACAGAACTTAGAACTGCTTTATTTTGTCACGTTTCAAGGAGCTAGCAGAAACCGTGTTGGATTTATAGTTACAAATTCATCTATCAATATAGGAGAAAACAGAGTAAAACCTAAAAATTCAAACTGTTACTGTAGAGGAATGCTTCAAGCTATAAGAACGAAATTTGGTAAGTCAAGTGGGAATGGTGTCCTGATCATTACCTCCAAGAATCATCAAGATTGGGTGAAATAACATTTGCTGAGATTTCAGGAAACTCGTAGTTTTTTGGAATCTAGGCAACCCCTTTCAGATGAAAGTGGTTTTTCTCAGGATGTGCTTAGGGTTACTTGAATAGGAAACAAACTGTATAGTTAGAACTTAGAACGACTTTATTGTGTCAAGTTTCAAGGAGCTAGCACAAACCGTGTTGGATTTAGAGTTCCAAATTCATCTATCAATATAGGAGAAAACAGAGTGAAACCTAAAAATTCAAACTGTTACTGCAGAGGAATGCTTCAAGCTATAAGAACGAAATTTGGTGAGTAAAGTGGGAATGGTGTACTGATCATTACCTCCAAGTATCATCATGATTGTGTGAAATAACATTTGCTGAGATTTCAGGAAACTCGTAGTTTTTTGAAATCAAGGCAACCCCTTTCAGACGAATTTGGTTTTCATCAGTCTCTGCTTAGGGCTACTTGAATAGGAAACAAACAGTATAGTTAGAACTTAGAACGACTTTATTGTGTCAAGTTTCAAGGAGCTAGCACAAACCGTGTTGGATTTAGAGTTCCAAATTCATCTATCAATATAGGAGAAAACAGAGTGAAACCTAAAAATTCAAACTGTTACTGCAGAGGAATGCTTCAAGCTATAAGAACGAAATTTGGTGAGTCAAGTGGGAATGGTGTACTGATCATTACCTCCAAGTATCATCAAGATTGGGTGAAATAACATTTGCTGAGATTTCAGGAAACTCGTAGTTTTTTGAAATCAAGGCAACCCCTTTCAGATGAATTTGGTTTTCATCAGTCTCTGCTTAGGGCTATTTGAATAGGAAAAAAACAGTACAGACAGAACTTAGAACTGCTTTATTTTGTCAAGTTTCAAGGAGCTAGCACAAACCATGTTGCATTTAGAGTTCCAAATTCATCTATCAATATAGGAGAAAACAGAGTGAAACCTAAAAATTCAAACTGTTACTGCAGAGGAATGCTTCAAGCTATAAGAACGAAATTTGGTGAGTCAAGTGGGAATGGTGTACTGATCATTACCTCCAAGTATCATCAAGATTGGGTGAAATGACATTTGCTGAGATTTCAGTAAACTCGTAGTTTTTTGGAAGCTAGGCAACCCCTTTCAGACCAATTTGGTTTTCATCAGTCTCTGCTTAGGGCTACTTGAATAGGAAACAAACTGTATAGTTAGAACTTAGAACTACTTTATTGTGTCAAGTTTCAAGGAGCTAGCACAAACCGTGTTGGATTTAGAGTTCCAAATTCATCTATCAATATAGGAGAAAACAGAGTGAAACCTAAAAATTCAAACTGTTACTGCAGAGGAATGCTTCAAGCTATAAGAACGAAATTTGGTGAGTCAAGTGGGAATGGTGTACTGATCATTACCTACAAGTATCATCAAGATTGGGTGAAATGACATTTGCTGAGATTTCAGGAAACTCGTAGTTTTTTGGAAGCTAGGCAACCCCTTTCAGACGAATTTGGTTTTCATCAGTCTCTGCTTAGGGCTATTTGAATTAGAAACAAACAGTACAGACAGAACTTAGAACTGCTTTATTTTGTCAAGTTTCAAGGAGCTAGCAGAAACCGTGTTGGATTTAGAGTTCCAAATTCATCTATCAATATAGGAGAAAACAGAGTGAAACCTAAAAATTCAAACTGTTACTGCAGAGGAATGCTTCAAGCTATAAGAACGAAATTTGGTGAGTCAAGTGGGAATGGTGTCCTGATCATTACCTCCAAGTATCATCAAGATTGGGTGAAATAACATTTGCTGAGATTTCAGGAAACTCGTAGTTTTTTGGAAGCTAGGCAACCCCTTTCTGATGAAAGTGGTTTTTCTCAGGCTGTGCTTCGGGTTACTTGAATAGGAAAAAAACTGTATAGTTAGAACTTAGAATGACTTTATTGTGTCAAATTTCAAGGAGCTAGCACAAACCGTGTTGGATTTAGACTTCCAAATTCATCTATCAATATAGGAGAAAACAGAGTGAAACCTAAAAATTCAAACTGTTACTGCAGAGGAATGCTTCAAGCTATAAGAACGAAATTTGGTGAGTCAAGTGGGAATGGTGTACTGATTATTACCTCCAAGTATCATCAAGATTGGGTCAAATAACATTTGCTGAGATTTCAGGAAACTCGTAGTTTTTTGGAAGCTAGGCAACCCCTTTCTGATGAAAGTGGTTTTTCTCAGGCTGTGCCTAGTGTTACTTGAATAGGAAACAAACTCTATAGTTAGAACTTAGATCTACTTTATTGTGTCACGTTTCAAGGAGCTAGCACAAACCATGTTGGATTTAGAGTTCCAAATTCATCTATCAATATAGGAGAAAACAGAGTGAAACCTAAAAAATCAAACTGTTACTGCAGAGGAATGCTTCAAGCTATAAGAACGAAATTTGGTGAGTCAAGTGGGAATGGTGTAGTGATCATTAACTCCAAGTATCATCAAGATTGGGTGAAATAACATTTGCTGAGACTTCAGGAAACTCGTAGTTTTTTGAAATCAAGGCAACCCCTTTCAGACCAATTTGGTTTTCATCAGTCTCTGCTTAGGGCTATTTGAATAGGAAAAAAAAAAACAGTACAGACAGAACTTAGAACTGCTTTATTTTGTCAAGTTTCAAGGAGCTAGCACAAACCATGTTGGATTTAGAGTTCCAAATTCATCTATCAATATAGGAGAAAACAGAGTGAAACCTAAAAATTCAAACTGTTACTGCAGAGGAATGCTTCAAGCTATAAGAACGAAATTTGGTGAGTCAAGTGGGAATGGTGTACTGATCATTACCTCCAAGTATCATCAAGATTGGGTGAAATAACATTTGCTGAGATTTCATGAAACTCGTAGTTTTTTGGAAGCTAGGCAACCCCTTTCAGACCTATTTGGTTTTTATCAGTCTCTGCTTAGGGCTACTTGAATAGGAAACAAACTGTATAGTTAGAACTTAGAACTACTTTATTGTGTCAAGTTTCAAGGAGCTAGCACAAACCGTGTTGGATTTAGAGTTCCAAATTCATCTATCAATATAGGAGAAAACAGAGTGAAACCTAAAAATTCAAACTGTTACTGCAGAGGAATGCTTCAAGCTATAAGAACGAAATTTGGTGAGTCAAGTGGGAATGGTGTCCTGATCATTACCTCCAAGTATCATCAAGATTGGGTGAGATAACATTTGCTGAGATTTCAGGAAACTCGTAGTTTTTTGGAAGCTAGGCAACCCCTTTCAGACCAATTTGGTTTTCATCAGTCTCTGCTTAGGGCTACTTGAATAGGAAACAAACTGTATAGTTAGAACTTAGAACTACTTTATTGTGTCAAGTTTCAAGGAGCTAGCACAAACCATGTTGGATTTAGAGTTCCAAATTCATCTATCAATATAGGAGAAAACAGAGTGAAACCTAAAAATTCAAACTGTTACTGCAGAGGAATGCTTCAAGCTATAAGAACGAAATTTGGTGAGTCAAGTGGGAATGGTGTACTGATCATTACCTCCAAGTATCATCAAGATTGGGTGAAATGACATTTGCTGAGATTTCAGGAAACTCGTAGTTTTTTGGAAGCTAGGCAACCCCTTTCAGACGAATTTGGTTTTCATCAGTCTCTGCTTTGGGCTATTTGAATTAGAAACAAACAGTACAGACAGAACTTAGAACTGCTTTATTTTATCAAGTTTCAAGGAGCTAGCAGAAACCGTGTTGGATTTAGAGTTCCAAATTCATCTATCAATATAGGAGAAAACAGAGTGAAACCTAAAAATTCAAACTGTTACTGCAGAGGAATGCTTCAAGCTATAAGAACGAAATTTGGTGAGTCAAGTGGGAATGGTGTACTGATCATTACCTCCAAGTATCATCAAGATTGGGTGAAATAACATTTTCTGAGATTGCAGGAAACTCGTAGTTTTTTGGAAGCTAGGCAACCCCTTTCTGACGAAAGTGGTTTTTCTCAGGCTGTGCTTAGGGTTACTTTAATAGGAAACAAACTGTATAGTTAGAACTTAGAACGACTTTATTGTGTCAAGTTTCAAGGAGCTAGCACAAACCGTGTTGGATTTAGAGTTCCAAATTCATCTATCATATAGGAGAAAATAGAGTGAAACCTAAAAATTCAAACTGTTACTGCAGAGGAATGCTTCAAGCTATAAGAACGAAATTTGGTGAGTCAAGTGGGAATGGTGTACTGATCATTACCTCCAAGTATCATCAAGATTGGGTGAAATGACATTTGCTGAGATTTCAGGAAACTCGTAGTTTTTTGGAAGCTAGGCAACCCCTTTCAGATGAATTTGGTTTTCATCAGTCTCTGCTTAGGGCTATTTGAATAGGAAACAAACAGTACAGACAGAACTTAGAACTGCTTTATTTTGTCACGTTTCAAGGAGCTAGCAGAAACCGTGTTGGATTTATAGTTACAAATTCATCTATCAATATAGGAGAAAACAGAGTAAAACCTAAAAATTCAAACTGTTACTGTAGAGGAATGCTTCAAGCTATAAGAACGAAATTTGGTAAGTCAAGTGGGAATGGTGTCCTGATCATTACCTCCAAGAATCATCAAGATTGGGTGAAATAACATTTGCTGAGATTTCAGGAAACTCGTAGTTTTTTGGAATCTAGGCAACCCCTTTCAGATGAAAGTGGTTTTTCTCAGGATGTGCTTAGGGTTACTTGAATAGGAAACAAACTGTATAGTTAGAACTTAGAACGACTTTATTGTGTCAAGTTTCAAGGAGCTAGCACAAACCGTGTTGGATTTAGAGTTCCAAATTCATCTATCAATATAGGAGAAAACAGAGTGAAACCTAAAAATTCAAACTGTTACTGCAGAGGAATGCTTCAAGCTATAAGAACGAAATTTGGTGAGTAAAGTGGGAATGGTGTCCTGATCATTACCTCCAAGTATCATCATGATTGGGTGAAATAACATTTGCTGAGATTTCAGGAAACTCGTAGTTTTTTGAAATCAAGGCAACCCCTTTCAGACGAATTTGGTTTTCATCAGTCTCTGCTTAGGGCTACTTGAATAGGAAACAAACAGTATAGTTAGAACTTAGAACGACTTTATTGTGTCAAGTTTCAAGGAGCTAGCACAAACCGTGTTGGATTTAGAGTTCCAAATTCATCTATCAATATAGGAGAAAACAGAGTGAAACCTAAAAATTCAAACTGTTACTGCAGAGGAATGCTTCAAGCTATAAGAACGAAATTTGGTGAGTCAAGTGGGAATGGTGTACTGATCATTACCTCCAAGTATCATCAAGATTGGGTGAAATGACATTTGCTGAGATTTCAGGAAACTCGTAGTTTTTTGGAAGCTAGGCAACCCCTTTCAGATGAATTTGGTTTTCATCAGTCTCTGCTTAGGGCTATTTGAATAGGAAACAAACAGTACAGACAGAACTTAGAACTGCTTTATTTTGTCACGTTTCAAGGAGCTAGCAGAAACCGTGTTGGATTTATAGTTACAAATTCATCTATCAATATAGGAGAAAACAGAGTAAAACCTAAAAATTCAAACTGTTACTGTAGAGGAATGCTTCAAGCTATAAGAACGAAATTTGGTAAGTCAAGTGGGAATGGTGTCCTGATCATTACCTCCAAGAATCATCAAGATTGGGTGAAATAACATTTGCTGAGATTTCAGGAAACTCGTAGTTTTTTGGAATCTAGGCAACCCCTTTCAGATGAAAGTGGTTTTTCTCAGGATGTGCTTAGGGTTACTTGAATAGGAAACAAACTGTATAGTTAGAACTTAGAACGACTTTATTGTGTCAAGTTTCAAGGAGCTAGCACAAACCGTGTTGGATTTAGAGTTCCAAATTCATCTATCAATATAGGAGAAAACAGAGTGAAACCTAAAAATTCAAACTGTTACTGCAGAGGAATGCTTCAAGCTATAAGAACGAAATTTGGTGAGTAAAGTGGGAATGGTGTACTGATCATTACCTCCAAGTATCATCATGATTGTGTGAAATAACATTTGCTGAGATTTCAGGAAACTCGTAGTTTTTTGAAATCAAGGCAACCCCTTTCAGACGAATTTGGTTTTCATCAGTCTCTGCTTAGGGCTACTTGAATAGGAAACAAACAGTATAGTTAGAACTTAGAACGACTTTATTGTGTGAAGTTTCAAGGAGCTAGCACAAACCGTGTTGGATTTAGAGTTCCAAATTCATCTATCAATATAGGAGAAAACAGAGTGAAACCTAAAAATTCAAACTGTTACTGCAGAGGAATGCTTCAAGCTATAAGAACGAAATTTGGTGAGTAAAGTGGGAATGGTGTACTGATCATTACCTCCAAGTATCATCATGATTGGGTGAAATAACATTTGCTGAGATTTCAGGAAACTCGTAGTTTTTTGGAAGCTAGGCAACCCCTTTCAGACGAATTTGGTTTTCATCAGTCTCTGCTTAGGGCTATTTGAATTAGAAACAAACAGTACAGACAGAACTTAGAACTGCTTTATTTTGTCAAGTTTCAAGGAGCTAGCAGAAACCGTGTTGGATTTAGAGTTCCAAATTCATCTATCAATATAGGAGAAAACAGAGTGAAACCTAAAAATTCAAACTGTTACTGCAGAGGAATGCTTCAAGCTATAAGAACGAAATTTGGTGAGTCAAGTGGGAATGGTGTCCTGATCATTACCTCCAAGTATCATCAAGATTGGGTGAAATAACATTTGCTGAGATTTCAGGAAACTCGTAGTTTTTTGGAAGCTAGGCAACCCCTTTCTGATGAAAGTGGTTTTTCTCAGGCTGTGCTTCGGGTTACTTGAATAGGAAAAAAACTGTATAGTTAGAACTTAGAATGACTTTATTGTGTCAAATTTCAAGGAGCTAGCACAAACCGTGTTGGATTTAGACTTCCAAATTCATCTATCAATATAGGAGAAAACAGAGTGAAACCTAAAAATTCAAACTGTTACTGCAGAGGAATGCTTCAAGGTATAAGAACGAAATTTGGTGAGTCCAGTGGGAATGGTGTACTGATTATTACCTCCAAGTATCATCAAGATTGGGTCAAATAACATTTGCTGAGATTTCAGGAAACTCGTAGTTTTTTGGAAGCTAGGCAACCCCTTTCTGATGAAAGTGGTTTTTCTCAGGCTGTGCTTAGGGTTACTTGAATAGGAAACAAACTCTATAGTTAGAACTTAGAACTACTTTATTGTGTCAAGTTTCAAGGAGCTAGCACAAACCGTGTTGGATTTAGAGTTCCAAATTCATCTATCAATATAGGAGAAAACAGAGTGCAACCTAAAAATTCAAACTGTTACTGCAGAGGAATGCTTCAAGCTATAAGAACGAAATTTGGTGAGTCAAGTGGGAATGGTGTACTGATCATTAACTCCAAGTATCATCAAGATTGGGTGAAATAAACTTTGCTGAGATTTCAGGAAACTTGTAGTTTTTTGGAAGCTAGGCAACCCCTTTCAGATGAATTTGGTTTTCATCAGTCTCTGCTTGAGGCTACTGGAATAGGAAACAAACAGTACAGACAGAACTTAGAACTGCTTTATTGTGTCAAGTTTCAAGGAGCTAGCACAAACCGTGTTGGATTTAGACTTCCAAATTCATCTATCAATATAGGAGAAAACAGAGTGAAACCTAAAAATTCAAACTGTTACTGCAGAGGAATGCTTCAAGCTATAAGAACGAAATTTGGTGAGTCAAGTGGGAATGGTGTACTGATTATTACCTCCAAGTATCATCAAGATTGGGTCAAATAACATTTGCTGAGATTTCAGGAAACTCGTAGTTTTTTGGAAACAAGGCAACCCCTTTCTGATGAAAGTGGTTTTTCTCAGGCTGTGCTTAGGGTTACTTGAATAGGAAACAAACTGTATAGTTAGAACTTAGAACGACTTTATTGTGTCAAGTTTCAAGGAGCTAGCACAAACCGTGTTGGATTTAGAGTTCCAAATTCATCTATCAATATAGGAGAAAACAGAGTGAAACCTAAAAATTCAAACTGTTACTGCAGAGGAATGCTTCAAGCTATAAGAACGAAATTTGGTGAGTAAAGTGGGAATGGTGTACTGATCATTACCTCCAAGTATCATCATGATTGGGTGAAATAACATTTGCTGAGATTTCAGGAAACTCGTAGTTTTTTGAAATCAAGGCAACCCCTTTCAGACGAATTTGGTTTTCATCAGTCTCTGCTTAGGGCTACTTGAATAGGAAACAAACAGTATAGTTAGAACTTAGAACGACTTTATTGTGTCAAGTTTCAAGGAGCTAGCACAAACCGTGTTGGATTTAGAGTTCCAAATTCATCTATCAATATAGGAGAAAACAGAGTGAAACCTAAAAATTCAAACTGTTACTGCAGAGGAATGCTTCAAGCTATAAGAACGAAATTTGGTGAGTCAAGTGGGAATGGTGTACTGATCATTACCTCCAAGTATCATCAAGATTGGGTGAAATAACATTTGCTGAGATTTCAGGAAACTCGTAGTTTTTTGAAATCAAGGCAACCCCTTTCAGATGAATTTGGTTTTCATCAGTCTCTGCTTAGGGCTATTTGAATAGGAAAAAAACAGTACAGACAGAACTTAGAACTGCTTTATTTTGTCAAGTTTCAAGGAGCTAGCACAAACCATGTTGCATTTAGAGTTCCAAATTCATCTATCAATATAGGAGAAAACAGAGTGAAACCTAAAAATTCAAACTGTTACTGCAGAGGAATGCTTCAAGCTATAAGAACGAAATTTGGTGAGTCAAGTGGGAATGGTGTACTGATCATTACCTCCAAGTATCATCAAGATTGGGTGAAATGACATTTGCTGAGATTTCAGTAAACTCGTAGTTTTTTGGAAGCTAGGCAACCCCTTTCAGACCAATTTGGTTTTCATCAGTCTCTGCTTAGGGCTACTTGAATAGGAAACAAACTGTATAGTTAGAACTTAGAACTACTTTATTGTGTCAAGTTTTAAGGAGCTAGCACAAACCGTGTTGGATTTAGAGTTCCAAATTCATCTATCAATATAGGAGAAAACAGAGTGAAACCTAAAAATTCAAACTGTTACTGCAGAGGAATGCTTCAAGCTATAAGAACGAAATTTGGTGAGTCAAGTGGGAATGGTGTACTGATCATTACCTCCAAGTATCATCAAGATTGGGTGAAATGACATTTGCTGAGATTTCAGGAAACTCGTAGTTTTTTGGAAGCTAGGCAACCCGTTTCAGACGAATTTGGTTTTCAACAGTCTCTGCTTAGGGCTACTTGAATAGGAAACAAACTGTATAGTTAGAACTTAGAACGACTTTATTGTGTCAAGTTTCAAGGAGCTAGCACAAACCGTGTTGGATTTAGAGTTCCAAATTCATCTATCAATATAGGAGAAAACAGAGTGAAACCTAAAAATTCAAACTGTTACTGCAGAGGAATGCTTCAAGCTATAAGAACGAAATTTGGTGAGTCAAGTGGGAATGGTGTACTGATCATTACCTCCAAGTATCATCAAGATAGGGTGAAATAACATTTGCTGAGATTTCAGGAAACTCGTAGTTTTTTGGAAGCTAGGCAACCCCTTTCAGACGAATTTGGTTTTCATCAGTCTCTGCTTAGGGCTATTTGAATAGGAAACAAACAGTACAGACAGAACTTAGAACTGCTTTATTTTGTCAAGTTTCAAGGAGCTAGCAGAAACCTTGTTGGATTTAGAGTTACAAATTCATCTATCAATATAGGAGAAAACAGAGTAAAACCTAAAAATTCAAACTGTTACTGTAGAGGAATGCTTCAAGCTATAAGAACGAAATTTGGTGAGTCAAGTGGGAATGGTGTCCTGATCATTACCTCCAAGTATCATCAAGATTGGGTGAAATAACATTTGCTGAGATTTCAGGAAACTCGTAGTTTTTTGGAAGCTAGGCAACCCCTTTCTGATGAAAGTGGTTTTTCTCAGGCTGTGCTTAGGGTTACTTGAATAGGAAAAAAACTGTATAGTTAGAACTTAGAATGACTTTATTGTGTCAAGTTTCAAGGAGCTAGCACAAACCGTGTTGGATTTAGACTTCCAAATTCATCTATCAATATAGGAGAAAACAGAGTGAAACCTAAAAATTCAAACTGTTACTGCAGAGGAATGCTTCAAGCTATAAGAACGAAATTTGGTGAGTCAAGTGGGAATGGTGTCCTGATCATTATCGCCAAGTATCATCAAGATTGGGTGAGATAACATTTGCTGAGATTTCAGGAAACTCGTAGTTTTTTGGAAGCTAGGCAACCCCTTTCAGACCAATTTGGTTTTCATCAGTCTCTGCTTAAGGCTACTTGAATAGGAAACAAACTGTATAGTTAGAACTTAGAACTACTTTATTGTGTCAAGTTTCAAGGAGCTAGCACAAACCGTGTTGGATTTAGAGTTCCAAATTCATCTATCAATATAGGAGAAAACAGAGTGAAACCTAAAAATTCAAACTGTTACTTCAGAGGAATGCTTCAAGGTATAAGAACGAAATTTGGTGAGTCAAGTGGGAATGGTGTCCTGATCATTACCTCCAAGTATCATCAAGATTGGGTGAAATGACATTTGCTGAGATTTCAGGAAACTCGTAGTTTTTTGGAAGGTAGGCAACCCCTTTCAGACGAATTTGGTTTTCATCAGTCTCTGCTTTGGGCTATTTGAATTAGAAACAAACAGTACAGACAGAACTTAGAACTGCTTTATTTTATCAAGTTTCAAGGAGCTAGCAGAAACCCTGTTCGATTTAGAGTTCCAAATTCATCTATCAATATAGGAGAAAACAGAGTGAAACCTAAAAATTCAAACTGTTACTGCAGAGGAATGCTTCAAGCTATAAGAACGAAATTTGGTGAGTCAAGTGGGAATGTTGTACTGATTATTACCTCCAAGTATCATCAAGATTGGGTAAAATAACATTTGCTGAGATTTCAGGAAACTCGTAGTTTTTTGGAAGCTAGGCAACCCCTTTCTGATGAGAGTGGTTTTTCTCAGGCTGTGCTTAGGGTTACTTGAATAGGAAACAAACTGTATAATTAGAACTTAGAACGACTTTATTGTGTCCAGTTTCAAGGAGCTAGCACAAACCGTGTTTGATTTAGAGTTCCAAATTCATCTATCAATATAGGAGAAAACAGAGTGAAACCTAAAAATTCAAACTGTTACTGCAGAGGAATGCTTCAAGCTATAAGAACGAAATTTGGTGAGTCAAGTGGGAATGGTGTACTGATCATTACCTCCAAGTATCATCAAGATTGGGTGAAATGACATTTGCTGAGATTTCAGGAAACTCGTAGTTTTTTTGGAAGCTAGGCAACCCCTTTCAGACGAATTTGGTTTTCATCAGTCTCTGCTTAGGGCTATTTGAATAGGAAACAAACAGTACAGACAGAACTTAGAACTGCTTTATTTTGTCAAGTTTCAAGGAGCTAGCAGAAACCTTGTTGGATTTAGAGTTACAAATTCATCTATCAATATAGGAGAAAACAGAGTAAAACCTAAAAATTCAAACTGTTACTGTAGAGGAATGCTTCAAGCTATAAGAACGAAATTTGGTGAGTCAAGTGGGAATGGTGTCCTGATCATTACCTCCAAGTATCATCAAGATTGGGTGAAATAACATTTGCTGAGATTTCAGGAAACTCGTAGTTTTTTGGAAGCTAGGCAACCCCTTTCTGATGAAAGTGGTTTTTCTCAGGCTGTGCTTAGGGTTACTTGAATAGGAAAAAAACTGTATAGTTAGAACTTAGAATGACTTTATTGTGTCAAGTTTCAAGGAGCTAGCACAAACCGTGTTGGATTTAGACTTCCAAATTCATCTATCAATATAGGAGAAAACAGAGTGAAACCTAAAAATTCAAACTGTTACTGCAGAGGAATGCTTCAAGCTATAAGAACGAAATTTGGTGAGTCAAGTGGGAATGGTGTACTGATTATTACCTCCAAGTATCATCAAGATTGGGTCAAATAACATTTGCTGAGATTTCAGGAAACTCGTAGTTTTTTGGAAGCTAGGCAACCCCTTTCTGATGAAAGTGGTTTTTCTCAGGCTGTGCCTAGTGTTACTTGAATAGGAAACAAACTCTATAGTTAGAACTTAGATCTACTTTATTGTGTCACGTTTCAAGGAGCTAGCACAAACCGTGTTGGATTTAGAGTTCCAAATTTATCTATCAATATAGGAGAAAACAGAGTGCAACCTAAAAATTCAAACTGTTACTGCAGAGGAATGCTTCAAGCTATAAGAACGAAATTTGGTGAGTCAAGTGGGAATGGTGTAGTGATCATTAACTCCAAGTATCATCAAGATTGGGTGAAATAACATTTGCTGAGACTTCAGGAAACTCGTAGTTTTTTGAAATCAAGGCAACCCCTTTCAGAAGAATTTGGTTTTCATCAGTCTCTGCTTAGGGCTATTTGAATAGGAAAAAAAAAACAGTACAGACAGAACTTAGAACTGCTTTATTGTGTCAAGTTTCAAGGAGCTAGCACAAACCGTGTTGGATTTAGACTTCCAAATTCATCTATCAATATAGGAGAAAACAGAGTGAAACCTAAAAATTCAAACTGTTACTGCAGAGGAATGCTTCAAGCTATAAGAACGAAATTTGGTGAGTCAAGTGGGAATGGTGTCCTGATCATTATCGCCAAGTATCATCAAGATTGGGTGAGATAACATTTGCTGAGATTTCAGGAAACTCGTAGTTTTTTGGAAGCTAGGCAACCCCTTTCAGACCAATTTGGTTTTCATCAGTCTCTGCTTAAGGCTACTTGAATAGGAAACAAACTGTATAGTTAGAACTTAGAACTACTTTATTGTGTCAAGTTTCAAGGAGCTAGCACAAACCGTGTTGGATTTAGAGTTCCAAATTCATCTATCAATATAGGAGAAAACAGAGTGAAACCTAAAAATTCAAACTGTTACTGCAGAGGAATGCTTCAAGCTATAAGAACGAAATTTGGTGAGTCAAGTGGGAATGGTGTCCTGATCATTACCTCCAAGTATCATCAAGATTGGGTGAAATGACATTTGCTGAGATTTCAGGAAACTCGTAGTTTTTTGGAAGGTAGGCAACCCCTTTCAGACGAATTTGGTTTTCATCAGTCTCTGCTTTGGGCTATTTGAATTAGAAACAAACAGTACAGACAGAACTTAGAACTGCTTTATTTTATCAAGTTTCAAGGAGCTAGCAGAAACCCTGTTCGATTTAGAGTTCCAAATTAATCTATCAATATTGGAGAAAACAGAGTGAAACCTAAAAATTCAAACTGTTACTGCAGAGGAATGCTTCAAGGTATAAGAACGAAATTTGGTGAGTCAAGTGGGAATGTTGTACTGATTATTACCTCCAAGTATCATCAAGATTGGGTAAAATAACATTTGCTGAGATTTCAGGAAACTCGTAGTTTTTTGGAAGCTAGGCAACCCCTTTCTGATGAGAGTGGTTTTTCTCAGGCTGTGCTTAGGGTTACTTGAATAGGAAACAAACTGTATAATTAGAACTTAGAACGACTTTATTGTGTCCAGTTTCAAGGAGGTAGCACAAACCGTGTTGGATTTAGAGTTCCAAATTCATCTATCAATATAGGAGAAAACAGAGTGAAACCTAAAAATTCAAACTGTTACTGCAGAGGAATGCTTCAAGCTATAAGAACGAAATTTGGTGAGTCAAGTGGGAATGGTGTACTGATCATTACCTCCAAGTATCATCAAGATTGGGTGAAATGACATTTGCTGAGATTTCAGGAAACTCGTAGTTTTTTGGAAGCTAGGCAACCCCTTTCAGACGAATTTGGTTTTCATCAGTCTCTGCTTAGGGCTATTTGAATAGGAAACAAACAGTACAGACAGAACTTAGAACTGCTTTATTTTGTCAAGTTTCAAGGAGCTAGCAGAAACCTTGTTGGATTTAGAGTTACAAATTCATCTATCAATATAGGAGAAAACAGAGTAAAACCTAAAAATTCAAACTGTTACTGTAGAGGAATGCTTCAAGCTATAAGAACGAAATTTGGTGAGTCAAGTGGGAATGGTGTCCTGATCATTACCTCCAAGTATCATCAAGATTGGGTGAAATAACATTTGCTGAGATTTCAGGAAACTCGTAGTTTTTTGGAAGCTAGGCAACCCCTTTCTGATGAAAGTGGTTTTTCTCAGGCTGTGCTTAGGGTTACTTGAATAGGAAAAAAACTGTATAGTTAGAACTTAGAATGACTTTATTGTGTCAAGTTTCAAGGAGCTAGCACAAACCGTGTTGGATTTAGACTTCCAAATTCATCTATCAATATAGAAGAAAACAGAGTGCAACCTAAAAATTCAAACTGTTACTGCAGAGGAATGCTTCAAGCTATAAGAACGAAATTTGGTGAGTCAAGTGGGAATGGTGTACTGATTATTACCTCCAAGTATCATCAAGATTGGGTCAAATAACATTTGCTGAGATTTCAGGAAACTCGTAGTTTTTTGGAAGCTAGGCAACCCCTTTCTGATGAAAGTGGTTTTTCTCAGGCTGTGCCTAGTGTTACTTGAATAGGAAACAAACTCTATAGTTAGAACTTAGATCTACTTTATTGTGTCACGTTTCAAGGAGCTAGCACAAACCGTGTTGGATTTAGAGTTCCAAATTTATCTATCAATATAGGAGAAAACAGAGTGCAACCTAAAAATTCAAACTGTTACTGCAGAGGAATGCTTCAAGCTATAAGAACGAAATTTGGTGAGTCAAGTGGGAATGGTGTAGTGATCATTAACTCCAAGTATCATCAAGATTGGGTGAAATAACATTTGCTGAGACTTCAGGAAACTCGTAGTTTTTTGAAATCAAGGCAACCCCTTTCAGAAGAATTTGGTTTTCATCAGTCTGCTTAGGGCTATTTGAATAGGAAAAAAAAAACAGTACAGACAGAACTTAGAACTGCTTTATTTTGTCAAGTTTCAAGGAGCTAGCACAAACCATGTTGGATTTAGAGTTCCAAATTCATCTATCAATATAGGAGAAAACAGAGTGAAACCTAAAAATTCAAACTGTTACTGCAGAGGAATGCTTCAAGCTATAAGAACGAAATTTGGTGAGTCAAGTGGGAATGGTGTACTGATCATTACCTCCAAGTATCATCAAGATTGGGTGAAATAACATTTGCTGAGATTTCATGAAACTCGTAGTTTTTTGGAAGCTAGGCAACCCCTTTCAGACCAATTTGGTTTTTATCAGTCTCTGCTTAGGGCTACTTGAATAGGAAACAAACTGTATAGTTAGAACTTAGAACTACTTTATTGTGTCAAGTTTCAAGGAGCTAGCACAAACCGTGTTGGATTTAGAGTTCCAAATTAATCTATCAATATAGGAGAAAACAGAGTGAAACCTAAAAATTCAAACTGTTACTGCAGAGGAATGCTTCAAGCTATAAGAACGAAATTTGGTGAGTCAAGTGGGAATGGTGTACTGATCATTACCTCCAAGTATCATCAAGATTGGGTGAAATGACATTTGCTGAGATTTCAGGAAACTCGTAGTTTTTTGGAAGCTAGGCAACCCCTTTCAGACGAATTTGGTTTTCATCAGTCTCTGCTTTGGGCTATTTGAATTAGAAACAAACAGTACAGACAGAACTTAGAACTGCTTTATTTTATCAAGTTTCAAGGAGCTAGCACAAACCGTGTTGGATTTAGAGTTCCAAATTCATCTATCAATATAGGAGAAAACAGAGTGAAACCTAAAAATTCAAACTGTTACTGCAGAGGAATGCTTCAAGCTATAAGAACGAAATTTGGTGAGTCAAGTGGGAATGGTGTCCTGATCATTACCTCCAAGTATCATCAAGATTGGGTGAAATAACATTTTCTGAGATTGCAGGAAACTCGTAGTTTTTTGGAAGCTAGGCAACCCCTTTCTGACGAAAGTGGTTTTTCTCAGGCTGTGCTTAGGGTTACTTGAATAGGAAACAAACTGTATAGTTAGAACTTAGAACGACTTTATTGTGTCAAGTTTCAAGGAGCTAGCACAAACCGTGTTGGATTTAGAGTTCCAAATTCATCTATCAATATAGGAGAAAACAGAGTGAAACCTAAAAATTCAAACTGTTACTGCAGAGGAATGCTTCAAGCTATAAGAACGAAATTTGGTGAGTCACGTGGGAATGTTGTACTGATTATTACCTCCAAGTATCATCAAGATTGGGTAAAATAACATTTGCTGAGATTTCAGGAAACTCGTAGTTTTTTGGAAGCTAGGCAACCCCTTTCTGATGAAAGTGGTTTTTCTCAGACTGTGCTTAGGGTTACTTGAATAGGAAACAAACTGTATAGTTAGAACTTAGAACGACTTTATTGTGTCAAGTTTCAAGAAGCTAGCACAAACCGTGTTGGATTTAGAGTTCCAAATTCATCTATCAATATAGGAGAAAACAGAGTGAAACCTAAAAATTCAAACTGTTACTGCAGAGGAATGCTTCAAGCTATAAGAACGAAATTTGGTGAGTCAAGTGGGAATGGTGTACTGATCATTACCTCCAAGTATCATCAAGATTGGGTGAAATGACATTTGCTGAGATTTCAGGAAACTCGTAGTTTTTTGGAAGCTAGGCAACCCCTTTCAGATGAATTTGGTTTTCATCAGTCTCTGCTTAGGGCTATTTGAATAGGAAACAAACAGTACAGACAGAACTTAGAACTGCTTTATTTTGTCACGTTTCAAGGAGCTAGCAGAAACCGTGTTGGATTTATAGTTACAAATTCATCTATCAATATAGGAGAAAACAGAGTAAAACCTAAAAATTCAAACTGTTACTGTAGAGGAATGCTTCAAGCTATAAGAACGAAATTTGGTAAGTCAAGTGGGAATGGTGTCCTGATCATTACCTCCAAGAATCATCAAGATTGGGTGAAATAACATTTGCTGAGATTTCAGGAAACTCGTAGTTTTTTGGAATCTAGGCAACCCCTTTCAGATGAAAGTGGTTTTTCTCAGGATGTGCTTAGGGTTACTTGAATAGGAAACAAACTGTATAGTTAGAACTTAGAACGACTTTATTGTGTCAAGTTTCAAGGAGCTAGCACAAACCGTGTTGGATTTAGAGTTCCAAATTCATCTATCAATATAGGAGAAAACAGAGTGAAACCTAAAAATTCAAACTGTTACTGCAGAGGAATGCTTCAAGCTATAAGAACGAAATTTGGTGAGTCAAGTGGGAATGGTGTACTGATCATTACCTCCAAGTATCATCATGATTGGGTGAAATAACATTTGCTGAGATTTCAGGAAACTCGTAGATTTTTGAAATCAAGGCAACCCCTTTCAGACGAATTTGGTTTTCATCAGTCTCTGCTTTGGGCTATTTGAATTAGAAACAAACAGTACAGACAGAACTTAGAACTGCTTTATTTTATCAAGTTTCAAGGAGCTAGCAGAAACCCTGTTGGATTTAGAGTTCCAAATTAATCTATCAATATAGGAGAAAACAGAGTGAAACCTAAAAATTCAAACTGTTACTGCAGAGGAATGCTTCAAGGTATAAGAACGAAATTTGGTGAGTCAAGTGGGAATGTTGTACTGATTATTACCTCCAAGTATCATCAAGATTGGGTAAAATAACATTTGCTGAGATTTCAGGAAACTCGTAGTTTTTTGGAAGCTAGGCAACCCCTTTCTGATGAGAGTGGTTTTTCTCAGGCTGTGCTTAGGGTTACTTGAATAGGAAACAAACTGTATAATTAGAACTTAGAACGACTTTATTGTGTCCAGTTTCAAGGAGGTAGCACAAACCGTGTTGGATTTAGAGTTCCAAATTCATCTATCAATATAGGAGAAAACAGAGTGAAACCTAAAAATTCAAACTGTTACTGCAGAGGAATGCTTCAAGCTATAAGAACGAAATTTGGTGAGTCAAGTGGGAATGGTGTACTGATCATTACCTCCAAGTATCATCAAGATTGGGTGAAATGACATTTGCTGAGATTTCAGGAAACTCGTAGTTTTTTGGAAGCTAGGCAACCCCTTTCAGACGAATTTGGTTTTCATCAGTCTCTGCTTAGGGCTATTTGAATAGGAAACAAACAGTACAGACAGAACTTAGAACTGCTTTATTTTGTCAAGTTTCAAGGAGCTAGCAGAAACCTTGTTGGATTTAGAGTTACAAATTCATCTATCAATATAGGAGAAAACAGAGTAAAACCTAAAAATTCAAACTGTTACTGTAGAGGAATGCTTCAAGCTATAAGAACGAAATTTGGTGAGTCAAGTGGGAATGGTGTCCTGATCATTACCTCCAAGTATCATCAAGATTGGGTGAAATAACATTTGCTGAGATTTCAGGAAACTCGTAGTTTTTTGGAAGCTAGGCAACCCCTTTCTGATGAAAGTTGTTTTTCTCAGGCTGTGCTTAGGGTTACTTGAATAGGAAAAAAACTGTATAGTTAGAACTTAGAATGACTTTATTGTGTCAAGTTTCAAGGAGCTAGCACAAACCGTGTTGGATTTAGACTTCCAAATTCATCTATCAATATAGGAGAAAACAGAGTGAAACCTAAAAATTCAAACTGTTACTGCAGAGGAATGCTTCAAGCTATAAGAACAAAATTTGGTGAGTCAAGTGGGAATGGTGTACTGATTATTACCTCCAAGTATCATCAAGATTGGGTCAAATAACATTTGCTGAGATTTCAGGAAACTCGTAGTTTTTTGGAAGCTAGGCAACCCCTTTCAGACCAATTTGGTTTTCATCAGTCTCTGCTTAAGGCTACTTGAATAGGAAACAAACTGTATAGTTAGAACTTAGAACTACTTTATTGTGTCAAGTTTCAAGGAGCTAGCACAAACCGTGTTGGATTTAGAGTTCCAAATTCATCTATCAATATAGGAGAAAACAGAGTGAAACCTAAAAATTCAAACTGTTACTGCAGAGGAATGCTTCAAGCTATAAGAACAAAATTTGGTGAGTCAAGTGGGAATGGTGTCCTGATCATTACCTCCAAGTATCATCAAGATTGGGTGAAATAACATTTGCTGAGACTTCAGGAAACTCGTAGTTTTTTGAAATCAAGGCAACCCCTTTCAGAAGAATTTGGTTTTCATCAGTCTCTGCTTAGGGCTATTTGAATAGGAAAAAAAAAACAGTACAGACAGAACTTAGAACTGCTTTATTGTGTCAAGTTTCAAGGAGCTAGCACAAACCGTGTTGGATTTAGACTTCCAAATTCATCTATCAATATAGGAGAAAACAGAGTGAAACCTAAAAATTCAAACTGTTACTGCAGAGGAATGCTTCAAGCTATAAGAACGAAATTTGGTGAGTCAAGTGGGAATGGTGTCCTGATCATTATCGCCAAGTATCATCAAGATTGGGTGAGATAACATTTGCTGAGATTTCAGGAAACTCGTAGTTTTTTGGAAGCTAGGCAACCCCTTTCAGACCAATTTGGTTTTCATCAGTCTCTGCTTAAGGCTACTTGAATAGGAAACAAACTGTATAGTTAGAACTTAGAACTACTTTATTGTGTCAAGTTTCAAGGAGCTAGCACAAACCGTGTTGGATTTAGAGTTCCAAATTCATCTATCAATATAGGAGAAAACAGAGTGAAACCTAAAAATTCAAACTGTTACTGCAGAGGAATGCTTCAAGCTATAAGAACAAAATTTGGTGAGTCAAGTGGGAATGGTGTCCTGATCATTACCTCCAAGTATCATCAAGATTGGGTGAAATGACATTTGCTGAGATTTCAGGAAACTCGTAGTTTTTTGGAAGGTAGGCAACCCCTTTCAGACGAATTTGGTTTTCATCAGTCTCTGCTTTGGGCTATTTGAATTAGAAACAAACAGTACAGACAGAACTTAGAACTGCTTTATTTTATCAAGTTTCAAGGAGCTAGCAGAAACCCTGTTCGATTTAGAGTTCCAAATTAATCTATCAATATAGGAGAAAACAGAGTGAAACCTAAAAATTCAAACTGTTACTGCAGAGGAATGCTTCAAGGTATAAGAACGAAATTTGGTGAGTCAAGTGGGAATGTTGTACTGATTATTACCTCCAAGTATCATCAAGATTGGGTAAAATAACATTTGCTGAGATTTCAGGAAACTCGTAGTTTTTTGGAAGCTAGGCAACCCCTTTCTGATGAGAGTGGTTTTTCTCAGGCTGTGCTTAGGGTTACTTGAATAGGAAACAAACTGTATAATTAGAACTTAGAACGACTTTATTGTGTCCAGTTTCAAGGAGGTAGCACAAACCGTGTTGGATTTAGAGTTCCAAATTCATCTATCAATATAGGAGAAAACAGAGTGAAACCTAAAAATTCAAACTGTTACTGCAGAGGAATGCTTCAAGCTATAAGAACGAAATTTGGTGAGTCAAGTGGGAATGGTGTACTGATCATTACCTCCAAGTATCATCAAGATTGGGTGAAATGACATTTGCTGAGATTTCAGGAAACTCGTAGTTTTTTGGAAGCTAGGCAACCCCTTTCAGACGAATTTGGTTTTCATCAGTCTCTGCTTAGGGCTATTTGAATAGGAAACAAACAGTACAGACAGAACTTAGAACTGCTTTATTTTGTCAAGTTTCAAGGAGCTAGCAGAAACCTTGTTGGATTTAGAGTTACAAATTCATCTATCAATATAGGAGAAAACAGAGTAAAACCTAAAAATTCAAACTGTTACTGTAGAGGAATGCTTCAAGCTATAAGAACGAAATTTGGTGAGTCAAGTGGGAATGGTGTCCTGATCATTACCTCCAAGTATCATCAAGATTGGGTGAAATAACATTTGCTGAGATTTCAGGAAACTCGTAGTTTTTTGGAAGCTAGGCAACCCCTTTCTGATGAAAGTGGTTTTTCTCAGGCTGTGCTTAGGGTTACTTGAATAGGAAAAAAACTGTATAGTTAGAACTTAGAATGACTTTATTGTGTCAAGTTTCAAGGAGCTAGCACAAACCGTGTTGGATTTAGACTTCCAAATTCATCTATCAATATAGGAGAAAACAGAGTGCAACCTAAAAATTCAAACTGTTACTGCAGAGGAATGCTTCAAGCTATAAGAACGAAATTTGGTGAGTCAAGTGGGAATGGTGTACTGATTATTACCTCCAAGTATCATCAAGATTGGGTCAAATAACATTTGCTGAGATTTCAGGAAACTTGTAGTTTTTTGGAAGCTAGGCAACCCCTTTCTGATGAAAGTGGTTTTTCTCAGGCTGTGCCTAGTGTTACTTGAATAGGAAACAAACTCTATAGTTAGAACTTAGATCTACTTTATTGTGTCACGTTTCAAGGAGCTAGCACAAACCGTGTTGGATTTAGAGTTCCAAATTTATCTATCAATATAGGAGAAAACAGAGTGCAACCTAAAAATTCAAACTGTTACTGCAGAGGAATGCTTCAAGCTATAAGAACGAAATTTGGTGAGTCAAGTGGGAATGGTGTAGTGATCATTAACTCCAAGTATCATCAAGATTGGGTGAAATAACATTTGCTGAGACTTCAGGAAACTCGTAGTTTTTTGAAATCAAGGCAACCCCTTTCAGAAGAATTTGGTTTTCATCAGTCTCTGCTTAGGGCTATTTGAATAGGAAAAAAAAAACAGTACAGACAGAACTTAGAACTGCTTTATTTTGTCAAGTTTCAAGGAGCTAGCACAAACCATGTTGGATTTAGAGTTCCAAATTCATCTATCAATATAGGAGAAAACAGAGTGAAACCTAAAAATTCAAACTGTTACTGCAGAGGAATGCTTCAAGCTATAAGAACGAAATTTGGTGAGTCAAGTGGGAATGGTGTACTGATCATTACCTCCAAGTATCATCAAGATTGGGTGAAATGACATTTGCTGAGATTTCAGGAAACTCGTAGTTTTTTGGAAGCTAGGCAACCCCTTTCAGATGAATTTGGTTTTCATCAGTCTCTGCTTAGGGCTATTTGAATAGGAAACAAACAGTACAGACAGAACTTAGAACTGCTTTATTTTGTCACGTTTCAAGGAGCTAGCAGAAACCGTGTTGGATTTATAGTTACAAATTCATCTATCAATATAGGAGAAAACAGAGTAAAACCTAAAAATTCAAACTGTTACTGTAGAGGAATGCTTCAAGCTATAAGAACGAAATTTGGTAAGTCAAGTGGGAATGGTGTCCTGATCATTACCTCCAAGAATCATCAAGATTGGGTGAAATAACATTTGCTGAGATTTCAGGAAACTCGTAGTTTTTTGGAATCTAGGCAACCCCTTTCAGATGAAAGTGGTTTTTCTCAGGATGTGCTTAGGGTTACTTGAATAGGAAACAAACTGTATAGTTAGAACTTAGAACGACTTTATTGTGTCAAGTTTCAAGGAGCTAGCACAAACCGTGTTGGATTTAGAGTTCCAAATTCATCTATCAATATAGGAGAAAACAGAGTGAAACCTAAAAATTCAAACTGTTACTGCAGAGGAATGCTTCAAGCTATAAGAACGAAATTTGGTGAGTCAAGTGGGAATGGTGTACTGATCATTACCTCCAAGTATCATCATGATTGGGTGAAATAACATTTGCTGAGATTTCAGGAAACTCGTAGTTTTTTGAAATCAAGGCAACCCCTTTCAGACGAATTTGGTTTTCATCAGTCTCTGCTTTGGGCTATTTGAATTAGAAACAAACAGTACAGACAGAACTTAGAACTGCTTTATTTTATCAAGTTTCAAGGAGCTAGCAGAAACCCTGTTGGATTTAGAGTTCCAAATTAATCTATCAATATAGGAGAAAACAGAGTGAAACCTAAAAATTCAAACTGTTACTGCAGAGGAATGCTTCAAGGTATAAGAACGAAATTTGGTGAGTCAAGTGGGAATGTTGTACTGATTATTACCTCCAAGTATCATCAAGATTGGGTAAAATAACATTTGCTGAGATTTCAGGAAACTCGTAGTTTTTTGGAAGCTAGGCAACCCCTTTCTGATGAGAGTGGTTTTTCTCAGGCTGTGCTTAGGGTTACTTGAATAGGAAACAAACTGTATAATTAGAACTTAGAACGACTTTATTGTGTCCAGTTTCAAGGAGGTAGCACAAACCGTGTTGGATTTAGAGTTCCAAATTCATCTATCAATATAGGAGAAAACAGAGTGAAACCTAAAAATTCAAACTGTTACTGCAGAGGAATGCTTCAAGCTATAAGAACGAAATTTGGTGAGTCAAGTGGGAATGGTGTACTGATCATTACCTCCAAGTATCATCAAGATTGGGTGAAATGACATTTGCTGAGATTTCAGGAAACTCGTAGTTTTTTGGAAGCTAGGCAACCCCTTTCAGACGAATTTGGTTTTCATCAGTCTCTGCTTAGGGCTATTTGAATAGGAAACAAACAGTACAGACAGAACTTAGAACTGCTTTATTTTGTCAAGTTTCAAGGAGCTAGCAGAAACCTTGTTGGATTTAGAGTTACAAATTCATCTATCAATATAGGAGAAAACAGAGTAAAACCTAAAAATTCAAACTGTTACTGTAGAGGAATGCTTCAAGCTATAAGAACGAAATTTGGTGAGTCAAGTGGGAATGGTGTCCTGATCATTACCTCCAAGTATCATCAAGATTGGGTGAAATAACATTTGCTGAGATTTCAGGAAACTCGTAGTTTTTTGGAAGCTAGGCAACCCCTTTCTGATGAAAGTTGTTTTTCTCAGGCTGTGCTTAGGGTTACTTGAATAGGAAAAAAACTGTATAGTTAGAACTTAGAATGACTTTATTGTGTCAAGTTTCAAGGAGCTAGCACAAACCGTGTTGGATTTAGACTTCCAAATTCATCTATCAATATAGGAGAAAACAGAGTGAAACCTAAAAATTCAAACTGTTACTGCAGAGGAATGCTTCAAGCTATAAGAACAAAATTTGGTGAGTCAAGTGGGAATGGTGTACTGATTATTACCTCCAAGTATCATCAAGATTGGGTCAAATAACATTTGCTGAGATTTCAGGAAACTCGTAGTTTTTTGGAAGCTAGGCAACCCCTTTCAGACCAATTTGGTTTTCATCAGTCTCTGCTTAAGGCTACTTGAATAGGAAACAAACTGTATAGTTAGAACTTAGAACTACTTTATTGTGTCAAGTTTCAAGGAGCTAGCACAAACCGTGTTGGATTTAGAGTTCCAAATTCATCTATCAATATAGGAGAAAACAGAGTGAAACCTAAAAATTCAAACTGTTACTGCAGAGGAATGCTTCAAGCTATAAGAACAAAATTTGGTGAGTCAAGTGGGAATGGTGTCCTGATCATTACCTCCAAGTATCATCAAGATTGGGTGAAATAACATTTGCTGAGACTTCAGGAAACTCGTAGTTTTTTGAAATCAAGGCAACCCCTTTCAGAAGAATTTGGTTTTCATCAGTCTCTGCTTAGGGCTATTTGAATAGGAAAAAAAAAACAGTACAGACAGAACTTAGAACTGCTTTATTGTGTCAAGTTTCAAGGAGCTAGCACAAACCGTGTTGGATTTAGACTTCCAAATTCATCTATCAATATAGGAGAAAACAGAGTGAAACCTAAAAATTCAAACTGTTACTGCAGAGGAATGCTTCAAGCTATAAGAACGAAATTTGGTGAGTCAAGTGGGAATGGTGTCCTGATCATTATCGCCAAGTATCATCAAGATTGGGTGAGATAACATTTGCTGAGATTTCAGGAAACTCGTAGTTTTTTGGAAGCTAGGCAACCCCTTTCAGACCAATTTGGTTTTCATCAGTCTCTGCTTAAGGCTACTTGAATAGGAAACAAACTGTATAGTTAGAACTTAGAACTACTTTATTGTGTCAAGTTTCAAGGAGCTAGCACAAACCGTGTTGGATTTAGAGTTCCAAATTCATCTATCAATATAGGAGAAAACAGAGTGAAACCTAAAAATTCAAACTGTTACTGCAGAGGAATGCTTCAAGCTATAAGAACAAAATTTGGTGAGTCAAGTGGGAATGGTGTCCTGATCATTACCTCCAAGTATCATCAAGATTGGGTGAAATGACATTTGCTGAGATTTCAGGAAACTCGTAGTTTTTTGGAAGGTAGGCAACCCCTTTCAGACGAATTTGGTTTTCATCAGTCTCTGCTTTGGGCTATTTGAATTAGAAACAAACAGTACAGACAGAACTTAGAACTGCTTTATTTTATCAAGTTTCAAGGAGCTAGCAGAAACCCTGTTCGATTTAGAGTTCCAAATTAATCTATCAATATAGGAGAAAACAGAGTGAAACCTAAAAATTCAAACTGTTACTGCAGAGGAATGCTTCAAGGTATAAGAACGAAATTTGGTGAGTCAAGTGGGAATGTTGTACTGATTATTACCTCCAAGTATCATCAAGATTGGGTAAAATAACATTTGCTGAGATTTCAGGAAACTCGTAGTTTTTTGGAAGCTAGGCAACCCCTTTCTGATGAGAGTGGTTTTTCTCAGGCTGTGCTTAGGGTTACTTGAATAGGAAACAAACTGTATAATTAGAACTTAGAACGACTTTATTGTGTCCAGTTTCAAGGAGGTAGCACAAACCGTGTTGGATTTAGAGTTCCAAATTCATCTATCAATATAGGAGAAAACAGAGTGAAACCTAAAAATTCAAACTGTTACTGCAGAGGAATGCTTCAAGCTATAAGAACGAAATTTGGTGAGTCAAGTGGGAATGGTGTACTGATCATTACCTCCAAGTATCATCAAGATTGGGTGAAATGACATTTGCTGAGATTTCAGGAAACTCGTAGTTTTTTGGAAGCTAGGCAACCCCTTTCAGACGAATTTGGTTTTCATCAGTCTCTGCTTAGGGCTATTTGAATAGGAAACAAACAGTACAGACAGAACTTAGAACTGCTTTATTTTGTCAAGTTTCAAGGAGCTAGCAGAAACCTTGTTGGATTTAGAGTTACAAATTCATCTATCAATATAGGAGAAAACAGAGTAAAACCTAAAAATTCAAACTGTTACTGTAGAGGAATGCTTCAAGCTATAAGAACGAAATTTGGTGAGTCAAGTGGGAATGGTGTCCTGATCATTACCTCCAAGTATCATCAAGATTGGGTGAAATAACATTAGCTGAGATTTCAGGAAACTCGTAGTTTTTTGGAAGCTAGGCAACCCCTTTCTGATGAAAGTGGTTTTTCTCAGGCTGTGCTTAGGGTTACTTGAATAGGAAAAAAACTGTATAGTTAGAACTTAGAATGACTTTATTGTGTCAAGTTTCAAGGAGCTAGCACAAACCGTGTTGGATTTAGACTTCCAAATTCATCTATCAATATAGGAGAAAACAGAGTGCAACCTAAAAATTCAAACTGTTACTGCAGAGGAATGCTTCAAGCTATAAGAACGAAATTTGGTGAGTCAAGTGGGAATGGTGTACTGATTATTACCTCCAAGTATCATCAAGATTGGGTCAAATAACATTTGCTGAGATTTCAGGAAACTTGTAGTTTTTTGGAAGCTAGGCAACCCCTTTCTGATGAAAGTGGTTTTTCTCAGGCTGTGCCTAGTGTTACTTGAATAGGAAACAAACTCTATAGTTAGAACTTAGATCTACTTTATTGTGTCACGTTTCAAGGAGCTAGCACAAACCGTGTTGGATTTAGAGTTCCAAATTTATCTATCAATATAGGAGAAAACAGAGTGCAACCTAAAAATTCAAACTGTTACTGCAGAGGAATGCTTCAAGCTATAAGAACGAAATTTGGTGAGTCAAGTGGGAATGGTGTAGTGATCATTAACTCCAAGTATCATCAAGATTGGGTGAAATAACATTTGCTGAGACTTCAGGAAACTCGTAGTTTTTTGAAATCAAGGCAACCCCTTTCAGAAGAATTTGGTTTTCATCAGTCTCTGCTTAGGGCTATTTGAATAGGAAAAAAAAAACAGTACAGACAGAACTTAGAACTGCTTTATTTTGTCAAGTTTCAAGGAGCTAGCACAAACCATGTTGGATTTAGAGTTCCAAATTCATCTATCAATATAGGAGAAAACAGAGTGAAACCTAAAAATTCAAACTGTTACTGCAGAGGAATGCTTCAAGCTATAAGAACGAAATTTGGTGAGTCAAGTGGGAATGGTGTACTGATCATTACCTCCAAGTATCATCAAGATTGGGTGAAATAACATTTGCTGAGATTTCATGAAACTCGTAGTTTTTTGGAAGCTAGGCAACCCCTTTCAGACCAATTTGGTTTTTATCAGTCTCTGCTTAGGGCTACTTGAATAGGAAACAAACTGTATAGTTAGAACTTAGAACTACTTTATTGTGTCAAGTTTCAAGGAGCTAGCACAAACCGTGTTGGATTTAGAGTTCCAAATTCATCTATCAATATAGGAGAAAACAGAGTGAAACCTAAAAATTCAAACTGTTACTGCAGAGGAATGCTTCAAGCTATAAGAACGAAATTTGGTGAGTCAAGTGGGAATGGTGTACTGATCATTACCTCCAAGTATCATCAAGATTGGGTGAAATGACATTTGCTGAGATTTCAGGAAACTCGTAGTTTTTTGGAAGCTAGGCAACCCCTTTCAGACGAATTTGGTTTTCATCAGTCTCTGCTTTGGGCTATTTGAATTAGAAACAAACAGTACAGACAGAACTTAGAACTGCTTTATTTTATCAAGTTTCAAGGAGCTAGCACAAACCGTGTTGGATTTAGAGTTCCAAATTCATCTATCAATATAGGAGAAAACAGAGTGAAACCTAAAAATTCAAACTGTTACTGCAGAGGAATGCTTCAAGCTATAAGAACGAAATTTGGTGAGTCAAGTGGGAATGGTGTCCTGATCATTACCTCCAAGTATCATCAAGATTGGGTGAAATAACATTTTCTGAGATTGCAGGAAACTCGTAGTTTTTTGGAAGCTAGGCAACCCCTTTCTGACGAAAGTGGTTTTTCTCAGGCTGTGCTTAGGGTTACTTGAATAGGAAACAAACTGTATAGTTAGAACTTAGAACGACTTTATTGTGTCAAGTTTCAAGGAGCTAGCACAAACCGTGTTGGATTTAGAGTTCCAAATTCATCTATCAATATAGGAGAAAACAGAGTGAAACCTAAAAATTCAAACTGTTACTGCAGAGGAATGCTTCAAGCTATAAGAACGAAATTTGGTGAGTCACGTGGGAATGTTGTACTGATTATTACCTCCAAGTATCATCAAGATTGGGTAAAATAACATTTGCTGAGATTTCAGGAAACTCGTAGTTTTTTGGAAGCTAGGCAACCCCTTTCTGATAAAAGTGGTTTTTCTCAGACTGTGCTTAGGGTTACTTGAATAGGAAACAAACTGTATAGTTAGAACTTAGAACGACTTTATTGTGTCAAGTTTCAAGAAGCTAGCACAAACCGTGTTGGATTTAGAGTTCCAAATTCATCTATCAATATAGGAGAAAACAGAGTGAAACCTAAAAATTCAAACTGTTACTGCAGAGGAATGCTTCAAGCTATAAGAACGAAATTTGGTGAGTCAAGTGGGAATGGTGTACTGATCATTACCTCCAAGTATCATCAAGATTGGGTGAAATGACATTTGCTGAGATTTCAGGAAACTCGTAGTTTTTTGGAAGCTAGGCAACCCCTTTCAGATGAATTTGGTTTTCATCAGTCTCTGCTTAGGGCTATTTGAATAGGAAACAAACAGTACAGACAGAACTTAGAACTGCTTTATTTTGTCATGTTTCAAGGAGCTAGCAGAAACCGTGTTGGATTTATAGTTACAAATTCATCTATCAATATAGGAGAAAACAGAGTAAAACCTAAAAATTCAAACTGTTACTGTAGAGGAATGCTTCAAGCTATAAGAACGAAATTTGGTAAGTCAAGTGGGAATGGTGTCCTGATCATTACCTCCAAGAATCATCAAGATTGGGTGAAATAACATTTGCTGAGATTTCAGGAAACTCGTAGTTTTTTGGAATCTAGGCAACCCCTTTCAGATGAAAGTGGTTTTTCTCAGGATGTGCTTAGGGTTACTTGAATAGGAAACAAACTGTATAGTTAGAACTTAGAACGACTTTATTGTGTCAAGTTTCAAGGAGCTAGCACAAACCGTGTTGGATTTAGAGTTCCAAATTCATCTATCAATATAGGAGAAAACAGAGTGAAACCTAAAAATTCAAACTGTTACTGCAGAGGAATGCTTCAAGCTATAAGAACGAAATTTGGTGAGTCAAGTGGGAATGGTGTACTGATCATTACCTCCAAGTATCATCATGATTGGGTGAAATAACATTTGCTGAGATTTCAGGAAACTCGTAGTTTTTTGAAATCAAGGCAACCCCTTTCAGACGAATTTGGTTTTCATCAGTCTCTGCTTTGGGCTATTTGAATTAGAAACAAACAGTACAGACAGAACTTAGAACTGCTTTATTTTATCAAGTTTCAAGGAGCTAGCAGAAACCCTGTTGGATTTAGAGTTCCAAATTAATCTATCAATATAGGAGAAAACAGAGTGAAACCTAAAAATTCAAACTGTTACTGCAGAGGAATGCTTCAAGGTATAAGAACGAAATTTGGTGAGTCAAGTGGGAATGTTGTACTGATTATTACCTCCAAGTATCATCAAGATTGGGTAAAATAACATTTGCTGAGATTTCAGGAAACTCGTAGTTTTTTGGAAGCTAGGCAACCCCTTTCTGATGAGAGTGGTTTTTCTCAGGCTGTGCTTAGGGTTACTTGAATAGGAAACAAACTGTATAATTAGAACTTAGAACAACTTTATTGTGTCCAGTTTCAAGGAGGTAGCACAAACCGTGTTGGATTTAGAGTTCCAAATTCATCTATCAATATAGGAGAAAACAGAGTGAAACCTAAAAATTCAAACTGTTACTGCAGAGGAATGCTTCAAGCTATAAGAACGAAATTTGGTGAGTCAAGTGGGAATGGTGTACTGATCATTACCTCCAAGTATCATCAAGATTGGGTGAAATGACATTTGCTGAGATTTCAGGAAACTCGTAGTTTTTTGGAAGCTAGGCAACCCCTTTCAGACGAATTTGGTTTTCATCAGTCTCTGCTTAGGGCTATTTGAATAGGAAACAAACAGTACAGACAGAACTTAGAACTGCTTTATTTTGTCAAGTTTCAAGGAGCTACCAGAAACCTTGTTGGATTTAGAGTTACAAATTCATCTATCAATATAGGAGAAAACAGAGTAAAACCTAAAAATTCAAACTGTTACTGTAGAGGAATGCTTCAAGCTATAAGAACGAAATTTGGTGAGTCAAGTGGGAATGGTGTCCTGATCATTACCTCCAAGTATCATCAAGATTGGGTGAAATAACATTTGCTGAGATTTCAGGAAACTCGTAGTTTTTTGGAAGCTAGGCAACCCCTTTCTGATGAAAGTGGTTTTTCTCAGGCTGTGCTTAGGGTTACTTGAATAGGAAAAAAACTGTATAGTTAGAACTTAGAATGACTTTATTGTGTCAAGTTTCAAGGAGCTAGCACAAACCGTGTTGGATTTAGACTTCCAAATTCATCTATCAATATAGGAGAAAACAGAGTGCAACCTAAAAATTCAAACTGTTACTGCAGAGGAATGCTTCAAGCTATAAGAACGAAATTTGGTGAGTCAAGTGGGAATGGTGTACTGATTATTACCTCCAAGTATCATCAAGATTGGGTCAAATAACATTTGCTGAGATTTCAGGAAACTCGTAGTTTTTTGGAAGCTAGGCAACCCCTTTCTGATGAAAGTGGTTTTTCTCAGGCTGTGCCTAGTGTTACTTGAATAGGAAACAAACTCTATAGTTAGAACTTAGATCTACTTTATTGTGTCACGTTTCAAGGAGCTAGCACAAACCGTGTTGGATTTAGAGTTCCAAATTTATCTATCAATATAGGAGAAAACAGAGTGCAACCTAAAAATTCAAACTGTTACTGCAGAGGAATGCTTCAAGCTATAAGAACGAAATTTGGTGAGTCAAGTGGGAATGGTGTAGTGATCATTAACTCCAAGTATCATCAAGATTGGGTGAAATAACATTTGCTGAGACTTCAGGAAACTCGTAGTTTTTTGAAATCAAGGCAACCCCTTTCAGAAGAATTTGGTTTTCATCAGTCTCTGCTTAGGGCTATTTGAATAGGAAAAAAAAAACAGTACAGACAGAACTTAGAACTGCTTTATTTTGTCAAGTTTCAAGGAGCTAGCACAAACCATGTTGGATTTAGAGTTCCAAATTCATCTATCAATATAGGAGAAAACAGAGTGAAACCTAAAAATTCAAACTGTTACTGCAGAGGAATGCTTCAAGCTATAAGAACGAAATTTGGTGAGTCAAGTGGGAATGGTGTACTGATCATTACCTCCAAGTATCATCAAGATTGGGTGAAATAACATTTGCTGAGATTTCATGAAACTCGTAGTTTTTTGGAAGCTAGGCAACCCCTTTCAGACCAATTTGGTTTTTATCAGTCTCTGCTTAGGGCTACTTGAATAGGAAACAAACTGTATAGTTAGAACTTAGAACTACTTTATTGTGTCAAGTTTCAAGGAGCTAGCACAAACCGTGTTGGATTTAGAGTTCCAAATTCATCTATCAATATAGGAGAAAACAGAGTGAAACCTAAAAATTCAAACTGTTACTGCAGAGGAATGCTTCAAGCTATAAGAACGAAATTTGGTGAGTCAAGTGGGAATGGTGTCCTGATCATTACCTCCAAGTATCATCAAGATTGGGTGAAATAACATTTTCTGAGATTGCAGGAAACTCGTAGTTTTTTGGAAGCTAGGCAACCCCTTTCTGACGAAAGTGGTTTTTCTCAGGCTGTGCTTAGGGTTACTTGAATAGGAAACAAACTGTATAGTTAGAACTTAGAACGACTTTATTGTGTCAAGTTTCAAGGAGCTAGCACAAACCGTGTTGGATTTAGAGTTCCAAATTCATCTATCAATATAGGAGAAAACAGAGTGAAACCTAAAAATTCAAACTGTTACTGCAGAGGAATGCTTCAAGCTATAAGAACGAAAATTGGTGAGTCACGTGGGAATGTTGTACTGATTATTACCTCCAAGTATCATCAAGATTGGGTAAAATAACATTTGCTGAGATTTCAGGAAACTCGTAGTTTTTTGGATGCTAGGCAACCCCTTTCTGATGAAAGTGGTTTTTCTCAGACTGTGCTTAGGGTTACTTGAATAGGAAACAAACTGTATAGTTAGAACTTAGAACGACTTTATTGTGTCAAGTTTCAAGAAGCTAGCACAAACCGTGTTGGATTTAGAGTTCCAAATTCATCTATCAATATAGGAGAAAACAGAGTGAAACCTAAAAATTCAAACTGTTACTGCAGAGCAATGCTTCAAGCTATAAGAACGAAATTTGGTGAGTCAAGTGGGAATGGTGTACTGATCATTACCTCCAAGTATCATCAAGATTGGGTGAAATGACATTTGCTGAGATTTCAGGAAACTCGTAGTTTTTTGGAAGCTAGGCAACCCCTTTCAGATGAATTTGGTTTTCATCAGTCTCTGCTTAGGGCTATTTGAATAGGAAACAAACAGTACAGACAGAACTTAGAACTGCTTTATTTTGTCACGTTTCAAGGAGCTAGCAGAAACCGTGTTGGATTTATAGTTACAAATTCATCTATCAATATAGGAGAAAACAGAGTAAAACCTAAAAATTCAAACTGTTACTGTAGAGGAATGCTTCAAGCTATAAGAACGAAATTTGGTAAGTCAAGTGGGAATGGTGTCCTGATCATTACCTCCAAGAATCATCAAGATTGGGTGAAATAACATTTGCTGAGATTTCAGGAAACTCGTAGTTTTTTGGAATCTAGGCAACCCCTTTCAGATGAAAGTGGTTTTTCTCAGGATGTGCTTAGGGTTACTTGAATAGGAAACAAACTGTATAGTTAGAACTTAGAACGACTTTATTGTGTCAAGTTTCAAGGAGCTAGCACAAACCGTGTTGGATTTAGAGTTCCAAATTCATCTATCAATATAGGAGAAAACAGAGTGAAACCTAAAAATTCAAACTGTTACTGCAGAGGAATGCTTCAAGCTATAAGAACGAAATTTGGTGAGTCAAGTGGGAATGGTGTACTGATCATTACCTCCAAGTATCATCATGATTGGGTGAAATAACATTTGCTGAGATTTCAGGAAACTCGTAGTTTTTTGAAATCAAGGCAACCCCTTTCAGACGAATTTGGTTTTCATCAGTCTCTGCTTAGGGCTACTTGAATAGGAAACAAACAGTATAGTTAGAACTTAGAACGACTTTATTGTGTCAAGTTTCAAGGAGCTAGCACAAACCGTGTTGGATTTAGAGTTCCAAATTCATCTATCAATATAGGAGAAAACAGAGTGAAACCTAAAAATTCAAACTGTTACTGCAGAGGAATGCTTCAAGCTATAAGAACGAAATTTGGTGAGTCAAGTGGGAATGGTGTACTGATCATTACCTCCAAGTATCATCAAGATTGGGTGAAATAACATTTGCTGAGATTTCAGGAAACTCGTAGTTTTTTGAAATCAAGGCAACCCCTTTCAGATGAATTTGGTTTTCATCAGTCTCTGCTTAGGGCTATTTGAATAGGAAAAAAACAGTACAGACAGAACTTAGAACTGCTTTATTTTGTCAAGTTTCAAGGAGCTAGCACAAACCATGTTGCATTTAGAGTTCCAAATTCATCTATCAATATAGGAGAAAACAGAGTGAAACCTAAAAATTCAAACTGTTACTGCAGAGGAATGCTTCAAGCTATAAGAACGAAATTTGGTGAGTCAAGTGGGAATGGTGTCCTGATCATTACCTCCAAGTATCATCAAGATTGGGTGAAATAACATTTGCTGAGATTTCAGTAAACTCGTAGTTTTTTGGAAGCTAGGCAACCCCTTTCAGACCAATTTGGTTTTCATCAGTCTCTGCTTAGGGCTACTTGAATAGGAAACAAACTGTATAGTTAGAACTTAGAACTACTTTATTGTGTCAAGTTTCAAGGAGCTAGCACAAACCGTGTTGGATTTAGAGTTCCAAATTCATCTATCAATATAGGAGAAAACAGAGTGAAACCTAAAAATTCAAACTGTTACTGCAGAGGAATGCTTCAAGCTATAAGAACGAAATTTGGTGAGTCAAGTGGGAATGGTGTACTGATCATTACCTACAAGTATCATCAAGATTGGGTGAAATGACATTTGATGAGATTTCAGGAAACTCGTAGTTTTTTGGAAGCTAGGCAACCCCTTTCAGAGGAATTTGGTTTTCATCAGTCTCTGCTTAGGGCTATTTGAATTAGAAACAAACAGTACAGACAGAACTTAGAACTGCTTTATTTTGTCAAGTTTCAAGGAGCTAGCAGAAACCGTGTTGGATTTAGAGTTCCAAATTCATCTATCAATAAAGGAGAAAACAGAGTGAAACCTAAAAATTCAAACTGTTACTGCAGAGGAATGCTTCAAGCTATAAGAACGAAATTTGGTGAGTCAAGTGGGAATGGTGTCCTGATCATTACCTCCAAGTATCATCAAGATTGGGTGAAATAAACTTTGCTGAGATTTCAGGAAACTCGTAGTTTTTTGGAAGCTAGGCAACCCCTTTCTGATGAAAGTGGTTTTTCTCAGGCTGTGCTTCGGGTTACTTGAATAGGAAAAAAACTCTATAGTTAGAACTTAGAATGACTTTATTGTGTCAAGTTTCAAGGAGCTAGCATGAACCGTGTTGGATTTAGACTTCCAAATTCATCTATCAATATAGGAGAAAACAGAGTGAAACATAAAAATTCAAACTGTTACTGCAGAGGAATGCTTCAAGGTATAAGAACGAAATTTGGTGAGTCCAGTGGGAATGGTGTACTGATTATTACCTCCAAGTATCATCAAGATTGGGTCAAATAACATTTGCTGAGATTTCAGGAAACTCGTAGTTTTTTGGAAGCTAGGCAACCCCTTTCTGATGAAAGTGGTTTTTCTCAGGCTGTGCTTAGGGTTACTTGAATAGGAAACAAACTCTATAGTTAGAACTTAGAACTACTTTATTGTGTCAAGTTTCAAGGAGCTAGCACAAACCGTGTTGGATTTAGAGTTCCAAATTCATCTATCAATATAGGAGAAAACAGAGTGCAACCTAAAAATTCAAACTGTTACTGCAGAGGAATGCTTCAAGCTATAAGAACGAAATTTGGTGAGTCAAGTGGGAATGGTGTACTGATCATTAACTCCAAGTATCATCAAGATTGGGTGAAATAACATTTGCTGAGACTTCAGGAAACTCGTAGTTTTTTGAAATCAAGGCAACCCCTTTCAGAAGAATTTGGTTTTCATCAGTCTCTGCTTAGGGCTATTTGAATAGGAAAAAAAAAAACAGTACAGACAGAACTTAGAACTGCTTTATTTTGTCAAGTTTCAAGGAGCTAGCACAAACCATGTTGGATTTAGAGTTCCAAATTCATCTATCAATATAGGAGAAAACAGAGTGAAACCTAAAAATTCAAACTGTTACTGCAGAGGAATGCTTCAAGCTATAAGAACGAAATTTGGTGAGTCAAGTGGGAATGGTGTACTGATCATTACCTCCAAGTATCATCAAGATTGGGTGAAATAACATTTGCTGAGATTTCATGAAACTCGTAGTTTTTTGGAAGCTAGGCAACCCCTTTCAGACCAATTTGGTTTTTATCAGTCTCTGCTTAGGGCTACTTGAATAGGAAACAAACTGTATAGTTAGAACTTAGAACTACTTTATTGTGTCAAGTTTCAAGGAGCTAGCACAAACCGTGTTGGATTTAGAGTTCCAAATTCATCTATCAATATAGGAGAAAACAGAGTGAAACCTAAAAATTCAAACTGTTACTGCAGAGGAATGCTTCAAGCTATAAGAACGAAATTTGGTGAGTCAAGTGGGAATGGTGTCCTGATCATTACCTCCAAGTATCATCAAGATTGGGTGAAATAACATTTTCTGAGATTGCAGGAAACTCGTAGTTTTTTGGAAGCTAGGCAACCCCTTTCTGACGAAAGTGGTTTTTCTCAGGCTGTGCTTAGGGTTACTTGAATAGGAAACAAACTGTATAGTTAGAACTTAGAACGACTTTATTGTGTCAAGTTTCAAGGAGCTAGCACAAACCGTGTTGGATTTAGAGTTCCAAATTCATCTATCAATATAGGAGAAAACAGAGTGAAACCTAAAAATTCAAACTGTTACTGCAGAGGAATGCTTCAAGCTATAAGAACGAAATTTGGTGAGTCAAGTGGGAATGGTGTACTGATCATTACCTCCAAGTATCATCAAGATTGGGTGAAATGACATTTGCTGAGATTTCAGGAAACTCGTAGTTTTTTGGAAGCTAGGCAACCCCTTTCAGATGAATTTGGTTTTCATCAGTCTCTGCTTAGGGCTATTTGAATAGGAAACAAACAGTACAGACAGAACTTAGAACTGCTTTATTTTGTCACGTTTCAAGGAGCTAGCAGAAACCGTGTTGGATTTATAGTTACAAATTCATCTATCAATATAGGAGAAAACAGAGTAAAACCTAAAAATTCAAACTGTTACTGTAGAGGAATGCTTCAAGCTATAAGAACGAAATTTGGTAAGTCAAGTGGGAATGGTGTCCTGATCATTACCTCCAAGAATCATCAAGATTGGGTGAAATAACATTTGCTGAGATTTCAGGAAACTCGTAGTTTTTTGGAATCTAGGCAACCCCTTTCAGATGAAAGTGGTTTTTCTCAGGATGTGCTTAGGGTTACTTGAATAGGAAACAAACTGTATAGTTAGAACTTAGAACGACTTTATTGTGTCAAGTTTCAAGGAGCTAGCACAAACCGTGTTGGATTTAGAGTTCCAAATTCATCTATCAATATAGGAGAAAACAGAGTGAAACCTAAAAATTCAAACTGTTACTGCAGAGGAATGCTTCAAGCTATAAGAACGAAATTTGGTGAGTCAAGTGGGAATGGTGTACTGATCATTACCTCCAAGTATCATCATGATTGGGTGAAATAACATTTGCTGAGATTTCAGGAAACTCGTAGTTTTTTGAAATCAAGGCAACCCCTTTCAGACGAATTTGGTTTTCATCAGTCTCTGCTTAGGGCTACTTGAATAGGAAACAAACAGTATAGTTAGAACTTAGAACGACTTTATTGTGTCAAGTTTCAAGGAGCTAGCACAAACCGTGTTGGATTTAGAGTTCCAAATTCATCTATCAATATAGGAGAAAACAGAGTGAAACCTAAAAATTCAAACTGTTACTGCAGAGGAATGCTTCAAGCTATAAGAACGAAATTTGGTGAGTCAAGTGGGAATGGTGTACTGATCATTACCTCCAAGTATCATCAAGATTGGGTGAAATAACATTTGCTGAGATTTCAGGAAACTCGTAGTTTTTTGAAATCAAGGCAACCCCTTTCAGATGAATTTGGTTTTCATCAGTCTCTGCTTAGGGCTATTTGAATAGGAAAAAAACAGTACAGACAGAACTTAGAACTGCTTTATTTTGTCAAGTTTCAAGGAGCTAGCACAAACCATGTTGCATTTAGAGTTCCAAATTCATCTATCAATATAGGAGAAAACAGAGTGAAACCTAAAAATTCAAACTGTTACTGCAGAGGAATGCTTCAAGCTATAAGAACGAAATTTGGTGAGTCAAGTGGGAATGGTGTCCTGATCATTACCTCCAAGTATCATCAAGATTGGGTGAAATGACATTTGCTGAGATTTCAGTAAACTCGTAGTTTTTTGGAAGCTAGGCAACCCCTTTCAGACCAATTTGGTTTTCATCAGTCTCTGCTTAGGGCTACTTGAATAGGAAACAAACTGTATAGTTAGAACTTAGAACTACTTTATTGTGTCAAGTTTCAAGGAGCTAGCACAAACCGTGTTGGATTTAGAGTTCCAAATTCATCTATCAATATAGGAGAAAACAGAGTGAAACCTAAAAATTCAAACTGTTACTGCAGAGGAATGCTTCAAGCTATAAGAACGAAATTTGGTGAGTCAAGTGGGAATGGTGTACTGATCATTACCTACAAGTATCATCAAGATTGGGTGAAATGACATTTGATGAGATTTCAGGAAACTCGTAGTTTTTTGGAAGCTAGGCAACCCCTTTCAGAGGAATTTGGTTTTCATCAGTCTCTGCTTAGGGCTATTTGAATTAGAAACAAACAGTACAGACAGAACTTAGAACTGCTTTATTTTGTCAAGTTTCAAGGAGCTAGCAGAAACCGTGTTGGATTTAGAGTTCCAAATTCATCTATCAATATAGGAGAAAACAGAGTGAAACCTAAAAATTCAAACTGTTACTGCAGAGGAATGCTTCAAGCTATAAGAACGAAATTTGGTGAGTCAAGTGGGAATGGTGTCCTGATCATTACCTCCAAGTATCATCAAGATTGGGTGAAATAAACTTTGCTGAGATTTCAGGAAACTCGTAGTTTTTTGGAAGCTAGGCAACCCCTTTCTGATGAAAGTGGTTTTTCTCAGGCTGTGCTTCGGGTTACTTGAATAGGAAAAAAACTCTATAGTTAGAACTTAGAATGACTTTATTGTGTCAAGTTTCAAGGAGCTAGCATGAACCGTGTTGGATTTAGACTTCCAAATTCATCTATCAATATAGGAGAAAACAGAGTGAAACATAAAAATTCAAACTGTTACTGCAGAGGAATGCTTCAAGGTATAAGAACGAAATTTGGTGAGTCCAGTGGGAATGGTGTACTGATTATTACCTCCAAGTATCATCAAGATTGGGTCAAATAACATTTGCTGAGATTTCAGGAAACTCGTAGTTTTTTGGAAGCTAGGCAACCCCTTTCTGATGAAAGTGGTTTTTCTCAGGCTGTGCTTAGGGTTACTTGAATAGGAAACAAACTCTATAGTTAGAACTTAGAACTACTTTATTGTGTCAAGTTTCAAGGAGCTAGCACAAACCGTGTTGGATTTAGAGTTCCAAATTCATCTATCAATATAGGAGAAAACAGAGTGCAACCTAAAAATTCAAACTGTTACTGCAGAGGAATGCTTCAAGCTATAAGAACGAAATTTGGTGAGTCAAGTGGGAATGGTGTACTTATCATTAACTCCAAGTATCATCAAGATTGGGTGAAATAAACTTTGCTGAGATTTCAGGAAACTTGTAGTTTTTTGGAAGCTAGGCAACCCCTTTCAGATGAATTTGGTTTTCATCAGTCTCTGCTTGAGGCTACTGGAATAGGAAACAAACAGTACAGACAGAACTTAGAACTGCTTTATTGTGTCAAGTTTCAGGAGCTAGCACAAATCGTGTTGGATTTAGACTTCCAAATTCATCTATCAATATAGGAGAAAACAGAGTGAAACCTAAAAATTCAAACTGTTACTGTAGAGGAATGCTTCAAGCTATAAGAACGAAATTTGGTGAGTCAAGTGGGAATGGTGTCCTGATCATTACCTCCAAGTATCATCAAGATTGGGTGAAATAACATTTGCTGAGATTTCAGGAAACTCGTAGTTTTTTGGAAGCTAGGCAACCCCTTTCTGATGAAAGTGGTTTTTCTCAGGCTGTGCTTAGGGTTACTTGATTAGGAAAAAAACTGTATAGTTAGAACTTAGAATGACTTTATTGTGTCAAGTTTCAAGGAGCTAGCACAAACCGTGTTGGATTTAGACTTCCAAATTCATCTATCAATATAGGAGAAAACAGAGTGAAACCTAAAAATTCAAACTGTTACTGCAGAGGAATGCTTCAAGCTATAAGAACGAAATTTGGTGAGACAAGTGGGAATGGTGTACTGATTATTACCTCCAAGTATCATCAAGATTGGGTCAAATAACATTTGCTGAGATTTCAGGAAACTCGTAGTTTTTTGGAAGCTAGGCAACCCCTTTCTGATGAAAGTGGTTTTTCTCAGGCTGTGCCTAGTGTTACTTGAATAGGAAACAAACTCTATAGTTAGAACTTAGATCTACTTTATTGTGTCACGTTTCAAGGAGCTAGCACAAACCGTGTTGGATTTAGAGTTCCAAATTTATCTATCAATATAGGAGAAAACAGAGTGCAACCTAAAAATTCAAACTGTTACTGCAGAGGAATGCTTCAAGCTATAAGAACGAAATTTGGTGAGTCAAGTGGGAATGGTGTAGTGATCATTAACTCCAAGTATCATCAAGATTGGGTGAAATAACATTTGCTGAGACTTCAGGAAACTCGTAGTTTTTTGAAATCAAGGCAACCCCTTTCAGAAGAATTTGGTTTTCATCAGTCTCTGCTTTGGGCTATTTGAATTAGAAACAAACAGTACAGACAGAACTTAGAACTGCTTTATTTTATCAAGTTTCAAGGAGCTAGCAGAAACCGTGTTGGATTTAGAGTTCCAAATTCATCTATCAATATAGTAGAAAACAGAGTGAAACCTAAAAATTCAAACTGTTACTGCAGAGGAATGCTTCAAGCTATAAGAACGAAATTTGGTGAGTCAAGTGGGAATGGTGTACTGATCATTACCTCCAAGTATCATCAAGATTGGGTGAAATAACATTTTCTGAGATTGCAGGAAACTCGTAGTTTTTTGGAAGCTAGGCAACCCCTTTCTGACGAAAGTGGTTTTTCTCAGGCTGTGCTTAGGGTTACTTGAATAGGAAACAAACTGTATAGTTAGAACTTAGAACGACTTTATTGTGTCAAGTTTCAAGGAGCTAGCACAAACCGTGTTGGATTTAGAGTTCCAAATTCATCTATCAATATAGGAGAAAACAGAGTGAAACCTAAAAATTCAAACTGTTACTGCAGAGGAATGCTTCAAGCTATAAGAACGAAATTTGGTGAGTCAAGTGGGAATGGTGTACTGATCATTACCTCCAAGTATCATCAAGATTGGGTGAAATGACATTTGCTGAGATTTCAGGAAACTCGTAGTTTTTTGGAAGCTAGGCAACCCCTTTCAGATGAATTTGGTTTTCATCAGTCTCTGCTTAGGGCTATTTGAATAGGAAACAAACAGTACAGACAGAACTTAGAACTGCTTTATTTTGTCACGTTTCAAGGAGCTAGCAGAAACCGTGTTGGATTTATAGTTACAAATTCATCTATCAATATAGGAGAAAACAGAGTAAAACCTAAAAATTCAAACTGTTACTGTAGAGGAATGCTTAAAGCTATAAGAACGAAATTTGGTAAGTCAAGTGGGAATGGTGTCCTGATCATTACCTCCAAGAATCATCAAGATTGGGTGAAATAACATTTGCTGAGATTTCAGGAAACTCGTAGTTTTTTGGAATCTAGGCAACCCCTTTCAGATGAAAGTGGTTTTTCTCAGGCTGTGCCTAGTGTTACTTGAATAGGAAACAAACTCTATAGTTAGAACTTAGATCTACTTTATTGTGTCACGTTTCAAGGAGCTAGCACAAACCGTGTTGGATTTAGAGTTCCAAATTTATCTATCAATATAGGAGAAAACAGAGTGCAACCTAAAAATTCAAACTGTTACTGCAGAGGAATGCTTCAAGCTATAAGAACGAAATTTGGTGAGTCAAGTGGGAATGGTGTAGTGATCATTAACTCCAAGTATCATCAAGATTGGGTGAAATAACATTTGCTGAGACTTCAGGAAACTCGTAGTTTTTTGAAATCAAGGCAACCCCTTTCAGAAGAATTTGGTTTTCATCAGTCTCTGCTTTGGGCTATTTGAATTAGAAACAAACAGTACAGACAGAACTTAGAACTGCTTTATTTTATCAAGTTTCAAGGAGCTAGCAGAAACCGTGTTGGATTTAGAGTTCCAAATTCATCTATCAATATAGGAGAAAACAGAGTGAAACCTAAAAATTCAAACTGTTACTGCAGAGGAATGCTTCAAGCTATAAGAACGAAATTTGGTGAGTCAAGTGGGAATGGTGTACTGATCATTACCTCCAAGTATCATCAAGATTGGGTGAAATAACATTTTCTGAGATTGCAGGAAACTCGTAGTTTTTTGGAAGCTAGGCAACCCCTTTCTGACGAAAGTGGTTTTTCTCAGGCTGTGCTTAGGGTTACTTGAATAGGAAACAAACTGTATAGTTAGAACTTAGAACGACTTTATTGTGTCAAGTTTCAAGGAGCTAGCACAAACCGTGTTGGATTTAGAGTTCCAAATTCATCTATCAATATAGGAGAAAACAGAGTGAAACCTAAAAATTCAAACTGTTACTGCAGAGGAATGCTTCAAGCTATAAGAACGAAATTTGGTGAGTAAAGTGGGAATGGTGTACTGATCATTACCTCCAAGTATCATCATGATTGGGTGAAATAACATTTGCTGAGATTTCAGGAAACTCGTAGTTTTTTGAAATCAAGGCAACCCCTTTCAGACGAATTTGGTTTTCATCAGTCTCTGCTTAGGGCTACTTGAATAGGAAACAAACAGTATAGTTAGAACTTAGAACGACTTTATTGTGTCAAGTTTCAAGGAGCTAGCACAAACCGTGTTGGATTTAGAGTTCCAAATTCATCTATCAATATAGGAGAAAACAGAGTGAAACCTAAAAATTCAAACTGTTACTGCAGAGGAATGCTTCAAGCTATAAGAACGAAATTTGGTGAGTCAAGTGGGAATGGTGTACTGATTATTACCTCCAAGTATCATCAAGATTGGGTGAAATAACATTTGCTGAGATTTCAGGAAACTCGTAGTTTTTTGAAATCAAGGCAACCCCTTTCAGATGAATTTGGTTTTCATCAGTCTCTGCTTAGGGCTATTTGAATAGGAAAAAAACAGTACAGACAGAACTTAGAACTGCTTTATTTTGTCAAGTTTCAAGGAGCTAGCACAAACCATGTTGCATTTAGAGTTCCAAATTCATCTATCAATATAGGAGAAAACAGAGTGAAACCTAAAAATTCAAACTGTTACTGCAGAGGAATGCTTCAAGCTATAAGAACGAAATTTGGTGAGTCAAGTGGGAATGGTGTACTGATCATTACCTCCAAGTATCATCAAGATTGGGTGAAATGACATTTGCTGAGATTTCAGTAAAGTCGTAGTTTTTTGGAAGCTAGGCAACCCCTTTCAGACCAATTTGGTTTTCATCAGTCTCTGCTTAGGGCTACTTGAATAGGAAACAAACTGTATAGTTAGAACTTAGAACTACTTTATTGTGTCAAGTTTCAAGGAGCTAGCACAAACCGTGTTGGATTTACAGTTCCAAATTCATCTATCAATATAGGAGAAAACAGAGTGAAACCTAAAAATTCAAACTGTTACTGCAGAGGAATGCTTCAAGCTATAAGAACGAAATTTGGTGAGTCAAGTGGGAATGGTGTACTGATCATTACCTCCAAGTATCATCAAGATTGGGTGAAATGACATTTGCTGAGATTTCAGGAAACTCGTAGTTTTTTGGAAGCTAGGCAACCCCTTTCAGACCAATTTGGTTTTCAACAGTCTCTGCTTAGGGCTACTTGAATAGGAAACAAACTGTATAGTTAGAACTTAGAACGACTTTATTGTGTCAAGTTTCAAGGAGCTAGCACAAACCGTGTTGGATTTAGAGTTCCAAATTCATCTATCAATATAGGAGAAAACAGAGTGAAACCTAAAAATTCAAACTGTTACTGCAGAGGAATGCTTCAAGCTATAAGAACGAAATTTGGTGAGTCAAGTGGGAATGGTGTACTGATCATTACCTCCAAGTATCATCAAGATTGGGTGAAATAACATTTGCTGAGATTTCAGGAAACTCGTAGTTTTTTGAAATCAAGGCAACCCCTTTCAGATGAATTTGGTTTTCATCAGTCTCTGCTTAGGGCTATTTGAATAGGAAAAAAACAGTACAGACAGAACTTAGAACTGCTTTATTTTGTCAAGTTTCAAGGAGCTAGCACAAACCATGTTGCATTTAGAGTTCCAAATTCATCTATCAATATAGGAGAAAACAGAGTGAAACCTAAAAATTCAAACTGTTACTGCAGAGGAATGCTTCAAGCTATAAGAACAAAATTTGGTGAGTCAAGTGGGAATGGTGTACTGATCATTACCTCCAAGTATCATCAAGATTGGGTGAAATGACATTTGCTGAGATTTCAGTAAACTCGTAGTTTTTTGGAAGCTAGGCAACCCCTTTCAGACCAATTTGGTTTTCATCAGTCTCTGCTTAGGGCTACTTGAATAGGAAACAAACTGTATAGTTAGAACTTAGAACTACTTTATTGTGTCAAGTTTCAAGGAGCTAGCACAAACCGTGTTGGATTTAGAGATCCAAATTCATCTATCAATATAGGAGAAAACAGAGTGAAACCTAAAAATTCAAACTGTTACTGCAGAGGAATGCTTCAAGATATAAGAACGAAATTTGGTGAGTCCAGTGGGAATGGTGTACTGATTATTACCTCCAAGTATCATCAAGTTTGGGTCAAATAACATTTGCTGAGATTTCAGGAAACTCGTAGTTTTTTGGAAGCTAGGCAACCCCTTTCAGACGAATTTGGTTTTCATCAGTCTCTGCTTAGGGCTATTTGAATTAGAAACAAACAGTACAGACAGAACTTAGAACTGCTTTATTTTGTCAAGTTTCAAGGAGCTAGCAGAAACCGTGTTGGATTTAGAGTTCCAAATTCATCTATCAATATAGGAGAAAACAGAGTGAAACCTAAAAATTCAAACTGTTACTGCAGAGGAATGCTTCAAGCTACAAGAACGAAATTTGGTGAGTCAAGTGGGAATGGTGTCCTGATCATTACCTCCAAGTATCATCAAGATTGGGTGAAATAACATTTGCTGAGATTTCAGGAAACTCGTAGTTTTTTGGAAGCTAGGCAACCCCTTTCTGATGAAAGTGGTTTTTCTCTGGCTGTGCTTCGGGTTACTTGAATAGGAAAAAAACTGTATAGTTAGAACTTAGAATGACTTTATTGTGTCAAGTTTCAAGGAGCTAGCACAAACCGTGTTGGATTTAGACTTCCAAATTCATCTATCAATATAGGAGAAAACAGAGTGAAACCTAAAAATTCAAACTGTTACTGCAGAGGAATGCTTCAAGCTATAAGAACGAAATTTGGTGAGTCAAGTGGGAATGGTGTACTGATTATTACCTCCAAGTATCATCAAGATTGGGTCAAATAACATTTGCTGAGATTTCAGGAAACTCGTAGTTTTTTGGAAGCAAGGCAACCCCTTTCTGATGAAAGTGGTTTTTCTCAGGCTGTGCTTAGGGTTACTTGAATAGGAAACAAACTGTATAGTTAGAACTTAGAACTACTTTATTGTGTCAAGTTTCAAGGAGCTAGCACAAACCGTGTTGGATTTAGAGTTCCAAATTCATCTATCAATATAGGAGAAAACAGAGTGAAACCTAAAAATTCAAACTGTTACTGCAGAGGAATGCTTCAAGCTATAAGAACGAAATTTGGTGAGTCAAGTGGGAATGGTGTACTGATCATTACCTCCAAGTATCATCAAGATTGGGTGAAATGACATTTGCTGAGATTTCAGGAAACTCGTAGTTTTTTGGAAGCTAGGCAACCCCTTTCAGACCAATTTGGTTTTCAACAGTCTCTGCTTAGGGCTACTTGAATAGGAAACAAACTGTATAGTTAGAACTTAGAACGACTTTATTGTGTCAAGTTTCAAGGAGCTAGCACAAACCGTGTTGGATTTAGAGTTCCAAATTCATCTATCAATATAGGAGAAAACAGAGTGAAACCTAAAAATTCAAACTGTTACTGCAGAGGAATGCTTCAAGCTATAAGAACGAAATTTGGTGAGTCAAGTGGGAATGGTGTACTGATCATTACCTCCAAGTATCATCAAGATTGGGTGAAATAACATTTGCTGAGATTTCAGGAAACTCGTAGTTTTTTGAAATCAAGGCAACCCCTTTCAGATGAATTTGGTTTTCATCAGTCTCTGCTTAGGGTTATTTGAATAGGAAAAAAACAGTACAGACAGAACTTAGAACTGCTTTATTTTGTCAAGTTTCAAGGAGCTAGCACAAACCATGTTGCATTTAGAGTTCCAAATTCATCTATCAATATAGGAGGAAACAGAGTGAAACCTAAAAATTCAAACTGTTACTGCAGAGGAATGCTTCAAGCTATAAGAACAAAATTTGGTGAGTCAAGTGGGAATGGTGTACTGATCATTACCTCCAAGTATCATCAAGATTGGGTGAAATGACATTTGCTGAGATTTCAGTAAACTCGTAGTTTTTTGGAAGCTAGGCAACCCCTTTCAGACCAATTTGGTTTTCATCAGTCTCTGCTTAGGGCTACTTGAATAGGAAACAAACTGTATAGTTAGAACTTAGAACTACTTTATTGTGTCAAGTTTCAAGGAGCTAGCACAAACCGTGTTGGATTTAGAGATCCAAATTCATCTATCAATATAGGAGAAAACAGAGTGAAACCTAAAAATTCAAACTGTTACTGCAGAGGAATGCTTCAAGATATAAGAACGAAATTTGGTGAGTCCAGTGGGAATGGTGTACTGATTATTACCTCCAAGTATCATCAAGTTTGGGTCAAATAACATTTGCTGAGATTTCAGGAAACTCGTAGTTTTTTGGAAGCTAGGCAACCCCTTTCTGATGAAAGTGGTTTTTCTCAGGCTGTGCTTAGGGTTACTTGAATAGGAAACAAACTCTATAGTTAGAACTTAGAACTACTTTATTGTGTCACGTTTCAAGGAGCTAGCACAAACCGTGTTGGATTTAGAGTTCCAAATTCATCTATCAATATAGGAGAAAACAGAGTGCAACCTAAAAATTCAAACTGTTACTGCAGAGGAATGCTTCAAGCTATAAGAACGAAATTTGGTGAGTCAAGTGGGAATGGTGTACTGATCATTAACTCCAAGTATCATCAAGATTGGGTGAAATAAACTTTGCTGAGATTTCAGGAAACTTGTAGTTTTTTGGAAGCTAGGCAACCCCTTTCAGATGAATTTGGTTTTCATCAGTCTCTGCTTGAGGCTACTGGAATAGGAAACAAACAGTACAGACAGAACTTAGAACTGCTTTATTGTGTCAAGTTTCAAGGAGCTAGCACAAACCGTGTTGGATTTAGACTTCCAAATTCATCTATCAATATAGGAGAAAACAGAGTGAAACCTAAAAATTCAAACTGTTACTGCAGAGGAATGCTTCAAGCTATAAGAACGAAATTTGGTGAGTCAAGTGGGAATGGTGTACTGATTATTACCTCCAAGTATCATCAAGATTGGGTCAAATAACATTTGCTGAGATTTCAGGAAACTCGTAGTTTTTTGGAAGCAAGGCAACCCCTTTCTGATGAAAGTGGTTTTTCTCAGGCTGTGCTTAGGGTTACTTGAATAGGAAACAAACTGTATAGTTAGAACTTAGAACTACTTTATTGTGTCGAGTTTCAAGGAGCTAGCACAAACCGTGTTGGATTTAGAGTTCCAAATTCATCTATCAATATAGGAGAAAACAGAGTGAAACCTAAAAATTCAAACTGTTACTGCAGAGGAATGCTTCAAGCTATAAGAACGAAATTTGGTGAGTCAAGTGGGAATGGTGTACTGATCATTACCTCCAAGTATCATCAAGATTGGGTGAAATGACATTTGCTGAGATTTCAGGAAACTCGTAGTTTTTTGGAAGCTAGGCAACCCGTTTCAGACGAATTTGGTTTTCATCAGTCTCTGCTTAGGGCTATTTGAATTAGAAACAAACAGTACAGACAGAACTTAGAACTGCTTTATTTTGTCAAGTTTCAAGGAGCTAGCAGAAACCGTGTTGGATTTAGAGTTCCAAATTCATCTATCAATATAGGAGAAAACAGAGTGAAACCTAAAAATTCAAACTGTTACTGCAGAGGAATGCTTCAAGCTATAAGAACGAAATTTGGTGAGTCCAGTGGGAATGGTGTACTGATTATCACCTCCAAGTATCATCAAGATTGGGTAAAATAACATTTGCTGAGATTTCAGGAAACTCGTAGTTTTTTGGAAGCTAGGCAACCCCTTTCTGATGAAAGTGGTTTTTCTCAGACTGTGCTTAGGGTTACTTGAATAGGAAACAAACTGTATAGTTAGAACTTAGAACGACTTTATTGTGTCAAGTTTCAAGGAGCTAGCACAAACCGTGTTGGATTTAGAGTTCCAAATTCATCTATCAATATAGGAGAAAACAGAGTGAAACCTAAAATTTCAAACTGTTACTGCAGAGGAATGCTTCAAGCTATAAGAACGAAATTTGGTGAGTCAAGTGGGAATGGTGTACTGATCATTACCTCCAAGTATCATCAAGATTGGGTCAAATAACATTTGCTGAGATTTCAGGAAACTCGTAGTTTTTTGGAAGCTAGGCAACCCCTTTCAGATGAATTTGGTTTTCATCAGTCTCTGCTTGAGGCTACTGGAATAGGAAACAAACAGTACAGACAGAACTTAGAACTGCTTTATTGTGTCAAGTTTCAAGGAGCTAGCACAAACCGTGTTGGATTTAGACTTCCAAATTCATCTATCAATATAGGAGAAAACAGAGTGAAACCTAAAAATTCAAACTGTTACTGCAGAGGAATGCTTCAAGCTATAAGAACGAAATTTGGTGAGTCAAGTGGGAATGGTGTACTGATTATTACCTCCAAGTATCATCAAGATTGGGTCAAATAACATTTGCTGAGATTTCAGGAAACTCGTAGTTTTTTGGAAGCAAGGCAACCCCTTTCTGATGAAAGTGGTTTTTCTCAGGCTGTGCTTAGGGTTACTTGAATAGGAAACAAACTGTATAGTTAGAACTTAGAACTACTTTATTGTGTCGAGTTTCAAGGAGCTAGCACAAACCGTGTTGGATTTAGAGTTCCAAATTCATCTATCAATATAGGAGAAAACAGAGTGAAACCTAAAAATTCAAACTGTTACTGCAGAGGAATGCTTCAAGCTATAAGAACGAAATTTGGTGAGTCAAGTGGGAATGGTGTACTGATCATTACCTCCAAGTATCATCAAGATTGGGTGAAATGACATTTGCTGAGATTTCAGGAAACTCGTAGTTTTTTGGAAGCTAGGCAACCCGTTTCAGACGAATTTGGTTTTCATCAGTCTCTGCTTAGGGCTATTTGAATTAGAAACAAACAGTACAGACAGAACTTAGAACTGCTTTATTTTGTCAAGTTTCAAGGAGCTAGCAGAAACCGTGTTGGATTTAGAGTTCCAAATTCATCTATCAATATAGGAGAAAACAGAGTGAAACCTAAAAATTCAAACTGTTACTGCAGAGGAATGCTTCAAGCTATAAGAACGAAATTTGGTGAGTCCAGTGGGAATGGTGTACTGATTATCACCTCCAAGTATCATCAAGATTGGGTAAAATAACATTTGCTGAGATTTCAGGAAACTCGTAGTTTTTTGGAAGCTAGGCAACCCCTTTCTGATGAAAGTGGTTTTTCTCAGACTGTGCTTAGGGTTACTTGAATAGGAAACAAACTGTATAGTTAGAACTTAGAACGACTTTATTGTGTCAAGTTTCAAGGAGCTAGCACAAACCGTGTTGGATTTAGAGTTCCAAATTCATCTATCAATATAGGAGAAAACAGAGTGAAACCTAAAATTTCAAACTGTTACTGCAGAGGAATGCTTCAAGCTATAAGAACGAAATTTGGTGAGTCAAGTGGGAATGGTGTACTGATCATTACCTCCAAGTATCATCAAGATTGGGTGAAATGACATTTGCTGAGATTTCAGGAAACTCGTAGTTTTTTGGAAGCTAGGCAACCCCTTTCAGATGAATTTGGTTTTCATCAGTCTCTGCTTAGGGCTATTTGAATAGGAAACAAACAGTACAGACAGAACTTAGAACTGCTTTATTTTGTCACGTTTCAAGGAGCTAGCAGAAACCGTGTTGGATTTATAGTTACAAATTCATCTATCAATATAGGAGAAAACAGAGTAAAACCTAAAAATTCAAACTGTTACTGTAGAGGAATGCTTCAAGCTATAAGAACGAAATTTGGTAAGTCAAGTGGGAATGGTGTCCTGATCATTACCTCCAAGAATCATCAAGATTGGGTGAAATAACATTTGCTGAGATTTCAGGAAACTCGTAGTTTTTTGGAATCTAGGCAACGCCTTTCAGATGAAAGTGGTTTTTCTCAGGATGTGCTTAGGGTTACTTGAATAGGAAACAAACTGTATAGTTAGAACTTAGAACGACTTTATTGTGTCAAGTTTCAAGGAGCTAGCACAAACCGTGTTGGATTTAGAGTTCCAAATTCATCTATCAATATAGGAGAAAACAGAGTGAAACCTAAAAATTCAAACTGTTACTGCAGAGGAATGCTTCAAGCTATAAGAACGAAATTTGGTGAGTCAAGTGGGAATGGTGTACTGATCATTACCTCCAAGTATCATCATGATTGGGTGAAATAACATTTGCTGAGATTTCAGGAAACTCGTAGTTTTTTGAAATCAAGGCAACCCCTTTCAGACGAATTTGGTTTTCATCAGTCTCTGCTTAGGGCTACTTGAATAGGAAACAAACAGTATAGTTAGAACTTAGAACGACTTTATTGTGTCAAGTTTCAAGGAGTTAGCACAAACCGTGTTGGATTTAGAGTTCCAAATTCATCTATCAATATAGGAGAAAACAGAGTGAAACCTAAAAATTCAAACTGTTACTGCAGAGGAATGCTTCAAGCTATAAGAACGAAATTTGGTGAGTCAAGTGGGAATGGTGTACTGATCATTACCTCCAAGTATCATCAAGATTGGGTGAAATAACATTTGCTGAGATTTCAGGAAACTCGTAGTTTTTTGAAATCAAGGCAACCCCTTTCAGATGAATTTGGTTTTCATCAGTCTCTGCTTAGGGCTATTTGAATAGGAAAAAAACAGTACAGACAGAACTTAGAACTGCTTTATTTTGTCAAGTTTCAAGGAGCTAGCACAAACCATGTTGCATTTAGAGTTCCAAATTCATCTATCAATATAGGAGAAAACAGAGTGAAACCTAAAAATTCAAACTGTTACTGCAGAGGAATGCTTCAAGCTATAAGAACGAAATTTGGTGAGTCAAGTGGGAATGGTGTACTGATCATTACCTCCAAGTATCATCAAGATTGGGTGAAATGACATTTGCTGAGATTTCAGTAAACTCGTAGTTTTTTGGAAGCTAGGCAACCCCTTTCAGACCAATTTGGTTTTCATCAGTCTCTGCTTAGGGCTACTTGAATAGGAAACAAACTGTATAGTTAGAACTTAGAACTACTTTATTGTGTCAAGTTTCAAGGAGCTAGCACAAACCGTGTTGGATTTAGAGTTCCAAATTCATCTATCAATATAGGAGAAAACAGAGTGAAACCTAAAAATTCAAACTGTTACTGCAGAGGAATGCTTCAAGCTATAAGAACGAAATTTGGTGAGTCAAGTGGGAATGGTGTACTGTACATTACCTACAAGTATCATCAAGATTGGGTGAAATGACATTTGCTGAGATTTCAGGAAACTCGTAGTTTTTTGGAAGCTAGGCAACCCCTTTCAGACGAATTTGGTTTTCATCAGTCTCTGCTTAGGGCTATTTGAATTAGAAACAAACAGTACAGACAGAACTTAGAACTGCTTTATTGTGTCAAGTTTCAAGGAGCTAGCACAAACCGTGTTGGATTTAGACTTCCAAATTCATCTATCAATATAGGAGAAAACAGAGTGAAACCTAAAAATTCAAACTGTTACTGCAGAGGAATGCTTCAAGCTATAAGAACGAAATTTGGTGAGTCAAGTGGGAATGGTGTACTGATTATTACCTCCAAGTATCATCAAGATTGGGTCAAATAACATTTGCTGAGATTTCAGGAAACTCGTAGTTTTTTGGAAGCAAGGCAACCCCTTTCTGATGAAAGTGGTTTTTCTCAGGCTGTGCTTAGGGTTACTTGAATAGGAAACAAACTGTATAGTTAGAACTTAGAACTACTTTATTGTGTCGAGTTTCAAGGAGCTAGCACAAACCGTGTTGGATTTAGAGTTCCAAATTCATCTATCAATATAGGAGAAAACAGAGTGAAACCTAAAAATTCAAACTGTTACTGCAGAGGAATGCTTCAAGCTATAAGAACGAAATTTGGTGAGTCAAGTGGGAATGGTGTACTGATCATTACCTCCAAGTATCATCAAGATTGGGTGAAATGACATTTGCTGAGATTTCAGGAAACTCGTAGTTTTTTGGAAGCTAGGCAACCCGTTTCAGACGAATTTGGTTTTCATCAGTCTCTGCTTAGGGCTATTTGAATTAGAAACAAACAGTACAGACAGAACTTAGAACTGCTTTATTTTGTCAAGTTTCAAGGAGCTAGCAGAAACCGTGTTGGATTTAGAGTTCCAAATTCATCTATCAATATAGGAGAAAACAGAGTGAAACCTAAAAATTCAAACTGTTACTGCAGAGGAATGCTTCAAGCTATAAGAACGAAATTTGGTGAGTCCAGTGGGAATGGTGTACTGATTATCACCTCCAAGTATCATCAAGATTGGGTAAAATAACATTTGCTGAGATTTCAGGAAACTCGTAGTTTTTTGGAAGCTAGGCAACCCCTTTCTGATGAAAGTGGTTTTTCTCAGACTGTGCTTAGGGTTACTTGAATAGGAAACAAACTGTATAGTTAGAACTTAGAACGACTTTATTGTGTCAAGGTTCAAGGAGCTAGCACAAACCGTGTTGGATTTAGAGTTCCAAATTCATCTATCAATATAGGAGAAAACAGAGTGAAACCTAAAATTTCAAACTGTTACTGCAGAGGAATGCTTCAAGCTATAAGAACGAAATTTGGTGAGTCAAGTGGGAATGGTGTACTGATCATTACCTCCAAGTATCATCAAGATTGGGTGAAATGACATTTGCTGAGATTTCAGGAAACTCGTAGTTTTTTGGAAGCTAGGCAACCCCTTTCAGATGAATTTGGTTTTCATCAGTCTCTGCTTAGGGCTATTTGAATAGGAAACAAACAGTACAGACAGAACTTAGAACTGCTTTATTTTGTCACGTTTCAAGGAGCTAGCAGAAACCGTGTTGGATTTATAGTTACAAATTCATCTATCAATATAGGAGAAAACAGAGTAAAACCTAAAAATTCAAACTGTTACTGTAGAGGAATGCTTCAAGCTATAAGAACGAAATTTGGTAAGTCAAGTGGGAATGGTGTCCTGATCATTACCTCCAAGAATCATCAAGATTGGGTGAAATAACATTTGCTGAGATTTCAGGAAACTCGTAGTTTTTTGGAATCTAGGCAACGCCTTTCAGATGAAAGTGGTTTTTCTCAGGATGTGCTTAGGGTTACTTGAATAGGAAACAAACTGTATAGTTAGAACTTAGAACGACTTTATTGTGTCAAGTTTCAAGGAGCTAGCACAAACCGTGTTGGATTTAGAGTTCCAAATTCATCTATCAATATAGGAGAAAACAGAGTGAAACCTAAAAATTCAAACTGTTACTGCAGAGGAATGCTTCAAGCTATAAGAACGAAATTTGGTGAGTCAAGTGGGAATGGTGTACTGATCATTACCTCCAAGTATCATCATGATTGGGTGAAATAACATTTGCTGAGATTTCAGGAAACTCGTAGTTTTTTGAAATCAAGGCAACCCCTTTCAGACGAATTTGGTTTTCATCAGTCTCTGCTTAGGGCTACTTGAATAGGAAACAAACAGTATAGTTAGAACTTAGAACGACTTTATTGTGTCAAGTTTCAAGGAGTTAGCACAAACCGTGTTGGATTTAGAGTTCCAAATTCATCTATCAATATAGGAGAAAACAGAGTGAAACCTAAAAATTCAAACTGTTACTGCAGAGGAATGCTTCAAGCTATAAGAACGAAATTTGGTGAGTCAAGTGGGAATGGTGTACTGATCATTACCTCCAAGTATCATCAAGATTGGGTGAAATAACATTTGCTGAGATTTCAGGAAACTCGTAGTTTTTTGAAATCAAGGCAACCCCTTTCAGATGAATTTGGTTTTCATCAGTCTCTGCTTAGGGCTATTTGAATAGGAAAAAAACAGTACAGACAGAACTTAGAACTGCTTTATTTTGTCAAGTTTCAAGGAGCTAGCACAAACCATGTTGCATTTAGAGTTCCAAATTCATCTATCAATATAGGAGAAAACAGAGTGAAACCTAAAAATTCAAACTGTTACTGCAGAGGAATGCTTCAAGCTATAAGAACGAAATTTGGTGAGTCAAGTGGGAATGGTGTACTGATCATTACCTCCAAGTATCATCAAGATTGGGTGAAATGACATTTGCTGAGATTTCAGTAAACTCGTAGTTTTTTGGAAGCTAGGCAACCCCTTTCAGACCAATTTGGTTTTCATCAGTCTCTGCTTAGGGCTACTTGAATAGGAAACAAACTGTATAGTTAGAACTTAGAACTACTTTATTGTGTCAAGTTTCAAGGAGCTAGCACAAACCGTGTTGGATTTAGAGTTCCAAATTCATCTATCAATATAGGAGAAAACAGAGTGAAACCTAAAAATTCAAACTGTTACTGCAGAGGAATGCTTCAAGCTATAAGAACGAAATTTGGTGAGTCAAGTGGGAATGGTGTACTGTACATTACCTACAAGTATCATCAAGATTGGGTGAAATGACATTTGCTGAGATTTCAGGAAACTCGTAGTTTTTTGGAAGCTAGGCAACCCCTTTCAGACGAATTTGGTTTTCATCAGTCTCTGCTTAGGGCTATTTGAATTAGAAACAAACAGTACAGACAGAACTTAGAACTGCTTTATTTTGTCAAGTTTCAAGGAGCTAGCAGAAACCGTGTTGGATTTAGAGTTCCAAATTCATCTATCAATATAGGAGAAAACAGAGTGAAACCTAAAAATTCAAACTGTTACTGCAGAGGAATGCTTCAAGCTATAAGAACGAAATTTGGTGAGTCAAGTGGGAATGGTGTCCTGATCATTACCTCCAAGTATCATCAAGATTGGGTGAAATAACATTTGCTGAGATTTCAGGAAACTCGTAGTTTTTTGGAAGCTAGGCAACCCCTTTCTGATGAAAGTGGTTTTTCTCAGGCTGTGCTTCGGGTTACTTGAATAGGAAAAAAACTCTATAGTTAGAACTTAGAATGACTTTATTGTGTCAAGTTTCAAGGAGCTAGCACAAACCGTGTTGGATTTAGACTTCCAAATTCATCTATCAATATAGGAGAAAACAGAGTGAAACCTAAAAATTCAAACTGTTACTGCAGAGGAATGCTTCAAGGTATAAGAACGAAATTTGGTGAGTCCAGTGGGAATGGTGTACTGATTATTACCTCCAAGTATCATCAAGATTGGGTCAAATAACATTTGCTGAGATTTCAGGAAACTCGTAGTTTTTTGGAAGCTAGGCAACCCCTTTCTGATGAAAGCGGTTTTTCTCAGGCTGTGCTTAGGGTTACTTGAATAGGAAACAAACTCTATAGTTAGAACTTAGAACTACTTTATTGTGTCAAGTTTCAAGGAGCTAGCACAAACCGTGTTGGATTTAGAGTTCCAAATTCATCTATCAATATAGGAGAAAACAGAGTGCAACCTAAAAATTCAAACTGTTACTGCAGAGGAATGCTTCAAGCTATAAGAACGAAATTTGGTGAGTCAAGTGGGAATGGTGTACTGATCATTAACTCCAAGTATCATCAAGATTGGGTGAAATAAACTTTGCTGAGATTTCAGGAAACTTGTAGTTTTTTGGAAGCTAGGCAACCCCTTTCAGATGAATTTGGTTTTCATCAGTCTCTGCTTGAGGCTACTGGAATAGGAAACAAACAGTACAGACAGAACTTAGAACTGCTTTATTGTGTCAAGTTTCAAGGAGCTAGCACAAACCGTGTTGGATTTAGACTTCCAAATTCATCTATCAATATAGGAGAAAACAGAGTGAAACCTAAAAATTCAAACTGTTACTGTAGAGGAATGCTTCAAGCTATAAGAACGAAATTTGGTGAGTCAAGTGGGAATGGTGTCCTGATCATTACCTCCAAGTATCATCAAGATTGGGTGAAATAACATTTGCTGAGATTTCAGGAAACTCGTAGTTTTTTGGAAGCTAGGCAACCCCTTTCTGATGAAAGTGGTTTTTCTCAGGCTGTGCTTAGGGTTACTTGAATAGGAAAAAAACTGTATAGTTAGAACTTAGAATGACTTTATTGTGTCAAGTTTCAAGGAGCTAGCACAAACCGTGTTGGATTTAGACTTCCAAATTCATCTATCAATATAGGAGAAAACAGAGTGAAACCTAAAAATTCAAACTGTTACTGCAGAGGAATGCTTCAAGCTATAAGAACGAAATTTGGTGAGACAAGTGGGAATGGTGTACTGATTATTACCTCCAAGTATCATCAAGATTGGGTCAAATAACATTTGCTGAGATTTCAGGAAACTCGTAGTTTTTTGGAAGCTAGGCAACCCCTTTCTGATGAAAGTGGTTTTTCTCAGGCTGTGCCTAGTGTTACTTGAATAGGAAACAAACTCTATAGTTAGAACTTAGATCTACTTTATTGTGTCACGTTTCAAGGAGCTAGCACAAACCGTGTTGGATTTAGAGTTCCAAATTTATCTATCAATATAGGAGAAAACAGAGTGCAACCTAAAAATTCAAACTGTTACTGCAGAGGAATGCTTCAAGCTATAAGAACGAAATTTGGTGAGTCAAGTGGGAATGGTGTAGTGATCATTAACTCCAAGTATCATCAAGATTGGGTGAAATAACATTTGCTGAGACTTCAGGAAACTCGTAGTTTTTTGAAATCAAGGCAACCCCTTTCAGAAGAATTTGGTTTTCATCAGTCTCTGCTTAGGGCTATTTGAATAGGAAAAAAAAAAAACAGTACAGACAGAACTTAGAACTGCTTTATTTTGTCAAGTTTCAAGGAGCTAGCACAAACCATGTTGGATTTAGAGTTCCAAATTCATCTATCAATATAGGAGAAAACAGAGTGAAACCTAAAAATTCAAACTGTTACTGCAGAGGAATGCTTCAAGCTATAAGAACGAAATTTGGTGAGTCAAGTGGGAATGGTGTACTGATCATTACCTCCAAGTATCATCAAGATTGGGTGAAATAACATTTGCTGAGATTTCAGGAAACTCGTAGTTTTTTGGAAGCTAGGCAACCCCTTTCAGACCAATTTGGTTTTTATCAGTCTCTGCTTAGGGCTACTTGAATAGGAAACAAACTGTATAGTTAGAACTTAGAACTACTTTATTGTGTCAAGTTTCAAGGAGCTAGCACAAACCGTGTTGGATTTAGAGTTCCAAATTCATTTATCAATATAGGAGAAAACAGAGTGAAACCTAAAAATTCAAACTGTTACTGCAGAGGAATGCTTCAAGCTATAAGAACGAAATTTGGTGAGTCAAGTGGGAATGGTGTCCTGATCATTACCTCCAAGTATCATCAAGATTGGGTGAGATAACATTTGCTGAGATTTCAGGAAACTCGTAGTTTTTTGGAAGCTAGGCAACCCCTTTCAGACCAATTTGGTTTTCATCAGTCTCTGCTTAGGGCTACTTGAATAGGAAACAAACTGTATAGTTAGAACTTAGAACTACTTTATTGTGTCAAGTTTCAAGGAGCTAGCACAAACCATGTTGGATTTAGAGTTCCAAATTCATCTATCAATATAGGAGAAAACAGAGTGAAACCTAAAAATTCAAACTGTTACTGCAGAGGAATGCTTCAAGCTATAAGAACGAAATTTGGTGAGTCAAGTGGGAATGGTGTACTGATCATTACCTCCAAGTATCATCAAGATTGGGTGAAATGACATTTGCTGAGATTTCAGGAAACTCGTAGTTTTTTGGAAGCTAGGCAACCCCTTTCAGACGAATTTGGTTTTCATCAGTCTCTGCTTTGGGCTATTTGAATTAGAAACAAACAGTACAGACAGAACTTAGAACTGCTTTATTTTATCAAGTTTCAAGGAGCTAGCAGAAACCGTGTTGGATTTAGAGTTCCAAATTCATCTATCAATATAGGAGAAAACAGAGTGAAACCTAAAAATTCAAACTGTTACTGCAGAGGAATGCTTCAAGCTATAAGAACGAAATTTGGTGAGTCAAGTGGGAATGGTGTCCTGATCATTACCTCCAAGTATCATCAAGATTGGGTGAAATAACATTTTCTGAGATTGCAGGAAACTCGTAGTTTTATGGAAGCTAGGCAACCCCTTTCTGACGAAAGTGGTTTTTCTCAGGCTGTGCTTAGGGTTACTTGAATAGGAAACAAACTGTATAGTTAGAACTTAGAACGACTTTATTGTGTCAAGTTTCAAGGAGCTAGCACAAACCGTGTTGGATTTAGAGTTCCAAATTCATCTATCAATATAGGAGAAAACAGAGTGAAACCTAAAAATTCAAACTGTTACTGCAGAGGAATGCTTCAAGCTATAAGAACGAAATTTGGTGAGTCAAGTGGGAATGGTGTACTGATCATTACCTCCAAGTATCATCAAGATTGGGTGAAATGACATTTGCTGAGATTTCAGGAAACTCGTAGTTTTTTGGAAGCTAGGCAACCCCTTTCAGATGAATTTGGTTTTCATCAGTCTCTGCTTAGGGCTATTTGAATAGGAAACAAACAGTACAGACAGAACTTAGAACTGCTTTATTTTGTCACGTTTCAAGGAGCTAGCAGAAACCGTGTTGGATTTATAGTTACAAATTCATCTATCAATATAGGAGAAAACAGAGTAAAACCTAAAAATTCAAACTGTTACTGTAGAGGAATGCTTAAAGCTATAAGAACGAAATTTGGTAAGTCAAGTGGGAATGGTGTCCTGATCATTACCTCCAAGAATCATCAAGATTGGGTGAAATAACATTTGCTGAGATTTCAGGAAACTCGTAGTTTTTTGGAATCTAGGCAACCCCTTTCAGATGAAAGTGGTTTTTCTCAGGATGTGCTTAGGGTTACTTGAATAGGAAACAAACTGTATAGTTAGAACTTAGAACGACTTTATTGTGTCAAGTTTCAAGGAGCTAGCACAAACCCTGTTGGATTTAGAGTTCCAAATTCATCTATCAATATAGGAGAAAACAGAGTGAAACCTAAAAATTCAAACTGTTACTGCAGAGGAATGCTTCAAGCTATAAGAACGAAATTTGGTGAGTAAAGTGGGAATGGTGTACTGATCATTACCTCCAAGTATCATCATGATTGGGTGAAATAACATTTGCTGAGATTTCAGGAAACTCGTAGTTTTTTGAAATCAAGGCAACCCCTTTCAGACGAATTTGGTTTTCATCAGTCTCTGCTTAGGGCTACTTGAATAGGAAACAAACAGTATAGTTAGAACTTAGAACGACTTTATTGTGTCAAGTTTCAAGGAGCTAGCACAAACCGTGTTGGATTTAGAGTTCCAAATTCATCTATCAATATAGGAGAAAACAGAGTGAAACCTAAAAATTCAAACTGTTACTGCAGAGGAATGCTTCAAGCTATAAGAACGAAATTTGGTGAGTCAAGTGGGAATGGTGTACTGATTATTACCTCCAAGTATCATCAAGATTGGGTGAAATAACATTTGCTGAGATTTCAGGAAACTCGTAGTTTTTTGAAATCAAGGCAACCCCTTTCAGATGAATTTGGTTTTCATCAGTCTCTGCTTAGGTCTACTTGAATAGGAAACAAACTGTATAGTTAGAACTTAGAACTACTTTATTGTGTCAAGTTTCAAGGAGCTAGCACAAACCGTGTTGGATTTAGAGTTCCAAATTCATCTATCAATATAGGAGAAAACAGAGTGAAACCTAAAAATTCAAACTGTTACTGCAGAGGAATGCTTCAAGCTATAAGAACGAAATTTGGTGAGTCAAGTGGGAATGGTGTACTGATCATTACCTACAAGTATCATCAAGATTGGGTGAAATGACATTTGCTGAGATTTCAGGAAACTCGTAGTTTTTTGGAAGCTAGGCAACCCCTTTCAGACGAATTTGGTTTTCATCAGTCTCTGCTTAGGGCTATTTGAATTAGAAACAAACAGTACAGACAGAACTTAGAACTGCTTTATTTTGTCAAGTTTCAAGGAGCTAGCAGAAACCGTGTTGGATTTAGAGTTCCAAATTCATCTATCAATATAGGAGAAAACAGAGTGAAACCTAAAAATTCAAACTGTTACTGCAGAGGAATGCTTCAAGCTATAAGAACGAAATTTGGTGAGTCAAGTGGGAATGGTGTCCTGATCATTACCTCCAAGTATCATCAAGATTGGGTGAAATAACATTTGCTGAGATTTCAGGAAACTCGTAGTTTTTTGGAAGCTAGGCAACCCCTTTCTGATGAAAGTGGTTTTTCTCAGGCTGTGCTTCGGGTTACTTGAATAGGAAAAAAACTGTATAGTTAGAACTTAGAATGACTTTATTGTGTCAAGTTTCAAGGAGCTAGCACAAACCGTGTTGGATTTAGACTTCCAAATTCATCTATCAATATAGGAGAAAACAGAGTGAAACCTAAAAATTCAAACTGTTACTGCAGAGGAATGCTTCAAGCTATAAGAACGAAATTTGGTGAGTCAAGTGGGAATGGTGTACTGATCATTACCTCCAAGTATCATCAAGATTGGGTGAAATGACATTTGCTGAGATTTCAGGAAACTCGTAGTTTTTTGGAAGCTAGGCAACCCCTTTCAGATGAATTTGGTTTTCATCAGTCTCTGCTTAGGGCTATTTGAATAGGAAACAAACAGTACAGACAGAACTTAGAACTGCTTTATTTTGTCACGTTTCAAGGAGCTAGCAGAAACCGTGTTGGATTTATAGTTACAAATTCATCTATCAATATAGGAGAAAACAGAGTAAAACCTAAAAATTCAAACTGTTACTGTAGAGGAATGCTTCAAGCTATAAGAACGAAATTTGGTAAGTCAAGTGGGAATGGTGTCCTGATCATTACCTCCAAGAATCATCAAGATTGGGTGAAATAACATTTGCTGAGATTTCAGGAAACTCGTAGTTTTTTGGAATCTAGGCAACCCCTTTCAGATGAAAGTGGTTTTTCTCAGGATGTGCTTAGGGTTACTTGAATAGGAAACAAACTGTATAGTTAGAACTTAGAACGACTTTATTGTGTCAAGTTTCAAGGAGCTAGCACAAACCGTGTTGGATTTAGAGTTCCAAATTCATCTATCAATATAGGAGAAAACAGAGTGAAACCTAAAAATTCAAACTGTTACTGCAGAGGAATGCTTCAAGCTATAAGAACGAAATTTGGTGAGTAAAGTGGGAATGGTGTACTGATCATTACCTCCAAGTATCATCATGATTGGGTGAAATAACATTTGCTGAGATTTCAGGAAACTCGTAGTTTTTTGAAATCAAGGCAACCCCTTTCAGACGAATTTGGTTTTCATCAGTCTCTGCTTAGGGCTACTTGAATAGGAAACAAACAGTATAGTTAGAACTTAGAACGACTTTATTGTGTCAAGTTTCAAGGAGTTAGCACAAACCGTGTTGGATTTAGAGTTCCAAATTCATCTATCAATATAGGAGAAAACAGAGTGAAACCTAAAAATTCAAACTGTTACTGCAGAGGAATGCTTCAAGCTATAAGAACGAAATTTGGTGAGTCAAGTGGGAATCGTGTACTGATCATTACCTCCAAGTATCATCAAGATTGGGTGAAATAACATTTGCTGAGATTTCAGGAAACTCGTAGTTTTTTGAAATCAAGGCAACCCCTTTCAGATGAATTTGGTTTTCATCAGTCTCTGCTTAGGGCTATTTGAATAGGAAAAAAACAGTACAGACAGAACTTAGAACTGCTTTATTTTGTCAAGTTTCAAGGAGCTAGCACAAACCATGTTGCATTTAGAGTTCCAAATTCATCTATCAATATAGGAGAAAACAGAGTGAAACCTAAAAATTCAAACTGTTACTGCAGAGGAATGCTTCAAGCTATAAGAACGAAATTTGGTGAGTCAAGTGGGAATGGTGTACTGATCATTACCTCCAAGTATCATCAAGATTGGGTGAAATGACATTTGCTGAGATTTCAGTAAACTCGTAGTTTTTTGGAAGCTAGGCAACCCCTTTCAGACCAATTTGGTTTTCATCAGTCTCTGCTTAGGGCTACTTGAATAGGAAACAAACTGTATAGTTAGAACTTAGAACTACTTTATTGTGTCAAGTTTCAAGGAGCTAGCACAAACCGTGTTGGATTTAGAGTTCCAAATTCATCTATCAATATAGGAGAAAACAGAGTGAAACCTAAAAATTCAAACTGTTACTGCAGAGGAATGCTTCAAGCTATAAGAACGAAATTTGGTGAGTCAAGTGGGAATGGTGTACTGATCATTACCTACAAGTATCATCAAGATTGGGTGAAATGACATTTGCTGAGATTTCAGGAAACTCGTAGTTTTTTGGAAGCTAGGCAACCCCTTTCAGACGAATTTGGTTTTCATCAGTCTCTGCTTAGGGCTATTTGAATTAGAAACAAACAGTACAGACAGAACTTAGAACTGCTTTATTTTGTCAAGTTTCAAGGAGCTAGCAGAAACCGTGTTGGATTTAGAGTTCCAAATTCATCTATCAATATAGGAGAAAACAGAGTGAAACCTAAAAATTCAAACTGTTACTGCAGAGGAATGCTTCAAGCTATAAGAACGAAATTTGGTGAGTCAAGTGGGAATGGTGTCCTGATCATTACCTCCAAGTATCATCAAGATTGGGTGAAATAACATTTGCTGAGATTTCAGGAAACTCGTAGTTTTTTGGAAGCTAGGCAACCCCTTTCTGATGAAAGTGGTTTTTCTCAGGCTGTGCTTCGGGTTACTTGAATAGGAAAAAAACTGTATAGTTAGAACTTAGAATGACTTTATTGTGTCAAGTTTCAAGGAGCTAGCACAAACCGTGTTGGATTTAGACTTCCAAATTCATCTATCAATATAGGAGAAAACAGAGTGAAACCTAAAAATTCAAACTGTTACTGCAGAGGAATGCTTCAAGGTATAAGAACGAAATTTGGTGAGTCCAGTGGGAATGGTGTACTGATTATTACCTCCAAGTATCAACAAGATTGGGTCAAATAACATTTGCTGAGATTTCAGGAAACTCGTAGTTTTTTGGAAGCTAGGCAACCCCTTTCTGATGAAAGTGGTTTTTCTCAGGCTGTGCTTAGGGTTACTTGAATAGGAAACAAACTCTATAGTTAGAACGTAGAACTACTTTATTGTGTCACGTTTCAAGGAGCTAGCACAAACCGTGTTGGATTTAGAGTTCCAAATTCATCTATCAATATAGGAGAAAACAGAGTGCAACCTAAAAATTCAAACTGTTACTGCAGAGGAATGCTTCAAGCTATAAGAACGAAATTTGTTGAGTCAAGTGGGAATGGTGTACTGATCATTAACTCCAAGTATCATCAAGATTGGGTGAAATAAACTTTGCTGAGATTTCAGGAAACTTGTAGTTTTTTGGAAGCTAGGCAACCCCTTTCAGATGAATTTGGTTTTCATCAGTCTCTGCTTGAGGCTACTGGAATAGGAAACAAACAGTACAGACAGAACTTAGAACTGCTTTATTGTGTCAAGTTTCAAGGAGCTAGCACAAACCGTGTTGGATTTAGACTTCCAAATTCATCTATCAATATAGGAGAAAACAGAGTGAAACCTAAAAATTCAAACTGTTACTGCAGAGGAATGCTTCAAGCTATAAGAACGAAATTTGGTGAGTCAAGTGGGAATGGTGTACTGATTATTACCTCCAAGTATCATCAAGATTGGGTCAAATAACATTTGCTGAGATTTCAGGAAACTCGTAGTTTTTTGGAAGCAAGGCAACCCCTTTCTGATGAAAGTGGTTTTTTCAGGCTGTGCTAAGGGTTACTTGAATAGGAAACAAACTGTATAGTTAGAACTTAGAACTACTTTATTGTGTCAAGTTTCAAGGAGCTAGCACAAACCGTGTTGGATTTAGAGTTCCAAATTCATCTATCAATATAGGAGAAAACAGAGTGAAACCTAAAAATTCAAACTGTTACTGCAGAGGAATGCTTCAAGCTATAAGAACGAAATTTGGTGAGTCAAGTGGGAATGGTGTACTGATCATTACCTCCAAGTATCATCAAGATTGGGTGAAATGACATTTGCTGAGATTTCAGGAAACTCGTAGTTTTTTGGAAGCTAGGCAACCCGTTTCAGACGAATTTGGTTTTCAACAGTCTCTGCTTAGGGCTACTTGAATAGGAAACAAACTGTATAGTTAGAACTTAGAACGACTTTATTGTGTCAAGTTTCAAGGAGCTAGCACAAACCGTGTTGGATTTAGAGTTCCAAATTCATCTATCAATATAGGAGAAAACAGAGTGAAACCTAAAAATTCAAACTGTTACTGCAGAGGAATGCTTCAAGCTATAAGAACAAAATTTGGTGAGTCAAGTGGGAATGGTGTACTGATCATTACCTCCAAGTATCATCAAGATTGGGTGAAATAACATTTGCTGAGATTTCAGGAAACTCGTAGTTTTTTGGAAGCTAGGCAACCCCTTTCAGACGAATTTGGTTTTCATCAGTCTCTGCTTTGGGCTATTTGAATTAGAAACAAACAGTACAGACAGAACTTAGAACTGCTTTATTTTATCAAGTTTCAAGGAACTAGCAGAAACCGTGTTGGATTTAGAGTTCCAAATTCATCTATCAATATAGGAGAAAACAGAGTGAAACCTAAAAATTCAAACTGTTACTGCAGAGGAATGCTTCAAGCTATAAGAACGAAATTTGGTGAGTCAAGTGGGAATGGTGTCCTGATCATTACCTCCAAGTATCATCAAGATTGGGTGAAATAACATTTTCTGAGATTGCAGGAAACTCGTAGTTTTTTGGAAGCTAGGCAACCCCTTTCTGACGAAACTGGTTTTTCTCAGGCTGTGCTTAGGGTTACTTGAATAGGAAACAAACTGTATAGTTAGAACTTAGAACGACTTTATTGTGTCAAGTTTCAAGGAGCTAGCACAAACCGTGTTGGATTTAGAGTTCCAAATTCATCTATCAATATAGGAGAAAACAGAGTGAAACCTAAAAATTCAAACTGTTACTGCAGAGGAATGCTTCAAGCTATAAGAACGAAATTTGGTGAGTCAAGTGGGAATGGTGTACTGATCATTACCTCCAAGTATCATCAAGATTGGGTGAAATGACATTTGCTGAGATTTCAGGAAACTCGTAGTTTTTTGGAAGCTAGGCAACCCCTTTCAGATGAATTTGGTTTTCATCAGTCTCTGCTTAGGGCTATTTGAATAGGAAACAAACAGTACAGACAGAACTTAGAACTGCTTTATTTTGTCAAGTTTCAAGGAGCTAGCAGAAACCGTGTTGGATTTAGAGTTCCAAATTCATCTATCAATATAGGAGAAAACAGAGTGAAACCTAAAAATTCAAACTGTTACTGCAGAGGAATGCTTCAAGCTATAAGAACGAAATTTGGTGAGTCAAGTGGGAATGGTGTCCTGATCATTACCTCCAAGTATCATCAAGATTGGGTGAAATAACATTTGCTGAGATTTCAGGAAACTCGTAGTTTTTTGGAAGCTAGGCAACCCCTTTCTGATAAAAGTGGTTTTTCTCAGGCTGTGCTTCGGGTTACTTGAATAGGAAAAAAACTGTATAGTTATAACTTAGAATGACTTTATTGTGTCAAGTTTCAAGGAGCTAGCAGAAACCGTGTTGGATTTAGACTTCCAAATTCATCTATCAATATAGGAGAAAACAGAGTGAAACCTAAAAATTCAAACTGTTACTGCAGAGGAATGCTTCAAGGTATAAGAACGAAATTTGGTGAGTCCAGTGGGAATGGTGTACTGATTATTACCTCCAAGTATCAACAAGATTGGGTCAAATAACATTTGCTGAGATTTCAGGAAACTCGTAGTTTTTTGGAAGCTAGGCAACCCCTTTCTGATGAAAGTGGTTTTTCTCAGGCTGTGCTTAGGGTTACTTGAATAGGAAACAAACTCTATAGTTAGAACGTAGAACTACTTTATTGTGTCAAGTTTCAAGGAGCTAGCACAAACCGTGTTGGATTTAGAGTTCCAAATTCATCTATCAATATAGGAGAAAACAGAGTGCAACCTAAAAATTCAAACTGTTACTGCAGAGGAATGCTTCAAGCTATAAGAACGAAATTTGTTGAGTCAAGTGGGAATGGTGTACTGATCATTAACTCCAAGTATCATCAAGATTGGGTGAAATAAACTTTGCTGAGATTTCAGGAAACTTGTAGTTTTTTGGAAGCTAGGCAACCCCTTTCAGATGAATTTGGTTTTCATCAGTCTCTGCTTGAGGCTACTGGAATAGGAAACAAACAGTACAGACAGAACTTAGAACTGCTTTATTGTGTCAAGTTTCAAGGAGCTAGCACAAACCGTGTTGGATTTAGACTTCCAAATTCATCTATCAATATAGGAGAAAACAGAGTGAAACCTAAAAATTCAAACTGTTACTGCAGAGGAATGCTTCAAGCTATAAGAACGAAATTTGGTGAGTCAAGTGGGAATGGTGTACTGATTATTACCTCCAAGTATCATCAAGATTGGGTCAAATAACATTTGCTGAGATTTCAGGAAACTCGTAGTTTTTTGGAAGCAAGGCAACCCCTTTCTGATGAAAGTGGTTTTTCTCAGGGTGTGCTTAGGGTTACTTGAATAGGAAACAAACTGTATTGTGGCGAGCCGCTTCTGCGGACTGTGGTCGCCATTACAAGATGGCGCTGGCCTTGTGGTGGTCTGTGATAAACAACTCCTTCTTTGGGAGAGTTGGCACATGGTTCTTTGACACCCTACGAGAAAGCTCCACGTGGCAGCTTCGCATTGGGTGTTTGGATACTTTATTAAGGCTGGGAGGGACTTCTGGGAGATTAGAAGAACTCGGAGATTAGAAGAACTCTCGAGAGCTTGAATAAACAGCTGTAAGAAGATTCCCGGTGTTGCGTCTTCCTTGCGGGCAAGGGGGTCGCGACAAGTGGTGCCGAGACCCGGGAAAATCAAAACTTGCAAGTCGTCAGAGGTGGTGCACTGAACAGTCCCGGTAAGTGGGACCCCACAGTCCCCGTGGGTGGGACCCGACAGTCCCCGTGGGTGGGACACGACAGTCCCGGTGGGCGGGACCTGATAGTCCCGGTTAGTGGGACCCGCAATCAAAGCGGAGTCAGCTCCTCTACAAAGACAGAGAGAGCCTCATATTTTATTGCAGCTGCACTGTGTACTTTTCTTTTGTTTCTGTGTACTTTCGTTTTGTCCTCTGTATCTGTTCTGTTGCTGTGTCATGGGTGTCACATCTTCAAGCCCGCTTCTTCTGGCACTAGACGGCCTGTTACGTTCCAAAGGCCTGAAAGTGAAACATAGTATCTTACAGAGATTTTTGCAGAAAGTAGATGTTGCTGCACCGTGGTTTGCATATTCGGGCAGCCTTACTATGCCTTGTTGGGATAAATTGGGCAAGGATCTTGACTTTGCTTGTGAGCAGGGCATATTGGAGGGTGGGGTGATTCCCCTTTGGAAGATAGTCCGTAGTTGCCTCACAGATGGCAGATGTCATGACGCACTTGCTGAAGGACAGGAGGTTTTAGAAAAGTTACATGAGGAGAAATCGGAGACAGCAGGCAGTGCAATATCTCAGGAGGATGGGAGTGTGCGGAGCGTGAAACAGGGGAGGAGACGATTATCTCTGACAAAAGGTGAGGTATCTCGGGAGGATGGGAGCGTGCGGAGCGAGAAGCAGGGGAGGAAACGCTTGTATCCAGATCTCAGTGCGCTGCGCACACCCCCATGTGGAAGCGGGTCAGAAGAAGAGGAGGATGAGGAGGAGGAGCTTGGGAGGCTGTCTCGCCAGCTAGGGAGTTTAGCTGCTGGAGAAGGGAACGAAGATAGACCGGGGCTCAAGAAATGTGATCCTCCGGACCCACCGCCGTATGGTGGGGGTGTTTCGGGGAGAGCTTTCCATGCTCAAACATGGAAGGCTGTTAACGCTGAGATGGGTCTTGCTTATCCAGTTTTTCAGGATGAGAATAGGGGAAGATTTTCGGAGCCTTTAGATTTCAAAATTGTGAAGACCCTGGCAGAGTCTGTACGCACTTATGGGGTGGATGCCGCCTTCACATTAACTCAGGTGGAGAGTCTGTCTAGATTCTGTATGACTCCCTCTGATTGGGCTAGCCTTGTTCGGGCTTGTGTTTCTCCGGGCAAGTATTTGGACTGGAGAGCATTTATGCTAGAGGGCGCAATAGAGCAGGCCGCCCAAAACCATGCAGCTGGACATCCTCATTGGGATAAGGACATGCTTTTGGGGCAAGGTAGATTTGCTAATCAACAGACAGGATTCCCTCCTGAGGTATATGATCAAATTAATAACATTTGCATTCGGGCATGGAAGTCACTTCCAAATAGAGGAGAAGTGTCTGGTAATTTGACCAAGATTTTACAAGGCCCTACAGAACCCTTTTCAGATTTCGTAGCAAGGATGGTGGATGCTGCTGGAAAGATTTTTGGGGATCCTGATAGAGCCATGCCCCTTGTTAAGCAATTGGTCTTTGAACAATGCACCAAGGAATGTAAAGCAGCAATCGCTCCTTATAAGAACAAAGGCATAGAAGTATGGATGAAAGTGTGTAGAGAGATTGGAGGGCCTTTAACTAATGCAGGTCTTGCAGCTGCTGTCCTTCGGATTGCAAAAGGGGGCAATCCTGCCGCCAGAACATGCTTCCATTGTGGTCAACCCGGTCATATCAGACGTGAGTGTCCCAAAAATGTCAATTTTACTGGACCTCCTCACGGTGGCCCTTCCACTGGCCTTCGATCACCGGGATTGTGTCCAAGGTGCAAAAGGGGGAAGCATTGGGCAAAAGAGTGTACATCAGTGAGGGACATCCATGGACAGCTTATTTCAGCTGGGCCAAAAAACGGCCGACGGGGCCCCCGACCCCAGGGCCCGCAAATATATGGGGCAGTGGAGAATGTCACACCCGAACCCGAGACATGGCCATCTCTACGCCATCCCATGAAACGCGGAGAGCCACTACAGGTGCCGCGGGATTGGACCTCTGTTCCACCTCCAGACTCGTGTTAACACCTAAGATGGGAGTCCAATTGGTGGAAACTGAGTTCAAAGGGCCTCTACCACCTGGCACTGTAGGTTTGCTAATTGGACGTGCATCTTCCATTTTACAAGGTCTTCATGTTTTCCCTGGAGTCATAAGTCCTGATACTGTAGGGATAGTAAAGGTTATGGTGGAAGCTCCAAAAGGCATTGTGTCCATCTCCCCAGGAGATCGGATTGCTCAATTACTGGTTTTGCCTAGTTTACATGATCATTTCCCTGCAGACTCAAAGTCACGGACAGGGAATGAGATTGGTACCACCGGAGGGAATTGTGCTTATTTGTCACTAGATATGAGTAATCGCCCTACTTTGGAATTAAGCATAGAAGGTAAATCAATTGTGGGCTTACTTGATACAGGTGCAGATCGTAGCATCATTGCACTTAAGGACTGGTCTAAGGGATGGCCAGTGCAGACTTCTGATCAATCTCTGAGAGGACTTGGATATGCCCAGGCTCCTCAGGTTAGCTGTAGACATCTTTCCTGGAAGGACCCGGAAGGACATCATGGTACTTTTCAGCCTTATGTACTTAATTTACCTATCTCTTTATGGGGCTGTGACCTGATGAAAGACATGGGGTTCACTCTTAGTAATGACTATTCCCCAGTGTCCCAACAAATTATGCACAATATGGGGTATAGGCCAGGTTTAGGACTAGGAAAACATTTACAGGGACGTAAGCATCCTGTACAAGGTCATCAAAAGCTTGACAGATTTGGTCTGGGTTTTTCCTAGGGGCCGCTGAGGCTCAAATACCCATAACATGGCTCACCGAGGAGCCTGTTTGGGTGCCTCAGTGGCCTCTTCCCTCGGTTAAACTGGCAGCAGCCCATGCTCTAGTTAAAGAACAACTTGACTTGGGTCACATCCAACCCTCTACTTCTCCATGGAATACTCCCATATTTGTCATTAGGAAAAAATCAGGGAAGTGGCGCCTACTGCATGATCTACGAGCGGTTAATGCTCAAATGCAACCTATGGGGCCCATTCAGAGAGGGCTGCCTCTGCTCTCTTCTGTTCCTCAAGGCTGGCACATTATTGTTATTGACATTAAAGACTGTTTCTTTTCTATTCCTTTACATCCTAAAGACTCGCAGCGTTTTGCCTTTACCCTTCCCTCATGTAACCACGAGGAACCAGATCAAAGGTTTGAGTGGATAGTGTTGCCGCAGGGAATGGCTAATAGTCCCACAATGTGTCAGATGTATGTAGGGAAGACACTTGTGCCCCTCAGACAAAAGTACTCCTCCATCAAGATCATTCATTATATGGATGATGTATTATTGGCTGCTAAATCAGAACAAACAGTTCATGAGGCCTATGACGACCTCGTGAAGTTGTTAGCACAATGTGGGCTGCATATAGCACCTGAAAAGGTTCAAACAGGAGATTCTATTAAGTATTTGGGAGCAACAATTGGGTATGACAAATTACAACCACAAAAAATCACCATACGAACTCAGGATCTTCAAACTCTAAATGATTTTCAGAAACTGCTGGGAGATATTAATTGGATACGAGGATATTTACATATTTCTAATGTTGTACTACAGCCTTTGTATGCTACTCTTAAAGGTGATCCAGATCTTACTTCCCCTCGTAGCCTCACCAAAGAGGCTAGAGCGGCCCTTATGACAGTAGAAGAAGCTATACAACATGCCACTTTATGCAGGCTCCAGAGTGATAAACCTTTTCAATTATGTGTGCTTGCCACTATGCGGCAGCCTACTGGAGTACTATGGCAAGATGGACCTTTGCTATGGATACACCCACATGTATCCCCAGGAAAATCCTTAGAATATTATCCTGATGCTGTTGCAGCATTAGCACTTAAAGGGATTCAACAAAGCATTCAATTTTTCGGACAATCACCTTCTTCTCTTATTATACCCTATACTAAAGCTCAACTTAATGTTTTGTGTGCTACTCTAGATAACTGGGCTATTCTATGTTGTTCGTTTCAAGGGGATATTGATAATCATTACCCTTCTCATCCGTTACTCCATTTTGTTAAGGAACATCCTATTATTTTCCCTAAAGTAACTTCATCCAGTCCAATTCCGGGGGCTGTTAATATTTTTACTGATGGTTCCAAGTCTGGAATGGGAGCTTATGTCATTAATGATTCTCCCCCTGTCCAGCATCAATTTGCTCCTGGAAATCCACAATGGGTAGAACTGCAAATTGTTATTGAGGTGTTTAAACAGTGTTCTTTTCCTTTTAATCTCATTTCGGACTCCATCTATGTGGTGCAAGCACTAAAAATCCTAGAGGCTGTGGGAGCTATTAGTGATGCCCATAATGTATCTGCTTACTTTAATCAGCTTCGACAGCTTATCTGTAGCCGCACTGCTCCCTTTTATCCAATGCACATCCGGGCTCACACCTCTCTCCCTGGTCCATTATCACAGGGTAATGCCTGTGCGGACTCAGCCACTCGAGGTCAGTTGATCTGTTTGGCTTCCTCCTTAGAAGAGGCTAAATTGTTTCACCAAAATTTCCATGTTAATGCTTTAACACTGCACAGACGTTTTTCCATTTCTAGAGCAGATGCTCGGCAGATAGTATTGCACTGTCCCCATTGTGTCACATTTCTTCATCCCCCTACTTATGGAGTGAACCCACGGGGGTTGAAGCCACTGGTTGTCTGGCAAATGGATGTGACACATATACCTGACTTTGGTAACCTCAAGTATGTCCATGTTTCTGTTGATACGTACTCTGGAGTTATTCATGCTTCTGCGTTATCAAGAAAAAAGACACGTAATGTCATCACTCATTGCCTGAAAGCCTGGGCGGCGTGGGGTGCGCCCACGTCCCTTAAGACTGACAATGGACCTGCTTATACTGGCAGACAATTCACGTCCTTTTGTTCTACTATGGGAGTGCAACTTACTCATGGTCTGCCTTACAATCCTCAAGGACAAGGCATTGTTGAGCGTGCTCATCGCACCTTAAAGGAAACTTTACAAAAACAAAAAGGGGGAATAGGAGCTGGACATACTCCTAAAGAATGCTTGTCCTTAGCTCTCTTTACTATTAATTTTTTGAATTTGGATATTCATGGTCGCTCTGCGGCCGATAGACATGTGTTCCCTCAGCCCTCTGTGATTGGCTATGTTAAGTGGAAAGATGTTCTTACGGGCCAATGGAACGGCCCCGACCCCGTGCTGACATGGGCACGAGGATCCGTATGTGTTTTTCCCCAGGATCGCACGGAACCATTGTGGGTCCCTGAACGCCTGACAAGAAGAGTCCTGACGCCAGCTACTCAGCAACAAGAATTACCACAGCAATCCCGTGATGAGGATCTTCATTCTGCTGAGTGCTCTGGCTCTGGTGCTGATGCCGATGACACAGACGACACCAATGCAATGGTGGGCGGTGGCACGGGCTTGGCCAATGCCGATGCCGGTTCACGGTAATTCCAGTGTCCTTCCCACTCTTTTCTCTACCTCGTGTGAGATGTCTGCGCCCTGTGCCTCTCCTAGAGGGGACGTGGAACGCATTTACAATCAATCTCAAGTTAATCTCACAGGAGTGTTTTGTTTTAGCCTTGGGAACGCTCATTGTATCCGTCTTAAGACCAAGAATTTGACTAACTGGGACAATCCATTGCAGTCCAGTCAAGTCTCAGGGAGCATTCTCAGTACTGTATTGGGCCAAGTAGTCTCAGGGGAACAATCAGGCTCAGGAACCTCCGTAAATAGCTCTGCTTTAACCATAACTACCTTGGCTAGTATCTCCGAGGTACTAATTCCAATGCCCCCATATTCTAGTGGACTTCCTTATGCCACTCATTTTAAGGCTTCTCCTTACTGTACCCCTAATCTTGGTTTCCCCCCAACATTCACGCCTTGTCAGGATTATTCTTGGGAGAAACGTCAAGTTGCTAAAGGTTTCTCCCTTTCCCCCTCTCTTAAGAGGTATGTTTATGACTTTAGCAACAGTGCCAACTCCTCTACAGGAGTGGGTTGGTCCTGGTTTCAATGGCTGATTTCCAACACAAAGGGGGCTTCAGCTGATATTTCTGCACTGGCTCAATTGCTGGGAGCCAAAAGTTGGTTGGCTAATGTTTCTGGCACTGTTTACGAGAGTGAGCGAGGTAGTAGACTCACATCTGTTTCGTTCAACTCTCTGTTGGATAATGCCACATTGCCCCCTGCAGCGGTTTGTGTTCAATCTCCGTTCTTACTCCTTTTGGCTAATGACACCTCGTCAGAAATGCTGGATTGTTTTAATGTTAATTGTTTCTTATCTGAATGTTGGGATGGTTCTTCGGCTGTAGCAGTGGTTATGAAAATTCCAACCTTTGTTCCAATCCCAGTTATTGCGGACCCTGATAAATTCCCCATTGTTGAGCTACTTAGAGTCCGCAGGGATTTTGGAATCACAGCTGCTATAGTGACAGCCGTGGCGGTATCTGCTGCTGCAGCGGTCGCGGCCGGAGTGGCCATGGCCAATCAAGTGCAGACTGCTGCCTCCGTTAATCAAGTTGTTCAACAAACTTCTATGATACTTGAGTCCCAAAATGCAATTAATCAACATATTTTGTCAGGGATCTTAGCTGCCAACCAAAGAATAGATTTACTCCAAGCTCAGGTAGAAGAATTGGCTGATTTGGTGCTTTTGGGCTGTGTTGATCAACGTGCACATTTATGCATAACCTCTGTCAGATTTAATGATTCCAGGAATGCCTCCCGTATCATCGGAGAATACTTGGCCGGAAATTGGTCCATGGCAGCGGAAGACATGATCCAGTCTCAACTAACCCAGATAGCTGTCTTGAATAGTACCCACGTTGATCCCATAACGTTGGGTCAATTCACTGATTGGATATCTTCTGCCTTTTCCTTTTTTAAAGAGTGGGTGGGGGTAGGCATTTTTGGCGCAATGTGTTGCTTCGGTATGGTTCTCTGCTTGTGGTTTCTCTGCCGCCTTAAGGCCCGCAATGCTCGCGATAAAGCTATGATTATACAAGCACTTGCAGCTTTGGAAACTGGCAACTCACCTCAAGTTTGGCTTGCACAAATTAAACAGTAAACCTTTGACATGGTCGTTGCACCCCAAGTTTTACGGACATTGCACTGGGAACGACATGTCCTTCCTTGTTATTCTCCTAGTGTTGGAAAGCCCTTGCACTCTGCCGGCTTTACTGCCATTGCACACAGATGGGTTTCCACGCTAGTACTTTTCTATCGCTCTATGAACCGTGCCTTTCTTTTAGGGTGTTGCCAACTTGTTTGTCGTTGTATTTCTATACAGCCACAGTTCAGCCTCAGAGACCTAATCATGACTGGCTGAGTAGATACCATTAAACGCCTTGGCAACAACGAGCTGATCTTGTAGTACCCAGAGACGGGCAACTTTCACGCTTGCACTGCAACCTAAGACAGGGGAATGGGGCCTCCCCAAAGACGGGTAAGCAATGTAAGGGCAGTGAACGACCTAAGACAGGGGCTACTTGATTCCCTTTGACGTGCTATAAACAGAAGGAAAAAACTGCTGGCAGTGGATTCCCCCCGGCCCCCAGGGCTTGGATCCAGCCCTGATTTGTATGCACGTCAAGGAGGCCAGCTCACAGGGCCTTAACAGCTTTGTGGTGTCTGTTTTCATATTCAGCCAATAACGGTCATGTGGGAACGTCCTGACCTGCTTGGGTCTGATGAGGTTCCTGGTTGAAGGCTTCGTATGAGTAATGGCGATTCACCTCTACTCTTGCCTGTTTTGTTTTTAGTAAACGAAAGGGGGAACTGTGGCGAGCCGCTTCTGCGGACTGTGGTCGCCATTACAAGATGGCGCTGGCCTTGTGGTGGTCTGTGATAAACAACTCCTTCTTTGGGAGAGTTGGCACATGGTTCTTTGACACCCTACGAGAAAGCTCCACGTGGCAGCTTCGCATTGGGTGTTTGGATACTTTATTAAGGCTGGGAGGGACTTCTGGGAGATTAGAAGAACTCGGAGATTAGAAGAACTCTCGAGAGCTTGAATAAACAGCTGTAAGAAGATTCCCGGTGTTGCGTCTTCCTTGCGGGCAAGGGGGTCGCGACACTGTATAGTTAGAACTTAGAACTACTTTATTGTGTCAAGTTTCAAGGAGCTAGCACAAACCGTGTTGGATTTAGAGTTCCAAATTCATCTATCAATATAGGAGAAAACAGAGTGAAACCTAAAAATTCAAACTGTTACTGCAGAGAAATGCTTCAAGCTATAAGAACGAAATTTGGTGAGTCAAGTGGGAATGGTGTACTGATCATTACCTCCAAGTATCATCAAGATTGGGTGAAATGACATTTGCTGAGATTTCAGGAAACTCATAGTTTTTTGGAAGCTAGGCAACCCGTTTCAGACGAATTTGGTTTTCAACAGTCACTGCTTAGGGCTACTTGAATAGGAAACAAACTGTATAGTTAGAACTTAGAACGACATTATTGTGTCAAGTTTCAAGGAGCTAGCACAAACCGTGTTGGATTTAGAGTTCCAAATTCATCTATCAATATAGGAGAAAACAGAGTGAAACCTAAAAATTCAAACTGTTACTGCAGAGAAATGCTTCAAGCTATAAGAACGAAATTTGGTGAGTCAAGTGGGAATGGTGTACTGATCATTACCTCCAAGTATCATCAAGATTGGGTGAAATGACATTTGCTGAGATTTCAGGAAACTCATAGTTTTTTGGAAGCTAGGCAACCCGTTTCAGACGAATTTGGTTTTCAACAGTCACTGCTTAGGGCTACTTGAATAGGAAACAAACTGTATAGTTAGAACTTAGAACGACATTATTGTGTCAAGTTTCAAGGAGCTAGCACAAACCGTGTTGGATTTAGAGTTCCAAATTCATCTATCAATATAGGAGAAAACAGAGTGAAACCTAAAAATTCAAACTGTTACTGCAGAGGAATGCTTCAAGCTATAAGAACGAAATTTGGTGAGTCAAGTGGGAATGGTGTACTGATCATTACCTCCAAGTATCATCAAGATTGGGTGAAATAACATTTGCTGAGATTTCAGGAAACTCGTAGTTTTTTGAAATCAAGGCAACCCCTTTCAGATGAATTTGGTTTTCATCAGTCTCTGCTTAGGGCTATTTGAATAGGAAAAAAACAGTACAGACAGAACTTAGAACTGCTTTATTTTGTCAAGTTTCAAGGAGCTAGCACAAACCATGTTGGATTTAGAGTTCCAAATTCATCTATCAATATAGGAGAAAACAGAGTGAAACCTAAAAATTCAAACTGTTACTGCAGAGGAATGCTTCAAGGTATAAGAACAAAATTTGGTGAGTCAAGTGGGAATGGTGTACTGATCATTACCTCCAAGTATCATCAAGATTGGGTGAAATGACATTTGCTGAGATTTCAGTAAACTCGTAGTTTTTTGGAAGCTAGGCAACCCCTTTCAGACCAATTTGGTTTTCATCAGTCTCTGCTTAGGGCTACTTGAATAGGAAACAAACTGTATAGTTAGAACTTAGAACTACTTTATTGTGTCAAGTTTCAAGGAGCTAGCACAAACCGTGTTGGATTTAGAGTTCCAAATTCATCTATCAATATAGGAGAAAACAGAGTGAAACCTAAAAATTCAAACTGTTACTGCAGAGGAATGCTTCAAGGTATAAGAATGAAATTTGGTGAGTCCAGTGGGAATGGTGTACTGATTATTACCTCCAAGTATCATCAAGATTGGGTCAAATAACATTTGCTGAGATTTCAGGAAACTCGTAGTTTTTTGGAAGCTAGGCAACCCCTTTCTGATGAAAGTGGTTTTTCTCAGGCTGTGCTTAGGGTTACTTGAATAGGAAACAAACTCTATAGTTAGAACTTAGAACTACTTTATTGTGTCACGTTTCAAGGAGCTAGCACAAACCGTGTTGGATTTAGAGTTCCAAATTCATCTATCAATATAGGAGAAAACAGAGTGCAACCTAAAAATTCAAACTGTTACTGCAGAGGAATGCTTCAAGCTATAAGAACGAAATTTGGTGAGTCAAGTGGGAATGGTGTACTGATCATTAACTCCAAGTATCATCAAGATTGGGTGAAATAAACTTTGCTGAGATTTCAGGAAACTTGTAGTTTTTTGGAAGCTAGGCAACCCCTTTCAGATGAATTTGGTTTTCATCAGTCTCTGCTTGAGGCTACTGGAATAGGAAACAAACAGTACAGACAGAACTTAGAACTGCTTTATTGTGTCAAGTTTCAAGGAGCTAGCACAAACCGTGTTGGATTTAGACTTCCAAATTCATCTATCAATATAGGAGAAAACAGAGTGAAACCTAAAAATTCACTCTGTTACTGCAGAGGAATGCTTCAAGCTATAAGAACGAAATTTGGTGAGTCAAGTGGGAATGGTGTACTGATTATTACCTCCAAGTATCATCAAGATTGGGTCAAATAACATTTGCTGAGATTTCAGGAAACTCGTAGTTTTTTGGAAGCAAGGCAACCCCTTTCTGATGAAAGTGGTTTTTCTCAGGCTGTGCTTAGGGTTACTTGAATAGGAAACAAACTGTATAGTTAGAACTTAGAACTACTTTATTGTGTCAAGTTTCAAGGAGCTAGCACAAACCGTGTTGGATTTAGAGTTCCAAATTCATCTATCAATATAGGAGAAAACAGAGTGAAACCTAAAAATTCAAACTGTTACTGCAGAGGAATGCTTCAAGCTATAAGAACGAAATTTGGTGAGTCAAGTGGGAATGGTGTACTGATCATTACCTCCAAGTATCATCAAGATTGGGTGAAATGACATTTGCTGAGATTTCAGGAAACTCGTAGTTTTTGGGAAGCTAGGCAACCCGTTTCAGATGAATTTGGTTTTCAACAGTCTCTGCTTAGGGCTACTTGAATAGGAAACAAACTGTATAGTTAGAACTTAGAACGACTTTATTGTGTCAAGTTTCAAGGAGCTAGCACAAACCGTGTTGGATTTAGAGTTCCAAATTCATCTATCAATATAGGAGAAAACAGAGTGAAACCTAAAAATTCAAACTGTTACTGCAGAGGAATGCTTCAAGGTATAAGAACGAAATTTGGTGAGTCAAGTGGGAATGGTGTACTGATCATTACCTCCAAGTATCATCAAGATTGGGTGAAATAACATTTGCTGAGATTTCAGGAAACTCGTAGTTTTTTGAAATCAAGGCAACCCCTTTCAGATGAATTTGGTTTTCATCAGTCTCTGCTTAGGGCTATTTGAATAGGAAAAAAACAGTACAGACAGAACTTAGAACTGCTTTATTTTGTCAAGTTTCAAGGAGCTAGCACAAACCATGTTGCATTTAGAGTTCCAAATTCATCTATCAATATAGGAGAAAACAGAGTGAAACCTAAAAATTCAAACTGTTACTGCAGAGGAATGCTTCAAGCTATAAGAACAAAATTTGGTGAGTCAAGTGGGAATGGTGTACTGATCATTACCTCCAAGTATCATCAAGATTGGGTGAAATGACATTTGCTGAGATTTCAGTAAACTCGTAGTTTTTTTGGAAGCTAGGCAACCCCTTTCAGACCAATTTGGTTTTCATCAGTCTCTGCTTAGGGCTACTTGAATAGGAAACAAACTGTATAGTTAGAACTTAGAACTACTTTATTGTGTCAAGTTTCAAGGAGCTAGCACAAACCGTGTTGGATTTAGAGTTCCAAATTCATCTATCAATATAGGAGAAAACAGAGTGAAACCTAAAAATTCAAACTGTTACTGCAGAGGAATGCTTCAAGGTATAAGAACGAAATTTGGTGAGTCCAGTGGGAATGGTGTACTGATTATTACCTCCAAGTATCATCAAGATTGGGTCAAATAACATTTGCTGAGATTTCAGGAAACTCGTAGTTTTTTGGAAGCTAGGCAACCCCTTTCTGATGAAAGTGGTTTTTTTCAGGCTGTGCTTAGGGTTACTTGAATAGGAAACAAACTCTATAGTTAGAACTTAGAACTACTTTATTGTGTCACGTTTCAAGGAGCTAGCACAAACCGTGTTGGATTTAGAGTTCCAAATTCATCTATCAATATAGGAGAAAACAGAGTGCAACCTAAAAATTCAAACTGTTACTGCAGAGGAATGCTTCAAGCTATAAGAACGAAATTTGGTGAGTCAAGTGGGAATGGTGTACTGATCATTAACTCCAAGTATCATCAAGATTGGGTGAAATAAACTTTGCTGAGATTTCAGGAAACTTGTAGTTTTTTGGAAGCTAGGCAACCCCTTTCAGATGAATTTGGTTTTCATCAGTCTCTGCTTGAGGCTACTGGAATAGGAAACAAACAGTACAGACAGAACTTAGAACTGCTTTATTGTGTCAAGTTTCAAGGAGCTAGCACAAACCGTGTTGGATTTAGACTTCCAAATTCATCTATCAATATAGGAGAAAACAGAGTGAAACCTAAAAATTCAAACTGTTACTGCAGAGGAATGCTTCAAGCTATAAGAACGAAATTTGGTGAGTCAAGTGGGAATGGTGTACTGATTATTACCTCCAAGTATCATCAAGATTGGGTCAAATAACATTTGCTGAGATTTCAGGAAACTCGTAGTTTTTTGGAAGCTAGGCAACCCCTTTCTGATGAAAGTGGTTTTTCTCAGGCTGTGCTTAGGGTTACTTGAATAGGAAACAAACTGTATAGTTAGAACTTAGAACTACTTTATTGTGTCAAGTTTCAAGGAGCTAGCACAAACCGTGTTGGATTTAGAGTTCCAAATTCATCTATCAATATAGGAGAAAACAGAGTGAAACCTAAAAATTCAAACTGTTACTGCAGAGGAATGCTTCAAGCTATAAGAACGAAATTTGGTGAGTCAAGTGGGAATGGTGTACTGATCATTACCTCCAAGTATCATCAAGATTGGGTGAAATGACATTTGCTGAGATTTCAGGAAACTCGTAGTTTTTTGGAAGCTAGGCAACCCCTTTCTGATGAAAGTGGTTTTTCTCAGACTGTGCTTAGGGTTACTTGAATAGGAAACAAACTGTATAGTTAGAACTTAGAACGACTTTATTGTGTCAAGTTTCAAGGAGCTAGCACAAACCGTGTTGGATTTAGAGTTCCAAATTCATCTATCAATATAGGAGAAAACAGAGTGAAACCTAAAAATTCAAACTGTTACTGCAGAGGAATGCTTCAAGCTATAAGAACGAAATTTGGTGAGTCAAGTGGGAATGGTGTACTGATCATTACCTCCAAGTATCATCAAGATTGGGTGAAATGACATTTGCTGAGATTTCAGGAAACTCGTAGTTTTTTGGAAGCTAGGCAACCCCTTTCAGATGAATTTGGTTTTCATCAGTCTCTGCTTAGGGCTATTTGAATAGGAAACAAACAGTACAGACAGAACTTAGAACTGCTTTATTTTGTCACGTTTCAAGGAGCTAGCAGAAACCGTGTTGGATTTATAGTTACAAATTCATCTATCAATATAGGAGAAAACAGAGTAAAACCTAAAAATTCAAACTGTTACTGTAGAGGAATGCTTCAAGCTATAAGAACGAAATTTGGTAAGTCAAGTGGGAATGGTGTCCTGATCATTACCTCCAAGAATCATCAAGATTGGGTGAAATAACATTTGCTGAGATTTCAGGAAACTCGTAGTTTTTTGGAATCTAGGCAACCCCATTCAGATGAAAGTGGTTTTTCTCAGGATGTGCTTAGGGTTACTTGAATAGGAAACAAACTGTATAGTTAGAACTTAGAACGACTTTATTGTGTCAAGTTTCAAGGAGCTAGCACAAACCGTGTTGGATTTAGAGTTCCAAATTCATCTATCAATATAGGAGAAAACAGAGTGAAACCTAAAAATTCAAACTGTTACTGCAGAGGAATGCTTCAAGCTATAAGAACGAAATTTGGTGAGTCAAGTGGGAATGGTGTACTGATCATTACCTCCAAGTATCATCATGATTGGGTGAAATAACATTTGCTGAGATTTCAGGAAACTCGTAGTTTTTTGAAATCAAGGCAACCCCTTTCAGACGAATTTGGTTTTCATCAGTCTCTGCTTAGGGCTACTTGAATAGGAAACAAACAGTATAGTTAGAACTTAGAACTACTTTATTGTGTCAAGTTTCAAGGAGCTAGCACAAACCGTGTTGGATTTAGAGTTCCAAATTCATCTATCAATATAGGAGAAAACAGAGTGAAACCTAAAAATTCAAACTGTTACTGCAGAGGAATGCTTCAAGCTATAAGAACGAAATTTGGTGAGTCAAGTGGGAATGGTGTACTGATCATTACCTCCAAGTATCATCAAGATTGGGTGAAATAACATTTGCTGAGATTTCAGGAAACTCGTAGTTTTTTGAAATCAAGGCAACCCCTTTCAGATGAATTTGGTTTTCATCAGTCTCTGCTTAGGGCTACTTGAATAGGAAAAAAACAGTACAGACCGAACTTAGAACTGCTTTATTTTGTCAAGTTTCAAGGAGCTAGCACAAACCTTGTTGGATTTAGAGTTCCAAATTCATCTATCAATATAGGAGAAAACAGAGTAAAACCTAAAAATTCAAACTGTTACTGCAGAGGAATGCTTCAAGCTATAAGAACGAAATTTGGTGAGTCAAGTGGGAATGGTGTACTGATCATTACCTCCAAGTATCATCAAGATTGGGTGAAATGACATTTGCTGAGATTTCAGGAAACTCGTAGTTTTTTGGAAGCTAGGCAACCCGTTTCAGACGAATTTGGTTTTCAACAGTCTCTGCTTAGGGCTACTTGAATAGGAAACAAACTGTATAGTTAGAACTTAGAACGACTTTATTGTGTCAAGTTTCAAGGAGCTAGCACAAACCGTGTTGGATTTAGAGTTCCAAATTCATCTATCAATATAGGAGAAAACAGAGTGAAACCTAAAAATTCAAACTGTTACTGCAGAGGAATGCTTCAAGCTATAAGAACGAAATTTGGTGAGTCAAGTGGGAATGGTGTACTGATCATTACCTCCAAGTATCATCATGATTGGGTGAAATAACATTTGCTGAGATTTCAGGAAACTCGTAGTTTTTTGAAATCAAGGCAACCCCTTTCAGACGAATTTGGTTTTCATCAGTCTCTGCTTAGGGCTACTTGAATAGGAAACAAACAGTATAGTTAGAACTTAGAACTACTTTATTGTGTCAAGTTTCAAGGAGCTAGCACAAACCGTGTTGGATTTAGAGTTCCAAATTCATCTATCAATATAGGAGAAAACAGAGTGAAACCTAAAAATTCAAACTGTTACTGCAGAGGAATGCTTCAAGCTATAAGAACGAAATTTGGTGAGTCAAGTGGGAATGGTGTACTGATCATTACCTCCAAGTATCATCAAGATTGGGTGAAATAACATTTGCTGAGATTTCAGGAAACTCGTAGTTTTTTGAAATCAAGGCAACCCCTTTCAGATGAATTTGGTTTTCATCAGTCTCTGCTTAGGGCTACTTGAATAGGAAAAAAACAGTACAGACCGAACTTAGAACTGCTTTATTTTGTCAAGTTTCAAGGAGCTAGCACAAACCTTGTTGGATTTAGAGTTCCAAATTCATCTATCAATATAGGAGAAAACAGAGTAAAACCTAAAAATTCAAACTGTTACTGCAGAGGAATGCTTCAAGCTATAAGAACGAAATTTGGTGAGTCAAGTGGGAATGGTGTACTGATCATTACCTCCAAGTATCATCAAGATTGGGTGAAATGACATTTGCTGAGATTTCAGGAAACTCGTAGTTTTTTGGAAGCTAGGCAACCCGTTTCAGACGAATTTGGTTTTCAACAGTCTCTGCTTAGGGCTACTTGAATAGGAAACAAACTGTATAGTTAGAACTTAGAACGACTTTATTGTGTCAAGTTTCAAGGAGCTAGCACAAACCGTGTTGGATTTAGAGTTCCAAATTCATCTATCAATATAGGAGAAAACAGAGTGAAACCTAAAAATTCAAACTGTTACTGCAGAGGAATGCTTCAAGCTATAAGAACGAAATTTGGTGAGTCAAGTGGGAATGGTGTACTGATCATTACCTCCAAGTATCATCAAGATTGGGTGAAATAACATTTGCTGAGATTTCAGGAAACTCGTAGTTTTTTGAAATCAAGGCAACACCTTTCAGAGGAATTTGGTTTTCATCAGTCTCTGCTTAGGGCTATTTGAATAGGAAAAAAACAGTACAGACAGAACTTAGAACTGCTTTATTTTGTCAAGTTTCAAGGAGCTAGCACAAACCATGTTGCATTTAGAGTTCCAAATTCATCTATCAATATAGGAGAAAACAGAGTGAAACCTAAAAATTCAAACTGTTACTGCAGAGGAATGCTTCAAGCTATAAGAACAAAATTTGGTGAGTCAAGTGGGAATGGTGTACTGATCATTACCTCCAAGTATCATCAAGATTGGGTGAAATGACATTTGCTGAGATTTCAGTAAACTCGTAGTTTTTTGGAAGCTAGGCAACCCCTTTCAGACCAATTTGGTTTTCATCAGTCTCTGCTTAGGGCTACTTGAATAGGAAACAAACTGTATAGTTAGAACTTTGAACTACTTTATTGTGTCAAGTTTCAAGGAGCTAGCACAAACCGTGTTGGATTTAGAGTTCCAAATTCATCTATCAATATAGGAGAAAACAGAGTGAAACCTAAAAATTCAAACTGTTACTGCAGAGGAATGCTTCAAGGTATAAGAACGAAATTTGGTGAGTCCAGTGGGAATGGTGTACTGATTATTACCTCCAAGTATCATCAAGATTGGGTCAAATAACATTTGCTGAGATTTCAGGAAACTCGTAGTTTTTTGGAAGCTAGGCAACCCCTTTCTGATGAAAGTGGTTTTTCTCAGGCTGTGCTTAGGGTTACTTGAATAGGAAACAAACTCTATAGTTAGAACTTAGAACTACTTTATTGTGTCACGTTTCAAGGAGCTAGCACAAACCGTGTTGGATTTAGAGTTCCAAATTCATCTATCAATATAGGAGAAAACAGAGTGCAACCTAAAAATTCAAACTGTTACTGCAGAGGAATGCTTCAAGCTATAAGAACGAAATTTGGTGAGTCAAGTGGGAATGGTGTACTGATCATTAACTCCAAGTATCATCAAGATTGGGTGAAATAAACTTTGCTGAGATTTCAGGAAACTTGTAGTTTTTTGGAAGCTAGGCAACCCCTTTCAGATGAATTTGGTTTTCATCAGTCTCTGCTTGAGGCTACTGGAATAGGAAACAAACAGTACAGACAGAACTTAGAACTGCTTTATTGTTCAAGTTTCAAGGAGCTAGCACAAACCGTGTTGGATTTAGACTTCCAAATTCATCTATCAATATAGGAGAAAACAGAGTGAAACCTAAAAATTCAAACTGTTACTGCAGAGGAATGCTTCAAGCTATAAGAACGAAATTTGGTGAGTCAAGTGGGAATGGTGTACTGATTATTACCTCCAAGTATCATCAAGATTGGGTCAAATAACATTTGCTGAGATTTCAGGAAACTCGTAGTTTTTTGGAAGCAAGGCAACCCCTTTCTGATGAAAGTGGTTTTTCTCAGGCTGTGCTTAGGGTTACTTGAATAGGAAACAAACTGTATAGTTAGAACTTAGAACTACTTTATTGTGTCAAGTTTCAAGGAGCTAGCACAAACCGTGTTGGATTTAGAGTTCCAAATTCATCTATCAATATAGGAGAAAACAGAGTGAAACCTAAAAATTCAAACTGTTACTGCAGAGGAATGCTTCAAGCTATAAGAACGAAATTTGGTGAGTCAAGTGGGAATGGTGTACTGATCATTACCTCCAAGTATCATCAAGATTGGGTGAAATGACATTTGCTGAGATTTCAGGAAACTCGTAGTTTTTTGGAAGCTAGGCAACCCTTTCAGACGAATTTGGTTTTCATCAGTCTCTGCTTAGGGCTATTTGAATTAGAAACAAACAGTACAGACAGAACTTAGAACTGCTTTATTTTGTCAAGTTTCAAGGAGCTAGCAGAAACCGTGTTGGATTTAGAGTTCCAAATTCATCTATCAATATAGGAGAAAACAGAGTGAAACCTAAAAATTCAAACTGTTACTGCAGAGGAATGCTTCAAGCTATAAGAACGAAATTTGGTGAGTCCAGTGGGAATGGTGTACTGATTATCACCTCCAAGTATCATCAAGATTGGGTCAAATAACACTTGCTGAGATTTCAGGAAACTCGTAGTTTTTTGGAAGCTAGGCAACCCCTTTCTGATGAAAGTGGTTTTTCTCAGGCTGTGCTTAGGGTTACTTGAATAGGAAACAAACTCTATAGTTAGAACTTAGAACTACTTTATTGTGTCACGTTTCAAGGAGCTAGCACAAACCGTGTTGGATTTAGAGTTCCAAATTCATCTATCAATATAGGAGAAAACAGAGTGCAACCTAAAAATTCAAACTGTTACTGCAGAGGAATGCTTCAAGCTATAAGAACGAAATTTGGTGAGTCAAGTGGGAATGGTGTACTGATCATTAACTCCAAGTATCATCAAGATTGGGTGAAATAAACTTTGCTGAGATTTCAGGAAACTTGTAGTTTTTTGGAAGCTAGGCAACCCCTTTCAGACGAATTTGGTTTTCATCAGTCTCTGCTTGAGGCTACTGGAATAGGAAACAAACAGTACAGACAGAACTTAGAACTGCTTTATTGTGTCAAGTTTCAAGGAGCTAGCACAAACCGTGTTGGATTTAGAGTTCCAAATTCATCTATCAATATAGGAGAAAACAGAGTGAAACCTAAAAATTCAAACTGTTTCTGCAGAGGAATGCTTCAAGCTATAAGAACGAAATTTGGTGAGTCAAGTGGGAATGGTGTCCTGATCATTACCTCCAAGTATCATCAAGATTGGGTCAAATAACATTTGCTGAGATTTCAGGAAACTCGTAGTTTTTTGGAAGCTAGGCAACCCCTTTCTGATGAAAGTGGTTTTTCTCAGGCTGTGCTTAGGGTTACTTGAATAGGAAACAAACTGTATAGTTAGAACTTAAAACGACTTTATTGTGTCAAGTTTCAAGGAGCTAGCACAAACCGTGTTGGATTTAGACTTCCAAATTCATCTATCAATATAGGAGAAAACAGAGTGCAACCTAAAAATTCAAACTGTTACTGCAGAGGAATGCTTCAAGCTATAAGAACGAAATTTGGTGAGTCAAGTGGGAATGGTGTACTGATCATTACCTCCAAGTATCATCAAGATTGGGTGAAATGACATTTGCTGAGATTTCAGGAAACTCGTAGTTTTTTGGAAGCTAGGCAACCCCTTTCAGACGAATTTGGTTTTCATTAGTCTCTGCTTGAGGCTACTGGAATAGGAAACAAACAGTACAGACAGAACTTAGAACTGCTTTATTGTGTCAAGTTTCAAGGACCTAGCACAAACCGTGTTGGATTTAGAGTTCCAAATTCATCTATCAATATAGGAGAAAACAGAGTGAAACCTAAAAATTCAAACTGTTACTGCAGAGGAATGCTTCAAGCTATAAGAACGAAATTTGGTGAGTCAAGTGGGAATGGTGTACTGATCATTACCTCCAAGTATCATCAAGATTGGGTGAAATAACATTTGCTGAGATTTCAGGAAACTCGTAGTTTTTTGAAATCAAGGCAACCCCTTTCAGAGGAAATTGGTTTTCATCAGTCTCTGCTTAGGGCTATTTGAATAGGAAAAAAACAGTACAGACAGAACTTAGAACTGCTTTATTTTGTCAAGTTTCAAGGAGTTAGCACAAACCATGTTGGATTTAGAGTTCCAAATTCATCTATCAATATAGGAGAAAACAGAGTGAAACCTAAAAATTCAAACTGTTACTGCAGAGGAATGCTTCAAGGTATAAGAACGAAATTTGGTGAGTCCAGTGGGAATGGTGTACTGATTATTACCTCCAAGTATCATCAAGATTGGGTCAAATAACATTTGCTGAGATTTCAGGAAACTCGTAGTTTTTTGGAAGCTAGGCAACCCCTTTCTGATGAAAGTGGTTTTTCTCAGGCTGTGCTTAGGGTTACTTGAATAGGAAACAAACTCTATAGTTAGAACTTAGAACTACTTTATTGTGTCACGTTTCAAGGAGCTAGCACAAACCGTGTTGGATTTAGAGTTCCAAATTCATCTATCAATATAGGAGAACACAGAGTGAAACCTAAAAATTCAAACTGTTACTGCAGAGGAATGCTTCAAGCTATAAGAACGAAATTTGGTGAGTCAAGTGGGAATGGTGTACTGATCGTTACCTCCAAGTATCATCAAGATTGGGTGAAATGACTTTTGCTGAGATTTCAGGAAACTTGTAGTTTTTTGGAAGCTAGGCAACCCCTTTCAGACGAATTTGGTTTTCATCAGTCTCTGCTTGAGGCTACTGGAATAGGAAACAAACAGTACAGACAGAACTTAGAACTGCTTTATTGTGTCAAGTTTCAAGGAGCTAGCACAAACCGTGTTGGATTTAGACTTCCAAATTCATCTATCAATATAGGAGAAAACAGAGTGAAACCTAAAAATTCAAACTGTTTCTGCAGAGGAATGCTTCAAGCTATAAGAACGAAATTTGGTGAGTCAAGTGGGAATGGTGTACTGATTATTACCTCCAAGTATCATCAAGATTGGGTCAAATAACATTTGCTGAGATTTCAGGAAACTCGTAGTTTTTTGGAAGCTAGGCAACCCCTTTCTGATGAAAGTGGTTTTTCTCAGGCTGTGCTTAGGTTTACTTGAATAGGAAACAAACTGTATAGTTAGAACTTAGAACGACTTTATTGTGTCAAGTTTCAAGGAGCTAGCACAAACCGTGTTGGATTTAGACTTCCAAATTCATCTATCAATATAGGAGAAAACAGAGTGAAACCTAAAAATTCAAACTGTTACTGCAGAGGAATGCTTCAAGCTATAAGAACGAAATTTGGTGAGTCAAGTGGGAATGGTGTCCTGATAATTACCTCCAAGTATCATCAAGATTGGGTGAAATAACATTTGCTGAGATTTCAGGAAATTCGTAGTTTTTTGGAAGCTAGGCAACCCCTTTCTGATGAAAGTGGTTTTTCTCAGGCTGTGCTTAGGGTTACTTGAATAGGAAACAAACTGTATGGTTAGAACTTAGAACGACTTTATTGTGTCAAGTTTCAAGGAGCTAGCACAAACCGTGTTGGATTTAGAGTTCCAAATTCATCTATCAATATAGGAGAAAACAGAGTGAAACCTAAAAATTCAAACTGTTACTGCAGAGGAATGCTTCAAGCTATAAGAACGAAATTTGGTGAGTCAAGTGGGAATGGTGTACTGATCATTACTTCCAAGTATCATCAAGATTGGGTGAAATAACATTTGCTGAGATTTCAGGAAACTCGTAGTTTTTTGGAAGCTAGGCAACCCCTTTCAGAGGAATTTGGTTTTCATCAGTCTCTGCATAGGGCTATTTGAATAGGAAACAAACAGTACAGACAGAACGTAGAACTGCTTTATTTTGTCAAGTTTCAAGGAGCTAGCAGAAACCGTGTTGGATTTAGAGTTCCAAATTCATCTATCAATATAGGAGAAAACAGAGTGAAACCTAAAAATTCAAACTGTTACTGCAGAGGAATGCTTCAAGCTATAAGAACGAAATTTGGTGAGTCAAGTGGGAATGGTGTACTGATCATTACCTCCAAGTATCATCAAGATTGGGTGAAATAACATTTGCTGAGATTTCAGGAAACTCGTAGTTTTTTGAAATCAAGGCAACCCCTTTCAGACGAATTTGGTTTTCATCAGTCTCTGCTTAGGGCTATTTGAATAGGAAAAAAACAGTACAGACAGAACTTAGAACTGCTTTATTTTGTCAAGTTTCAAGGAGTTAGCACAAACCATGTTGGATTTAGAGTTCCAAATTCATCTATCAATATAGGAGAAAACAGAGTGAAACCTAAAAATTCAAACTGTTACTGCAGAGGAATGCTTCAAGCTATAAGAACGAAATTTGGTGAGTCAAGTGGGAATGGTGTCCTGATCATTACCTCCAAGTATCATCAAGATTGGGTGAAATAACATTTGCTGAGATTTCAGTAAACTCGTAGTTTTTTGGAAGCCAGGCAACCCCTTTCAGACAAATTTGGTTTTCATCAGTCTCTGATTAGGGCTACTTGAATAGGAAACAAACTGTATAGTTAGAACTTACAACTACTTTATTGTGTCAAGTTTCAAGGAGCTAGCACAAACCGTGTGGATTTAGAGTTCCAAATTCATCTATCAATATAGGAGAAAACAGAGTGAAACCTAAAAATTCAAACTGTTACTGCAGAGGAATGCTTCAAGCTATAAGAACGAAATTTGGTGAGTCAAGTGGGAATGGTGTACTGATCGTTACCTCCAAGTATCATCAAGATTGGGTGAAATAACATTTGCTGAGATTTCAGGAAACTCGTAGTTTTTTGGAAGCTAGGCAACCCCTTTCAGAGGAATTTGGTTTTCATCAGTCTCTGCTTAGGGCTATTTGAATAGGAAACAAACAGTACAGACAGAACGTAGAACTGCTTTATTTTGTCAAGTTTCAAGGAGCTAGCACAAACCGTGTTGGATTTAGAGTTCCAAATTCATCTATCAATATAGGAGAAAACAGAGTGAAACCTAAAAATTCAAACTGTTACTGCAGAGGAATGCTTCAAGCTATAAGAACGAAATTTGGTGAGTCAAGTGGGAATGGTGTACTGATCATTACCTACAAGTATCATCAAGATTGGGTGAAATGACATTTGCTGAGATTTCAGGAAACTCGTAGTTTTTTGGAAGCTAGGCAAACCCTTTCAGACGAATTTGGTTTTCATCAGTCTCTGCTTAGGGCTATTTGAATTAGAAACAATCAGTACAGACAGAACTTAGAACTGCTTTATTTTGTCAAGTTTCAAGGAGCTAGCAGAAACCTTGTTGGATTTAGAGTTCCAAATTCATCTATCAATATAGGAGAAAACAGAGTGAAACCTAAAAATTCAAACTGTTACTGCAGAGGAATGCTTCAAGCTATAAGAACGAAATTTGGTGAGTCAAGTGGGAATGGTGTCCTGATCATTACCTCCAAGTATCATCAAGATTGGGTGAAATAACATTTGCTGAGATTTCAGGAAACTCGTAGTTTTTTGGAAGCTAGGCAACCCCTTTCTGATGAAAGTGGTTTTTCTCAGGCTGTGCTTAGGTTTACTTGAATAGGAAAAAAACTGTATAGTTAGAACTTAGAATGACTTTATTGTGTCAAGTTTCAAGGAGCTAGCACAAACCGTGTTGGATTTAGACTTCCAAATTCATCTATCAATATAGGAGAAAACAGAGTGAAACCTAAAAATTCAAACTGTTACTGCAGAGGAATGCTTCAAGGTATAAGAACGAAATTTGGTGAGTCCAGTGGGAATGGTGTACTGATTATTACCTCCAAGTATCATCAAGATTGGGTCAAATAACATTTGCTGAGATTTCAGGAAACTCGTAGTTTTTTGGAAGCTAGGCAACCCCTTTCTGATGAAAGAGGTTTTTCTCAGGCTGTGCTTAGGGTTACTTGAATAGGAAACAAACTCTATAGTTAGAACTTAGAACTACTTTATTGTGTCAGGTTTCAAGGAGCTAGCACAAACCGTGTTGGATTTAGAGTTCCAAATTTATCTATCAATATAGGAGAAAACAGAGTGCAACCTAAAAATTCAAACTGTTACTGCAGAGGAATGCTTCAAGCTATAAGAACGAAATTTGGTGAGTCAAGTGGGAATGGTGTACTGATCATTAACTCCAAGTATCATCAAGATTGGTTGAAATAACCTTTGCTGAGATTTCAGGAAACTCGTAGTTTTTTGGAAGCTAGGCAACCCCTTTCAGACGAATTTGGTTTTCATCAGTCTCTGCTTGAGGCTACTGGAATAGGAAACAAACAGTACAGACAGAACTTAGAACTGCTTTATTGTGTCAAGTTTCAAGGAGCTAGCACAAACCGTGTTGGATTTAGAGTTCCAAATTCATCTATCAATATAGGAGAAAACAGAGTGAAACCTAAAAATTCAAACTGTTACTGCAGAGGAATGCTTCAAGCTATAAGAACGAAATTTGGTGAGTCAAGTGGGAATGGTGTACTGATCATTACCTCCATGTATCATCAAGATTGGGTGAAATAACATTTGCTGAGATTTCAGGAAACTCGTAGTTTTTTGAAATCAAGGCAACCACTTTCAGACAAATTTGGTTTTCATCAGTCTCTGCTTAGGGCTACTTGAATAGGAAACAAACTGTATAGTTAGAACTTAGAACGACTTTATTGTGTCAAGTTTCAAGGAGCTAGCACAAACTGTGTTCGATTTAGAGTTCCAAATTCATCTATCAATATAGGAGAAAACAGAGTGAAACCTAAAAATTCAAACTGTTACTGCAGAGGAATGCTTCAAGCTATAAGAACGAAATTTGGTTAGCCAAGTGGGAATGGTGTACTGATCATTTCCTCCAAGTATCATCAAGATTGGGTGAAATAACATTTGCTGAGATTTCAGGAAACTCGTAGTTTTTTGGAAGCTAGGCAATCCCTTTCAGACGAATTTGGTTTTCATCAGTCTCTGCTTAGGGCTATTTGAATAGGAAACAAACAGTACAGACAGAACTTAGAACTGCTTTATTTTGTCAAGTTTCAAGGAGCTAGCACAAACCATGTTGGATTTAGAGTTCCAAATTCATCTATCAATATAGGAGAAAACAGAGTGAAACCTAAAAATTCAAACTGTTACTGCAGAGGAATGCTTCAAGCTATAAGAACGAAATTTGGTGAGTCAAGTGGGAATGGTGTACTGATCATTACCTCCAAGTATCATCAAGATTGGGTGAAACAACATTTGCTGAGATTTCAGTAAACTCGTAGTTTTTTGGAAGCTAGGCAACCCCTTTCAGACAAATTTGGTTTTCATCAGTCTCTGCTTAGGGCTACTTGAATAGGAAACAAACTGTATAGTTAGAACTTAGAACTACTTTATTGTGTCAAGTTTCAAGGAGCTAGCACAAACCGTGTTGGATTTAGACTTCCAAATTCATCTATCAATATAGGAGAAAACAGAGTGAAACCTAAAAATTCAAACTGTTACTGCAGAGGAATGCTTCAAGCTATAAGAACGAAATTTGGTGAGTCAAGTGGGAATGGTGTACTGATCGTTACCTCCAAGTATCATCAAGATTGGGTGAAATAACATTTGCTGAGATTTCAGGAAACTCGTAGTTTTTTGGAAGCTAGGCAACCCCTTTCAGAGGAATTTGGTTTTCATCAGTCTCTGCTTAGGGCTATTTGAATAGGAAACAAACAGTACAGACAGAACGTAGAACTGCTTTATTTTGTCAAGTTTCAAGGAGCTAGCACAAACCGTGTTGGATTTAGAGTTCCAAATTCATCTATCAATATAGGAGAAAACAGAGTGAAACCTAAAAATTCAAACTGTTACTGCAGAGGAATGCTTCAAGCTATAAGAACGAAATTTGGTGAGTCAAGTGGGAATGGTGTACTGATCATTACCTCCAAGTATCATCAAGATTGGGTGAAATGACATTTGCTGAGATTTCAGGAAACTCGTAGTTTTTTGGAAGCTAGGCAACCTTTTTCAGACGAATTTGGTTTTCATCAGTCTCTGCTTAGGGCTATTTGAATTAGAAACAATCAGTACAGACAGAACTTAGAACTGCTTTATTTTGTCAAGTTTCAAGGAGCTAGCAGAAACCGTGTTGGATTTAGAGTTCCAAATTCATCTATCAATATAGGAGAAAACAGAGTGAAACCTAAAAATTCAAACTGTTACTGCAGAGGAATGCTTCAAGCTATAAGAACGAAATTTGGTGAGTCAAGTGGGAATGGTGTCCTGATCATTACCTCCAAGTATCATCAAGATTGGGTGAAATAACATTTGCTGAGATTTCAGGAAACTCGTAGTTTTTTGGAAGCTAGGCAACCCCTTTCTGATGAAAGTGGTTTTTCTCAGGCTGTGCTTAGGTTTACTTGGATAGGAAAAAAACTGTATAGTTAGAACTTAGAATGACTTTATTGTGTCAAGTTTCAAGGAGCTAGCACAAACCGTGTTGGATTTAGACTTCCAAATTCATCTATCAATATAGGAGAAAACAGAGTGAAACCTAAAAATTCAAACTGTTACTGCAGAGGAATGCTTCAAGGTATAAGAACGAAATTTGGTGAGTCCAGTGGGAATGGTGTACTGATTATTACCTCCAAGTATCATCAAGATTGGGTCAAATAACATTTGCTGAGATTTCAGGAAACTCGTAGTTTTTTGGAAGCTAGGCAATCCCTTTCAGACGAATTTGGTTTTCATCAGTCTCTGCTTAGGGCTATTTGAATAGGAAACAAACAGTACAGACAGAACTTAGAACTGCTTTATTTTGTCAAGTTTCAAGGAGCTAGCACAAACCATGTTGGATTTAGAGTTCCAAATTCATCTATCAATATAGGAGAAAACAGAGTGAAACCTAAAAATTCAAACTGTTACTGCAGAGGAATGCTTCAAGCTATAAGAATGAAATTTGGTGAGTCAAGTGGGAATGGTGTACTGATCATTACCTCCAAGTATCATCAAGATTGGGTGAAACAACATTTGCTGAGATTTCAGGAAACTCGTAGTTTTTTGGAAGCTAGGCAACCCCTTTCTGATGAAAGTGGTTTTTCTCAGGCTGTGCTTAGGGTTACTTGAATAGGAAACAAACTGTATAGTTAGAACTTAGAACGACATTATTGTGTCAAGTTTCAAGGAGCTAGCACAAACCGTGTTGGATTTAGAGTTCCAAATTCATCTATCAATATAGGAGAAAACAGAGTGAAACCTAAAAATTCAAACTGTTACTGCAGAGGAATGCTTCAAGCTATAAGAACGAAATTTGGTGAGTCAAGTGGGAATGGTGTACTGATCATTACCTCCAAGTATCATCAAGATTGGGTGAAATAACATTTGCTGAGATTTCAGGAAACTCGTAGTTTTTTGAAATCAAGGCAACCCCTTTCAGATGAATTTGGTTTTCATCAGTCTCTGCTTAGGGCTATTTGAATAGGAAAAAAACAGTACAGACAGAACTTAGAACTGCTTTATTTTGTCAAGTTTCAAGGAGTTAGCACAAACCATGTTGGATTTAGAGTTCCAAATTCATCTATCAATATAGGAGAAAACAGAGTGAAACCTAAAAATTCAAACTGTTACTGCAGAGGAATGCTTCAAGGTATAAGAACGAAATTTGGTGAGTCAAGTGGGAATGGTGTACTGATCATTACCTCCAAGTATCATCAAGATTGGGTGAAATAACATTTGCTGAGATTTCAGTAAACTCGTAGTTTTTTGGAAGCTAGGCAACCCCTTTCAGACAAATTTGGTTTTCATCAGTCTCTGCTTAGGGCTAGTTGAATAGGAAACAAACTGTATAGTTAGAACTTAGAACTACTTTATTGTGTCAAGTTTCAAGGAGCTAGCAGAAACCGTGTTGGATTTAGAGTTCCAAATTCATCTATCAATATAGGAGAAAACAGAGTGAAACCTAAAAATTCAAACTGTTACTGCAGAGGAATGCTTCAAGCTATAAGAACGAAATTTGGTGAGTCAAGTGGGAATGGTGTACTGATCATTACCTCCAAGTATCATCAAGATTGGGTGAAATAACATTTGCTGAGATTTCAGGAAACTCGTAGTTTTTTGAAATCAAGGCAACCCCTTTCAGATGAATTTGGTTTTCATCAGTCTCTGCTTAGGGCTATTTGAATAGGAAAAAAACAGTACAGACAGAACTTAGAACTGCTTTATTTTGTCAAGTTTCAAGGAGTTAGCACAAACCATGTTGGATTTAGAGTTCCAAATTCATCTATCAATATAGGAGAAAACAGAGTGAAACCTAAAAATTCAATCTGTTACTGCAGAGGAATGCTTCAAGCTTTAAGAACGAAATTTGGTGAGTCAAGTGGGAATGGTGTACTGATCATTACCTCCAAGTATCATCAAGATTGGGTGAAATAACATTTGCTGAGATTTCAGTAAACTCGTAGTTTTTTGGAAGCTAGGCAACCCCTTTCAGACAAATTTGGTTTTCATCAGTCTCTGCTTAGGGCTACTTGAATAGGAAACAAACTGTATAGTTAGAACTTAGAACTACTTTATTGTGTCAAGTTTCAAGGAGCTAGCACAAACCATGTTGGATTTAGAGTTCCAAATTCATCTATCAATATAGGAGAAAACAGAGTGAAACCTAAAAATTCAAACTGTTACTGCAGAGGAATGCTTCAAGCTATAAGAACGAAATTTGGTGAGTCAAGTGGGAATGGTGTACTGATCGTTACCTCCAAGTATCATCAAGATTGGGTGAAATAACATTTGCTGAGATTTCAGGAAACTCGTAGTTTTTTGGAAGCTAGGCAACCCCTTTCAGAGGAATTTGGTTTTCATCAGTCTCTGCTTAGGGCTATTTGAATAGGAAACAAACAGTACAGACAGAACGTAGAACTGCTTTATTTTGTCAAGTTTCAAGGAGCTAGCACAAACCGTGTTGGATTTAGAGTTCCAAATTCATCTATCAATATAGGAGAAAACAGAGTGAAACCTAAAAATTCAAACTGTTACTGCAGAGGAATGCTTCAAGCTATAAGAACGAAATTTGGTGAGTCAAGTGGGAATGGTGTACTGATCATTACCTCCAAGTATCATCAAGATTGGGTGAAACAACATTTGCTGAGATTTCAGGAAACTCGTAGTTTTTTGGAAGCTAGGCAACCCCTTTCTGATGAAAGTCGTTTTTCTCAGGCTGTGCTTAGGGTTACTTGAATAGGAAACAAACTGTATAGTTAGAACTTAGAATGACTTTATTGTGTCAAGTTTCAAGGAGCTAGCACAAACTGTGTTGGATTTAGAGTTCCAAATTCATCTATCAATATAGGAGAAAACAGAGTGAAACCTAAAAATTCAAACTGTTACTGCAGAGGAATGCTTCAAGCTATAAGAACGAAATTTGGTGAGTCAAGTGGGAATGGTGTACTGATCATTACCTCCAAGTATCATCAAGATTGGGTGAAATAACATTTGCTGAGATTTCAGGAAACTCGTAGTTTTTTGAAATCAAGGCAACCCCTTTCAGATGAATTTGGTTTTCATCAGTCTCTGCTTAGGGCTATTTGAATAGGAAAAAAACAGTACAGACAGAACTTAGAACTGCTTTATTTTGTCAAGTTTCAAGGAGTTAGCACAAACCATGTTGGATTTAGAGTTCCAAATTCATCTATCAATATAGGAGAAAACAGAGTGAAACCTAAAAAATTCAAACTGTTACTGCAGAGGAATGCTTCAAGCTATAAGAACGAAATTTGGTGAGTCAAGTGGGAATGGTGTACTGATCATTACCTCCAAGTATCATCAAGATTGGGTGAAATAACATTTGCTGAGATTTCAGTAAACTCGTAGTTTTTTGGAAGCTAGGCAACCCCTTTCAGACAAATTTGGTTTTCATCAGTCTCTGCTTAGGGCTACTTGAATAGGAAACAAACTGTATAGTTAGAACTTAGAACTACTTTATTGTGTCAAGTTTCAAGGAGCTAGCACAAACCGTGTTGGATTTAGAGTTCCAAATTCATCTATCAATATAGGAGAAAACAGAGTGAAACCTAAAAATTCAAACTGTTACTGCAGAGGAATGCTTCAAGCTATAAGAACGAAATTTGGTGAGTCAAGTAGGAATGGTGTACTGATCGTTACCTCCAAGTATCATCAAGATTGGGTGAAATAACATTTGCTGAGATTTCAGGAAACTCGTAGTTTTTTGGAAGCTAGGCAACCTCTTTCAGAGGAATTTGGTTTTCATCAGTCTCTGCTTAGGGCTATTTGAATAGGAAACAAACAGTACAGACAGAACTTAGAACTGCTTTATTTTGTCAAGTTTCAAGGAGCTAGCACAAACCGTGTTGGATTTAGAGTTCCAAATTCATCTATCAATATAGGAGAAAACAGAGTGAAACCTAAAAATTCAAACTGTTACTGCAGAGGAATGCTTCAAGCTATAAGAACGAAATTTGGTGAGTCAAGTGGGAATGGTGTACTGATCATTACCTACAAGTATCATCAAGATTGGGTGAAATGACATTTGCTGAGATTTCAGGAAACTCATAGTTTTTTGGAAGCTAGGCAACCCCTTTCAGACGAATTTGGTTTTCATCAGTCTCTGCTTAGGGCTATTTGAATTAGAAAAAAACAGTACAGACAGAACTTAGAACTGCTTTTTTTTGTCAAGTTTCAAGGAGCTAGCAGAAACCATGTTGGATTTAGAGTTCCAAATTCATCTATCAATATAGGAGAAAACAGAGTGAAACCTAAAAATTCAAACTGTTACTGCAGAGGAATGCTTCAAGCTATAAGAACGAAATTTGGTGAGTCAAGTGGGAATGGTGTCCTGATCATTACCTCCAAGTATCATCAAGATTGGGTGAAATAACATTTGCTGAGATTTCAGGAAACTCGTAGTTTTTTGGAAGCTAGGCAACCCCTTTATGATGAAAGTGGTTTTTCTCAGGCTGTGCTTAGGGTTACTTGAATAGGAAAAAAACTGTATAGTTAGAACTTAGAATGACTTTATTGTGTCAAGTTTCAAGGAGCTAGCACAAACCGTGTTGGATTTAGACTTCCAAATTCATCTATCAATATAGGAGAAAACAGAGTGAAACCTAAAAATTCAAACTGTTACTTCAGAGGAATGCTTCAAGGTATAAAACGAAATTTGGTGAGTCCAGTGGGAATGGTGTACTGATTATTACCTCCAAGTATCATCAAGATTGGGTCAAATAACATTTGCTGAGATTTCAGGAAACTCGTAGTTTTTTGGAAGCTAGGCAACCCCTTTCTGATGAAAGAGGTTTTTCTCAGGCTGTGCTTAGGGTTACTTGAATAGGAAACAAACTCTATAGTTAGAACTTAGAACTACTTTATTGTGTCACGTTTCAAGGAGCTAGCACAAACCGTGTTGGATTTAGAGTTCCAAATTTATCTATCAATATAGGAGAAAACAGAGTGCAACCTAAAAATTCAAACTGTTACTGCAGAGGAATGCTTCAAGCTATAAGAACGAAATTTGGTGAGTCAAGTGGGAATGGTGTACTGATCATTAACTCCAAGTATCATCAAGATTGGGTGAAATAACCTTTGCTGAGATTTCAGGAAACTCGTAGTTTTTTGGAAGCTAGGCAACCCCTTTCAGACGAATTTGGTTTTCATCAGTCTCTGCTTGAGGCTACTGGAATAGGAAACAAACAGTACAGACAGAACTTAGAACTGCTTTATTGTGTCAAGTTTCAAGGAGCTAGCACAAACCGTGTTGGATTTAGAGTTCCAAATTCATCTATCAATATAGGAGAAAACAGAGTGAAACCTAAAAATTCAAACTGTTACTGCAGAGGAATGCTTCAAGCTATAAGAACGAAATTTGGTGAGTCAAGTGGGAATGGTGTCCTGATCATTATCACCAAGTATCATCAAGATTGGGTGAGATAACATTTGCTGAGATTTCAGGAAACTCATAGTTTTTTGGAAGCTAGGCAACCCCTTTCAGAGTAATTTGGTTTTCATCAGTCTGTGCTTGAGGCTACTGGAATAGGAAACAAACAGTACAGACAGAACTTAGAACTGCTTTATTTTGTCAAGCTTCAAGGAGCTAGCACAAACCCTGTTGGATTTAGAGTTCCAAATTCATCTATCAATATAGGAGAAAACAGAGTGAAACCTAAAAATTCAAACTGTTACTGCAGAGGAATGCTTCAAGCTATAAGAACGAAATTTGGTGAGTCAAGTGGGAATGGTGTCCTGATCATTACCTCCAAGTATCTTCAAGATTGGGTGAAATAACATTTGCTGAGATTTCAGAAAACTCGTAGTTTTTTGGAAGCTAGGCAACCCCTTTCTGATGAAAGTGGTTTTTCTCAGGCTGTGCTTAGGGTTACTTGAATAGGAAACAACTGTATAGTTAGAACTTAGAACGACTTTATTGTGTCAAGTTTCAAGGAGCTAGCACAAACCGTGTTGGATTTAGACTTCCAAATTCATCTATCAATATAGGAGAAAACAGAGTGAAACCTAAAAATTCAAACTGTTACTGCAGAGGAATGCTTCAAGCTATAAGAACGAAATTTGGTGAGTCAAGGGGGAATGGTGTACTGATCATTACCTCCAAGTATCATCAAGATTGGGTGAAATAACATTTGCTGAGATTTCAGGAAACTCGTAGTTTTTTGAAATCAAGGCAACCACTTTCAGACAAATTTGGTTTTCATCAGTCTCTCCTTAGGGCTACTTGAATAGGAAACAAACTGTATAGTTAGAACTTAGAACTACTTTATTGTGTCAAGTTTCAAGGAGCTAGCACAAACTGTGTTGGATTTAGAGTTCCAAATTCATCTATCCATATAGGAGAAAACAGAGTGAAACCTAAAAATTCAAACTGTTACTGCAGAGGAATGCTTCAAGCTATAAGAATGAAATTTGGTTAGCCAAGTGGGAATGGTGTACTGATCATTTCCTCCAAGTATCATCAAGATTGGGTGAAACAACATTTGCTGAGATTTCAGGAAACTCGTAGTTTTTTGGAAGCTAGGCAACCCCTTTCTGATGAAAGTGGTTTTTCTCAGGCTGTTCTTAGGGTTACTTGAATAGGAAACAAACTGTATAGTTAGAACTTAAAACGACTTTATTGTGTCAAGTTTCAAGGAGCTAGCACAAACCGTGTTGGATTTAGAGTTCCAAATTCATCTATCAATATAGGAGAAAACAGAGTGAAACCTAAAAATTCAAACTGTTACTGCAGAGGAATGCTTCAAGCTATAAGAACGAAATTTGGTGAGTCAAGTGGGAATGGTGTACTGATCATTACCTACAAGTATCATCAAGATTGGGTGAAATGACATTTGCTGAGATTTCAGGAAACTCGTAGTTTTTTGGAAGCTAGGCAAGCCCTTTCAGACGAATTTGGTTTTCATCAGTCTCTGCTTAGGGCTATTTGAATTAGAAACAAACAGTAAAGACAGAACTTAGAACTGCTTTATTTTGTCAAGTTTCAAGGAGCTAGCAGAAACCGTGTTGGATTTAGAGTTCCAAATTCATCTATCAATATAGGAGAAAACAGAGTGAAACCTAAAAATTCAAACTGTTACTGCAGAGGAATGCTTCAAGCTATAAGAACGAAATTTGGTGAGTCAAGTGGGAATGGTGTCCTGATCATTACCTCCAAGTATCAACAAGATTGGGTGAAATAAAATTTGCTGAGATTTCAGGAAACTCGTAGTTTTTTGGAAGCTAGGCAACCCCTTTCTGATGAAAGTGGTTTTTCTCAGGCTGTGCTTAGGGTTACTTGAATAGGAAAAAAACTGTATAGTTAGAACATAGAATGACTTTATTGTGTCAAGTTTCAAGGAGCTAGCACAAACCGTGTTGGATTTAGAGTTCCAAATTCATCTATCAATATAGGAGAAAACAGAGTGAAACCTAAAAATTCAAACTGTTACTGCAGAGGAATGCTTCAAGCTATAAGAACGAAATTTGGTGAGTCAAGTGGGAATGGTGTCCTGATCATTATCGCCAAGTATCATCAAGATTGGGTGAGATAACATTTGCTGAGATTTCAGGAAACTCGTAGTTTTTTGGAAGCTAGGCAACCCCTTTCAGACCAATTTGGTTTTCATCAGTCTCTGCTTAGGGCTACTTGAATAGGAAACAAACTGTATAGTTAGAACTTAGAACTACTTTATTGTGTCAAGTTTCAAGGAGCTAGCACAAACCGTGTTGGATTTAGAGTTCCAAATTCATCTATCAATATAGGAGAAAACAGAGTGAAACCTAAAAATTCAAACTGTTACTGCAGAGGAATGCTTCAAGCTATAAGAACGAAATTTGGTGAGTCAAGTGGGAATGGTGTACTGATCATTACCTCCAAGTATCATCAAGATTGGGTGAAATGACATTTGCTGAGATTTCAGGAAACTCATAGTTTTTTGGAAGCTAGGCAACCCCTTTCAGATGAATTTGGTTTTCATCAGTCTCTGCTTTGGGTTATTTGAATTAGAAACAAACAGTACAGAGAGAACTTAGAACTGCTTTATTTTATCAAGTTTCAAGGAGCTAGCAGAAACCCTGTTGGATTTAGAGTTCCAAATTCATCTATCAATATAGGAGAAAACAGAGTGAAACCTAAAAATTCAAACTGTTACTGCAGAGGAATGCTTCAAGCTATAAGAACGAAATTTGGTGAGTCAAGTGGGAATGGTGTCCTGATCATTACCTCCAAGTATCATCAAGATTGGGTGAAATAACATTTGCTGAGATTGCAGGAAACTCGTAGTTTTTTGGAAGCTAGGCAACCCCTTTCTGACGAAAGTGGTTTTTCTCAGGCTATGCTTAGGGTTACTTGAATAGGAAACAAACTGTATAGTTAGAACTTAGAACGACTTTATTGTGTCAAGTTTCAAGGAGCTAGCACAAACCGTGTTGGATTTAGAGTTCCAAATTCATCTATCAATATAGGAGAAAACAGAGTGAAACCTAAAAATTCAAACTGTTACTGCAGAGGAATGCTTCAAGCTATAAGAACGAAATTTGGTGAGTCAAGTGGGAATGGTGTCCTGATCATTACCTCCAAGTATCATCAAGATTGGGTGAAATAACATTTGCTGAGATTTCAGGAAACTCGTAGTTTTTTGGAAGCTAGGCAACCCCTTTCTGATGAGAGTGGTTTTTCTCAGGCTGTGCTTAGGGTTACTTGAATAGGAAACAATCTGTATAATTAGAACTTAGAACGACTTTATTGTGTCAAGTTTCAAGGAGCTAGCACAAACCGTGTTGGATTTAGAGTTCCAAATTCATCTATCAATATAGGAGAAAACAGAGTGAAACCTAAAAATTCAAACTGTTACTGCAGAGGAATGCTTCAAGCTATAAGAACAAAATTTGGTGAGTCAAGTGGGAATGGTGTACTGATCATTACCTCCATGTATCATCAAGATTGGGTGAAATGACATTTGCTGAGATTTCAGGAAACTCCTAGTTTTTTGGAAGCTAGGCAACCCCTTTCAGACGAATTTGGTTTTCATCAGTCTCTGCTTAGGGCTATTTGAATAGGAAACAAACAGTACAGACAGAACTTAGAACTGCTTTATTTTGTCAAGTTTCAAGGAGCTAGCACAAACCGTGTTGGATTTAGAGTTCCAAATTCATCTATCAATATAGGAGAAAACAGAGTGAAACCTAAAAATTCAAACTGTTACTGCAGAGGAATGCTTCAAGCTATAAGAACGAAATTTGGTGAGTCAAGTGGGAATGGTGTACTGATCATTACCTCCAAGTATCATCAAGATTGGGTGAAATGACATTTGCTGAGATTTCAGGAAACTCGTAGTTTTTTGGAAGCTAGGCAACCCCTTTCAGACCAATTTGGTTTTCAACAGTCTCTGCTTAGGGCTACTTGAATAGGAAACAAACTGTATAGTTAGAACTTAGAACTACTTTATTGTGTCAAGTTTCAAGGAGCTAGCACAAACCGTGTTGGATTTAGAGTTCCAAATTCATCTATCAATATAGGAGAAAACAGAGTGAAACCTAAAAATTCAAACTGTTACTGCAGAGGAATGCTTCAAGCTATAAGAACGAAATTTGGTGAGTCAAGTGGGAATGGTGTACTGATCATTACCTCCAAGTATCATCAAGATTGGGTGAAATGACATTTGCTGAGATTTCAGGAAACTCATAGTTTTTTGGAAGCTAGGCAACCCCTTTCAGATGAATTTGGTTTTCATCAGTCTCTGCTTTGGGTTATTTGAATTAGAAACAAACAGTACAGAGAGAACTTAGAACTGCTTTATTTTATCAAGTTTCAAGGAGCTAGCAGAAACCCTGTTGGATTTAGAGTTCCAAATTCATCTATCAATATAGGAGAAAACAGAGTGAAACCTAAAAATTCAAACTGTTACTGCAGAGGAATGCTTCAAGCTATAAGAACGAAATTTGGTGAGTCAAGTGGGAATGGTGTCCTGATCATTACCTCCAAGTATCATCAAGATTGGGTGAAATAACATTTGCTGAGATTGCAGGAAACTCGTAGTTTTTTGGAAGCTAGGCAACCCCTTTCTGACGAAAGTGGTTTTTCTCAGGCTATGCTTAGGGTTACTTGAATAGGAAACAAACTGTATAGTTAGAACTTAGAACGACTTTATTGTGTCAAGTTTCAAGGAGCTAGCACAAACCGTGTTGGATTTAGAGTTCCAAATTCATCTATCAATATAGGAGAAAACAGAGTGAAACCTAAAAATTCAAACTGTTACTGCAGAGGAATGCTTCAAGCTATAAGAACGAAATTTGGTGAGTCAAGTGGGAATGGTGTCCTGATCATTACCTCCAAGTATCATCAAGATTGGGTGAAATAACATTTGCTGAGATTTCAGGAAACTCGTAGTTTTTTGGAAGCTAGGCAACCCCTTTCTGATGAGAGTGGTTTTTCTCAGGCTGTGCTTAGGGTTACTTGAATAGGAAACAATCTGTATAATTAGAACTTAGAACGACTTTATTGTGTCAAGTTTCAAGGAGCTAGCACAAACCGTGTTGGATTTAGAGTTCCAAATTCATCTATCAATATAGGAGAAAACAGAGTGAAACCTAAAAATTCAAACTGTTACTGCAGAGGAATGCTTCAAGCTATAAGAACAAAATTTGGTGAGTCAAGTGGGAATGGTGTACTGATCATTACCTCCATGTATCATCAAGATTGGGTGAAATGACATTTGCTGAGATTTCAGGAAACTCCTAGTTTTTTGGAAGCTAGGCAACCCCTTTCAGACGAATTTGGTTTTCATCAGTCTCTGCTTAGGGCTATTTGAATAGGAAACAAACAGTACAGACAGAACTTAGAACTGCTTTATTTTGTCAAGTTTCAAGGAGCTAGCACAAACCGTGTTGGATTTAGAGTTCCAAATTCATCTATCAATATAGGAGAAAACAGAGTGAAACCTAAAAATTCAAACTGTTACTGCAGAGGAATGCTTCAAGCTATAAGAACGAAATTTGGTGAGTCAAGTGGGAATGGTGTACTGATCATTACCTCCAAGTATCATCAAGATTGGGTGAAATGACATTTGCTGAGATTTCAGGAAACTCATAGTTTTTTGGAAGCTAGGCAACCCCTTTCAGACGAATTTGGTTTTCAACAGTCTCTTCTTAGGGCTATTTGAATAGGAAACAAACAGTACAGAGAGAACTTAGAACTGCTTTATTTTGTCAAGTTTCAAGGAGCTAGCAGAAACCGTGTTGGATTTAGAGTTACAAATTCATCTATCAATATAGGAGAAAACAGAGTAAAACATAAAAATTCAAACTGTTACTGTAGAGGAATGCTTCAAGCTATAAGAACGAAATTTGGTAAGTCAAGTGGGAATGGTGTCCTGATCATTACCTCCAAGTATCATCAAGATTGGGTGAAATAACATTTGCTGAGATTTCAGGAAACTTGTAGTTTTTTGGAATCTAGGCAACCCCTTTCAGATGAAAGTGGTTTTTCTCAGGATGTGCTTAGGGTTACTTGAATAGGAAACAAACTGTATAGTTAGAACTTAGAACGACATTATTGTGTCAAGTTTCAAGGAGCTGGCACAAACCGTGTTGGATTTAGAGTTCCAAATTCATCTATCAATATAGGAGAAAACAGAGTGAAACCTAAAAATTCAAACTGTTACTGCAGAGGAATGCTTCAAGCTATAAGAACGAAATTTGGTGAGTAAAGTGGGAATGGTGTACTGATCATTACCTCCAAGTATCATCAAGATTGGGTGAAATAACATTTGCTGAGATTTCAGGAAACTCGTAGTTTTTTGGAAGCTAGGCAACCCCTTTCAGACCAATTTGGTTTTCATCAGTCTCTGCTTAGGGCTACTTGAATAGGAAACAAACTGTATAGTTAGAACTTAGAACTACTTTATTGTGTCAAGTTTCAAGGAGCTAGCACAAACCGTGTTGGATTTAGAGTTCCAAATTCATCTATCAATATAGGAGAAAACAGAGTGAAACCTAAAAATTCAAACTGTTACTGCAGAGGAATGCTTCAAGCTATAAGAACGAAATTTGGTGAGTCAAGTGGGAATGGTGTCCTGATCATTATCGCCAAGTATCATCAAGATTGGGTGAGATAACATTTGCTGAGATTTTAGGAAACTCGTAGTTTTTTGGAAGCTAGGCAACCCCTTTCAGACCAATTTGGTTTTCATCAGTCTCTGCTTAGGGCTACTTGAATAGGAAACAAACTGTATAGTTAGAACTTAGAACTACTTTATTGTGTCAAGTTTCAAGGAGCTAGCACAAACCGTGTTGGATTTAGAGTTCCAAATTCATCTATCAATATAGGAGAAAACAGAGTGAAACCTAAAAATTCAAACTGTTACTGCAGAGGAATGCTTCAAGCTATAAGAACGAAATTTGGTGAGTCAAGTGGGAATGGTGTACTGATCATTACCTCCAATAATCATCAAGATTGGGTGAAATGACATTTGCTGAGATTTCAGGAAACTCGTAGTTTTTTGGAAGCTAGGCAACCCCTTTCAGACGAATTTGGTTTTCATCAGTCTCTGCTTTGGGCTATTTGAATTAGAAACAAACAGTACAGACAGAACTTAGAACTGCTTTATTTTATCAAGTTTCAAGGAGCTAGCAGAAACCGTGTTGGATTTAGAGTTCCAAATTCATCTATCAATATAGGAGAAAACAGAGTGAAACCTAAAAATTCAAACTGTTACTGCAGAGGAATGCTTCAAGCTATAAGAACGAAATTTGGTGAGTCAAGTGGGAATGGTGTCCTGATCATTACCTCCAAGTATCATCAAGATTGGGTGAAATAACATTTGCTGAGATTTCAGGAAACTCGTAGTTTTTTGGAAGCTAGGCAACCCCTTTCTGACGAAAGTGGTTTTTCTCAGGCTGTGCTTAGGGTTACTTGAATAGGAAACAAACTGTATAGTTAGAACTTAGAACGACTTTATTGTGTCAAGTTTCAAGGAGCTAGCACAAACCGTGTTGGATTTAGACTTCCAAATTCATCTATCAATATAGGAGAAAACAGAGTGAAACCTAAAAATTCAAACTGTTACTGCAGAGGAATGCTTCAAGCTATAAGAACGAAATTTGGTGAGTCAAGTGGGAATGTTGTACTGATTATTACCTCCAAGTATCATCAAGATTGGGTAAAATAACATTGGCTGAGATTTCAGGAAACTCGTAGTTTTTTGGAAGCTAGGCAACCCCTTTCTGATGAAAGTGGTTTTTCTCAGACTGTGCTTAGGGTTACTTGAATAGGAAACAAACTGTGTAGTTAGAACTTAGAACGACTTTATTGTGTCAAGTTTCAAGGAGCTAGCACAAACCGTGTTGGATTTAGAGTTCCAAATTCATCTATCAATATAGGAGAAAACAGAGTGAAACCTAAAAATTCAAACTGTTACTGCAGAGGAATGCTTCAAGCTATAAGAACGAAATTTGGTGAGTCAAGTGGGAATGGTGTACTGATCATTACCTCCAAGTATCATCAAGATTGGGTGAAATGACATTTGCTGAGATTTCAGGAAACTCGTAGTTTTTTGGAAGCTAGGCAACCCCTTTCAGATGAATTTGGTTTTCATCAGTCTCTGCTTTGGGCTATTTGAATTAGAAACAAACAGTACAGACAGAACTTAGAACTGCTTTATTTTATCAAGTTTCAAGGAGCTAGCAGAAACCCTGTTGGATTTAGAGTTCCAAATTCATCTATCAATATAGAAGAAAACAGAGTGAAACCTAAAAATTCAAACTGTTACTGCAGAGGAATGCTTCAAGCTATAAGAACGAAATTTGGTGAGTCAAGTGGGAATGGTGTCCTGATCATTACCTCCAAGTATCATCAAGATTGGGTGAAATAACATTTGCTGAGATTGCAGGAAACTCGTAGTTTTTTGGAAGCTAGGCAACCCCTTTCTGACGAAAGTGGTTTTTCTCAGGCTGTGCTTAGGGTTACTTGAATAGGAAACAAACTGTATAGTTAGAACTTAGAACGACTTTATTGTGTCAAGTTTCAAGGAGCTAGCACAAACCGTGTTGGATTTAGAGTTCCAAATTCATCTATCAATATAGGAGAAAACAGAGTGAAACCTAAAAATTCAAACTGTTACTGCAGAGGAATGCTTCAAGCTATAAGAACGAAATTTGGTGAGTCAAGTGGGAATGGTGTACTGATCATTACCTCCAAGTATCATCAAGATTGGGTGAAATGACATTTGCTGAGATTTCAGGAAACTCGTAGTTTTTTGGAAGCTAGGCAACCCCTTTCAGATGAATTTGGTTTTCATCAGTCTCTGCTTTGGGCTATTTGAATTAGAAACAAACAGTACAGAAAGAACTTAGAACTGCTTTATTTTATCAAGTTTCAAGGAGCTAGCAGAAACCCTGTTGGATTTAGAGTTCCAAATTCATCTATCAATATAGAAGAAAACAGAGTGAAACCTAAAAATTCAAACTGTTACTGCAGAGGAATGCTTCAAGCTATAAGAACGAAATTTGGTGAGTCAAGTGGGAATGGTGTCCTGATCATTACCTCCAAGTATCATCAAGATTGGGTGAAATAACATTTGCTGAGATTGCAGGAAACTCGTAGTTTTTTGGAAGCTAGGCAACCCCTTTCTGACGAAAGTGGTTTTTCTCAGGCTGTGCTTAGGGTTACTTGAATAGGAAACAAACTGTATAGTTAGAACTTAGAACGACTTTATTGTGTCAAGTTTCAAGGAGCTAGCACAAACCGTGTTGGATTTAGAGTTCCAAATTCATCTATCAATATAGGAGAAACAGAGTGAAACCTAAAAATTCAAACTGTTACTGCAGAGGAATGCTTCAAGCTATAAGAACGAAATTTGGTGAGTCAAGTGGGAATGGTGTCCTGATCATTACCTCCAAGTATCATCAAGATTGGGTGAAATAACATTTGCTGAGATTGCAGGAAACTCGTAGTTTTTTGGAAGCTAGGCAACCGCTTTCTGACGAAAGTGGTTTTTCTCAGGCTGTGCTTAGGGTTACTTGAATAGGAAACAAACTGTATAGTTAGAACTTAGAACGACTTTATTGTGTCAAGTTTCAAGGAGCTATCACAAACCGTGTTGGATTTAGAGTTCCAAATTAATCTATCAATATAGGAGAAAACAGAGTGAAACCTAAAAATTCAAACTGTTACTGCAGAGGAATGCTTCAAGCTATAAGAACGAAATTTGGTGAGTCAAGTGGGAATGTTGTACTGATTATTACCTCCAAGTATCATCAAGATTGGGTAAAATAACATTTGCTGAGATTTCAGGAAACTCGTAGTTTTTTGGAAGCTAGGCAACCCCTTTCTGATGAGAGTGGTTTTTCTCAGGCTGTGCTTAGGGTTACTTGAATAGGAAACAAACTGTATAATTAGAACTTAGAACGACTTTATTGTGTCAAGTTTCAAGGAGCTAGCACAAACCGTGTTGGATTTAGAGTTCCAAATTCATCTATCAATATAGGAGAAAACAGAGTGAAACCTAAAAATTCAAACTGTTACTGCAGAGGAATGCTTCAAGCTATAAGAACAAAATTTGGTGAGTCAAGTGGGAATGGTGTACTGATCATTACCTCCAAGTATCATCAAGATTGGGTGAAATGACATTTGCTGAGATTTCAGGAAACTCGTAGTTTTTTGGAAGCTAGGCAACCCCTTTCAGACGAATTTGGTTTTCATCAGTCTCTGCTTAGGGCTATTTGAATAGGAAACAAACAGTACAGACAGAACTTAGAACTGCTTTATTTTGTCAAGTTTCAAGGAGCTAGCAGAAACCGTGTTGGATTTAGAGTTACAAATTCATCTATCAATATAGGAGAAAACAGAGTAAAACCTAAAAATTCAAACTGTTACTGTAGAGGAATGCTTCAAGCTATAAGAACGAAATTTGGTGAGTCAAGTGGGAATGTTGTCCTGATCATTACCTCCAAGTATCATCAAGATTGGGTGAAATAACATTTGCTGAGAATTCAGGAAACTCGTAGTTTTTTGGAAGCTAGGCAACCCCTTTCTGATGAAAGTGGTTTTTCTCAGGCTGTGCTTAGGGTTACTTGAATAGGAAAAAAACTGTATAGTAAGAACTTAGAATGACTTTATTGTGTCAAGTTTCAAGGAGCTAGCACGAACCGTGTTGGATTTAGACTTCCAAATTCATCTATCAATATAGGAGAAAACAGAGTGAAACCTAAAAATTCAAACTGTTACTGCAGAGGAATGCTTCAAGGTATAAGAACAAAATTTGGTGAGTCAAGTGGGAATGGTGTACTGATTATTACCTCCAAGTATCATCAAGATTGGGTGAAATGACATTTGCTGAGATTTCAGGAAACTCGTAGTTTTTTGGAAGCTAGGCAACCCCTTTCTGATGAAAGTGGTTTTTCTCAGGCTGTGCTTAGGGTTACTTGAATAGGAAACAAACTCTATAGTTAGAACTTAGAACTACTTTATTGTGTCAAGTTTCAAGGAGCTAGCACAAACCGTGTTGGAATTAGAGTTCCAAATTTATCTATCAATATAGGAGAAAACAGAGTGAAACCTAAAAATTCAAACTGTTACTGCAGAGGAATGCTTCAAGCTATAAGAACGAAATTTGGTGAGTCAAGTGGGAATGGTGTACTGATCATTAACTCCAAGTATCATCAAGATTGGGTGAAATAACATTTGCTGAGATTTCAGGAAACTCGTAGTTTTTTGGAAGCTAGGCAACCCCTTTCAGACCAATTTGGTTTTCATCAGTCTCTGCTTAGGGCTACTTGAATAGGAAACAAACTGTATATTAGAACTTAGAACTACTTTATTGTGTCAAGTTTCAAGGAGCTAGCACAAACCGTGTTGGATTTAGAGTTCCAAATTCATCTATCAATATAGGAGAAAACAGAGTGAAACCTAAAAATTCAAACTGTTACTGCAGAGGAATGCTTCAAGCTATAAGAACGAAATTTGGTGAGTCAAGTGGGAATGGTGTACTGATCATTACCTCCAAGTATCATCAAGATTGGGTGAAATGACATTTGCTGAGATTTCAGGAAACTCATAGTTTTTTGGAAGCTAGGCAACCCCTTTCAGACGAATTTGGTTTTCATCAGTCTCTTCTTAGGGCTATTTGAATAGGAAACAAACAGTACAGACAGAACTTAGAACTGCTTTATTTTGTCAAGTTTCAAGGAGCTAGCAGAAACCGTGTTGGATTTAGAGTTACAAATTCATCTATCAATATAGGAGAAAACAGAGTAAAACATAAAAATTCAAACTGTTACTGTAGAGGAATGCTTCAAGCTATAAGAACGAAATTTGGTAAGTCAAGTGGGAATGGTGTCCTGATCATTACCTCCAAGTATCATCAAGATTGGGTGAAATAACATTTGCTGAGATTTCAGGAAACTCGTAGTTTTTTGGAATCTAGGCAACCCCTTTCAGATGAAAGTGGTTTTTCTCAGGATGTGCTTAGGGTTACTTGAATAGGAAACAAACTGTATAGTTAGAACTTAGAACGACTTTATTGTGTCAAGTTTCAAGGAGCTGGCACAAACCGTGTTGGATTTAGAGTTCCAAATTCATCTATCAATATAGGAGAAAACAGAGTGAAACCTAAAAATTCAAACTGTTACTGCAGAGGAATGCTTCAAGCTATAAGAACGAAATTTGGTGAGTAAAGTGGGAATGGTGTACTGATCATTACCTCCAAGTATCATCAAGATTGGGTGAAATAACATTTGCTGAGATTTCAGGAAACTCGTAGTTTTTTGGAAGCTAGGCAACCCCTTTCAGACCAATTTGGTTTTCATCAGTCTCTGCTTAGGGCTACTTGAATAGGAAACAAACTGTATAGTTAGAACTTAGAACTACTTTATTGTGTCAAGTTTCAATGAGCTAGCACAAACCGTGTTGGATTTAGAGTTCCAAATTCATCTATCAATATAGGAGAAAACAGAGTGAAACCTAAAAATTCAAACTGTTACTGCAGAGGAATGCTTCAAGCTATAAGAACGAAATTTGGTGAGTCAAGTGGGAATGGTGTCCTGATCATTATCGCCAAGTATCATCAAGATTGGGTGAGATAACATTTGCTGAGATTTTAGGAAACTCGTAGTTTTTTGGAAGCTAGGCAACCCCTTTCAGACCAATTTGGTTTTCATCAGTCTCTGCTTAGGGCTACTTGAATAGGAAACAAACTGTATAGTTAGAACTTAGAACTACTTTATTGTGTCAAGTTTCAAGGAGCTAGCACAAACCGTGTTGGATTTAGAGTTCCAAATTCATCTATCAATATAGGAGAAAACAGAGTGAAACCTAAAAATTCAAACTGTTACTGCAGAGGAATGCTTCAAGCTATAAGAACGAAATTTGGTGAGTCAAGTGGGAATGGTGTCCTGATCATTACCTCCAAGTATCATCAAGATTGGGTGAAATAACATTTGCTGAGATTGCAGGAAACTCGTAGTTTTTTGGAAGCTAGGCAACCCCTTTCTGACGAAAGTGGTTTTTCTCAGGCTTTGCTTAGGGTTACTTGAATAGGAAACAAACTGTATAGTTAGAACTTAGAACGACTTTATTGTGTCAAGTTTCAAGGAGCTAGCACAAACCGTGTTGGATTTAGAGTTCCAAATTCATCTATCAATATAGGAGAAAACAGAGTGAAACCTAAAAATTCAAACTGTTACTGCAGAGGAATGCTTCAAGCTATAAGAACGAATTTGGTGAGTCAAGTGGGAATGTTGTACTGATTATTACCTCCAAGTATCATCAAGATTGGGTAAAATAACATTTGCTGAGATTTCAGGAAACTCGTAGTTTTTTGGAAGCTAGGCAACCCCTTTCAGATGAATTTGGTTTTCATCAGTTTCTGCTTAGGGCTATTTGAATAGGAAACAAACAGTACAGACAGAACTTAGAACTGCTTTATTTTGTCAAGTTTCAAGGAGCTAGCAGAAACCGTGTTGGATTTAGAGTTACAAATTCATCTATCAATATAGGAGAAAACAGAGTAAAACCTAAAAATTCAAACTGTTACTGTAGAGGAATGCTTCAAGCTATAAGAACGAAATTTGGTAAGTCAAGTGGGAATGGTGTCCTGATCATTACCTCCAAGTATCATCAAGATTGGGTGAAATAACATTTGCTGAGATTTCAGGAAACTCGTAGTTTTTTGAAATCTAGGCAACCCCTTTCAGATGAAAGTGGTTTTTCTCAGGATGTGCTTAGGGTTACTTGAATAGGAAACAAACTGTATAGTTAGAACTTAGAACGACTTTATTGTGTCAAGTTTCAAGGAGCTAGCACAAACCGTGTTGGATTTAGAGTTCCAAATTCATCTATCAATATAGGAGAAAACAGAGTGAAACCTAAAAATTCAAACTGTTACTGCAGAGGAATGCTTCAAGCTATAAGAACGAAATTTGGTGAGTAAAGTGGGAATGGTTTACTGATCATTACCTCCAAGTATCATCATGATTGGGTGAAATAACATTTGCTGAGATTTCAGGAAACTCGTAGTTTTTTGAAATCAAGGCAACCCCTTTCAGACGAATTTGGTTTTCATCAGTCTCTGCTTAGGGCTACTTGAATAGGAAACAAACAGTATAGTTAGAACTTAGAACTACTTTATTGTGTCAAGTTTCAAGGAGCTAGCACAAACTGTGTTGGGTTTAGAGTTCCAAATTCATCTATCAATATAGGAGAAAACAGAGTGAAACCTAAAAATTCAAACTGTTACTGCAGAGGAATGCTTCAAGCTATAAGAACGAAATTTGGTGAGTCAAGTGGGAATGGTGTACTGATCATTTCCTCCAAGTATCATCAAGATTGGGTGAAATAACATTTGCTGAGATTTCAGGAAACTCGTAGTTTTTTGGAAGCTAGGCAACCCCTTTCAGACGAATTTGGTTTTCATCAGTCTCTGCTTAGGGCTACTTGAATAGGAAACAAACTGTATAGTTATAACTTAGAACTACTTTATTGTGTCAAGTTTCAAGGAGCTAGCACAAACCGTGTTGGATTTAGAGTTCCAAATTCATCTATCTATATAGGAGAAAACAGAGTGAAACCTAAAAATTCAAACTGTTACTGCAGAGGAATGCTTCAAGGTATAAGAACGAAATTTGGTGAGTCAAGTGGGAATGGTGTACTGATCATTACCTCCAAGTATCATCAAGATTGGGTGAAATGACATTTGCTGAGATTTCAGGAAACTCGTAGTTTTTTGGAAGCTAGGCCACCCCTTTCAGAGGAATTTGGTTTTCATCAGTCTCTGCTTAGGGCTATTTGAATTAGAAACAAACAGTACAGACAGAACTTAGAACTGCATTATTTTGTCAAGTTTCAAGGAGCTAGCAGAAACCGTGTTGGATTTAGAGTTCCAAATTCATCTATCAATATAGGAGAAAACAGAGTGAAACCTAAAAATTCAAACTGTTACTGCAGAGGAATGCTTCAAGCTATAAGAACGAAATTTGGTGAGTCAAGTGGGAATGGTGTCCTGATCATTACCTCCAAGTATCATCAAGATTGGGTGAAATAACATTTGCTGAGATTGCAGGAAACTCGTAGTTTTTTGGAAGCTAGGCAACCCCTTTCTGACGAAAGTGGTTTTTCTCAGGCTGTGCTTAGGGTTACTTGAATAGGAAACAAACTGTATAGTTAGAACTTAGAACGACTTTATTGTGTCAAGTTTCAAGGAGCTAGCACAAACCGTGTTGGATTTAGAGTTCCAAATTCATCTATCAATATAGGAGAAAACAGAGTGAAACCTAAAAATTCAAACTGTTACTGCAGAGGAATGCTTCAAGCTATAAGAACGAAATTTGGTGAGTCAAGTGGGAATGTTGTACTGATTATTACCTCCAAGTATCATCAAGATTGGGTAAAATAACATTTGCTGAGATTTCAGGAAACTCGTAGTTTTTTGGAAGCTAGGCAACCCCTTTCTGATGAAAGTGGTTTTTCTCAGGCTGTGCTTAGGGTTACTTGAATAGGAAACAAACTGTATAGTTAGAACTTAGAACGACTTTATTGTGTCAAGTTTCAAGGAGCTAGCACAAACCGTGTTGGATTTAGAGTTCCAAATTCATCTATCAATATAGGAGAAAACAGAGTGAAACCTAAAAATTCAAACTGTTACTGCAGAGGAATGCTTCAAGCTATAAGAACGAAATTTGGTGAGTCAAGTGGGAATGGTGTACTGATCATTACCTCCAAGTACCATCAAGATTGGGTGAAATGACATTTGCTGAGATTTCAGGAAACTCGTAGTTTTTTGGAAGCTAGGCAACCCCTTTCAGACGAATTTGGTTTTCATCAGTCTCTGCTTAGGGCTATTTGAATAGGAAACAAACAGTACAGACAGAACTTAGAACTGCTTTATTTTGTCAAGTTTCAAGGAGCTAGCAGATACCGTGTTGGATTTAGAGTTACAAATTCATCTATCAATATAGGAGAAAACAGAGTGAAACCTAAAAATTCAAACTGTTACTGCAGAGGAATGCTTCAAGCTATAAGAACGAAATTTGGTGAGTCAAGTGGGAATGGTGTACTGATCATTACCTCCAAGTATCATCAAGATTGGGTGAAATAACATTTGCTGAGATTTCAGGAAACTCGTAGTTTTTTGGAAGCTAGGCAACCCCTTTCAGACCAATTTGGTTTTCATCAGTCTCTGCTTAGGGCTACTTGAATAGGAAACAAACTGTATAGTTAGAACTTAGAACTACTTTATTGTGTCAAGTTTCAAGGAGCTAGCACAAACCGTGTTGGATTTAGAGTTCCAAATTCATCTATCAATATAGGAGAAAACAGAGTGAAACCTAAAAATTCAAACTGTTACTGCAGAGGAATGCTTCAAGCTATAAGAACGAAATTTGGTGAGTCAAGTGGGAATGGTGTACTGATCATTACCTCCAAGTACCATCAAGATTGGGTGAAATGACATTTGCTGAGATTTCAGGAAACTCGTAGTTTTTTGGAAGCTAGGCAACCCCTTTCAGACGAATTTGGTTTTCATCAGTCTCTGCTTAGGGCTATTTGAATAGGAAACAAACAGTACAGACAGAACTTAGAACTGCTTTATTTTGTCAAGTTTCAAGGAGCTAGCAGATACCGTGTTGGATTTAGAGTTACAAATTCATCTATCAATATAGGAGAAAACAGAGTGAAACCTAAAAATTCAAACTGTTACTGCAGAGGAATGCTTCAAGCTATAAGAACGAAATTTGGTGAGTCAAGTGGGAATGGTGTACTGATCATTACCTCCAAGTATCATCAAGATTGGGTGAAATAACATTTGCTGAGATTTCAGGAAACTCGTAGTTTTTTGGAAGCTAGGCAACCCCTTTCAGACCAATTTGGTTTTCATCAGTCTCTGCTTAGGGCTACTTGAATAGGAAACAAACTGTATAGTTAGAACTTAGAACTACTTTATTGTGTCAAGTTTCAAGGAGCTAGCACAAACCGTGTTGGATTTAGAGTTCCAAATTCATCTATCAATATAGGAGAAAACAGAGTGAAACCTAAAAATTCAAACTGTTACTGCAGAGGAATGCTTCAAGCTATAAGAACGAAATTTGGTGAGTCAAGTGGGAATGGTGTCCTGATCATTATCGCCAAGTATCATCAAGATTGGGTGAGATAACCTTTGCTGAGATTTCAGGAAACTCGTAGTTTTTTGGAAGCTAGGCAACCCCTTTCAGACGAATTTGGTTTTCATCAGTCTCTGCTTAGGGATACTTGAATAGGAAACAAACTGTATAGTTAGAACTTAGAACTACTTTATTGTGTCAAGTTTCAAGGAGCTAGCACAAACCGTGTTGGATTTAGAGTTCCAAATTCATCTATCAATATAGGAGAAAACAGAGTGAAACCTAAAAATTCAAACTGTTACTGCAGAGGAATGCTTCAAGCTATAAGAACGAAATTTGGTGAGTCAAGTGGGAATGGTGTACTGATCATTACCTCCAAGTATCATCAAGATTGGGTGAAATGACATTTGCTGAGATTTCAGGAAACTCATAGTTTTTTGGAAGCTAGGCAACCCCTTTCAGACGAATTTGGTTATCATCAGTCTCTGCTTTGGGCTATTTGAATTAGAAACAAACAGTACAGACAGAACTTAGAACTGCTTTATTTTATCAAGTTTCAAGGAGCTAGCAGAAACCGTGTTGGATTTAGAGTTCCAAATTCATCTATCAATATAGGAGAAAACAGAGTGAAACCTAAAAATTCAAACTGTTACTGCAGAGGAATGCTTCAAGCTATAAGAACGAAATTTGGTGAGTCAAGTGGGAATGGTGTCCTCATCATTACCTCCAAGTATCATCAAGATTGGGTGAAATAACATTTGCTGAGATTGCAGGAAACTCGTAGTTTTTTGGAAGCTAGGCAACCCCTTTCTGACGAAAGTGGTTTTTCTCAGGCTGTGCTTAGGGTTACATGAATAGGAAACAAACTGTATAGTTAGAACTTAGAACGACTTTATTGTGTCAAGTTTCAAGGAGCTAGCACAAACCGTGTTGGATTTAGAGTTCCAAATTCATCTATCAATATAGGAGAAAACAGAGTGAAACCTAAAAATTCAAACTGTTACTGCAGAGGAATGCTTCAAGCTATAAGAACGAAAATTGGTGAGTCAAGTGGGAATGTTGTACTGATTATTACCTCCAAGTATCATCAAGATTGGGTAAAATAACATTTGCTGAGATTTCAGGAAACTCGTAGTTTTTTGGAAGCTAGGCAACCCCTTTCTGATGAAAGTGTTTTTTCTCAGACTGTGCTTAGGGTTACTTGAATAGGAAACAAACTGTATAGTTAGAACTTAGAACGACTTTATTGTGTCAAGTTTCAAGGAGCTAGCACAAACCGTGTTGGATTTAGAGTTCCAAATTCATCTATCAATATAGGAGAAAACAGAGTGAAACCTAAAAATTCAAACTGTTACTGCAGAGGAATGCTTCAAGCTATAAGAACGAAATTTGGTGAGTCAAGTGGGAATGGTGTACTGATCATTACCTCCAAGTATCATCATGATTGGGTGAAATAACTTTTGCTGAGATTTCAGGAAACTCGTAGTTTTTTGAAATCAAGGCAACCCCTTTCAGACGAATTTGGTTTTCATCAGTCTCTGCTTAGGGCTCCTTGAATAGGAAACAAAGAGTATAGTTAGAACTTAGAACTACTTTATTGTGTCAAGTTTCAAGGAGCTAGCACAAACTGTGTTGGATTTAGAGTTCCAAATTCATCTATCAATATAGGAGAAAACAGAGTGAAACCTAAAAATTCAATCTGTTACTGCAGAGGAATGCTTCAAGCTATAAGAACGAAATTTGGTGAGTCAAGTGGGAATGGTGTACTGATCATTTCCTCCAAGTATCATCAAGATTGGGTGAAATAACATTTGCTGAGATTTCAGGAAACTCGTAGTTTTTTGGAAGCTAGGCAACCCCTTTCAGACGAATTTGGTTTTCATCAGTCTCTGCTTAGGGCTACTTGAATAGGAAACAAACTGTATAGTTAGAACTTAGAACTACTTTATTGTGTCAAGTTTCAAGGAGCTAGCACAAACCGTGTTGGATTTAGAGTTCCAAATTCATCTATCTATATAGGAGAAAACAGAGTGAAACCTAAAAATTCAAACTGTTACTGCAGAGGAATGCTTCAAGGTATAAGAACGAAATTTGGTGAGTCAAGTGGGAATGGTGTACTGATCATTACCTCCAAGTATCATCAAGATTGGGTGAAATGACATTTGCTGAGATTTCAGGAAACTCGTAGTTTTTTGGAAGCTAGGCCACCCCTTTCAGAGGAATTTGGTTTTCATCAGTCTCTGCTTAGGGCTATTTGAATTAGAAACAAACAGTACAGAAAGAACTTAGAACTGCATTATTTTGTCAAGTTTCAAGGAGCTAGCAGAAACCGTGTTGGATTTAGAGTTCCAAATTCATCTATCAATATAGGAGAAAACAGAGTGAAACCTAAAAATTCAAACTGTTACTGCAGAGGAATGCTTCAAGGTATAAGAACGAAATTTGGTGAGTCAAGTGGGAATGGTGTCCTGATCATTACCTCCAAGTATCATCAAGATTGGGTGAAATAACATTTGCTGAGATTGCAGGAAACTCGTAGTTTTTTTTAAGCTAGGCAACCCCTTTCTGACGAAAGTGGTTTTTCTCAGGCTGTGCTTAGGGTTACTTGAATAGGAAACAAACTGTATAGTTAGAACTTAGAACGACTTTATTGTGTCAAGTTTCAAGGAGCTAGCACAAACCGTGTTGGATTTAGAGTTCCAAATTCATCTATCAATATAGGAGAAAACAGAGTGAAACCTAAAAATTCAAACTGTTACTGCAGAGGAATGCTTCAAGCTATAAGAACGAAATTTGGTGAGCCAAGTGGGAATGGTGTACTGATCATTACCTCCAAGTATCATCAAGATTGGGTGAAATAACATTTGCTGAAATTTCAGGAAACTCGTAGTTTTTTGAATCTAGGCAACCCCTTTCAGATGAAAGTGGTTTTTCTCAGGATATGCTTAGGGTTACTTGAATAGGAAACAAACTGTATAGTTACAACTTAGAACGACTTTATTGTGTCAAGTTTCAAGGAGCTAGCACAAACCGTGTTGGATTTAGAGTTCCAAATTCATCTATCAATATAGGAGAAAACGGAGTGAAACCTAAAAATTCATACTGTTACTGCAGAGGAATGCTTCAAGCTATGAGAACGAAATTTGGTGAGTCAAGTGGGAATGGTGTACTGATCATTACCTCCAAGTATCATCATGATTGGGTGAAATAACATTTGCTGAGATTTCAGGAAACTCGTAGTTTTTTGAAATCAAGGCAACCCCTTTCAGACGAATTTGGTTTTCATCAGTCTCTGCTTAGGGCTACTTGAATAGGAAACAAACAGTGTAGTTAGAACTTAGAACTACTTTATTGTGTCAAGATTCAAGGAGCTAGCACAAACTGTGTTGGATTTAGAGTTCCAAATTCATCGATCAATATAGGAGAAAACAGAGTGAAACCTAAAAATTCAAACTGTTACTGCAGAGGAATGCTTCAAGGTATAAGAACGAAATTTGGTGAGTCAAGTGGGAATGGTGTACTGATCATTTCCTCCAAGTATCATCAAGATTGGGTGAAATGACATTTGCTGAGATTTCAGGAAACTCGTAGTTTTTTGGAAGCTAGGCAACCCCTTTCAGAGGAATTTGGTTTTCATCAGTCTCTGCTTAGGGCTATTTGAATAGGAAACAAACAGTACACACAGAACTTAGAACTGCTTTATTTTGTCAAGTTTCAAGGAGCTAGCAGAAACCGTGTTGGATTTAGAGTTCCAAATTCATCTATCAATATAGGAGAAAACAGAGTGAAACCTAAAAATTCAAACTGTTACTGCAGAGGAATGCTTCAAGCTATAAGAACGAAATTTGGTGAGTCAAGTGGGAATGGTGTACTGATCATTTCCTCCAAGTATCATCAAGATTGGGTGAAATAACATTTGCTGAGATTTCAGGAAACTCGTAGTTTTTTGGAAGCTAGGCAACCCCTTTCAGACGAATTTGGTTTTCATCAGTCTCTGCTTAGGGCTATTTGAAGTAGAAACAAACAGTACAGACAGAACTTAGAACTGCTTTATTTTGTCAAGTTTCAAGGAGCTAGCAGAAACCGTGTTGGATTTAGAGTTCCAAATTCATCTATCAATATAGGCGAAAACAGAGTGAAACCTAAAAATTCAAACTTTTACTGCAGAGGAATGCTTCAAGGTATAAGAACGAAATTTGGTGAGTCAAGTGGGAATGGTGTCCTGATCATTACGGCCAAGTATCATCAAGATTGGGTGAAATAACATTTGCTGAGATTTCAGGAAACTCGTAGTTTTTTGGAAGCTAGGCAACCCCTTTCAGACGAATTTGGTTTTCATCAGTCTCTGCTTAGGGCTACTTGAATAGGAAACAAACTGTATAGTTAGAACTTAGAACTACTTTATTGTGTCAAGTTTCAAGGAGCTAGCACAAACCGTGTTGGATTTAGAGTTCCAAATTCATCTATCTATATAGGAGAAAACAGAGTGAAACCTAAAAATTCAAACTGTTACTGCAGAGGAATGCTTCAAGGTATAAGAACGAAATTTGGTGAGTCAAGTGGGAATGGTGTACTGATCATTTCCTCCAAGTATCATCAAGATTGGGTGAAATGACATTTGCTGAGATTTCAGGAAACTCGTAGTTTTTTGGAAGCTAGGCCACCCCTTTCAGAGGTATTTGGTTTTCATCAGTCTCTGCTTAGGGCTATTTGAATTAGAAACAAACAGTACAGACAGAACATAGAACTGCAATATTTTGTCAAGTTTCAAGGAGCTAGCAGAAACCGTGTTGGATTTAGAGTTCCAAATTCATCTATCAATATAGGAGAAAACAGAGTGAAACCTAAAAATTCAAACTGTTATTGCAGAGGAATGCTTCAAGCTATAAGAATGAAATTTGGTGAGTCAAGTGGGAATGGTGTCCTGATCATTACCTCCAAGTATCATCAAGATTGGGTGAAATAACATTTGCTGAGATTGCAGGAAACTCGTAGTTTTTTGGAAGCTAGGCAACCCCTTTCAGACAAATTTGGTTTTCATCAGTCTCTGCTTAGGTCTATTTGAATAGGAAACAAACAGTACAGACAGAACTTAGAACTGCTTTATTTTGTCAAGTTTCAAGGAGCTAGCAGATACCGTGTTGGATTTAGAGTTACAAATTCATCTATCAATATAGGAGAAAACAGAGTAAAACCTAAAAATTCAAACTGTTACTGTAGAGGAATGCTGCAAGCTATAAGAACGAAATTTGGTAAGTCAAGTGGGAATGGTGTCCTGATCATTACCTCCAAGTATCATCAAGATTGGGTGAAATAATATTTGCTGAGATTTCAGGAAACTCGTAGTTTTTTGGAAGCTAGGCAACCCCTTTCTGATGAAAGTGGTTTTTCTCAGGATGTGCTTAGGGTTACTTGAATAGGAAACAAACTGTATAGTTAGAACTAAGAACGACTTTATTGTGTCAAGTTTCAAGGAGCTAGCACAAACCGTGTTGGATTTAGAGTTCCAAATTCATCTATCAATATAGGAGAAAACAGAGTGAAACCTAAAAATTCAAACTGATACTGCAGAGGAATGCTTCAAGCTATAAGAACGAAATTTGGTAAGTCAAGTGGGAATGGTGTCCTGATCATTACCTCCAAGTATCATCAAGATTGGGTGAAATAACATTTGCTGAGATTGCAGGAAACTCGTAGTTTTTTGGAATCTAGGCAACCCCTTTCAGATGAAAGTGGTTTTTCTCAGGATGTGCTTAGGGTTACTTGAATAGGAAACAAACTGTATAGTTAGAACTTAGAACGACTTTATTGTGTCAAGTTTCAAGGAGCTAGCACAAACCGTGTTGGATTTAGAGTTCCAAATTCATCTATCAATATAGGAGAAAACAGAGTGAAACCTAAAAATTCAAACTGTTACTGCAGAGGAATGCTTCAAGCTATAAGAACGAAATTTGGTGAGTCTAGTGGGAATGGTGTCCTGATCATTACCTCCAAGTATCATCAAGATTGGGTGAAATAACATTTGCTGAGATTTCAGGAAACTCGTAGTTTTTTGGAATCTAGGCAACCCCTTTCAGATGAAAGTGGTTTTTCTCAGGATGTGCTTAGGGTTACTTGAATAGGAAACAAACTGTATAGTTAGAACTTAGAACGACTTTATTGTGTCAAGTTTCAAGGAGCTAGCACAAACCGTGTTGGATTTAGAGTTCCAAATTCATCTATCAATATAGGAGAAAACAGAGTGAAACCTAAAAATTCAAACTGTTACTGCAGAGGAATGCTTCAAGCTATAAGAACGAAATTTGGTGAGTCAAGTGGGAATGGTGTACTGATCATTACCTCCAAGTATCATCAAGATTGGGTGAAATGACATTTGCTGAGATTTCAGGAAACACATAGTTTTTTGGAAGCTAGGCAACCCCTTTCAGACGAATTTGGTTTTCATCAGTCTCTTCTTAGGGCTATTTGAATAGGAAACAAACAGTATAGACAGAACTTAGAACTGCTTTATTTTGTCAAGTTTCAAGGAGCTAGCAGAAACCGTGTTGGATTTAGAGTTACAAATTCATCTATCAATATAGGAGAAAACAGAGTAAAACCTAAAAATTCAAACTGTTACTGTAGAGGAATGCTTCAAACTATAAGAACGAAATTTTTAAGTCAAGTGGGAATGGTGTCCTGATCATTACCTCCAAGTATCATCAAGATTGGGTGAAATAACATTTGCTGAGATTTCAGGAAACTCGTAGTTTTTTGGAATCTAGGCAACCCCTTTCAGATGAAAGTGGTTTTTCTCAGGATGTGCTTAGGGTTACTTGAATAGGAAACAAACTGTATAGTTAGAACTTAGAACGACTTTATTGTGTCAAGTTTCAAGGAGATAGCACAAACCGTGTTGGATTTAGAGTTCCAAATTCATCTATCAATATAGGAGAAAACAGAGTGAAACCTAAAAATTCAAACTGTTACTGCAGAGGAATGCTTCAAGCTATAAGAACGAAATTTGGTGAGTCAAGTGGGAATGGTGTACTGATCATTACCTCCAAGTATCATCATGATTGGGTGAAATAACATTTGCTGAGATTTCAGGAAACTCGTAGTTTTTTGAAATCAAGGCAACCCCTTTCAGACGAATTTGGTTTTCATCAGTCTCTGCTTAGGGCTACTTGAATAGGAAACAAACAGTATAGTTAGAACTTAGAACTACTTTATTGTGTCAAGTTTCAAGGAGCTAGCACAAACTGTGTTGGATTTAGCGTTCCAAATTCATCTATCAATATAGGAGAAAACAGAGTGAAACCTAAAAATTCAAACTGTTACTGCAGAGGAATGCTTCAAGCTATAAGAACGAAATTTGGTGAGTCAAGTGGGAATGGTGTACTGATCATTTCCTCTAAGTATCATCAAGATTGGGTGAAATAACATTTGCTGAGATTTCAGGAAACTCGTAGTTTTTTGGAAGCTAGGCAACCCCTTTCAGACGAATTTGGTTTTCATCAGTCTCTGCTTAGGGCTACTTGAATAGGAAACAAACTGTATAGATAGAACTTAGAACTACTTTATTGTGTCAAGTTTCAAGGAGCTAGCACAAACCGTGTTGGATTTAGAGTTCCAAATTCATCTATCAATATAGGAGAAAACAGAGTGAAACCTAAAAATTCAAACTGTTACTGCAGAGGAATGCTTGAAGCTGTAAGAACGAAATTTGGTGAGTCAAGTGGGAATGGTGTACTGATCATTACCTCCAAGTATCATCAAGATTGGGTGAAATGACATTTGCTGAGATTTCAGGAAACTCATAGTTTTTTGGAAGCTAGGCAACCCCTTTCAGACGAATTTGGTTTTCATCAGTCTCTTCTTAGGGCTATTTGAATAGGAAACAAACAGTACAGACAGAACTTAGAACTGCTTTATTTTGTCAAGTTTCAAGGAGCTAGCAGAAACCGTGTTGGATTTAGAGTTACAAATTCATCTATCAATATAGGAGAAAACAGAGTAAAACATAAAAATTCAAACTGTTACTGTAGAGGAATGCTTCAAACTATAAGAACGAAATTTTTAAGTCAAGTGGGAATGGTGTCCTGATCATTACCTCCAAGTATCATCAAGATTGGGTGAAATAACATTTGCTGAGATTTCAGGAAACTCGTAGTTTTTTGGAATCTAGGCAACCCCTTTCAGATGAAAGTGGTTTTTCTCAGGATGTGCTTAGGGTTACTTGAATAGGAAACAAACTGTATAGTTAGAACTTAGAACGACTTTATTGTGTCAAGTTTCAAGGAGATAGCACAAACCGTGTTGGATTTAGAGTTCCAAATTCATCTATCAATATAGGAGAAAACAGAGTGAAACCTAAAAATTCAAACTGTTACTGCAGAGGAATGCTTCAAGCTATAAGAACGAAATTTGGTGAGTCAAGTGGGAATGGTGTACTGATCATTACCTCCAAGTATCATCATGATTGGGTGAAATAACATTTGCTGAGATTTCAGGAAACTCGTAGTTTTTTGAAATCAAGGCAACCCCTTTCAGACGAATTTGGTTTTCATCAGTCTCTGCTTAGGGCTACTTGAATAGGAAACAAACAGTATAGTTAGAACTTAGAACTACTTTATTGTGTCAAGTTTCAAGGAGCTAGCACAAACTGTGTTGGATTTAGCGTTCCAAATTCATCTATCAATATAGGAGAAAACAGAGTGAAACCTAAAAATTAAAACTGTTACTGCAGAGGAATGCTTCAAGCTATAAGAACGAAATTTGGTGAGTCAAGTGGGAATGGTGTACTGATCATTTCCTCCAAGTATCATCAAGATTGGGTGAAATAACATTTGCTGAGATTTCAGGAAACTCGTAGTTTTTTGGAAGCTAGGCAACCCCTTTCAGACGAATTTGGTTTTCATCAGTCTCTGCTTAGGGCTACTTGAATAGGAAACAAACTGTATAGTTAGAACTTAGAACTACTTTATTGTGTCAAGTTTCAAGGAGCTAGCACAAACCGTGTTGGATTTAGAGTTCCAAATTCATCTATCAATATAGGAGAAAACAGAGTGAAACCTAAAAATTCAAACTGTTACTGCAGAGGAATGCTTCAAGGTATAAGAACGAAATTTGGTGAGTCAAGTGGGAATGGTGTACTGATCATTACCTCCAAGTATCATCAAGATTGGGTGAAATGACATTTGCTGAGATTTCAGGAAACTCGTAGTTTTTTGGAAGCTAGGCCACCCCTTTCAGAGGAATTTGGTTTTCATCAGTCTCTTCTTAGGGCTATTTGAATTAGAAACAAACAGTACAGACAGAACTTAGAACTGCATTATTTTGTCAAGTTTCAAGGAGCTAGCAGAAACCGTGTTGGATTTAGAGTTCCAAATTCATCTATCAATATAGGAGAAAACAGAGTGAAACCTAAAAATTCAAACTGTTACTGCAGAGGAATGCTTCAAGCTATAAGAACGAAATTTGGTGAGTCAAGTGGGAATGGTGTCCTGATCATTACCTCCAAGTATCATCAAGATTGGGTGAAATAACATTTGCTGAGATTGCAGGAAACTCGTAGTTTTTTGGAAGCTAGGCAACCCCTTTCTGACGAAAGTGGTTTTTCTCAGGCTGTGCTTAGGGTTACTTGAATAGGAAACAAACTGTATAGTTAGAACTTAGAACGACTTTATTGTGTCAAGTTTCAAGGAGCTAGCACAAACCGTGTTGGATTTAGAGTTCCAAATTCATCTATCAATATAGGAGAAAACAGAGTGAAACCTAAAAATTCAAACTGTTACTGCAGAGGAATGCTTCAAGCTATAAGAACGAAATTTGGTGAGTAAAGTGGGAATGTTGTACTGATTATTACCTCCAAGTATCATCAAGATTGGGTAAAATAACATTTGCTGAGATTTCAGGAAACTCGTAGTTTTTTGGAAGCTAGGCAACCCCTTTCTGATGAAAGTGGTTTTTCTCAGGCTGTGCTTAGGGTTACTTGAATAGGAAACAAACTGTATAGTTAGAACTTAGAACGACTTTATTGTGTCAAGTTTCAAGGAGCTAGCACAAACCGTGTTGGATTTAGAGTTCCAAATTCATCTATCAATATAGGAGAAAACAGAGTGAAACCTAAAAATTCAAACTGTTACTGCAGAGGAATGCTTCAAGCTATAAGAACGAAATTTGGTGAGTCAAGTGGGAATGGTGTACTGATCATTACCTCCAAGTATCATCAAGATTGGGTGAAATGACATTTGCTGAGATTTCAGGAAACTCGTAGTTTTTTGGAAGCTAGGCAACCCCTTTCAGACGAATTTGGTTTTCATCAGTCTCTGCTTAGGGCTATTTGAATAGGAAACAAACAGTACAGACAGAACTTAGAACTGCTTTATTTTGTCAAGTTTCAAGGAGCTAGCAGATACCGTGTTGGATTTAGAGTTACAAATTCATCTATCAATATAGGAGAAAACAGAGTAAAACCTAAAAATTCAAACTGTTACTGTAGAGGAATGCTTCAAGCTATAAGAACGAAATTTGGTAAGTCAAGTGGGAATGGTGTCCTGATCATTACCTCCAAGTATCATCAAGATTGGGTGAAATAACATTTGCTGAGATTTCAGGAAACTCGTAGTTTTTTGGAATCTAGGCAACCCCTTTCAGATGAAAGTGGTTTTTCTCAGGATGTGCTTAGAGTTACTTGAATAGGAAACAAACTGTATAGTTAGAACTAAGAACGACTTTATTGTGTCAAGTTTCAAGGAGCTAGCACAAACCGTGTTGGATTTAGAGTTCCAAATTCATCTATCAATATAGGAGAAAACAGAGTGAAACCTAAAAATTCAAACTGTTACTGCAGAGGAATGCTTCAAGCTATAAGAACGAAATTTGGTGAGTAAAGTGGGAATGGTGTACTGATCATTACCTCCAAGTATCATCAAGATTGGGTGAAATGACATTTGCTGAGATTTCAGGAAACTCGTAGTTTTTTGAAATCAAGGCAACCCCTTTCAGACGAATTTGGTTTTCATCAGTCTCTGCTTAGGGCTACTTGAATAGGAAACAAACAGTATAGTTAGAACTTAGAACTACTTTATTGTGTCAAGTTTCAAGGAGCTAGCACAAACCGTGTTGGATTTAGAGTTCCAAATTCATCTATCAATATAGGAAAAAACAGAGTGAAACCTAAAAATTCAAACTGTTACTGCAGAGGAATGCTTCAAGCTATAAGAACGAAATTTGGTGAGTCAAGTGGGAATGGTGTACTGATCATTTCCTCCAAGTATCATCAAGATTGGGTAAAATAACATTTGCTGAGATTTCAGGAAACTCGTAGTTTTTTGGAAGCTAGGCAACCCCTTTCTGATGAAAGTGGTTTTTCTCAGGCTGTGCTTAGGGTTACTTGAATAGGAAACAAACTGTATAGTTAGAACTTAGAACGACTTTATTGTGTCAAGTTTCAAGGAGCTAGCACAAACCGTGTTGGATTTAGAGTTCCAAATTCATCTATCAATATAGGAGAAAACAGAGTGAAACCTAAAAATTCAAACTGTTACTGCAGAGGAATGCTTCAAGCTATAAGAACGAAATTTGGTGAGTCAAGTGGGAATGGTGTCCTGATCATTACCTCCAAGTATCATCAAGATTGGGTGAAATAACATTTGCTGAGATTGCAGGAAACTCGTAGTTTTTTGGAAGCTAGGCAACCCCTTTCTGACGAAAGTGGTTTTTCTCAGGCTGTGCTTAGGGTTACTTGAATAGGAAACAAACTGTATAGTTAGAACTTAGAACGACTTTATTGTGTCAAGTTTCAAGGAGCTAGCACAAACCGTGTTGGATTTAGAGTTCCAAATTCATCTATCAATATAGGAGAAAACAGAGTGAAACCTAAAAATTCAAACTGTTACTGCAGAGGAATGCTTCAAGCTATAAGAACGAAATTTGGTGAGTCAAGTGGGAATGGTGTACTGATCATTACCTCCAAGTATCATCAAGATTGGGTGAAATGACATTTGCTGAGATTTCAGGAAACTCGTAGTTTTTTGGAAACTAGGCAACCCCTTTCAGACGAATTTGGTTTTCATCAGTCTCTGCTTAGGGCTATTTGAATAGGAAACAAACAGTACAGACAGAACTTAGAACTGCTTTATTTTGTCAAGTTTCAAGGAGCTAGCAGATACCGTGTTGGATTTAGAGTTACAAATTCATCTATCAATATAGGAGAAAACAGAGTGAAACCTAAAAATTCAAACTGTTACTGCAGAGGAATGCTTCAAGCTATAAGAACGAAATTTGGTGAGTCAAGTGGGAATGGTGTACTGATCATTACCTCCAAGTATCATCAAGATTGGGTGAAATAACATTTGCTGAGATTTCAGGAAACTCGTAGTTTTTTGGAAGCTAGGCAACCCCTTTCAGACCAATTTGGTTTTTATCAGTCTCTGCTTAGGGCTACTTGAATAGGAAACAAACTGTATAGTTAGAACTTAGAACTACGTTATTGTGTCAAGTTTCAAGGAGCTAGCACAAACCGTGTTGGATTTAGAGTTCCAAATTCATCTATCAATATAGGAGAAAACAGAGTGAAACCTAAAAATTCAAACTGTTACTGCAGAGGAATGCTTCAAGCTATAAGAACGAAATTTGGTGAGTCAAGTGGGAATGGTGTACTGATCATTACCTCCAAGTATCATCAAGATTGGGTGAAATGACATTTGCTGAGATTTCAGGAAACTCGTAGTTTTTTGGAAGCTAGGCAACCCCTTTCATACGAATTTGGTTTTCATCAGTCTCTGCTTTGGGCTATTTGAATTAGAAACAAACAGTACAGACAGAACTTAGAACTGCTTTATTTTATCAAGTTTCAAGGAGCTAGCAGAAACCGTGTTGGATTTAGAGTTCCAAATTCATCTATCAATATAGGAGAAAACAGAGTGAAACCTAAAAATTCAAACTGTTACTGCAGAGGAATGCTTCAAGCTATAAGAACGAAATTTGGTGAGTCAAGTGGGAATGGTGTCCTGATCATTACCTCCAAGTATCATCAAGATTGGGTGAAATAACATTTGCTGAGATTGCAGGAAACTCGTAGTTTTTTGGAAGCTAGGCAACCCCTTTCTGACGAAAGTGGTTTTTCTCAGGCTGTGCTTAGGGTTACATGAATAGGAAACAAACTGTATAGTTAGAACTTAGAACGACTTTATTGTGTCAAGTTTCAAGGAGCTAGCACAAACCGTGTTGGATTTAGAGTTCCAAATTCATCTATCAATATAGGAGAAAACAGAGTGAAACCTAAAAATTCAAACTGTTACTGCAGAGGAATGCTTCAATCTATAAGAACAAAAATTGGTGAGTCAAGTGGGAATGTTGTACTGATTATTACCTCCAAGTATCATCAAGATTGGGTAAAATAACATTTGCTGAGATTTCAGGAAACTCGTAGTTTTTTGGAAGCTAGGCAACCCCTTTCTGATGAAAGTGGTTTTTCTCAGGCTGTGCTTAGGGTTACTTGAATAGGAAACAAACTGTATAGTTAGAACTTAGAACGACTTTATTGTGTCAAGTTTCAAGGAGCTAGCACAAACCGTGTTGGATTTAGAGTTCCAAATTCATCTATCAATATAGGAGAAAACAGAGTGAAACCTAAAAATTCAAACTGTTACTGCAGAGGAATGCTTCAAGCTATAAGAACGAAATTTGGTGAGTCAAGTGGGAATGGTGTCCTGATCATTACCTCCAAGTATCATCAAGATTGGGTGAAATAACATTTGCTGAGATTGCAGGAAACTCGTAGTTTTTTGGAAGCTAGGGAACCCCTTTCTGACGAAAGTGGTTTTTCTCAGGCTGTGCTTAGGGTTACTTGAATAGGAAACAAACTGTATAGTTAGAACTTAGAACGACTTTATTGTGTCAAGTTTCAAGGAGCTAGCACAAACCGTGTTGGATTTAGAGTTCCAAATTCATCTATCAATATAGGAGAAAACAGAGTGAAACCTAAAAATTCAAACTGTTACTGCAGAGGAATGCTTCAAGCTATAAGAACGAAATTTGGTGAGTCAAGTGGGAATGGTGTACTGATCATTACCTCCAAGTATCATCAAGATTGGGTGAAATGACATTTGCTGAGATTTCAGGAAACTCGTAGTTTTTTGGAAACTAGGCAACCCCTTTCAGACGAATTTGGTTTTCATCAGTCTCTGCTTAGGGCTATTTGAATAGGAAACAAACAGTACAGACAGAACTTAGAACTGCTTTATTTTGTCAAGTTTCAAGGAGCTAGCAGATACCGTGTTGGATTTAGAGTTACAAATTCATCTATCAATATAGGAGAAAACAGAGTGAAACCTAAAAATTCAAACTGTTACTGCAGAGGAATGCTTTAAGCTATAAGAACGAAATTTGGTGAGTCAAGTGGGAATGGTGTACTGATCATTACCTCCAAGTATCATCAAGATTGGGTGAAATGACATTTGCTGAGATTTCAGGAAACTCGTAGTTTTTTGGAAGCTAGGCAACCCCTTTCATACGAATTTGGTTTTCATCAGTCTCTGCTTTGGGCTATTTGAATTAGAAACAAACAGTACAGACAGAACTTAGAACTGCTTTATTTTATCAAGTTTCAAGGAGCTAGCAGAAACCGTGTTGGATTTAGAGTTCCAAATTCATCTATCAATATAGGAGAAAACAGAGTGAAACCTAAAAATTCAAACTGTTACTGCAGAGGAATGCTTCAAGCTATAAGAACGAAATTTGGTGAGTCAAGTGGGAATGGTGTCCTGATCATTACCTCCAAGTATCATCAAGATTGGGTGAAATAACATTTGCTGAGATTGCAGGAAACTCGTAGTTTTTTGGAAGCTAAGCAACCCATTTCTGACGAAAGTGGTTTTTCTCAGGCTGTGCTTAGGGTTACATGAATAGGAAACAAACTGTATAGTTAGAACTTAGAACGACTTTATTGTGTCAAGTTTCAAGGAGCTAGCACAAACCGTGTTGGATTTAGAGTTCCAAATTCATCTATCAATATAGGAGAAAACAGAGTGAAACCTAAAAATTCAAACTGTTACTGCAGAGGAATGCTTCAATCTATAAGAACAAAAATTGGTGAGTCAAGTGGGAATGTTGTACTGATTATTACCTCCAAGTATCATCAAGATTGGGTAAAATAACATTTGCTGAGATTTCAGGAAACTCGTAGTTTTTTGGAAGCTAGGCAACCCCTTTCTGATGAAAGTGGTTTTTCTCAGACTGTGCTTAGGGTTACTTGAATAGGAAACACACTGTATAGTTAGAACTTAGAACGACTTTATTGTGTCAAGTTTCAAGGAGCTAGCACAAACCGTGTTGGATTTAGAGTTCCAAATTCATCTATCAATATAGGAGAAAACAGAGTGAAACCTAAAAATTCAAACTGTTACTGCAGAGGAATGCTTCAAGCTATAAGAACGAAATTTGGTGAGTCAAGTGGGAATGGTGTACTGATCATTACCTCCAAGTATCATCAAGATTGGGTGAAATGACATTTGCTGAGATTTCAGGAAACTCATAGTTTTTTGGAATCTAGGCAACCCCTTTCAGACGAATTTGGTTTTCATCAGTCTCTTCTTAGGGCTATTTGAATAGGAAACAAACAGTATAGACAGAACTTAGAACTGCTTTATTTTGTCAAGTTTCAAGGAGCTAGCAGAAACCGTGTTGGATTTAGAGTTACAAATTCATCTATCAATATAGGAGAAAACAGAGTAAAACATAAAAATTCAAACTGTTACTGTAGAGGAATGCTTCAAACTATAAGAACGAAATTTTTAAGTCAAGTGGGAATGGTGTCCTGATCATTACCTCCAAGTATCATCAAGATTGGGTGAAATAACATTTGCTGAGATTTCAGGAAACTCGTAGTTTTTTGGAATCTAGGCAACCCCTTTCAGATGAAAGTGGTTTTTCTCAGGATGTGCTTAGGGTTACTTGAATAGGAAACAAACTGTATAGTTAGAACTTAGAACGACTTTATTGTGTCAAGTTTCAAGGAGCTAGCACAAACCGTGTTGGATTTAGAGTTCCAAATTCATCTATCAATATAGGAGAAAACAGAGTGAAACCTAAAAATTCAAACTGTTACTGCAGAGGAATGCTTCAAGCTATAAGAACGAAATTTGGTGAGTCAAGTGGGAATGGTGTACTGATCATTACCTCCAAGTATCATCAAGATTGGGTGAAATGACATTTGCTGAGATTTCAGGAAACTCGGAGTTTTTTGGAAGCTAGGCAACCCCTTTCAGACGAATTTGGTTTTCATCAGTCTCTGCTTAGGGCTATTTGAATAGGAAACAAACAGTACAGACAGAACTTAGAACTGCTTTATTTTGTCAAGTTTCAAGGAGCTAGCAGATACCGTGTTGGATTTAGAGTTACAAATTCATCTATCAATATAGGAGAAAACAGAGTAAAACCTAAAAATTCAAACTGTTACTGTAGAGGAATGCTTCAAGCTATAAGAACGAAATTTGGTAAGTCAAGTGGGAATGGTGTCCTGATCATTACCTCCAAGTATCATCAAGATTGGGTGAAATAACATTTGCTGAGATTTCAGGAAACTCGTAGTTTTTTGGAATCTAGGCAACCCCTTTCAGATGAAAGTGGTTTTTCTCAGGATGTGCTTAGAGTTACTTGAATAGGAAACAAACTGTATAGTTAGAACTAAGAACGACTTTATTGTGTCAAGTTTCAAGGAGCTAGCACAAACCGTGTTGGATTTAGAGTTCCAAATTCATCTATCAATATAGGAGAAAACAGAGTGAAACCTAAAAATTCAAACTGTTACTGCAGAGGAATGCTTCAAGCTATAAGAACGAAATTTGGTGAGTAAAGTGGGAATGGTGTACTGATCATTACCTCCAAGTATCATCAAGATTGGGTGAAATGACATTTGCTGAGATTTCAGGAAACTCGTAGTTTTTTGAAATCAAGGCAACCCCTTTCAGACGAATTTGGTTTTCATCAGTCTCTGCTTAGGGCTACTTGAATAGGAAACAAACAGTATAGTTAGAACTTAGAACTACTTTATTGTGTCAAGTTTCAAGGAGCTAGCACAAACCGTGTTGGATTTAGAGTTCCAAATTCATCTATCAATATAGGAAAAAACAGAGTGAAACCTAAAAATTCAAACTGTTACTGCAGAGGAATGCTTCAAGCTATAAGAACGAAATTTGGTGAGTCAAGTGGGAATGGTGTACTGATCATTTCCTCCAAGTATCATCAAGATTGGGTAAAATAACATTTGCTGAGATTTCAGGAAACTCGTAGTTTTTTGGAAGCTAGGCAACCCCTTTCTGATGAAAGTGGTTTTTCTCAGGCTGTGCTTAGGGTTACTTGAATAGGAAACAAACTGTATAGTTAGAACTTAGAACGACTTTATTGTGTCAAGTTTCAAGGAGCTAGCACAAACCGTGTTGGATTTAGAGTTCCAAATTCATCTATCAATATAGGAGAAAACAGAGTGAAACCTAAAAATTCAAACTGTTACTGCAGAGGAATGCTTCAAGCTATAAGAACGAAATTTGGTGAGTCAAGTGGGAATGGTGTCCTGATCATTACCTCCAAGTATCATCAAGATTGGGTGAAATAACATTTGCTGAGATTGCAGGAAACTCGTAGTTTTTTGGAAGCTAGGCAACCCCTTTCTGACGAAAGTGGTTTTTCTCAGGCTGTGCTTAGGGTTACTTGAATAGGAAACAAACTGTATAGTTAGAACTTAGAACGACTTTATTGTGTCAAGTTTCAAGGAGCTAGCACAAACCGTGTTGGATTTAGAGTTCCAAATTCATCTATCAATATAGGAGAAAACAGAGTGAAACCTAAAAATTCAAACTGTTACTGCAGAGGAATGCTTCAAGCTATAAGAACGAAATTTGGTGAGTCAAGTGGGAATGGTGTACTGATCATTACCTCCAAGTATCATCAAGATTGGGTGAAATGACATTTGCTGAGATTTCAGGAAACTCGTAGTTTTTTGGAAACTAGGCAACCCCTTTCAGACGAATTTGGTTTTCATCAGTCTCTGCTTAGGGCTATTTGAATAGGAAACAAACAGTACAGACAGAACTTAGAACTGCTTTATTTTGTCAAGTTTCAAGGAGCTAGCAGATACCGTGTTGGATTTAGAGTTACAAATTCATCTATCAATATAGGAGAAAACAGAGTGAAACCTAAAAATTCAAACTGTTACTGCAGAGGAATGCTTCAAGCTATAAGAACGAAATTTGGTGAGTCAAGTGGGAATGGTGTACTGATCATTACCTCCAAGTATCATCAAGATTGGGTGAAATAACATTTGCTGAGATTTCAGGAAACTCGTAGTTTTTTGGAAGCTAGGCAACCCCTTTCAGACCAATTTGGTTTTTATCAGTCTCTGCTTAGGGCTACTTGAATAGGAAACAAACTGTATAGTTAGAACTTAGAACTACTTTATTGTGTCAAGTTTCAAGGAGCTAGCACAAACCGTGTTGGATTTAGAGTTCCAAATTCATCTATCAATATAGGAGAAAACAGAGTGAAACCTAAAAATTCAAACTGTTACTGCAGAGGAATGCTTCAAGCTATAAGAACGAAATTTGGTGAGTCAAGTGGGAATGGTGTACTGATCATTACCTCCAAGTATCATCAAGATTGGGTGAAATGACATTTGCTGAGATTTCAGGAAACTCGTAGTTTTTTGGAAGCTAGGCAACCCCTTTCATACGAATTTGGTTTTCATCAGTCTCTGCTTTGGGCTATTTGAATTAGAAACAAACAGTACAGACAGAACTTAGAACTGCTTTATTTTATCAAGTTTCAAGGAGCTAGCAGAAACCGTGTTGGATTTAGAGTTCCAAATTCATCTATCAATATAGGAGAAAACAGAGTGAAACCTAAAAATTCAAACTGTTACTGCAGAGGAATGCTTCAAGCTATAAGAACGAAATTTGGTGAGTCAAGTGGGAATGGTGTCCTGATCATTACCTCCAAGTATCATCAAGATTGGGTGAAATAACATTTGCTGAGATTGCAGGAAACTCGTAGTTTTTTGGAAGCTAGGCAACCCCTTTCTGACGAAAGTGGTTTTTCTCAGGCTGTGCTTAGGGTTACATGAATAGGAAACAAACTGTATAGTTAGAACTTAGAACGACTTTATTGTGTCAAGTTTCAAGGAGCTAGCACAAACCGTGTTGGATTTAGAGTTCCAAATTCATCTATCAATATAGGAGAAAACAGAGTGAAACCTAAAAATTCAAACTGTTACTGCAGAGGAATGCTTCAATCTATAAGAACAAAAATTGGTGAGTCAAGTGGGAATGTTGTACTGATTATTACCTCCAAGTATCATCAAGATTGGGTAAAATAACATTTGCTGAGATTTCAGGAAACTCGTAGTTTTTTGGAAGCTAGGCAACCCCTTTCTGATGAAAGTGGTTTTTCTCAGACTGTGCTTAGGGTTACTTGAATAGGAAACACACTGTATAGTTAGAACTTAGAACGACTTTATTGTGTCAAGTTTCAAGGAGCTAGCACAAACCGTGTTGGATTTAGAGTTCCAAATTCATCTATCAATATAGGAGAAAACAGAGTGAAACCTAAAAATTCAAACTGTTACTGCAGAGGAATGCTTCAAGCTATAAGAACGAAATTTGGTGAGTCAAGTGGGAATGGTGTACTGATCATTACCTCCAAGTATCATCAAGATTGGGTGAAATGACATTTGCTGAGATTTCAGGAAACTCATAGTTTTTTGGAAGCTAGGCAACCCCTTTCAGACGAATTTGGTTTTCATCAGTCTCTTCTTAGGGCTATTTGAATAGGAAACAAACAGTATAGACAGAACTTAGAACTGCTTTATTTTGTCAAGTTTCAAGGAGCTAGCAGAAACCGTGTTGGATTTAGAGTTACAAATTCATCTATCAATATAGGAGAAAACAGAGTAAAACATAAAAATTCAAACTGTTACTGTAGAGGAATGCTTCAAACTATAAGAACGAAATTTTTAAGTCAAGTGGGAATGGTGTCCTGATCTTTACCTCCAAGTATCATCAAGATTGGGTGAAATAACATTTGCTGAGATTTCAGGAAACTCGTAGTTTTTTGGAATCTAGGCAACCCCTTTCAGATGAAAGTGGTTTTTCTCAGGATGTGCTTAGGGTTACTTGAATAGGAAACAAACTGTATAGTTAGAACTTAGAACGACTTTATTGTGTCAAGTTTCAAGGAGATAGCACAAACCGTGTTGGATTTAGAGTTCCAAATTCATCTATCAATATAGGAGAAAACAGAGTGAAACCTAAAAATTCAAACTGTTACTGCAGAGGAATGCTTCAAGCTATAAGAACGAAATTTGGTGAGTAAAGTGGGAATGGTGTACTGATCATTACCTCCAAGTATCATCATGATTGGGTGAAATAACATTTGCTGAGATTTCAGGAAACTCGTAGTTTTTTGAAATCAAGGCAACCCCTTTCAGACGAATTTGGTTTTCATCAGTCTCTGCTTAGGGCTACTTGAATAGGAAACAAACAGTATAGTTAGAACTTAGAACTACTTTATTGTGTCAAGTTTCAAGGAGCTAGCACAAACTGTGTTGGATTTAGCGTTCCAAATTCATCTATCAATATAGGAGAAAACAGAGTGAAACCTAAAAATTCAAACTGTTACTGCAGAGGAATGCTTCAAGCTATAAGAACGAAATTTGGTGAGTCAAGTGGGAATGGTGTACTGATCATTTCCTCTAAGTATCATCAAGATTGGGTGAAATAACATTTGCTGAGATTTCAGGAAACTCGTAGTTTTTTGGAAGCTAGGCAACCCCTTTCAGACGAATTTGGTTTTCATCAGTCTCTGCTTAGGGCTACTTGAATAGGAAACAAACTGTATAGATAGAACTTAGAACTACTTTATTGTGTCAAGTTTCAAGGAGCTAGCACAAACCGTGTTGGATTTAGAGTTCCAAATTCATCTATCAATATAGGAGAAAACAGAGTGAAACCTAAAAATTCAAACTGTTACTGCAGAGGAATGCTTGAAGCTGTAAGAACGAAATTTGGTGAGTCAAGTGGGAATGGTGTACTGATCATTACCTCCAAGTATCATCAAGATTGGGTGAAATGACATTTGCTGAGATTTCAGGAAACTCATAGTTTTTTGGAAGCTAGGCAACCCCTTTCAGACGAATTTGGTTTTCATCAGTCTCTTCTTAGGGCTATTTGAATAGGAAACAAACAGTACAGACAGAACTTAGAACTGCTTTATTTTGTCAAGTTTCAAGGAGCTAGCAGAAACCGTGTTGGATTTAGAGTTACAAATTCATCTATCAATATAGGAGAAAACAGAGTAAAACATAAAAATTCAAACTGTTACTGTAGAGGAATGCTTCAAACTATAAGAACGAAATTTTTAAGTCAAGTGGGAATGGTGTCCTGATCATTACCTCCAAGTATCATCAAGATTGGGTGAAATAACATTTGCTGAGATTTCAGGAAACTCGTAGTTTTTTGGAATCTAGGCAACCCCTTTCAGATGAAAGTGGTTTTTCTCAGGATGTGCTTAGGGTTACTTGAATAGGAAACAAACTGTATAGTTAGAACTTAGAACGACTTTATTGTGTCAAGTTTCAAGGAGATAGCACAAACCGTGTTGGATTTAGAGTTCCAAATTCATCTATCAATATAGGAGAAAACAGAGTGAAACCTAAAAATTCAAACTGTTACTGCAGAGGAATGCTTCAAGCTATAAGAACGAAATTTGGTGAGTCAAGTGGGAATGGTGTACTGATCATTACCTCCAAGTATCATCATGATTGGGTGAAATAACATTTGCTGAGATTTCAGGAAACTCGTAGTTTTTTGAAATCAAGGCAACCCCTTTCAGACGAATTTGGTTTTCATCAGTCTCTGCTTAGGGCTACTTGAATAGGAAACAAACAGTATAGTTAGAACTTAGAACTACTTTATTGTGTCAAGTTTCAAGGAGCTAGCACAAACTGTGTTGGATTTAGCGTTCCAAATTCATCTATCAATATAGGAGAAAACAGAGTGAAACCTAAAAATTAAAACTGTTACTGCAGAGGAATGCTTCAAGCTATAAGAACGAAATTTGGTGAGTCAAGTGGGAATGGTGTACTGATCATTTCCTCCAAGTATCATCAAGATTGGGTGAAATAACATTTGCTGAGATTTCAGGAAACTCGTAGTTTTTTGGAAGCTAGGCAACCCCTTTCAGACGAATTTGGTTTTCATCAGTCTCTGCTTAGGGCTACTTGAATAGGAAACAAACTGTATAGTTAGAACTTAGAACTACTTTATTGTGTCAAGTTTCAAGGAGCTAGCACAAACCGTGTTGGATTTAGAGTTCCAAATTCATCTATCAATATAGGAGAAAACAGAGTGAAACCTAAAAATTCAAACTGTTACTGCAGAGGAATGCTTCAAGGTATAAGAACGAAATTTGGTGAGTCAAGTGGGAATGGTGTACTGATCATTACCTCCAAGTATCATCAAGATTGGGTGAAATGACATTTGCTGAGATTTCAGGAAACTCGTAGTTTTTTGGAAGCTAGGCCACCCCTTTCAGAGGAATTTGGTTTTCATCAGTCTCTTCTTAGGGCTATTTGAATTAGAAACAAACAGTACAGACAGAACTTAGAACTGCATTATTTTGTCAAGTTTCAAGGAGCTAGCAGAAACCGTGTTGGATTTAGAGTTCCAAATTCATCTATCAATATAGGAGAAAACAGAGTGAAACCTAAAAATTCAAACTGTTACTGCAGAGGAATGCTTCAAGCTATAAGAACGAAATTTGGTGAGTCAAGTGGGAATGGTGTCCTGATCATTACCTCCAAGTATCATCAAGATTGGGTGAAATAACATTTGCTGAGATTGCAGGAAACTCGTAGTTTTTTGGAAGCTAGGCAACCCCTTTCTGACGAAAGTGGTTTTTCTCAGGCTGTGCTTAGGGTTACTTGAATAGGAAACAAACTGTATAGTTAGAACTTAGAACGACTTTATTGTGTCAAGTTTCAAGGAGCTAGCACAAACCGTGTTGGATTTAGAGTTCCAAATTCATCTATCAATATAGGAGAAAACAGAGTGAAACCTAAAAATTCAAACTGTTACTGCAGAGGAATGCTTCAAGCTATAAGAACGAAATTTGGTGAGTAAAGTGGGAATGTTGTACTGATTATTACCTCCAAGTATCATCAAGATTGGGTAAAATAACATTTGCTGAGATTTCAGGAAACTCGTAGTTTTTTGGAAGCTAGGCAACCCCTTTCTGATGAAAGTGGTTTTTCTCAGGCTGTGCTTAGGGTTACTTGAATAGGAAACAAACTGTATAGTTAGAACTTAGAACGACTTTATTGTGTCAAGTTTCAAGGAGCTAGCACAAACCGTGTTGGATTTAGAGTTCCAAATTCATCTATCAATATAGGAGAAAACAGAGTGAAACCTAAAAATTCAAACTGTTACTGCAGAGGAATGCTTCAAGCTATAAGAACGAAATTTGGTGAGTCAAGTGGGAATGGTGTACTGATCATTACCTCCAAGTATCATCAAGATTGGGTGAAATGACATTTGCTGAGATTTCAGGAAACTCGTAGTTTTTTGGAAGCTAGGCAACCACTTTCAGACGAATTTGGTTTTCATCAGTCTCTGCTTAGGGCTATTTGAATAGGAAACAAACAGTACAGACAGAACTTAGAACTGCTTTATTTTGTCAAGTTTCAAGGAGCTAGCAGATACCGTGTTGGATTTAGAGTTACAAATTCATCTATCAATATAGGAGAAAACAGAGTAAAACCTAAAAATTCAAACTGTTACTGTAGAGGAATGCTTCAAGCTATAAGAACGAAATTTGGTAAGTCAAGTGGGAATGGTGTCCTGATCATTACCTCCAAGTATCATCAAGATTGGGTGAAATAACATTTGCTGAGATTTCAGGAAACTCGTAGTTTTTTGGAATCTAGGCAACCCCTTTCAGATGAAAGTGGTTTTTCTCAGGATGTGCTTAGAGTTACTTGAATAGGAAACAAACTGTATAGTTAGAACTAAGAACGACTTTATTGTGTCAAGTTTCAAGGAGCTAGCACAAACCGTGTTGGATTTAGAGTTCCAAATTCATCTATCAATATAGGAGAAAACAGAGTGAAACCTAAAAATTCAAACTGTTACTGCAGAGGAATGCTTCAAGCTATAAGAACGAAATTTGGTGAGTAAAGTGGGAATGGTGTACTGATCATTACCTCCAAGTATCATCAAGATTGGGTGAAATGACATTTGCTGAGATTTCAGGAAACTCGTAGTTTTTTGAAATCAAGGCAACCCCTTTCAGACGAATTTGGTTTTCATCAGTCTCTGCTTAGGGCTACTTGAATAGGAAACAAACAGTATAGTTAGAACTTAGAACTACTTTATTGTGTCAAGTTTCAAGGAGCTAGCACAAACCGTGTTGGATTTAGAGTTCCAAATTCATCTATCAATATAGGAAAAAACAGAGTGAAACCTAAAAATTCAAACTGTTACTGCAGAGGAATGCTTCAAGCTATAAGAACGAAATTTGGTGAGTCAAGTGGGAATGGTGTACTGATCATTTCCTCCAAGTATCATCAAGATTGGGTGAAATAACATTTGCTGAGATTTCAGGAAACTCGTAGTTTTTTGGAAGCTAGGCAACCCCTTTCAGACGAATTTGGTTTTCATCAGTCTCTGCTTAGGGCTACTTGAATAGGAAACAAACTGTATAGTTAGAACTTAGAACTACTTTATTGTGTCAAGTTTCAAGGAGCTAGCACAAACCGTGTTGGATTTAGAGTTCCAAATTCATCTATCAATATAGGAGAAAACAGAGTGAAACCTAAAAATTCAAACTGTTCCTGCAGAGGAATGCTTCAAGCTATAAGAACGAAATTTGGTGAGTCAAGTGGGAATGGTGTACTGATCATTACCTCCAAGTATCATCAAGATTGGGTGAAATGACATTTGCTGAGATTTCAGGAAACTCATAGTTTTTTGGAAGGTAGGCAACCCCTTTCAGAAGAATTTGGTTTTCATCAGTCTCTGCTTAGGGCTATTTGAATAGGAAACAAACAGTACACACAGAACTTAGAACTGCTTTATTTTCTCAAGTTTCAAGGAGCTAGCAGAAACCGTGTTGGATTTAGAGTTACAAATTCATCTATCAATATAGGAGAAAACAGAGTAAAACCTAAAAATTCAAACTGTTACTGTAGAGGAATGCTTCAAACTATAAGAACGAAATTTGGTAAGTCAAGTGGGAATGGTGTCCTGATCATTACCTCCAAGTATCATCAAGATTGGGTGAAATAACATTTGCTGAGATTTCAGGAAACTCGTAGTTTTTTGGAATCTAGGCAACCCCTTTCAGATGAAAGTGGTTTTTCTCAGGATGTGCTTAGGGTTACTTGAATAGGAAACAAACTGTATAGTTAGAACTTAGAACGACTTTATTGTGTCAAGTTTCAAGGAGCTAGCACAAACCGTGTTGGATTTAGAGTTCCAAATTCATCTATCAATATAGGAGAAAACAGAGTGAAACCTAAAAATTCAAACTGTTACTGCAGAGGAATGCTTCAAGCTATAAGAACGAAATTTGGTGAGTCAAGTGGGAATGGTGTACTGATCATTACCTCCAAGTATCATCATGATTGGGTGAAATAACATTTGCTGAGATTTCAGGAAACTCGTAGTTTTTTGAAATCAAGGCAACCCCTTTCAGATGAATTTGGTTTTCATCAGTCTCTGCTTAGGGCTACTTGAATAGGAAACAAACAGTGTAGTTAGAACTTAGAACTTCTTTATTGTGTCAAGTTTCAAGGAGCTAGCACAAACTGTGTTGGATTTAGAGTTCCAAATTCATCTATCAATATAGGAGAAAACAGAGTGAAACCTAAAAATTCAAACTGTTACTGCAGAGGAATGCTTCAAGGTATAAGAACGAAATTTGGTGAGTCAAGTGGGAATGGTGTACTGATCATTTCCTCCAAGTATCATCAAGATTGGGTGAAATAACATTTGCTGAGATTTCAGGAAACTCGTAGTTTTTTGGAAGCTAGGCAACCCCTTTCAGACGAATTTGGTTTTCATCAGTCTCTGCTTAGGGCTACTTGAATAGGAAACAAACTGTATAGTTAGAACTTAGAACTACTTTATTGTGTCAAGTTTCAAGGAGCTAGCACAAACCGTGTTGGATTTAGAGTTCCAAATTCATCTATCAATATAGGAGAAAACAGAGTGAAACCTAAAAATTCAAACTGTTACTGCAGAGGAATGCTTCAAGCTATAAGAACGAAATTTGGTGAGTCAAGTGGGAATGGTGTACTGATCATTACCTCCAAGTATCATCAAGATTGGGTGAAATGACATTTGCTGAGATTTCAGGAAACTCGTAGTTTTTTGGAAGCTAGGCAACCACTTTCAGACGAATTTGGTTTTCATCAGTCTCTGCTTAGGGCTATTTGAATAGGAAACAAACAGTACAGACAGAACTTAGAACTGCTTTATTTTGTCAAGTTTCAAGGAGCTAGCAGATACCGTGTTGGATTTAGAGTTACAAATTCATCTATCAATATAGGAGAAAACAGAGTAAAACCTAAAAATTCAAACTGTTACTGTAGAGGAATGCTTCAAGCTATAAGAACGAAATTTGGTAAGTCAAGTGGGAATGGTGTCCTGATCATTACCTCCAAGTATCATCAAGATTGGGTGAAATAACATTTGCTGAGATTTCAGGAAACTCGTAGTTTTTTGGAATCTAGGCAACCCCTTTCAGATGAAAGTGGTTTTTCTCAGGATGTGCTTAGAGTTACTTGAATAGGAAACAAACTGTATAGTTAGAACTAAGAACGACTTTATTGTGTCAAGTTTCAAGGAGCTAGCACAAACCGTGTTGGATTTAGAGTTCCAAATTCATCTATCAATATAGGAGAAAACAGAGTGAAACCTAAAAATTCAAACTGTTACTGCAGAGGAATGCTTCAAGCTATAAGAACGAAATTTGGTGAGTAAAGTGGGAATGGTGTACTGATCATTACCTCCAAGTATCATCAAGATTGGGTGAAATGACATTTGCTGAGATTTCAGGAAACTCGTAGTTTTTTGAAATCAAGGCAACCCCTTTCAGACGAATTTGGTTTTCATCAGTCTCTGCTTAGGGCTACTTGAATAGGAAACAAACAGTATAGTTAGAACTTAGAACTACTTTATTGTGTCAAGTTTCAAGGAGCTAGCACAAACCGTGTTGGATTTAGAGTTCCAAATTCATCTATCAATATAGGAAAAAACAGAGTGAAACCTAAAAATTCAAACTGTTACTGCAGAGGAATGCTTCAAGCTATAAGAACGAAATTTGGTGAGTCAAGTGGGAATGGTGTACTGATCATTTCCTCCAAGTATCATCAAGATTGGGTGAAATAACATTTGCTGAGATTTCAGGAAACTCGTAGTTTTTTGGAAGCTAGGCAACCCCTTTCAGACGAATTTGGTTTTCATCAGTCTCTGCTTAGGGCTACTTGAATAGGAAACAAACTGTATAGTTAGAACTTAGAACTACTTTATTGTGTCAAGTTTCAAGGAGCTAGCACAAACCGTGTTGGATTTAGAGTTCCAAATTCATCTATCAATATAGGAGAAAACAGAGTGAAACCTAAAAATTCAAACTGTTCCTGCAGAGGAATGCTTCAAGCTATAAGAACGAAATTTGGTGAGTCAAGTGGGAATGGTGTACTGATCATTACCTCCAAGTATCATCAAGATTGGGTGAAATGACATTTGCTGAGATTTCAGGAAACTCATAGTTTTTTGGAAGGTAGGCAACCCCTTTCAGAAGAATTTGGTTTTCATCAGTCTCTGCTTAGGGCTATTTGAATAGGAAACAAACAGTACACACAGAACTTAGAACTGCTTTATTTTCTCAAGTTTCAAGGAGCTAGCAGAAACCGTGTTGGATTTAGAGTTACAAATTCATCTATCAATATAGGAGAAAACAGAGTAAAACCTAAAAATTCAAACTGTTACTGTAGAGGAATGCTTCAAACTATAAGAACGAAATTTGGTAAGTCAAGTGGGAATGGTGTCCTGATCATTACCTCCAAGTATCATCAAGATTGGGTGAAATAACATTTGCTGAGATTTCAGGAAACTCGTAGTTTTTTGGAATCTAGGCAACCCCTTTCAGATGAAAGTGGTTTTTCTCAGGATGTGCTTAGGGTTACTTGAATAGGAAACAAACTGTATAGTTAGAACTTAGAACGACTTTATTGTGTCAAGTTTCAAGGAGCTAGCACAAACCGTGTTGGATTTAGAGTTCCAAATTCATCTATCAATATAGGAGAAAACAGAGTGAAACCTAAAAATTCAAACTGTTACTGCAGAGGAATGCTTCAAGCTATAAGAACGAAATTTGGTGAGTCAAGTGGGAATGGTGTACTGATCATTACCTCCAAGTATCATCATGATTGGGTGAAATAACATTTGCTGAGATTTCAGGAAACTCGTAGTTTTTTGAAATCAAGGCAACCCCTTTCAGATGAATTTGGTTTTCATCAGTCTCTGCTTAGGGCTACTTGAATAGGAAACAAACAGTGTAGTTAGAACTTAGAACTTCTTTATTGTGTCAAGTTTCAAGGAGCTAGCACAAACTGTGTTGGATTTAGAGTTCCAAATTCATCTATCAATATAGGAGAAAACAGAGTGAAACCTAAAAATTCAAACTGTTACTGCAGAGGAATGCTTCAAGGTATAAGAACGAAATTTGGTGAGTCAAGTGGGAATGGTGTACTGATCATTTCCTCCAAGTATCATCAAGATTGGGTGAAATAACATTTGCTGAGATTTCAGGAAACTCGTAGTTTTTTGGAAGCTAGGCAACCCCTTTCAGACGAATTTGGTTTTCATCAGTCTCTGCTTAGGGCTACTTGAATAGGAAACAAACTGTATAGTTAGAACTTAGAACTACTTTATTGTGTCAAGTTTCAAGGAGCTAGCACAAACCGTGTTGGATTTAGAGTTCCAAATTCATCTATCAATATAGGAGAAAACAGAGTGAAACCTAAAAATTCAAACTGTTACTGCAGAGGAATGCTTCAAGCTATAAGAACGAAATTTGGTGAGTCAAGTGGGAATGGTGTACTGATCATTACCTCCAAGTATCATCAAGATTGGGTGAAATGACATTTGCTGAGATTTCAGGAAACTCGTAGTTTTTTGGAAGCTAGGCAACCCCTTTCAGAGGAATTTGGTTTTCATCAGTCTCTGCTTAGGGCTATTTGAATAGGAAACAAACAGTACACACAGAACTTAGAACTGCTTTATTTTGTCAAGTTTCAAGGAGCTAGCAGAAACCGTGTTGGATTTAGAGTTCCAAATTCATCTATCAATATAGGAGAAAACAGAGTAAAACCTAAAAATTCAAACTGTTACTGTAGAGGAATGCTTCAAGCTATAAGAACGAAATTTGGTAAGTCAAGTGAGAATGGTGTCCTGATCATTACCTCCAAGTATCATCAAGATTGGGTGAAATAACATTTGCTGAGATTTCAGGAAACTCGTAGTTTTTTGGAATCTAGGCAACCCCTTTCAGATGAAAGTGTTTTTTCTCAGGATGTGCTTAGAGTTACTTGAATAGGAAACAAACTGTATAGTTAGAACTAAGAACGACTTTATTGTGTCAAGTTTCAAGGAGCTAGCACAAACCGTGTTGGATTTAGAGTTCCAAATTCATCTATCAATATAGGAGAAAACAGAGTAAAACCTAAAAATTCAAACTGTTACTGTAGAGGAATGCTTCAAGCTATAAGAACGAAATTTGGTAAGTCAAGTGGGAATGGTGTCCTGATCATTACCTCCAAGTATCATCAAGATTGGGTGAAATAACATTTGCTGAGATTTCAGGAAACTCGTAGTTTTTTGGAATCTAGGCAACCCCTTTCAGATGAAAGTGGTTTTTCTCAGGATGTGCTTAGAGTTACTTGAATAGGAAACAAACTGTATAGTTAGAACTAAGAACGACTTTATTGTGTCAAGTTTCAAGGAGCTAGCACAAACCGTGTTGGATTTAGAGTTCCAAATTCATCTATCAATATAGGAGAAAACAGAGTGAAACCTAAAAATTCAAACTGTTACTGCAGAGGAATGCTTCAAGCTATAAGAACGAAATTTGGTGAGTAAAGTGGGAATGGTGTACTGATCATTACCTCCAAGTATCATCATGATTGGGTGAAATAACATTTGCTGAGATTTCAGGAAACTCGTAGTTTTTTGAAATCAAGGCAACCCCTTTCAGACGAATTTGGTTTTCATCAGTCTCTGCTTAGGGCTACTTGAATAGGAAACAAACAGTATAGTTAGAACTTAGAACTACTTTATTGTGTCAAGTTTCAAGGAGCTAGCACAAACCATGTTGGATTTAGAGTTCCAAATTCATCTATCATTATAGGAGAAAACAGAGTGAAACCTAAAAATTCAAACTGTTACTGCAGAGGAATGCTTCAAGCTATAAGAACGAAATTTGGTGAGTCAAGTGGGAATGGTGTACTGATCATTTCCTCCAAGTATCATCAAGATTGGGTGAAATAACATTTGCTGAGATTTCAGGAAACTCGTAGTTTTTTGGAAGCTAGGCAACCCCTTTCAGACGAATTTGGTTTTCATCAGTCTCTGCTTAGGGCTACTTGAATAGGAAACAAACTGTATAGTTAGAACTTAGAACTACTTTATTGTGTCAAGTTTCAAGGAGCTAGCACAAACCGTGTTGGATTTAGAGTTCCAAATTCATCTATCAATATAGGAGAAAACAGAGTGAAACCTAAAAATTCAAACTGTTACTGCAGAGGAATGCTTCAAGCTATAAGAACGAAATTTGGTGAGTCAAGTGGGAATGGTGTACTGATCATTACCTCCAAGTATCATCAAGATTGGGTGAAATGACATTTGCTGAGATTTCAGGAAACTCATAGTTTTTTGGAAGCTAGGCAACCCCTTTCAGAAGAATTTGGTTTTCATCAGTCTCTGCTTAGGGCTATTTGAATAGGAAACAAACAGTACACACAGAACTTAGAACTGCTTTATTTTCTCAAGTTTCAAGGAGCTAGCAGAAACCGTGTTGGATTTAGAGTTACAAATTCATCTATCAATATAGGAGAAAACAGAGTAAAACCTAAAAATTCAAACTGTTACTGTAGAGGAATGCTTCAAACTATAAGAACGAAATTTGGTAAGTCAAGTGGGAATGGTGTCCTGATCATTACCTCCAAGTATCATCAAGATTGGGTGAAATAACATTTGCTGAGATTTCAGGAAACTCGTAGTTTTTTGGAATCTAGGCAACCCCTTTCAGATGAAAGTGGTTTTTCTCAGGATGTGCTTAGGGTTACTTGAATAGGAAACAAACTGTATAGTTAGAACTTAGAACGACTTTATTGTGTCAAGTTTCAAGGAGCTAGCACAAACCGTGTTGGATTTAGAGTTCCAAATTCATCTATCAATATAGGAGAAAACAGAGTGAAACCTAAAAATTCAAACTGTTACTGCAGAGGAATGCTTCAAGCTATAAGAACGAAATTTGGTGAGTCAAGTGGGAATGGTGTCCTGATCATTACCTCCAAGTATCATCATGATTGGGTGAAATAACATTTGCTGAGATTTCAGGAAACTCGTAGTTTTTTGAAATCAAGGCAACCCCTTTCAGATGAATTTGGTTTTCATCAGTCTCTGTTTAGGGCTACTTGAATAGGAAACAAACAGTGTAGTTAGAACTTAGAACTACTTTATTGTGTCAAGTTTCAAGGAGCTAGCACAAACTGTGTTGGATTTAGAGTTCCAAATTCATCTATCAATATAGGAGAAAACAGAGTGAAACCTAAAAATTCAAACTGTTACTGCAGAGGAATGCTTCAAGCTATAAGAACGAAATTTGGTGAGTCAAGTGGGAATGGTGTACTGATCATTTCCTCCAAGTATCATCAAGATTGGGTGAAATAACATTTGCTGAGATTTCAGGAAACTCGTAGTTTTTTGGAAGCTAGGCAACCCCTTTCAGACGAATTTGGTTTTCATCAGTCTCTGCTTAGGGCTACTTGAATAGGAAACAAACTGTATAGTTAGAACTTAGAACTACTTTATTGTGTCAAGTTTCAAGGAGCTAGCACAAACCGTGTTGGATTTAGAGTTCCAAATTCATCTATCAATATAGGAGAAAACAGAGTGAAACCTAAAAATTCAAACTGTTACTGCAGAGGAATGCTTCAAGCTATAAGAACGAAATTTGGTGAGTCAAGTGGGAATGGTGTACTGATCATTACCTCCAAGTATCATCAAGATTGGGTGAAATGACATTTGCTGAGATTTCAGGAAACTCGTAGTTTTTTGGAAGCTAGGCAACCCCTTTCAGAGGAATTTGGTTTTCATCAGTCTCTGCTTAGGGCTATTTGAATAGGAAACAAACAGTACACACAGAACTTAGAACTGCTTTATTTTGTCAAGTTTCAAGGAGCTAGCAGAAACCGTGTTGGATTTAGAGTTCCAAATTCATCTATCAATATAGGAGAAAACAGAGTGAAACCTAAAAATTCAAACTGTTACTGCAGAGGAATGCTTCAAGCTATAAGAACGAAATTTGGTGAGTCAAGTGGGAATGGTGTACTGATCATTTCCTCCAAGTATCATCAAGATTGGGTGAAATAACATTTGCTGAGATTTCAGGAAACTCGTAGTTTTTTGGAAGCTAGGCAACCCCTTTCAGACGAATTTGGTTTTCATCAGTCTCTGCTTAGGGCTACTTGAATAGGAAACAAACTGTATAGTTAGAACTTAGAACTACTTTATTGTGTCAAGTTTCAAGGAGCTAGCACAAACCGTGTTGGATTTAGAGTTCCAAATTCATCTATCAATATAGGAGAAAACAGAGTGAAACCTAAAAATTCAAACTGTTACTGCAGAGGAATGCTTCAAGCTATAAGAACGAAATTTGGTGAGTCAAGTGGGAATGGTGTACTGATCATTTCCTCTAAGTATCATCAAGATTGGGTGAAATAACATTTGCTGAGATTTCAGGAAACTCGTAGTTTTTTGGAAGCTAGGCAACCCCTTTCAGACGAATTTGGTTTTCATCAGTCTCTGCTTAGGGCTACTTGAATAGGAAACAAACTGTATAGTTAGAACTTAGAACTACTTTATTGTGTCAAGTTTCAAGGAGCTAGCACAAACCGTGTTGGATTTAGAGTTCCAAATTCATCTATCAATATAGGAGAAAACAGAGTGAAACCTAAAAATTCAAACTGTTACTGCAGAGGAATGCTTCAAGCTATAAGAACGAAATTTGGTGAGTCAAGTGGGAATGGTGTACTGATCATTACCTCCAAGTATCATCAAGATTGGGTGAAATGACATTTGCTGAGATTTCAGGAAACTCGTAGTTTTTTGGAAGCTAGGCAACCCCTTTCAGAGGAATTTGGTTTTCATCAGTCTCTGCTTAGGGCTATTTGAATAGGAAACAAACAGTACACACAGAACTTAGAACTGCTTTATTTTGTCAAGTTTCAAGGAGCTAGCAGAAACCGTGTTGGATTTAGAGTTACAAATTCATCTATCAATATAGGAGAAAACAGAGTGAAACCTAAAAATTCAAACTGTTACTGCAGAGGAATGCTTCAAGCTATAAGAACGAAATTTGGTGAGTCAAGTGGGAATGGTGTACTGATCATTTCCTCCAAGTATCATCAAGATTGGGTGAAATGACATTTGCTGAGATTTCAGGAAACTCATAGTTTTTTGGAAGGTAGGCAACCCCTTTCAGAAGAATTTGGTTTTCATCAGTCTCTGCTTAGGGCTATTTGAATAGGAAACAAACAGTACACACAGAACTTAGAACTGCTTTATTTTCTCAAGTTTCAAGGAGCTAGCAGAAACCGTGTTGGATTTAGAGTTACAAATTCATCTATCAATATAGGAGAAAACAGAGTAAAACCTAAAAATTCAAACTGTTACTGTAGAGGAATGCTTCAAACTATAAGAACGAAATTTGGTAAGTCAAGTGGGAATGGTGTCCTGATCATTACCTCCAAGTATCATCAAGATTGGGTGAAATAACATTTGCTGAGATTTCAGGAAACTCGTAGTTTTTTGGAATCTAGGCAACCCCTTTCAGATGAAAGTGGTTTTTCTCAGGATGTGCTTAGGGTTACTTGAATAGGAAACAAACTGTATAGTTAGAACTTAGAACGACTTTATTGTGTCAAGTTTCAAGGAGCTAGCACAAACCGTGTTGGATTTAGAGTTCCAAATTCATCTATCAATATAGGAGAAAACAGAGTGAAACCTAAAAATTCAAACTGTTACTGCAGAGGAATGCTTCAAGCTATAAGAACGAAATTTGGTGAGTCAAGTGGGAATGGTGTACTGATGATTACCTCCAAGTATCATCATGATTGGGTGAAATAACATTTGCTGAGATTTCAGGAAACTCGTAGTTTTTTGAAATCAAGGCAACCCCTTTCAGATGAATTTGGTTTTCATCAGTCTCTGCTTAGGGCTACTTGAATAGGAAACAAACAGTGTAGTTAGAACTTAGAACTACTTTATTGTGTCAAGTTTCAAGGAGCTAGCACAAACTGTGTTGGATTTAGAGTTCCAAATTCATCTATCAATATAGGAGAAAACAGAGTGAAACCTAAAAATTCAAACTGTTACTGCAGAGGAATGCTTCAAGGTATAAGAACGAAATTTGGTGAGTCAAGTGGGAATGGTGTACTGATCATTTCCTCCAAGTATCATCAAGATTGGGTGAAATAACATTTGCTGAGATTTCAGGAAACTCGTAGTTTTTTGGAAGCTAGGCAACCCCTTTCAGACGAATTTGGTTTTCATCAGTCTCTGCTTAGGGCTACTTGAATAGGAAACAAACTGTATAGTTAGAACTTAGAACTACTTTATTGTGTCAAGTTTCAAGGAGCTAGCACAAACCGTGTTGGATTTAGAGTTCCAAATTCATCTATCAATATAGGAGAAAACAGAGTGAAACCTAAAAATTCAAACTGTTACTGCAGAGGAATGCTTCAAGCTATAAGAACGAAATTTGGTGAGTAAAGTGGGAATGGTGTACTGATCATTACCTCCAAGTATCATCAAGATTGGGTGAAATGACATTTGCTGAGATTTCAGGAAACTCGTAGTTTTTTGGAAGCTAGGCAACCCCTTTCAGAGGAATTTGGTTTTCATCAGTCTCTGCTTAGGGCTATTTGAATAGGAAACAAACAGTACACACAGAACTTAGAACTGCTTTATTTTGTCAAGTTTCAAGGAGCTAGCACAAACCGTGTTGGATTTAGAGTTCCAAATTCATCTATCAATATAGGAGAAAACAGAGTGAAACCTAAAAATTCAAACTGTTACTGCAGAGGAATGCTTCAAGCTATAAGAACGAAATTTGGTGAGTCAAGTGGGAATGGTGTACTGATCATTTCCTCCAAGTATCATCAAGATTGGGTGAAATAACATTTGCTGAGATTTCAGGAAACTCGTAGTTTTTTGGAAGCTAGGCAACCCCTTTCAGACGAATTTGGTTTTCATCAGTCTCTGCTTAGGGCTACTTGAATAGGAAACAAACTGTATAGTTAGAACTTAGAACTACTTTATTGTGTCAAGTTTCAAGGAGCTAGCACAAACCGTGTTGGATTTAGAGTTCCAAATTCATCTATCAATATAGGAGAAAACAGAGTGAAACCTAAAAATTCAAACTGTTACTGCAGAGGAATGCTTCAAGCTATAAGAACGAAATTTGGTGAGTCAAGTGGGAATGGTGTACTGATCATTTCCTCCAAGTATCATCAAGATTGGGTGAAATAACATTTGCTGAGATTTCAGGAAACTCGTAGTTTTTTGGAAGCTAGGCAACCCCTTTCAGACGAATTTGGTTTTCATCAGTCTCTGCTTAGGGCTACTTGAATAGGAAACAAACTGTATAGTTAGAACTTAGAACTACTTTATTGTGTCAAGTTTCAAGGAGCTAGCACAAACCGTGTTGGATTTAGAGTTCCAAATTCATCTATCAATATAGGAGAAAACAGAGTGAAACCTAAAAATTCAAACTGTTACTGCAGAGGAATGCTTCAAGCTATAAGAACGAAATTTGGTGAGTCAAGTGGGAATGGTGTACTGATCATTACCTCCAAGTATCATCAAGATTGGGTGAAATGACATTTGCTGAGATTTCAGGAAACTCATAGTTTTTTGGAAGGTAGGCAACCCCTTTCAGAAGAATTTGGTTTTCATCAGTCTCTGCTTAGGGCTATTTGAATAGGAAACAAACAGTACACACAGAACTTAGAACTGCTTTATTTTCTCAAGTTTCAAGGAGCTAGCAGAAACCGTGTTGGATTTAGAGTTACAAATTCATCTATCAATATAGGAGAAAACAGAGTAAAACCTAAAAATTCAAACTGTTACTGTAGAGGAATGCTTCAAACTATAAGAACGAAATTTGGTAAGTCAAGTGGGAATGGTGTCCTGATCATTACCTCCAAGTATCATCAAGATTGGGTGAAATAACATTTGCTGAGATTTCAGGAAACTCGTAGTTTTTTGGAATCTAGGCAACCCCTTTCAGATGAAAGTGGTTTTTCTCAGGATGTGCTTAGGGTTACTTGAATAGGAAACAAACTGTATAGTTAGAACTTAGAACGACTTTATTGTGTCAAGTTTCAAGGAGCTAGCACAAACCGTGTTGGATTTAGAGTTCCAAATTCATCTATCAATATAGGAGAAAACAGAGTGAAACCTAAAAATTCAAACTGTTACTGCAGAGGAATGCTTCAAGCTATAAGAACGAAATTTGGTGAGTCAAGTGGGAATGGTGTCCTGATCATTACCTCCAAGTATCATCATGATTGGGTGAAATAATATTTGCTGAGATTTCAGGAAACTCGTAGTTTTTTGAAATCAAGGCAACCCCTTTCAGATGAATTTGGTTTTCATCAGTCTCTGTTTAGGGCTACTTGAATAGGAAACAAACAGTGTAGTTAGAACTTAGAACTACTTTATTGTGTCAAGTTTCAAGGAGCTAGCACAAACTGTGTTGGATTTAGAGTTCCAAATTCATCTATCAATATAGGAGAAAACAGAGTGAAACCTAAAAATTCAAACTGTTACTGCAGAGGAATGCTTCAAGGTATAAGAACGAAATTTGGTGAGTCAAGTGGGAATGGTGTACTGATCATTTCCTCCAAGTATCATCAAGATTGGGTGAAATAACATTTGCTGAGATTTCAGGAAACTCGTAGTTTTTTGGAAGCTAGGCAACCCCTTTCAGACGAATTTGGTTTTCATCAGTCTCTGCTTAGGGCTACTTGAATAGGAAACAAACTGTATAGTTAGAACTTAGAACTACTTTATTGTGTCAAGTTTCAAGGAGCTAGCACAAACCGTGTTGGATTTAGAGTTCCAAATTCATCTATCAATATAGGAGAAAACAGAGTGAAACCTAAAAATTCAAACTGTTACTGCAGAGGAATGCTTCAAGCTATAAGAACGAAATTTGGTGAGTCAAGTGGGAATGGTGTACTGATCATTACCTCCAAGTATCATCAAGATTGGGTGAAATGACATTTGCTGAGATTTCAGGAAACTCGTAGTTTTTTGGAAGCTAGGCAACCCCTTTCAGAGGAATTTGGTTTTCATCAGTCTCTGCTTAGGGCTATTTGAATAGGAAACAAACAGTACACACAGAACTTAGAACTGCTTTATTTTGTCAAGTTTCAAGGAGCTAGCAGAAACCGTGTTGGATTTAGAGTTCCAAATTCATCTATCAATATAGGAGAAAACAGAGTGAAACCTAAAAATTCAAACTGTTACTGCAGAGGAATGCTTCAAGCTATAAGAACGAAATTTGGTGAGTCAAGTGGGAATGGTGTACTGATCATGTCCTCCAAGTATCATCAAGATTGGGTGAAATAACATTTGCTGAGATTTCAGGAAACTCGTAGTTTTTTGGAAGCTAGGCAACCCCTTTCAGACGAATTTGGTTTTCATCAGTCTCTGCTTAGGGCTACTTGAATAGGAAACAAACTGTATAGTTAGAACTTAGAACTACTTTATTGTGTCAAGTTTCAAGGAGCTAGCACAAACCGTGTTGGATTTAGAGTTCCAAATTCATCTATCAATATAGGAGTAAACAGAGTGAAACCTAAAAATTCAAACTGTTACTGCAGAGGAATGCTTCAAGCTATAAGAACGAAATTTGGTGAGTCAAGTGGGAATGGTGTACTGATCATTTCCTCCAAGTATCATCAAGATTGGGTGAAATAACATTTGCTGAGATTGCAGGAAACTCGTAGTTTTTTAGAAGCTAGGCAACCCCTTTCTGACGAAAGTGGTTTTTCTCAGGCTGTGCTTAGGGTTACTTGAATAGGAAACAAACTGTATAGTTAGAACTTAGAACGACTTTATTGTGTCAAGTTTCAAGGAGCTAGCACAAACCGTGTTGGATTTAGAGTTCCAAATTCATCTATCAATATAGGAGAAAACAGAGTGAAACCTAAAAATTCAAACTGTTACTGCAGAGGAATGCTTCAAGCTATAAGAACGAAATTTGGTGAGTCAAGTGGGAATGGTGTACTGATCATTACCTCCAAGTATCATCAAGATTGGGTGAAATGACATTTGCTGAGATTTCAGGAAACTCGTAGTTTTTTGGAAGCTAGGCAACCCCTTTCAGACAAATTTGGTTTTCATCAGTCTCTGCTTAGGGCTATTTGAATAGGAAACAAACAGTACAGACAGAACTTAGAACTGCTTTATTTTGTCAAGTTTCAAGGAGCTAGCAGATACCGTGTTGGATTTAGAGTTACAAATTCATCTATCAATATAGGAGAAAACAGAGTAAAACCTAAAAATTCAAACTGTTACTGTAGAGGAATGCTTCAAGCTATAAGAACGAAATTTGGTAAGTCAAGTGGGAATGGTGTCCTGATCATTACCCTCAAGTATCATCAAGATTGGGTGAAATAACATTTGCTGAGATTTCAGGAAACTCGTAGTTTTTTGGAATCTAGGCAACCCCTTTCAGATGAAAGTGGTTTTTCTCAGGATGTGCTTAGGGTTACTTGAATAGGAAACAAACTGTATAGTTAGAACTTAGAACGACTTTATTGTGTCAAGTTTCAAGGAGCTAGCACAAACCGTGTTGGATTTAGAGTTCCAAATTCATCTATCAATATAGGAGAAAACAGAGTGAAACCTAAAAATTCAAACTGTTACTGCAGAGGAATGCTTCAAGCTATAAGAACGAAATTTGGTGAGTCAAGTGGGAATGGTGTCCTGATCATTACCTAAAAGTATCATCATGATTGGGTGAAATAATATTTGCTGAGATTTCAGGAAACTCGTAGTTTTTTGAAATCAAGGCAACCCCTTTCAGATGAATTTGGTTTTCATCAGTCTCTGTTTAGGGCTACTTGAATAGGAAACAAACAGTGTAGTTAGAACTTAGAACTACTTTATTGTGTCAAGTTTCAAGGAGCTAGCACAAACTGTGTTGGATTTAGAGTTCCAAATTCATCTATCAATATAGGAGAAAACAGAGTGAAACCTAAAAATTCAAACTGTTACTGCAGAGGAATGCTTCAAGGTATAAGAACGAAATTTGGTGAGTCAAGTGGGAATGGTGTACTGATCATTTCCTCCAAGTATCATCAAGATTGGGTGAAATAACATTTGCTGAGATTTCAGGAAACTCGTAGTTTTTTGGAAGCTAGGCAACCCCTTTCAGACGAATTTGGTTTTCATCAGTCTCTGCTTAGGGCTACTTGAATAGGAAACAAACTGTATAGTTAGAACTTAGAACTACTTTATTGTGTCAAGTTTCAAGGAGCTAGCACAAACCGTGTTGGATTTAGAGTTCCAAATTCATCTATCAATATAGGAGAAAACAGAGTGAAACCTAAAAATTCAAACTGTTACTGCAGAGGAATGCTTCAAGCTATAAGAACGAAATTTGGTGAGTCAAGTGGGAATGGTGTACTGATCATTACCTCCAAGTATCATCAAGATTGGGTGAAATGACATTTGCTGAGATTTCAGGAAACTCGTAGTTTTTTGGAAGCTAGGCAACCCCTTTCAGAGGAATTTGGTTTTCATCAGTCTCTGCTTAGGGCTATTTGAATAGGAAACAAACAGTACACACAGAACTTAGAACTGCTTTATTTTGTCAAGTTTCAAGGAGCTAGCAGAAACCGTGTTGGATTTAGAGTTCCAAATTCATCTATCAATATAGGAGAAAACAGAGTGAAACCTAAAAATTCAAACTGTTACTGCAGAGGAATGCTTCAAGCTATAAGAACGAAATTTGGTGAGTCAAGTGGGAATGGTGTACTGATCATTTCCTCCAAGTATCATCAAGATTGGGTGAAATAACATTTGCTGAGATTTCAGGAAACTCGTAGTTTTTTGGAAGCTAGGCAACCCCTTTCAGACGAATTTGGTTTTCATCAGTCTCTGCTTAGGGCTACTTGAATAGGAAACAAACTGTATAGTTAGAACTTAGAACTACTTTATTGTGTCAAGTTTCAAGGAGCTAGCACAAACCGTGTTGGATTTAGAGTTCCAAATTCATCTATCAATATAGGAGTAAACAGAGTGAAACCTAAAAATTCAAACTGTTACTGCAGAGGAATGCTTCAAGCTATAAGAACGAAATTTGGTGAGTCAAGTGGGAATGGTGTACTGATCATTTCCTCCAAGTATCATCAAGATTGGGTGAAATAACATTTGCTGAGATTGCAGGAAACTCGTAGTTTTTTAGAAGCTAGGCAACCCCTTTCTGACGAAAGTGGTTTTTCTCAGGCTGTGCTTAGGGTTACTTGAATAGGAAACAAACTGTATAGTTAGAACTTAGAACGACTTTATTGTGTCAAGTTTCAAGGAGCTAGCACAAACCGTGTTGGATTTAGAGTTCCAAATTCATCTATCAATATAGGAGAAAACAGAGTGAAACCTAAAAATTCAAACTGTTACTGCAGAGGAATGCTTCAAGCTATAAGAACGAAATTTGGTGAGTCAAGTGGGAATGGTGTACTGATCATTACCTCCAAGTATCATCAAGATTGGGTGAAATGACATTTGCTGAGATTTCAGGAAACTCGTAGTTTTTTGGAAGCTAGGCAACCCCTTTCAGACAAATTTGGTTTTCATCAGTCTCTGCTTAGGGCTATTTGAATAGGAAACAAACAGTACAGACAGAACTTAGAACTGCTTTATTTTGTCAAGTTTCAAGGAGCTAGCAGATACCGTGTTGGATTTAGAGTTACAAATTCATCTATCAATATAGGAGAAAACAGAGTAAAACCTAAAAATTCAAACTGTTACTGTAGAGGAATGCTTCAAGCTATAAGAACGAAATTTGGTAAGTCAAGTGGGAATGGTGTCCTGATCATTACCCTCAAGTATCATCAAGATTGGGTGAAATAACATTTGCTGAGATTTCAGGAAACTCGTAGTTTTTTGGAATCTAGGCAACCCCTTTCAGATGAAAGTGGTTTTTCTCAGGATGTGCTTAGGGTTACTTGAATAGGAAACAAACTGTATAGTTAGAACTAAGAACGACTTTATTGTGTCAAGTTTCAAGGAGCTAGCACAAACCGTGTTGGATTTAGAGTTCCAAATTCATCTATCAATATAGGAGAAAACAGAGTGAAACCTAAAAATTCAAACTGTTACTGCAGAGGAATGCTTCAAGCTATAAGAACGAAATTTGGTGAGTAAAGTGGGAATGGTGTACTGATCATTACCTCCAAGTATCATCATGATTGGGTGAAATAACATTTGCTGAGATTTCAGGAAACTCGTAGTTTTTTGAAATCAAGGCAATCCCTTTCAGATGAATTTGGTTTTCATCAGTCTCTGCTTAGGGCTACTTGAATAGGAAACAAACAGTATAGTTAGAACTTAGAACTACTTTATTGTGTCAAGTTTCAAGGAGCTAGCACAAACCGTGTTGGATTTAGAGTTCCAAATTCATCTATCAATATAGGAGAAAACAGAGTGAAACCTAAAAATTCAAACTGTTACTGCAGAGGAATGCTTCAAGCTATAAGAACGAAATTTGGTGAGTCAAGTGGGATGGTGTACTGATCATTACCTCCAAGTATCATCAAGATTGGGTGAAATGACATTTGCTGAGATTTCAGGAAACTCATAGTTTTTTGGAAGCTAGGCAACCCCTTTCAGAAGAATTTGGTTTTCATCAGTCTCTGCTTAGGGCTATTTGAATAGGAAACAAACAGTACACACAGAACTTAGAACTGCTTTATTTTGTCAAGTTTCAAGGAGCTAGCAGAAACCGTGTTGGATTTAGAGTTACAAATTCATCTATCAATATAGGAGAAAACAGAGTAAAACCTAAAAATTCAAACTGTTACTGTAGAGGAATGCTTCAAACTATAAGAACGAAATTTGGTAAGTCAAGTGGGAATGGTGTCCTGATCATTACCTCCACGTATCATCAAGATTGGGTGAAATAACATTTGCTGAGATTTCAGGAAACTCGTAGTTTTTTGGAATCTAGGCAACCCCTTTCAGATGAAAGTGGTTTTTCTCAGGATGTGCTTAGGGTTACTTGAATAGGAAACAAACTGTATAGTTAGAACTTAGAACGACTTTATTGTGTCAAGTTTCAAGGAGCTAGCACAAACCGTGTTGGATTTAGAGTTCCAAATTCATCTATCAATATAGGAGAAAACAGAGTGAAACCTAAAAATTCAAACTGTTACTGCAGAGGAATGCTTCAAGCTATAAGAACGAAATTTGGTGAGTCAAGTGGGAATGGTGTACTGATCATTACCTCCAAGTATCATCATGATTGGGTGAAATAACATTTGCTGAGATTTCAGGAAACTCGTAGTTTTTTGGAAGCTAGGCAACCCCTTTCAGATGAATTTGGTTTTCATCAGTCTCTGCTTAGGGCTACTTGAATAGGAAACAAACAGTGTAGTTAGAACTTAGAACTACTTTATTGTGTCAAGTTACAAGGAGCTAGCACAAACTGTGTTGGATTTAGAGTTCCAAATTCATCTATCAATATAGGAGAAAACAGAGTGAAACCTAAAAATTCAAACTGTTACTGCAGAGGAATGCTTCAAGGTATAAGAACGAAATTTGGTGAGTCAAGTGGGAATGGTGTACTGATCATTTCCTCCAAGTATCATCAAGATTGGGTGAAATAACATTTGCTGAGATTTCAGGAAACTCGTAGTTTTTTGGAAGCTAGGCAACCCCTTTCAGACGAATTTGGTTTTCATCAGTCTCTGCTTAGGGCTACTTGAATAGGAAACAAACTGTATAGTTAGAACTCAGAACTACTTTATTGTGTCAAGTTTCAAGGAGCTAGCACAAACCGTGTTGGATTTAGAGTTCCAAATTCATCTATCAATATAGGAGAAAACAGAGTGAAACCTAAAAATTCAAACTGTTACTGCAGAGGAATGCTTCAAGCTATAAGAACGAAATTTGGTGAGTCAAGTGGGAATGGTGTACTGATCATTACCTCCAAGTATCATCAAGATTGGGTGAAATGACATTTGCTGAGATTTCAGGAAACTCGTAGTTTTTTGGAAGCTAGGCAACCCCTTTCAGAGGAATTTGGTTTTCATCAGTCTCTGCTTAGGGCTATTTGAATAGGAAACAAACAGTACACACAGAACTTAGAACTGCTTTATTTTGTCAAGTTTCAAGGAGCTAGCAGAAACCGTGTTGGATTTAGAGTTCCAAATTCATCTATCAATATAGGAGAAAACAGAGTGAAACCTAAAAATTCAAACTGTTACTGCAGAGGAATGCTTCAAGCTATAAGAACGAAATTTGGTGAGTCAAGTGGGAATGGTGTACTGATCATTTCCTCCAAGTATCATCAAGATTGGGTGAAATAACATTTGCTGAGATTTCAGGAAACTCGTAGTTTTTTGGAAGCTAGGCAACCCCTTTCAGACGAATTTGGTTTTCATCAGTCTCTGCTTAGGGCTACTTGAATAGGAAACAAACTGTATAGTTAGAACTTAGAACTACTTTATTGTGTCAAGTTTCAAGGAGCTAGCACAAACCGTGTTGGATTTAGAGTTCCAAATTCATCTATCAATATAGGAGAAAACAGAGTGAAACCTAAAAATTCAAACTGTTACTGCAGAGGAATGCTTCAAGGTATAAGAACGAAATTTGGTGAGTCAAGTGGGAATGGTGTACTGATCATTTCCTCCAAGTATCATCAAGATTGGGTGAAATAACATTTGCTGAGATTTCAGGAAACTCGTAGTTTTTTGGAAGCTAGGCAACCCCTTTCAGACGAATTTGGTTTTCATCAGTCTCTGCTTAGGGCTATTTGAATAGGAAACAAACTGTATAGTTAGAACTTAGAACTACTTTATTGTGTCAAGTTTCAAGGAGCTAGCACAAACCGTGTTGGATTTAGAGTTCCAAATTCATCTATCAATATAGGAGAAAACAGAGTGAAACCTAAAAATTCAAACTGTTACTGCAGAGGTATGCTTCAAGCTATAAGAACGAAATTTGGTGAGTCAAGTGGGAATGGTGTCCTGATCATTACCTCCAAGTATCATCAAGATTGGGTGAAATAACATTTGCTGAGATTGCAGGAAACTCGTAGTTTTTTGGAAGCTAGGCAACCCCTTTCTGACGAAAGTGGTTTTTCTCAGGCTGTGCTTAGGGTTACTTGAATAGGAAACAAACTGTATAGTTAGAACTTAGAACGACTTTATTGTGTCAAGTTTCAAGGAGCTAGCACAAACCGTGTTGGATTTAGAGTTCCAAATTCATCTATCAATATAGGAGAAAACAGAGTGAAACCTAAAAATTCAAACTGTTACTGCAGAGGAATGCTTCAAGCTATAAGAACGAAATTTGGTGAGTCAAGTGGGAATGGTGTACTGATCATTACCTCCAAGTATCATCAAGATTGGGTGAAATGACATTTGCTGAGATTTCAGGAAACTCGTAGTTTTTTGGAAGCTAGGCAACCCCTTTCAGACGAATTTGGTTTTCATCAGTCTCTGCTTAGGGCTATTTGAATAGGAAACAAACAGTACAGACAGAACTTAGAACTGCTTTATTTTGTCAAGTTTCAAGGAGCTAGCAGATACCGTGTTGGATTTAGAGTTACAAATTCATCTATCAATATAGGAGAAAACAGAGTAAAACCTAAAAATTCAAACTGTTACTGTAGAGGAATGCTTCAAGCTATAAGAACGAAATTTGGTAAGTCAAGTGGGAATGGTGTCCTGATCATTACCTCCAAGTATCATCAAGATTGGGTGAAATAACATTTGCTGAGATTTCAGGAAACTCGTAGTTTTTTGGAATCTAGGCAACCCCTTTCAGATGAAAGTGGTTTTTCTCAGGATGTGCTTAGGGTTACTTGAATAGGAAACAAACTGTATAGTTAGAACTAAGAACGACTTTATTGTGTCAAGTTTCAAGGAGCTAGCACAAACCGTGTTGGATTTAGAGTTCCAAATTCATCTATCAATATAGGAGAAAACAGAGTGAAACCTAAAAATTCAAACTGTTACTGCAGAGGAATGCTTCAAGCTATAAGAACGAAATTTGGTGAGTAAAGTGGGAATGGTGTACTGATCATTACCTCCAAGTATCATCATGATTGGGTGAAATAACATTTGCTGAGATTTCAGGAAACTCGTAGTTTTTTGAAATCAAGGCAACCCCTTTCAGACGAATTTGGTTTTCATCAGTCTCTGCTTAGGGCTACTTGAATAGGAAACAAACAGTACACACAGAACTTAGAACTGCTTTATTTTGTCAAGTTTCAAGGAGCTAGCAGAAACCGTGTTGGATTTAGAGTTACAAATTCATCTATCAATATAGGAGAAAACAGAGTAAAACCTAAAAATTCAAACTGTTACTGTAGAGGAATGCTTCAAACTATAAGAACGAAATTTGGTAAGTCAAGTGGGAATGGTGTCCTGATCATTACCTCCACGTATCATCAAGATTGGGTGAAATAACATTTGCTGAGATTTCAGGAAACTCGTAGTTTTTTGGAATCTAGGCAACCCCTTTCAGATGAAAGTGGTTTTTCTCAGGATGTGCTTAGGGTTACTTGAATAGGAAACAAACTGTATATTTAGAACTTAGAACGACTTTATTGTGTCAAGTTTCAAGGAGCTAGCACAAACCGTGTTGGATTTAGAGTTCCAAATTCATCTATCAATATAGGAGAAAACAGAGTGAAACCTAAAAATTCAAACTGTTACTGCAGAGGAATGCTTCAAGCTATAAGAACGAAATTTGGTGAGTCAAGTGGGAATGGTGTACTGATCATTACCTCCAAGTATCATCATGATTGGGTGAAATAACATTTGCTGAGATTTCAGGAAACTCGTAGTTTTTTGGAAGCTAGGCAACCCCTTTCAGATGAATTTGGTTTTCATCAGTCTCTGCTTAGGGCTACTTGAATAGGAAACAAACAGTGTAGTTAGAACTTAGAACTACTTTATTGTGTCAAGTTTCAAGGAGCTAGCACAAACTGTGTTGGATTTAGAGTTCCAAATTCATCTATCAATATAGGAGAAAACAGAGTGAAACCTAAAAATTCAAACTGTTACTGCAGAGGAATGCTTCAAGGTATAAGAACGAAATTTGGTGAGTCAAGTGGGAATGGTGTACTGATCATTTCCTCCAAGTATCATCAAGATTGGGTGAAATAACATTTGCTGAGATTTCAGGAAACTCGTAGTTTTTTGGAAGCTAGGCAACCCCTTTCAGACGAATTTGGTTTTCATCAGTCTCTGCTTAGGGCTACTTGAATAGGAAACAAACTGTATAGTTAGAACTTAGAACTACTTTATTGTGTCAAGTTTCAAGGAGCTAGCACAAACCGTGTTGGATTTAGAGTTCCAAATTCATCTATCAATATAGGAGAAAACAGAGTGAAACCTAAAAATTCAAACTGTTACTGCAGAGGAATGCTTCAAGCTATAAGAACGAAATTTGGTGAGTCAAGTGGGAATGGTGTACTGATCATTACCTCCAAGTATCATCAAGATTGGGTGAAATGACATTTGCTGAGATTTCAGGAAACTCGTAGTTTTTTGGAAGCTAGGCAACCCCTTTCAGAGGAATTTGGTTTTCATCAGTCTCTGCTTAGGGCTATTTGAATAGGAAACAAACAGTACACACAGAACTTAGAACTGCTTTATTTTGTCAAGTTTCAAGGAGCTAGCAGAAACCGTGTTGGATTTAGAGTTCCAAATTCATCTATCAATATAGGAGAAAACAGAGTGAAACCTAAAAATTCAAACTGTTACTGCAGAGGAATGCTTCAAGCTATAAGAACGAAATTTGGTGAGTCAAGTGGGAATGGTGTACTGATCATTTCCTCCAAGTATCATCAAGATTGGGTGAAATAACATTTGCTGAGATTTCAGGAAACTCGTAGTTTTTTGGAAGCTAGGCAACCCCTTTCAGACGAATTTGGTTTTCATCAGTCTCTGCTTAGGGCTACTTGAATAGGAAACAAACTGTATAGTTAGAACTTAGAACTACTTTATTGTGTCAAGTTTCAAGGAGCTAGCACAAACCGTGTTGGATTTAGAGTTCCAAATTCATCTATCAATATAGGAGAAAACAGAGTGAAACCTAAAAATTCAAACTGTTACTGCAGAGGAATGCTTCAAGCTATAAGAACGAAATTTGGTGAGTCAAGTGGGAATGGTGTACTGATCATTTCCTCCAAGTATCATCAAGATTGGGTGAAATAACATTTGCTGAGATTTCAGGAAACTCGTAGTTTTTTGGAAGCTAGGCAACCCCTTTCAGACGAATTTGGTTTTCATCAGTCTCTGCTTAGGGCTACTTGAATAGGAAACAAACTGTATAGTTAGAACTTAGAACTACTTTATTGTGTCAAGTTTCAAGGAGCTAGCACTAACCGTGTTGGATTTAGAGTTCCAAATTCATCTATCAATATAGGAGAAAACAGAGTGAAACCTAAAAATTCAAACTGTTACTGCAGAGGAATGCTTCAAGCTATAAGAACGAAATTTGGTGAGTCAAGTGGGATGGTGTACTGATCATTACCTCCAAGTATCATCAAGATTGGGTGAAATGACATTTGCTGAGATTTCAGGAAACTCATAGTTTTTTGGAAGCTAGGCAACCCCTTTCAGAAGAATTTGGTTTTCATCAGTCTCTGCTTAGGGCTATTTGAATAGGAAACAAACAGTACACACAGAACATAGAACTGCTTTATTTTGTCAAGTTTCAAGGAGCTAGCAGAAACCGTGTTGGATTTAGAGTTACAAATTCATCTATCAATATAGGAGAAAACAGAGTAAAACCTAAAAATTCAAACTGTTACTGTAGAGGAATGCTTCAAACTATAAGAACGAAATTTGGTAAGTCAAGTGGGAATGGTGTCCTGATCATTACCTCCACGTATCATCAAGATTGGGTGAAATAACATTTGCTGAGATTTCAGGAAACTCGTAGTTTTTTGGAATCTAGGCAACCCCTTTCAGATGAAAGTGGTTTTTCTCAGGATGTGCTTAGGGTTACTTGAATAGGAAACAAACTGTATATTTAGAACTTAGAACGACTTTATTGTGTCAAGTTTCAAGGAGCTAGCACAAACCGTGTTGGATTTAGAGTTCCAAATTCATCTATCAATATAGGAGAAAACAGAGTGAAACCTAAAAATTCAAACTGTTACTGCAGAGGAATGCTTCAAGCTATAAGAACGAAATTTGGTGAGTCAAGTGGGAATGGTGTACTGATCATTACCTCCAAGTATCATCATGATTGGGTGAAATAACATTTGCTGAGATTTCAGGAAACTCGTAGTTTTTTGGAAGCTAGGCAACCCCTTTCAGATGAATTTGGTTTTCATCAGTCTCTGCTTAGGGCTACTTGAATAGGAAACAAACAGTGTAGTTAGAACTTAGAACTACTTTATTGTGTCAAGTTTCAAGGAGCTAGCACAAACTGTGTTGGATTTAGAGTTCCAAATTCATCTATCAATATAGGAGAAAACAGAGTGAAACCTAAAAATTCAAACTGTTACTGCAGAGGAATGCTTCAAGCTATAAGAACGAAATTTGGTGAGTCAAGTGGGAATGGTGTACTGATCATTACCTCCAAGTATCATCATGATTGGGTGAAATAACATTTGCTGAGATTTCAGGAAACTCGTAGTTTTTTGGAAGCTAGGCAACCCCTTTCGGATGAATTTGGTTTTCATCAGTCTCTGCTTAGGGCTACTTGAATAGGAAACAAACAGTGTAGTTAGAACTTAGAACTACTTTATTGTGTCAAGTTTCAAGGAGCTAGCACAAACTGTGTTGGATTTAGAGTTCCAAATTCATCTATCAATATAGGAGAAAACAGAGTGAAACCTAAAAATTCAAACTGTTACTGCAGAGGAATGCTTCAAGGTATAAGAACGAAATTTGGTGAGTCAAGTGGGAATGGTGTACTGATCATTTCCTCCAAGTATCATCAAGATTGGGTGAAATACCATTTGCTGAGATTTCAGGAAACTCGTAGTTTTTTGGAAGCAAGGCAACCCCTTTCAGACGAATTTGGTTTTCATCAGTCTCTGCTTAGGGCTACTTGAATAGGAAACAAACTGTATAGTTAGAACTTAGAACTACTTTATTGTGTCAAGTTTCAAGGAGCTAGCACAAACCGTGTTGGATTTAGAGTTCCAAATTCATCTATCAATATAGGAGAAAACAGAGTGAAACCTAAAAATTCAAACTGTTACTGCAGAGGAATGCTTCAAGCTATAAGAACGAAATTTGGTGAGTCAAGTGGGAATGGTGTACTGATCATTACCTCCAAGTATCATCAAGATTGGGTGAAATGACATTTGCTGAGATTTCAGGAAACTCGTAGTTTTTTGGAAGCTAGGCAACCCCTTTCAGAGGAATTTGGTTTTCATCAGTCTCTGCTTAGGGCTATTTGAATAGGAAACAAACAGTACACACAGAACTTAGAACTGCTTTATTTTGTCATGTTTCAAGGAGCTAGCAGATACCGTGTTCGATTTAGAGTTACAAATTCATCTATCAATATAGGAGAAAACAGAGTAAAACCTAAAAATTCAAACTGTTACTGTAGAGGAATGCTTCAAGCTATAAGAACGAAATTTGGTAAGTCAAGTGGGAATGGTGTCCTGATCATTACCTCCAAGTATCATCAAGATTGGGTGAAATAACATTTGCTGAGATTTCAGGAAACTCGTAGTTTTTTGGAATCTAGGCAACCCCTTTCAGATGAAAGTGGTTTTTCTCAGGATGTGCTTAGGGTTACTTGAATAGGAAACAAACTGTATAGTTAGAACTAAGAACGACTTTATTGTGTCAAGTTTCAAGGAGCTAGCACAAACCGTGTTGGATTTAGAGTTCCAAATTCATCTATCAATATAGGAGAAAACAGAGTGAAACCTAAAAATTCAAACTGTTACTGCAGAGGAATGCTTCAAGCTATAAGAACGAAATTTGGTGAGTAAAGTGGGAATGGTGTACTGATCATTACCTCCAAGTATCATCAAGATTGGGTGAAATAACATTTGCTGAGATTTCAGGAAACTCGTAGTTTTTTGGAAGCTAGGCAACCCCTTTCAGACGAATTTGGTTTTCATCAGTCTCTGCTTAGGGCTACTTGAATAGGAAACAAACTGTATAGTTAGAACTTAGAACTACTTTATTGTGTCAAGTTTCAAGGAGCTAGCACAAACCGTGTTGGATTTAGAGTTCCAAATTCATCTATCAATATAGGAGAAAACAGAGTGAAACCTAAAAATTCAAACTGTTACTGCAGAGGAATGCTTCAAGCTATAAGAACGAAATTTGGTGAGTCAAGTGGGAATGGTGTACTGATCATTACCTCCAAGTATCATCAAGATTGGGTGAAATGACATTTGCTGAGATTTCAGGAAACTCGTAGTTTTTTGGAAGCTAGGCAACCCCTTTCAGAGGAATATGGTTTTCATCAGTCTCTGCTTAGGGCTATTTGAATAGGAAACAAACAGTACACACAGAACTTAGAACTGCTTTATTTTCTCAAGTTTCAAAGAGCTAGCAGAAACCGTGTTGGATTTAGAGTTCCAAATTCATCTATCAATATAGGAGAAAACAGAGTGAAACCTAAAAATTCAAACTGTTACTGCAGAGGAATGCTTCAAGCTATAAGAACAAAATTTGGTGAGTCAAGTGGGAATGGTGTACTGATCATTTCCTCTAAGTATCATCAAGATTGGGTGAAATAACATTTGCTGAGATTTCAGGAAACTCGTAGTTTTTTGGAAGCTAGGCAACCCCTTTCAGACGAATTTGGTTTTCATCAGTCTCTGCTTAGGGCTACTTGAATAGGAAACAAACTGTATAGTTAGAACTTAGAACTACTTTATTGTGTCAAGTTTCAAGGAGCTAGCACAAACCGTGTTGGATTTAGAGTTCCAAATTCATCTATCAATATAGGAGAAAACAGAGTGAAACCTAAAAATTCAAACTGTTACTGCAGAGGAATGCTTCAAGGTATAAGAACGAAATTTGGTGAGTCAAGTGGGAATGGTGTCCTGATCATTACCTCCAAGTATCATCAAGATTGGGTGAAATGACATTTGCTGAGATTTCAGGAAACTCGTAGTTTTTTGGAAGCTAGGCCACCCCTTTCAGAGGAATTTGGTTTTCATCAGTCTCTGCTTAGGGCTATTTGAAGTAGAAACAAACAGTACAGACCGAACTTAGAACTGCTTTATTTTGTCAAGTTTCAAGGAGCTAGCAGAAACCGTGTTGGATTTAGAGTTCCAAATTCATCTATCAATATAGGAGAAAACAGAGTGAAACCTAAAAATTCAAACTGTTACTGCAGAGGAATGCTTCAAGCTATAAGAACGAAATTTGGTGAGTCAAGTGGGAATGGTGTACTGATCATTTCCTCCAAGTATCATCAAGATTGGGTGAAATAACATTTGCTGAGATTTCAGGAAACTCGTAGTTTTTTGGAAGCTAGGCAACCCCTTTCAGACGAATTTGGTTTTCATCAGTCTCTGCTTAGGGCTATTTGAATAGGAAACAAACTGTATAGTTAGAACTTAGAACTACTTTATTGTGTCAAGTTTCAAGGAGCTAGCACAAACCGTGTTGGATTTAGAGTTCCAAATTCATCTATCAATATAGGAGAAAACAGAGTGAAACCTAAAAATTCAAACTGTTACTGCAGAGGAATGCTTCAAGCTATAAGAACGAAATTTGGTGAGTCAAGTGGGAATGGTGTCCTGATCATTACCTCCAAGTATCATCAAGATTGGGTGAAATAACATTTGCTGAGATTGCAGGAAACTCGTAGTTTTTTAGAAGCTAGGCAACCCCTTTCTGACGAAAGTGGTTTTTCTCATTCTGTGCTTAGGGTTACTTGAATAGGAAACAAACTGTATAGTTAGAACTTAGAACGACTTTATTGTGTCAAGTTTCAAGGAGCTAGCACAAACCTGTTGGATTTAGAGTTCCAAATTCATCTATCAATATAGGAGAAAACAGAGTGAAACCTAAAAATTCAAACTGTTACTGCAGAGGAATGCTTCAATCTATAAGAACGAAATTTGGTGAGTCAAGTGGGAATGTTGTACTGATTATTACCTCCAAGTATCATCAAGATTGGGTAAAATAACATTTGCTGAGATTTCAGGAAACTCGTAGTTTTTTGGAAGCTAGGCAACCCCTTTCTGATGAAAGTGGTTTTTCTCAGGCTGTGCTTAGGGTTACTTGAATAGGAAACAAACTGTATAGTTAGAACTTAGAACGACTTTATTGTGTCAAGTTTCAAGGAGCTAGCACAAACCGTGTTGGATTTAGAGTTCCAAATTCATCTATCAATATAGGAGAAAACAGAGTGAAACCTAAAAATTCAAACTGTTACTGCAGAGGAATGCTTCAAGCTATAAGAACGAAATTTGGTGAGTCAAGTTGGAATGGTGTATTGATCATTACCTCCAAGTATCATCAAGATTGGGTGAAATGACATTTGCTGAGATTTCAGGAAACTCGTAGTTTTTTGGAAGCTAGGCAACCCCTTTCAGACGAATTTGGTTTTCATCAGTCTCTGCTTAGGGCTATTTGAATAGGAAACAAACAGTACAGACAGAACTTAGAACTGCTTTATTTTGTCATGTTTCAAGGAGCTAGCAGATACCGTGTTGGATTTAGAGTTACAAATTCATCTATCAATATAGGAGAAAACAGAGTAAAACCTAAAAATTCAAACTGTTACTGTAGAGGAATGCTTCAAGCTATAAGAACGAAATTTGGTAAGTCAAGTGGGAATGGTGTCCTGATCATTACCTCCAAGTATCATCAAGATTGGGTGAAATAACATTTGCTGAGATTTCAGGAAACTCGTAGTTTTTTGGAATCTAGGCAACCCCTTTCAGATGAAAGTGGTTTTTCTCAGGATGTGCTTAGGGTTACTTGAATAGGAAACAAACTGTATAGTTAGAACTAAGAACGACTTTATTGTGTCAAGTTTCAAGGAGCTAGCACAAACCGTGTTGGATTTAGAGTTCCAAATTCATCTATCAATATAGGAGAAAACAGAGTGAAACCTAAAAATTCAAACTGTTACTGCAGAGGAATGCTTCAAGCTATAAGAACGAAATTTGGTGAGTAAAGTGGGAATGGTGTACTGATCATTACCTCCAAGTATCATCATAATTGGGTGAAATAACATTTGCTGAGATTTCAGGAAACTCGTAGTTTTTTGAAATCAAGGCAACCCCTTTCAGACGAATTTGGTTTTAATCAGTCTCTGCTTAGGACTACTTGAATAGGAAACAAACAGTATAGTTAGAACTTAGAACTACTTTATTGTGTCAAGTTTCAAGGAGCTAGCACAAACTGTGTTGGATTTAGAGTTCCAAATTCATCTATCAATATAGGAGAAAACAGAGTGAAACCTAAAAATTCAAACTGTTACTGCAGAGGAATGCTTCAAGCTATAAGAACGAAATTTGGTGAGTCAAGTGGGAATGGTGTACTGATCATTTCCTCCAAGTATCATCAAGATTGGGTGAAATAACATTTGCTGAGATTTCAGGAAACTCGTAGTTTTTTGGAAGCTAGGCAACCCCTTTCAGACGAATTTGGTTTTCATCAGTCTCTGCTTAGGGCTACTTGAATAGGAAACAAACTGTATAGTTAGAACTTAGAACTACTTTATTGTGTCAAGTTTCAAGGAGCTAGCACAAACCGTGTTGGATTTAGAGTTCCAAATTCATCTATCAATATAGGAGAAAACAGAGTGAAACCTAAAAATTCAAACTGTTACTGCAGAGGAATGCTTCAAGCTATAAGAACGAAATTTGGTGAGTCAAGTGGGAATGGTGTACTGATCATTACCTCCAAGTATCATCAAGATTGGGTGAAATGACATTTGCTGAGATTTAAGGAAACTCGTAGTTTTTTGGAAGCTAGGCAACCCCTTTCAGAGGAATATGGTTTTCATCAGTCTCTGCTTAGGGCTATTTGAATAGGAAACAAACAGTACACACAGAACTTAGAACTGCTTTATTTTCTCAAGTTTCAAAGAGCTAGCAGAAACCGTGTTGGATTTAGAGTTCCAAATTCATCTATCAATATAGGATAAAACAGAGTGAAACCTAAAAATTCAAACTGTTACTGCAGAGGAATGCTTCAAGCTATAAGAACAAAATTTGGTGAGTCAAGTGGGAATGGTGTACTGATCATTTCCTCTAAGTATCATCAAGATTGGGTGAAATAACATTTGCTGAGATTTCAGGAAACTCGTAGTTTTTTGGAAGCTAGGCAACCCCTTTCAGACGAATTTGGTTTTCATCAGTCTCTGCTTAGGGCTACTTGAATAGGAAACAAACTGTATAGTTAGAACTTAGAACTACTTTATTGTGTCAAGTTTCAAGGAGCTAGCACAAACCGTGTTGGATTTAGAGTTCCAAATTCATCTATCAATATAGGAGAAAACAGAGTGAAACCTAAAAATTCAAACTGTTACTGCAGAGGAATGCTTCAAGCTATAAAACGAAATTTGGTGAGTCAAGTGGGAATGGTGTACTGATCATTTCCTCCAAGTATCATCAAGATTGGGTGAAATAACATTTGCTGAGATTTCAGGAAACTCGTAGTTTTTTGGAAGCTAGGCAACCCCTTTCAGACGAATTTGGTTTTCATCAGTCTCTGCTTAGGGCTACTTGAATAGGAAACAAACTGTATAGTTAGAACTTAGAACTACTTTATTGTGTCAAGTTTCAAGGAGCTAGCACAAACCGTGTTGGATTTAGAGTTCCAAATTCATCTATCAATATAGGAGAAAACAGAGTGAAACCTAAAAATTCAAACTGTTACTGCAGAGGAATGCTTCAAGGTATAAGAACGAAATTTGGTGAGTCAAGTGGGAATGGTGTACTGATCATTTCCTCCAAGTATCATCAAGATTGGGTGAAATAACATTTGCTGAGATTTCAGGAAACTCGTAGTTTTTTGGAAGCTAGGCAACCCCTTTCAGACGAATTTGGTTTTCATCAGTCTCTGCTTAGGGCTATTTGAATAGGAAACAAACTGTATAGTTAGAACTTAGAACTACTTTATTGTGTCAAGTTTCAAGGAGCTAGCACAAACTGTGTTGGATTTAGAGTTCCAAATTCATCTATCAATATACGAGAAAACAGAGTGAAACCTAAAAATTCAAACTGTTACTGCAGAGGAATGCTTCAAGGTATAAGAACGAAATTTGGTGAGTCAAGTGGGAATGGGGTACTGATCATTTCCTCCAAGTATCATCAAGATTGGGTGAAATAAAATTTGCTGAGATTTCAGGAAACTCGTAGTTTTTTGGAAGCTAGGCAACCCCTTTCAGACGAATTTGGTTTTCATCAGTCTCTGCTTAGGGCTACTTGAATAGGAAACAAACTGTATAGTTAGAACTTATAACTACTTTATTGTGTCAAGTTTCAAGGAGCTAGCACAAACCGTGTTGGATATAGAGTTCCAAATTCATCTATCAATATAGGAGAAAACAGAGTGAAACCTAAAAACTCAAACTGTTACTGCAGAGGAATGCTTCAAGGTATAAGAATGAAATTTGGTGAGTCAAGTGGGAATGGTGTACTGATCATTACCTCCAAGTATCATAAAGATTGGGTGAAATGACATTTGCTGAGATTTCAGGAAACTCGTAGTTTTTTGGAAGCTAGGCCACCCCTTTCAGAGGAAATTGGTTTTCATCAGTCTCTGCTTAGGGCTATTTGAATTAGAAAAAAACAGTACAGACAGAACTTAGAACTGCTTTATTTTGTCAAGTTTCAAGGAGCTAGCAGAAACCGTGTTGGATTTAGAGTTCCAAATTCATCTATCAATATAGGAGAAAACAGAGTGAAACCTAAAAATTCAAACTGTTACTGCAGAGGAATGCTTCAAGTATAAGAACGAAATTTGGTGAGTCAAGTGGGAATGGTGTCCTGATCATTACCGCCAAGTATCATCAAGATTGGGTGAAATAACATTTGCTGAGATTTCAGGAAACTCGTAGTTTTTTGGAAGCTAGGCAACCCCTTTCTGATGAAAGTGGTTTTTCCCAGGCTGTGCTTAGGGTTACTTGAATAGGAAACAAACTGTATAGTTAGAACTTAGAACGACTTTATTGTGTCAAGTTTCAAGGAGCTAGCACAAACCATGTTGGATTTACAGTTCCAAATTCCTCTATCAATATAGGAGAAAACAGAGTGAAACCTAAAAATTCAAACTGTTACTGCAGAGGAATGCTTCAAGCTATAAGAACGAAATTCGGTGAGTCAAGTGGGAATGGTGTACTGATCATTACCTCCAAGTATCATCAAGATTGGGTGAAATAACATTTGCTGAGATTTCAAGAAACTCATAGTTTTTTGAAATCAAGGCAACCCCTTTCAGACGAATTTGGTTTTCATCAGTCTCTGCTTAAGGCTACTTGAATAGGAAACAAACTGTATAGTTAGAACTTAGAACTACTTTATTGTGTCTAGTTTCAAGGAGCTAGCACAAACCGTGTTGGATTTAGAGTTCCAAATTCATCTATCAATATAGGAGAAAACAGAGTGAAACCTAAAAATTCAAACTGTTACTGCACAGGAATGCTTCAAGCTATAAGAACGAAATTTGGTGAGTCAAGTGGGAATGGTGTACTGATCATTTCCTCCGAGTATCATCAAGATTGGGTGAAATAACCTTTGCTGAGATTTCAGGAAACTCTTAGTTTTTTGGAAGCTAGGCAACCCCTTTCAGAGGAATTTGGTTTTCATCAGTCTCTGCTTGAGGCTACTGGAATAGGAAACAAACAGTAGAGACAGAACTTAGAACTGCTTTATTCTGTCAAGTTTCAAGGAGCTAGCACAAACTGTGTTGGATTTAGAGTTCCAAATTCATCTATCAATATAGGAGAAAACAGAGTGAAACCTAAAAATTCAAACTGTTACTGCAGAGGAATGCTTCAAGCTATAAGAACGAAATTTGATGAGCCAAGTGGGAATGGTGTACTGATCATTACCTCCAAGTATCATCAAGATTGGGTGAAATAACATTTGCTGAGATTTCAGGAAACTCGTAGTTTTTTGGAAGCTAGGCAACCCCTTTCAGACTAATTTGGTTTTCATCAGTCTCTGCTTAGGGCTATTTGAATAGGAAACAAACAGTACAGACAGAACTTAGAACTGCTTTATTTTGTCAAGTTTCAAGGAGCTAGCAGAAACCGTGTTGGATTTAGAGTTCCAAATTCATCTATCAATATAGGAGAAAACAGAGTGAAACCTAAAAATTCAAACTGTTACTGCAGAGGAATGCTTCAAGCTATAAGAACGAAATTTGGTGAGTCAAGTGGGAATGGTGTCCTGATCATTACCTCCAAGTATTATCAAGATTGGGTGAAATAACATTTGCTGAGATTTCAGGAAACTCGTAGTTTTTGGAAGCTAGGCAACCCCTTTCAGACCAATTTGGTTTTCATCAGTCTCTGCTTAGGGCTACTTGAATAGGAAACAATCCGTATAGTTAGAACATAGAACTACTTTATTGTGTCAAGTTTCAAGGACCTAGCATAAACTGTGTTGGATTTAGAGTTCCAAATTCATCTATCAATATAGGAGAAAACAGAGTGAAACCTAAAAATTCAAACTGTTACTGCAGAGGAATGCTTCAAGCTATAAGAACGAAATTTGGTGAGCCAAGTGGGAATGGTGTACTGATTATAACCTCCAAGTATCATCAAGATTGGGTGAAATAACATTTGCTGAGATTTCAGGAAACTTGTAGTTTTTTGGAAGCTAGGCAACCCCTTTCAGACGAATTTGGTTTTCATCAGTCTCTGCTTGAGGCTACTGGAATAGGAAACAAACAGTACAGACAGAACTTAGAACTGCTTTATTGTGTCAAGTTTCAAGGAGCTAGCACAAACCATGTTGGATTTAGAGTTCCAAATTCATCTATCAATGTAGGAGAAAACAGAGTGAAACCTAAAAATTCAAACTGTTACTGCAGAGGAATGCTTCAAGCTATAAGAACGAAATTTGGTGAGTCAAGTGGGAATGGTGTCCTGATCATTACCTCCAAGTATCATCAAGATTGGGTGAAATAACATTTGCTGAGATTTCAGGAAACTCGTAGTTTTTTGGAAGCTAGGCAATCTTTCAGACGAATTTGGTTTTCATCAGTCTCTGCTTAGGGCTACTTGAATAGGAAACAAACTGTATAGTTAGAACTTAGAACGACTTTATTGTGTCAAGTTTCAAGGAGCTAGCACAAACCATGTTGGATTTACAGTTCCAAATTCATCTATCAATATAGGAGAAAACAGAGTGAAACCTAAAAATTCAAACTGTTACTGCAGAGGAATGCTTCAAGCTATAAGAACGAAATTCGGTGAGTCAAGTGGGAATGGTGTACTGATCATTACCTCCAAGTATCATCAAGATTGGGTGAAATAACATTTGCTGAGATTTCAAGAAACTCGTAGTTTTTTGAAATCAAGGCAACCCCTTTCAGACTAATTTGGTTTTCATCAGTCTCTGCTTAGGGGTATTTGAATAGGAAACAAACAGTACAGACAGAACTTAGAACTGCTTTATTTTGTCAAGTTTCAAGGAGCTAGCAGAAACCGAGTTGGATTTAGAGTACCAAATTCATCTATCAATATAGGAGAAAACAGAGTGAAACCTAAAAATTCAAACTGTTACTGCAGAGGAATGCTTCAAGATATAAGAACGAAATTTGGTGAGTCAAGTGGGAATGGTGTCCTGATCATTACCTCCAAGTATTATCAAGATTGGGTGGAATAACATTTGCTGAGATTTCAGGAAACTCGTAGTTTTTGGAAGCTAGGCAACCCCTTTCAGACCAATTTGGTTTTCATCAGTCTCTGCTTAGGGCTACTTGAATAGGAAACAAACTGTATAGTTAGAACATAGAACTACTTTATTGTGTCAAGTTTCAAGGACCTAGCATAAACTGTGTTGGATTTAGAGTTCCAAATTCATCTATCAATATAGGAGAAAACAGAGTGAAACCTAAAAATTCAAACTGTTACTGCAGAGGAATGCTTCAAGCTATAAGAACGAAATTTGGTGAGCCAAGTGGGAATGGTGTACTGATCATAACCTCCAAGTATCATCAAGATTGGGTGAAATAACATTTGCTGAGATTTCAGGAAACTCGTAGTTTTTTGGAAGCTAGGCAACCCCTTTCAGACCAATTTGGTTTTCATCAGTCTCTGCTTAGGGCTACTTGAATAGGAAACAAACTGTATAGTTAGAACATAGAACTACTTTATTGTGTCAAGTTTTAAGGACCTAGCATAAACTGTGTTGGATTTAGAGTTCCAAATTCATCTATCAATATAGGAGAAAACAGAGTGAAACCTAAAAATTCAAACTGTTACTGCAGAGGAATGCTTCAAGCTATAAGAACAAAATTTGGTGAGTCAAGTGGGAATGGTGTACTGATCATTACCTCCAAGTATCATCAAGATTGGGTGAAATAAAATTTGCTGAGATTTCAGGAAACTCGTAGTTTTTTGGAAACTAGGCAACCCCTTTCAGAGGAATTTGGTTTTCATCAGTCTCTGCTTAGGGCTATTTGAATAGGAAACAAACAGTACAGACAGAACGTAGAACTGCTTTATTTTGTCAAGTTTCAAGGAGCTAGCACAAACCGTGTTGGATTTAGAGTTCCAAATTCATCTATCAATATAGGAGAAAACAGAGTGAAACCTAAAAATTCAAACTGTTACTGCAGAGGAATGCTTCAAGCTATAAGAACGAAATTTGGTGAGTCAAGTGGGAATGGTGTACTGATCATTACCTCCAAGTATCATCAAGATTGGGTGAAATGACATTTGCTGAGATTTCAGGAAACTCGTAGTTTTTTGGAAGCTAGGCAACCCCTTTCAGACGAATTTGGTTTTCATCAGTCTCTGCTTAGGGCTATTTGAAGTAGAAACAAACAGTATAGACAGAACTTAGAACTGCTTTATTTTGTCAAGTTTCAAGGAGCCTGCAGAAACCGTGTTGGATTTAGAGTTCCAAATTCATCTATCAATATAGAAGAAAACAGAGTGAAACCTTAAAATTCAAACTGTTACTGCAGAGGAATGCTTCAAGCTATAAGAACGAAATTTGGTGAGTCAAGTGGGAATGGTGTCCTGATCATTACCTCCAAGTATCATCAAGATTGGGTGAAATAACATTTGCTGAGATTTCAGGAAACTCGTAGTTTTTTGGAAGCTAGGCAACCCCTTTCTGATGAAAGAGGTTTTTCTCAGGCTGTGCTTAGGGTTACATGAATAGGAAACAAACAGTATAGTTAGAACTTAGAACGACTGTATTGTGTCAAGTTTCAAGGAGCTAGCCCACACCGTGTTGGATTTAGACTTCCAAATTCATCTATCAATATAGGAGAAAACAGAGTGAAACCTAAAAATTCAAACTGTTACTGCAGAAAAATGCTTCAAGCTATAAGAACGAAATTTGGTGAGTCAAGTGGGAATGGTGTACTGATCATTACCTCCAAGTATCATCAAGATTGGGTGAAATAACATTTGCTGAGATTTCAGGAAACTCGTAGTTTTTTGAAATCAAGGCAACCACTTTCAGACGAATTTGGTTTTCATCAGTCTCTGCTTAGGGCTACTTGAATAGGAAACAAACTGTATAGTTAGAACTTAGAACTACTTTATTGTGTCAAGTTTCAAGGAGCTAGCACAAACTGTGTTGGATTTAGAGTTCCAAATTCATCTATCAATATAGGAGAAAACAGACTGAAACCTAAAAATTCAAACTGTTACTGCAGAGGAATGCTTCAAGGTATAAGAACGAAATTTGGTGAGTCAAGTGGGAATGGGGTACTGATCATTTCCTCCAAGTATCATCAAGATTGGGTGAAATAAAATTTGCTGAGATTTCAGGAAACTCGTAGTTTTTTGGAAGCTAGGCAACCCCTTTCAGACGAATTTGGTTTTCATCAGTCTCTGCTTAGGGCTACTTGAATAGGAAACAAACTGTATAGTTAGAACTTATAACTACTTTATTGTGTCAAGTTTCAAGGAGCTAGCAGAAACCGTGTTGGATTTAGAGTTCCAAATTCATCTATCAATATAGGAGAAAACTGAGTGAAACCTAAAAATTCAAACTGTTACTGCAGAGGAATGCTTCAAGGTATAAGAACGAAATTTGGTGAGTCAAGTGGGAATGGTGTACTGATCATTACCTCCAAGTATCATCAAGATTGGGTGAAATGACATTTGCTGAGATTTCAGGAAACTCGTAGTTTTTTGGAAGCTAGGCCACCCCTTTCAGAGGAATTTGGTTTTCATCAGTCTCTGCTTAGGGCTATTTGAATTAGAAAAAAACAGTACAGACAGAACTTAGAACTGCTTTATTTTGTCAAGTTTCAAGGAGCTAGCAGAAACCGTGTTGGATTTAGAGTTCCAAATTCATCTATCAATATAGGAGAAAACAGAGTGAAACCTAAAAATTCAAACTGTTACTGCAGAGGAATGCGTCAAGTATAAGAACGAAATTTGGTGAGTCAAGTGGGAATGGTGTCCTGATCATTACCGCCAAGTATCATCAAGATTGGGTGAAATAACATTTGCTGAGATTTCAGGAAACTCGTAGTTTTTTGGAAGCTAGGCAACCCCTTTCTGATGAAAGTGGTTTTTCCCAGGCTGTGCTTAGGGTTACTTGAATAGGAAACAAACTGTATAGTTAGAACTTAGAACGACTTTATTGTGTCAAGTTTCAAGGAGCTAGCACAAACCATGTTGGATTTACAGTTCCAAATTCCTCTATCAGTATAGGAGAAAACAGAGTGAAACCTAAAAATTCAAACTGTTACTGCAGAGGAATGCTTCAAGCTATAAGAACGAAATTCGGTGAGTCAAATGGGAATGGTGTACTGATCATTACCTCCAAGTATCATCAAGATTGGGTGAAATAACATTTGCTGAGATTTCAAGAAACTCGTAGTTTTTTGAAATCAAGGCAACCCCTTTCAGACGAATTTGGTTTTCATCAGTCTCTGCTTAAGGGTACTTGAATAGGAAACAAACTGTATAGTTAGAACTTAGAACTACTTTATTGTGTCTAGTTTCAAGGAGCTAGCACAAACCGTGTTGGATTTAGAGTTCCAAATTCATCTATCAATATAGGAGAAAACAGAGTGAAACCTAAAAATTCAAACTGTTACTGCAGAGGAATGCTTCAAGCTATAAGAACGAAATTTGGTGAGTCAAGTAGGAATGGTGTACTGATCATTTCCTCCAAGTATCATCAAGATTGGGTGAAATAACCTTTGCTGAGATTTCAGGAAACTCTTAGTTTTTTGGAAGCTAGGCAACCCCTTTCAGACGAATTTGGTTTTCATCAGTCTCTGCTTGAGGCTAATGGAATAGGAAACAAACAGTAGAGACAGAACTTAGAACTGCTTTATTGTGTCAAGTTTCAAGGAGCTAGCACAAACTGTGTTGGATTTAGAGTTCCAAATTCATCTATCAATATAGGAGAAAACAGAGTGAAACCTAAAAATTCAAACTGTTACTGCAGAGGAATGCTTCAAGCTACAAGAACAAAATTTGATGAGCCAAGTGGGAATGGTGTACTGATCATTACCTCCAAGTATCATCAAGATTGGGTGAAATAACATTTGCTGAGATTTCAGGAAACTCGTAGTTTTTTGGAAGCTAGGCAACCCCTTTCAGACTAATTTGGTTTTCATCAGTCTCTGCTTAGGGCTATTTGAATAGGAAACAAACAGTACAGACAGAACTTAGAACTGCTTTATTTTGTCAAGTTTCAAGGAGCTAGCAGAAACCGTGTTGGATTTAGAGTTCCAAATTCATCTATCAATATAGGAGAAAACAGAGTGAAACCTAAAAATTCAAACTGTTACTGCAGAGGAATGCTTCAAGATATAAGAACGAAATTTGGTGAGTCAAGTGGGAATGGTGTCCTGATCATTACCTCCAAGTATTATCAAGATTGGGTGGAATAACATTTGCTGAGATTTCAGGAAACTCGTAGTTTTTGGAAGCTAGGCAACCCCTTTCAGACCAATTTGGTTTTCATCAGTCTCTGCTTAGGGCTACTTGAATAGGAAACAAACTGTATAGTTAGAACATAGAACTACTTTATTGTGTCAAGTTTCAAGGACCTAGCATAAACTGTGTTGGATTTAGAGTTCCAAATTCATCTATCAATATAGGAGAAAACAGAGTGAAACCTAAAAATTCAAACTGTTACTGCAGAGGAATGCTTCAAGCTATAAGAACGAAATTTGGTGAGCCAAGTGGGAATGGTGTACTGATTATAACCTCCAAGTATCATCAAGATTGGGTGAAATAACATTTGCTGAGATTTCAGGAAACTCGTAGTTTTTTGGAAGCTAGGCAACCCCTTTCAGACGAATTTGGTTTTCATCAGTCTCTGCTTAGGGCTATTTGAATAGAAAAAAACAGTACAGACAGAACTTAGAATTGCTATATTTTGTCAAGTTTCAAGGAGCTAGCAGAAACCGTGTTGGATTTAGAGTTCCAAATTCATCTATCAATATATGAGAAAACAGAGTGAAACCTAAAAATTCAAACTGTTACTGCAGAGGAATGCTTCAAGCTATAAGAACGAAATTTGGTGAGTCAAGTGGGAATGGTGTACTGATCATTACCTCCAAGTATCATCAAGATTGGGTGAAATAACATTTGCTGAGATTTCAGGAAACTCGTAGTTTTTTGGAAACTAGGCAACCCCTTTCAGAGGAATTTGGTTTTCATCAGTCTCTGCTTAGGGCTATTTGAATAGGAAACAAACAGTACAGACAGAACATAGAACTGCTTTATTTTGTCAAGTTTCAAGGAGCTAGCACAAACCGTGTTGGATATAGAGTTCCAAATTCATCTATCAATATAGGAGAAAACAGAGTGAAACCTAAAAATTCAAACTGTTACTGCAGAGGAATGCTTCAAGCTATAAGAACGAAATTTGGTGAGTCAAGTGGGAATGGTGTACTGATCATTACCTCCAAGTATCATCAAGATTGGGTGAAATGACATTTGCTGAGATTTCAGGAAACTCGTAGTTTTTTGGAAGCTAGGCAACCCCTTTCAGACGAATTTGGTTTTCATCAGTCTCTGCTTAGGGCTATTTGAAGTAGAAACAAACAGTATAGACAGAACTTAGAACTGCTTTATTTTGTCAAGTTTCAAGGAGCCTGCAGAAACCGTGTTGGATTTAGAGTTCCAAATTCATCTATCAATATAGGAGAAAACAGAGTGAAACCTTAAAATTCAAACTGTTACTGCAGAGGAATGCTTCAAGCTATAAGAACGAAATTTGGTGAGTCAAGTGGGAATGGTGTCCTGATCATATCCTCCAAGTATCATCAAGATTGGGTGAAATAACATTTGCTGAGATTTCAGGAAACTCGTAGTTTTTTGGAAGCTAGGCAACCCCTTTCTGATGAAAGAGGTTTTTCTCAGGCTGTGCTTAGGGTTACATGCATAGGAAACAAACAGTATAGTTAGAACTTAGAACGACTTTATTGTGTCAAGTTTCAAGGAGCTAGCACACACCGTGTTGGATTTAGACTTCCAAATTCATCTATCAATATAGGAGAAAACAGAGTGAAACCTAAAAATTCAAACTGTTAGTGCAGAAAAATGCTTCAAGCTATAAGAACGAAATTTGGTGAGTCAAGTGGGAATGGTGTACTGATCATTACCTCCAAGTATCATCAAGATTGGGTGAAATAACATTTGCTGAGATTTCAGGAAACTCGTAGTTTTTTGAAATCAAGGCAACCACTTTCAGACGAATTTGGTTTTCATCAGTCTCTGCTTAGGGCTACTTGAATAGGAAACAAACTGTATAGTTAGAACTTAGAACTACTTTATTGTGTCAAGTTTCAAGGAGCTAGCACAAACTGTGTTGGATTTAGAGTTCCAAATTCATCTATCAATATAGGAGAAAACAGAGTGAAACCTAAAAATTCAAACTGTTACTGCAGAGGAATGCTTCAAGGTATAAGAACGAAATTTGGTGAGTCAAGTGGGAATGGGGTACTAATCATTTCCTCCAAGTATCATCAAGATTGGGTGAAATAAAATTTGCTGAGATTTCAGGAAACTCGTAGTTTTTTGGAAGCTAGGCAACCCCTTTCAGAAGAATTTGGTTTTCATCAGTCTCTGCTTAGGGCTACTTGAATAGGAAACAAACTGTATAGTTAGAACTTATAACTACTTTATTGTGTCAAGTTTCAAGGAGCTAGCAGAAACCGTGTTGGATTTAGAGTTCCAAATTCATCTATCAATATAGGAGAAAACAGAGTGAAACCTAAAAATTCAAACTGTTACTGCAGAGGAATGCTTCAAGGTATAAGAACGAAATTTGGTGAGTCAAGTGGGAATGGTGTACTGATCATTACCTCCAAGTATCATCAAGATTGGGTGAAATGACATTTGCTGAGATTTCAGGAAACTCGTAGTTTTTTGGAAGCTAGGCCACCCCTTTCAGAGGAATTTGGTTTTCATCAGTCTCTGCTTAGGGCTATTTGAATTAGAAAAAAACAGTACAGACAGAACTTAGAACTGCTTTATTTTGTCAAGTTTCAAGGAGCTAGCAGAAACCGTGTTGGATTTAGAGTTCCAAATTCATCTATCAATATAGGAGAAAACAGAGTGAAACCTAAAAATTCAAACTGTTACTGCAGAGGAATGCTTCAAGTATAAGAACGAAATTTGGTGAGTCAAGTGGGAATGGTGTCCTGATCATTACCGCCAAGTATCATCAAGATTGGGTGAAATAACATTTGCTGAGATTTCAGGAAACTCGTAGTCTTTTGGAAGCTAGGCAACCCCTTTCTGATGAAAGTGGTTTTTCCCAGGCTGTGCTTAGGGTTACTTGAATAGGAAACAAACTGTATAGTTAGAACTTAGAACGACTTTATTGTGTCAAGTTTCAAGGAGCTAGCACAAACCATGTTGGATTTACAGTTCCAAATTCCTCTATCAGTATAGGAGAAAACAGAGTGAAACCTAAAAATTCAAACTGTTACTGCAGAGGAATGCTTCAAGCTATAAGAACGAAATTTGGTGAGTCAAATGGGAATGGTGTACTGATCATTACCTCCAAGTATCATAAAGATTGGGTGAAATAACATTTGCTGAGATTTCAAGAAACTCGTAGTTTTTTGAAATCAAGGCAACCCCTTTCAGACGAATTTGGTTTTCATCAGTCTCTGCTTAAGGCTACTTGAATAGGAAACAAACTGTATAGTTAGAACTTAGAACTACTTTATTGTGTCTAGTTTCAAGGAGCTAGCACAAACCGTGTTGGATTTAGAGTTCCAAATTCATCTATCAATATAGGAGAAAACAGAGTGAAACCTAAAAATTCAAACTGTTACTGCACAGGAATGCTTCAAGCTATAAGAACGAAATTTGGTGAGTCAAGTGGGAATGGTGTACTGATCATTTCCTCCAAGTATCATCAAGATTGGGTGAAATAACCTTTGCTGAGATTTCAGGAAACTCTTAGTTTTTTGGAAGCTAGGCAACCCCTTTCAGACGAATTTGGTTTTCATCAGTCTCTGCTTGAGGCTACTGGAATAGGAAACAAACAGTAGAGACAGAACTTAGAACTGCTTTATTCTGTCAAGTTTCAAGGAGCTAGCACAAACTGTGTTGGATTTAGAGTTCCAAATTCATCTATCAATATAGGAGAAAACAGAGTGAAACCTAAAAATTCAAACTGTTACTGCAGAGGAATGCTTCAAGCTATAAGAACGAAATTTGATGAGCCAAGTGGGAATGGTGTACTGATCATTACCTCCAAGTATCATCAAGATTGGGTGAAATAACATTTGCTGAGATTTCAGGAAACTCGTAGTTTTTTGGAAGCTAGGCAACCCCTTTCAGACTAATTTGGTTTTCATCAGTCTCTGCTTAGGGCTATTTGAATAGGAAACAAACAGTACAGACAGAACTTAGAACTGCTTTATTTTGTCAAGTTTCAAGGAGCTAGCAGAAACCGTGTTGGATTTAGAGTTCCAAATTCATCTATCAATATAGGAGAAAACAGAGTGAAACCTAAAAATTCAAACTGTTACTGCAGAGGAATGCTTCAAGCTATAAGAACGAAATTTGGTGAGTCAAGTGGGAATGGTGTCCTGATCATTACCTCCAAGTATTATCAAGATTGGGTGAAATAACATTTGCTGAGATTTCAGGAAACTCATAGTTTTTGGAAGCTAGGCAACCCCTTTCAGACCAATTTGGTTTTCATCAGTCTCTGCTTAGGGCTACTTGAATAGGAAACAAACTGTATAGTTAGAACATAGAACTACTTTATTGTGTCAAGTTTCAAGGACCTAGCATAAACTGTGTTGGATTTAGAGTTCCAAATTCATCTATCAATATAGGAGAAAACAGAGTGAAACCTAAAAATTCAAACTGTTACTGCAGAGGAATGCTTCAAGCTATAAGAACGAAATTTGGTGAGCCAAGTGGGAATGGTGTACTGATTATAACCTCCAAGTATCATCAAGATTGGGTGAAATAACATTTGCTGAGATTTCAGGAAACTTGTAGTTTTTTGGAAGCTAGGCAACCCCTTTCAGACGAATTTGGTTTTCATCAGTCTCTGCTTGAGGCTACTGGAATAGGAAACAAACAGTACAGACAGAACTTAGAACTGCTTTATTGTGTCAAGTTTCAAGGAGCTAGCACAAACCATGTTGGATTTAGAGTTCCAAATTCATCTATCAATGTAGGAGAAAACAGAGTGAAACCTAAAAATTCAAACTGTTACTGCAGAGGAATGCTTCAAGCTATAAGAACGAAATTTGGTGAGTCAAGTGGGAATGGTGTCCTGATCATTACCTCCAAGTATCATCAAGATTGGGTGAAATAACATTTGCTGAGATTTCAGGAAACTCGTAGTTTTTTGGAAGCTAGGCAACCCCTTTCTGATGAAAGTGGTTTTTCCCAGGCTGTGCTTAGGTTTACTTGAATAGGAAACAAACTGTATAGTTAGAACTTAGAACGACTTTATTGTGTCAAGTTTCAAGGAGCTAGCACAAACCATGTTGGATTTACAGTTCCAAATTCATCTATCAATATAGGAGAAAACAGAGTGAAACCTAAAAATTCAAACTGTTACTGCAGAGGAATGCTTCAAGCTATAAGAACGAAATTCGGTGAGTCAAGTGGGAATGGTGTACTGATCATTACCTCCAAGTATCATCAAGATTGGGTGAAATAAAATTTGCTGAGATTTCAGGAAACTCGTAGTTTTTTGGAAACTAGGCAACCCCTTTCAGAGGAATTTGGTTTTCATCAGTCTCTGCTTAGGGCTATTTGAATAGGAAACAAACAGTACAGACAGAACGTAGAACTGCTTTATTTTGTCAAGTTTCAAGGAGCTAGCACAAACCGTGTTGGATTTAGAGTTCCAAATTCATCTATCAATATAGGAGAAAACAGAGTGAAACCTAAAAATTCAAACTGTTACTGCAGAGGAATGCTTCAAGCTATAAGAACGAAATTTGGTGAGTCAAGTGGGAATGGTGTACTGATCATTACATCCAAGTATCATCAAGATTGGGTGAAATGACATTTGCTGAGATTTCAGGAAACTCGTAGTTTTTTGGAAGCTAGGCAACCCCTTTCAGACGAATTTGGTTTTCATCAGTCTCTGCTTAGGGCTATTTGAAGTAGAAACAAACAGTATAGACAGAACTTAGAACTGCTTTATTTTGTCAAGTTTCAAGGAGCCTGCAGAAACCATGTTGGATTTAGAGTTCCAAATTCATCTATCAATATAGGAGAAAACAGAGTGAAACCTTAAAATTCAAACTGTTACTGCAGAGGAATGCTTCAAGCTATAAGAACGAAATTTGGTGAGTCAAGTGGGAATGGTGTCCTGATCATTACCTCCAAGTATCAAAAAGATTGGGTGAAATAACATTTGCTGAGATTTCAGGAAACTCGTAGTTTTTTGGAAGCTAGGCAACCCCTTTCTGATGAAAGAGGTTTTTCTCAGGCTGTGCTTAGGGTTACATGAATAGGAAACAAACTGTATAGTTAGAACTTAGAAGGACTTTATTGTGTCAAGTTTCAAGGAGCTAGCACACACCGTGTTGGATTTAGACTTCCAAATTCATCTATCAATATAGGAGAAAACAGAGTGAAACCTAAAAATTCAAACTGTTACTGCAGAAAAATGCTTCAAGCTATAAGAACGAAATTTGGTGAGTCAAGTGGGAATGGTGTACTGATCATTACCTCCAAGTATCATCAAGATTGGGTGAAATAACATTTGCTGAGATTTCAGGAAACTCGTAGTTTTTTGAAATCAAGGCAACCACTTTCAGACGAATTTGGTTTTCATCAGTCTCTGCTTAGGGCTACTTGAATAGGAAACAAACTGTATAGTTAGAACTTAGAACTACTTTATTGTGTCAAGTTTTTAGGAGCTAGCACAAACTGTGTTGGATTTAGAGTTCCAAATTCATCTATCAATATAGGAGAAAACAGACTGAAACCTAAAAATTCAAACTGTTACTGCAGAGGAATGCTTCAAGGTATAAGAACGAAATTTGGTGAGTCAAGTGGGAATGGGTACTGATCATTTCCTCCAAGTATCATCAAGATTGGGTGAAATAAAATTTGCTGAGATTTCAGGAAACTCGTAGTTTTTTGGAAGCTAGGCAACCCCTTTCAGACGAATTTGGTTTTCATCAGTCTCTGCTTAGGGCTACTTGAATAGGAAACAAACTGTATAGTTAGAACTTATAACTACTTTATTGTGTCAAGTTTCAAGGAGCTAGCAGAAACCGTGTTGGATTTAGAGTTCCAAAATCATCTATCAATATAGGAGAAAACAGAGTGAAACCTAAAAATTCAAACTGTTACTGCAGAGGAATGCTTCAAGGTATAAGAACGAAATTTGGTGAGTCAAGTGGGAATGGTGTACTGATCATTACCTCCAAGTATCATCAAGATTGGGTGAAATGACATTTGCTGAGATTTCAGGAAACTCGTAGTTTTTTGGAAGCTAGGCCACCCCTTTCAGAGGAATTTGGTTTTCATCAGTCTCTGCTTAGGGCTATTTGAATTAGAAAAAAACAGTACAGACTGAACTTAGAACTGCTTTATTTTGTCAAGTTTCAAGGAGCTAGCAGAAACCGTGTTGGATTTAGAGTTCCAAATTCATCTATCAATATAGGAGAAAACAGAGTGAAACCTAAAAATTCAAACTGTTACTGCAGAGGAATGCTTCAAGTATAAGAACGAAATTTTGTGAGTCAAGTGGGAATGGTGTCCTGATCATTACCGCCAAGTATCATCAAGATTGGGTGAAATAACATTTGCTGAGATTTCAGGAAACTCGTAGTTTTTTGGAAGCTAGGCAACCCCTTTCTGATGAAAGTGGTTTTTCCCAGGCTGTGCTTAGGGTTACTTGAATAGGAAACAAACTGTATAGTTAGAACTTAGAACGACTTTATTGTGTCAAGTTTCAAGGAGCTAGCACAAACCATGTTGGATTTACAGTTCCAAATTCCTCTATCAGTATAGGAGAAAACAGAGTGAAACCTAAAAATTCAAACTGTTACTGCAGAGGAATGCTTCAAGCTATAAGAACGAAATTCGGTGAGTCAAATGGGAATGGTGTACTGATCATTACCTCCAAGTATCATCAAGATTGGGTGAAATAACATTTGCTGAGATTTCAAGAAACTCGTAGTTTTTTGAAATCAAGGCAACCCCTTTCAGACGAATTTGGTTTTCATCAGTCTCTGCTTAAGGCTACTTGAATAGGAAACAAACTGTATAGTTAGAACTTAGAACTACTTTATTGTGTCTAGTTTCAAGGAGCTAGCACAAACCGTGTTGGATTTAGAGTTCCAAATTCATCTATCAATATAGGAGAAAACAGAGTGAAACCTAAAAATTCAAACTGTTACTGCAGAGGAATGCTTCAAGCTATAAGAACGAAATTTGGTGAGTCAAGTAGGAATGGTGTACTGATCATTTCCTCCAAGTATCATCAAGATTGGGTGAAATAACCTTTGCTGAGATTTCAGGAAACTCTTAGTTTTTTGGAAGCTAGGCAACCCCTTTCAGACGAATTTGGTTTTCATCAGTCTCTGCTTGAGGCTACTGGAATAGGAAACAAACAGTAGAGACAGAACTTAGAACTGCTTTATTGTGTCAAGTTTCAAGGAGCTAGCACAAACTGTGTTGGATTTAGAGTTCCAAATTCATCTATCAATATAGGAGAAAACAGAGTGAAACCTAAAAATTCAAACTGTTACTGCAGAGGAATGCTTCAAGCTACAAGAACGAAATTTGATGAGCCAAGTGGGAATGGTGTACTGATCATTACCTCCAAGTATCATCAAGATTGGGTGAAATAACATTTGCTGAGATTTCAGGAAACTCGTAGTTTTTTGGAAGCTAGGCAACCCCTTTCAGACTAATTTGGTTTTCATCAGTCTCTGCTTAGGGCTATTTGAATAGGAAACAAACAGTACAGACAGAACTTAGAACTGCTTTATTTTGTCAAGTTTCAAGGAGCTAGCAGAAACCGTGTTGGATTTAGAGTTCCAAATTCATCTATCAATATAGGAGAAAACAGAGTGAAACCTAAAAATTCAAACTGTTACTGCAGAGGAATGCTTCAAGATATAAGAACGAAATTTGGTGAGTCAAGTGGGAATGGTGTCCTGATCATTACCTCCAAGTATTATCAAGATTGGGTGGAATAACATTTGCTGAGATTTCAGGAAACTCGTAGTTTTTGGAAGCTAGGCAACCCCTTTCAGACCAATTTGGTTTTCATCAGTCTCTGCTTAGGGCTACTTGAATAGGAAACAAACTGTATAGTTAGAACATAGAACTACTTTATTGTGTCAAGTTTCAAGGACCTAGCATAAACTGTGTTGGATTTAGAGTTCCAAATTCATCTATCAATATAGGAGAAAACAGAGTGAAACCTAAAAATTCAAACTGTTACTGCAGAGGAATGCTTCAAGCTATAAGAACGAAATTTGGTGAGCCAAGTGGGAATGGTGTACTGATTATAACCTCCAAGTATCATCAAGATTGGGTGAAATAACATTTGCTGAGATTTCAGGAAACTCGTAGTTTTTTGGAAACTAGGCAACCCCTTTCAGAGGAATTTGGTTTTCATCAGTCTCTGCTTAGGGCTATTTGAATAGGAAACAAACAGTACAGACAGAACGTAGAACTGCTTTATTTTGTCAAGTTTCAAGGAGCTAGCACAAACCGTGTTGGATATAGAGTTCCAAATTCATCTATCAATATAGGAGAAAACAGAGTGAAACCTAAAAATTCAAACTGTTACTGCAGAGGAATGCTTCAAGCTATAAGAACGAAATTTGGTGAGTCAAGTGGGAATGGTGTACTGATCATTACCTCCAAGTATCATCAAGATTGGGTGAAATGACATTTGCTGAGATTTCAGGAAACTCGTAGTTTTTTGGAAGCTAGGCAACCCCTTTCAGACGAATTTGGTTTTCATCAGTCTCTGCTTAGGGCTATTTGAAGTAGAAACAAACAGTATAGACAGAACTTAGAACTGCTTTATTTTGTCAAGTTTCAAGGAGCCTGCAGAAACCGTGTTGGATTTAGAGTTCCAAATTCATCTATCAATATAGGAGAAAACAGAGTGAAACCTAAAAATTCAAACTGTTACTGCAGAGGAATGCTTCAAGTATAAGAACGAAATTTGGTGAGTCAAGTGGGAATGGTGTCCTGATCATTACCGCCAAGTATCATCAAGATTGGATGAAATAACATTTGCTGAGATTTCAGGAAACTCGAAGTTTTTTGGAAGCTAGGCAACCCCTTTCTGATGAAAGTGGTTTTTCCCAGGCTGTGCTTAGGGTTACTTGAATAGGAAACAAACTGTATAGTTAGAACTTAGAACGACTTTATTGTGTCAAGTTTCAAGGAGCTAGCACAAACCATGTTGGATTTACAGTTCCAAATTCCTCTATCAGTATAGGAGAAAACAGAGTGAAACCTAAAAATTCAAACTGTTACTGCAGAGGAATGCTTCAAGCTATAAGAACGAAATTCGGTGAGTCAAATGGGAATGGTGTACTGATCATTACCTCCAAGTATCATAAAGATTGGGTGAAATAACATTTGCTGAGATTTCAAGAAACTCGTAGTTTTTTGAAATCAAGGCAACCCCTTTCAGACGAATTTGGTTTTCATCAGTCTCTGCTTAAGGCTACTTGAATAGGAAACAAACTGTATAGTTAGAACTTAGAACTACTTTATTGTGTCTAGTTTCAAGGAGCTAGCACAAACCGTGTTGGATTTAGAGTTCCAAATTCATCTATCAATATAGGAGAAAACAGAGTGAAACCTAAAAATTCAAACTGTTACTGCAGAGGAATGCTTCAAGCTATAAGAACGAAATTTGGTGAGTCAAGTAGGAATGGTGTACTGATCATTTCCTCCAAGTATCATCAAGATTGGGTGAAATAACCTTTGCTGAGATTTCAGGAAACTCTTAGTTTTTTGGAAGCTAGGCAACCCCTTTCAGACGAATTTGGTTTTCATCAGTCTCTGCTTGAGGCTACTGGAATAGGAAACAAACAGTAGAGACAGAACTTAGAACTGCTTTATTGTGTCAAGTTTCAAGGAGCTAGCACAAACTGTGTTGGATTTAGAGTTCCAAATTCATCTATCAATATAGGAGAAAACAGAGTGAAACCTAAAAATTCAAACTGTTACTGCAGAGGAATGCTTCAAGCTACAAGAACGAAATTTGATGAGCCAAGTGGGAATGGTGTACTGATCATTACCTCCAAGTATCATCAAGATTGGGTGAAATAACATTTGCTGAGATTTCAGGAAACTCGTAGTTTTTTGGAAGCTAGGCAACCCCTTTCAGACTAATTTGGTTTTCATCAGTCTCTGCTTAGGGCTATTTGAATAGGAAACAAACAGTACAGACAGAACTTAGAACTGCTTTATTTTGTCAAGTTTCAAGGAGCTAGCAGAAACCGTGTTGGATTTAGAGTTCCAAATTCATCTATCAATATAGGAGAAAACAGAGTGAAACCTAAAAATTCAAACTGTTACTGCAGAGGAATGCTTCAAGATAGAAGAACGAAATTTGGTGAGTCAAGTGGGAATGGTGTCCTGATCATTACCTCCAAGTATTATCAAGATTGGGTGGAATAACATTTGCTGAGATTTCAGGAAACTCTTAGTTTTTGGAAGCTAGGCAACCCCTTTCAGACCAATTTGGTTTTCATCAGTCTCTGCTTAGGGCTACTTGAATAGGAAACAAACTGTATAGTTAGAACATAGAACTACTTTATTGTGTCAAGTTTCAAGGACCTAGCATAAACTGTGTTGGATTTAGAGTTCCAAATTCATCTATCAATATAGGAGAAAACAGAGTGAAACCTAAAAATTCAAACTGTTACTGCAGAGGAATGCTTCAAGCTATAAGAACGATATTTGGTGAGCCAAGTGGGAATGGTGTACTGATTATAACCTCCAAGTATCATCAAGATTGGGTGAAATAACATTTGCTGAGATTTCAGGAAACTCGTAGTTTTTTGGAAGCTAGGCAACCCCTTTCAGACGAATTTGGTTTTCATCAGTCTCTGCTTAGGGCTATTTGAATAGAAAAAAACAGTACAGACAGAACTTAGAACTGCTATATTTTGTCAAGTTTCAAAGAGCTAGCACAAACTGTGTTGGATTTAGAGTTCCATATTCATCTATCAATATAGGAGAAAACAGAGTGGAACCTAAAAATTCAAACTGTTACTGCAGAGGAATGCTTCAAGTATAAGAACGAAATTTGGTGAGCCAGGTGGGAATGGTGTCCTGATCATTACCGCCAAGTATCATCAAGATTGGGTGAAATAACATTTGCTGAGATTTCAGGAAACTCGTAGTTTTTTGGAAGCTAGGCAACCCCTTTCAGACGAATTTGGTTTTCATCAGTCTCTGCTTGAGGCTACTGGAATAGGAAACAAACAGTACAGACAGAACTTAGAACTGCTTTATTGTGTCAAGTTTCAAGGAGCTAGCACAAACCGTGTTGGATTTAGAGTTCCAAATTCATCTATGAATGTAGGAGAAAACAGAGTGAAACCTAAAAATTCAAACTGTTACTGCAGAGGAATGCTTCAAGCTATAAGAACGAAATTTGGTGAGTCAAGTGGGAATGGTGTCCTGATCATTACCTCCAAGTATCATCAAGATTGGGTGAAATAACATTTGCTGAGATTTCAGGAAACTCGTAGTTTTTTGGAAGCTAGGCAACCCCTTTCTGATGAAAGTGGTTTTTCCCAGGCTGTGCTTAGGGTTACTTGAATAGGAAACAAACTGTATAGTTAGAACTTAGAACGACTTTATTGTGTCAAGTTTCAAGGAGCTAGCACAAACCATGTTGGATTTACAGTTCCAAATTCATCTATCAATATAGGAGAAAACAGAGTGAAACCTAAAAATTCAAACTGTTACTGCAGAGGAATGCTTCAAGCTATAAGAACGAAATTCGGTGAGTCAAGTGGGAATGGTGTACTGATCATTACCTCCAAGTATCATCAAGATTGGGTGAAATAACATTTGCTGAGATTTCAAGAAACTCGTAGTTTTTTGAAATCAAGGCAACCCCTTTCAGACTAATTTGGTTTTCATCAGTCTCTGCTTAGGGCTATTTGAATAGGAAACAAACAGTACAGACAGAACTTAGAACTGCTTTATTTTGTCAAGTTTCAAGGAGCTAGCAGAAACCGTGTTGGATTTAGAGTTCCAAATTCATCTATCAATATAGGAGAAAACAGAGTGAAACCTAAAAATTCAAACTGTTACTGCAGAGGAATGCTTCAAGATATAAGAACGAAATTTGGTGAGTCAAGTGGGAATGGTGTCCTGATCATTACCTCCAAGTATTATCAAGATTGGGTGAAATAACATTTGCTGAGATTTCAGGAAACTCGTAGTTTTTGGAAGCTAGGCAACCCCTTTCAGACCAATTTGGTTTTCATCAGTCTCTGCTTAGGGCTACTTGAATAGGAAACAAACTGTATAGTTAGAACATAGAACTACTTTATTGTGTCAAGTTTCAAGGACCTAGCATAAACTGTGTTGGATTTAGAGTTCCAAATTCATCTATCAATATAGGAGAAAACAGAGTGAAACCTAAAAATTCAAACTGTTACTGCAGAGGAATGCTTCAAGCTATAAGAACGAAATTTGGTGAGCCAAGTGGGAATGGTGTACTGATCATAACCTCCAAGTATCATCAAGATTGGGTGAAATAACATTTGCTGAGATTTCAGGAAACTCGTAGTTTTTTGGAAGCTAGGCAACCCCTTTCAGACGAATTTGGTTTTCATCAGTCTCTGCTTAGGGCTATTTGAATAGAAAAAAAACAGTACAGACAGAACTTAGAACTGCTATATTTTGTCAAGTTTCAAGGAGCTAGCACAAACTGTGTTGGATTTAGAGTTCCAAATTCATCTATCAATATAGGAGAAAACAGAGTGGAACCTAAAAATTCAAACTGTTACTGCAGAGGAATGCTTCAATATAAGAACGAAATTTGGTGAGCCAAGTGGGAATGGTGTCCTGATCATTACCGCCAAGTATCATCAAGATTGGGTGAAATAACATTTGCTGAGATTTCAGGAAACTCGTAGTTTTTTGGAAGCTAGGCAACCCCTTTCAGACGAATTTGGTTTTCATCAGTCTCTGCTTGAGGCTACTGGAATAGGAAACAAACAGTACAGACAGAACTTAGAACTGCTTTATTGTGTCAAGTTTCAAGGAGCTAGCACAAACCGTGTTGGATTTAGAGTTCCAAATTCATCTATGAATGTAGGAGAAAACAGAGTGAAACCTAAAAATTCAAACTGTTACTGCAGAGGAATGCTTCAAGCTATAAGAACGAAATTTGGTGAGTCAAGTGGGAATGGTGTCCTGATCATTACCTCCAAGTATCATCAAGATTGGGTGAAATAACATTTGCTGAGATTTCAGGAAACTCGTAGTTTTTTGGAAGCTAGGCAACCCCTTTCTTTGAAAGTGGTTTTTCCCAGGCTGTGCTTAGGGTTACTTGAATAGGAAACAAACTGTATAGTTAGAACTTAGAACGACTTTATTGTGTCAAGTTTCAAGGAGCTAGCACAAACCATGTTGGATTTACAGTTCCAAATTCATCTATCAATATAGGAGAAAACAGAGTGAAACCTAAAAATTCAAACTGTTACTGCAGAGGAATGCTTCAAGCTATAAGAACGAAATTCGGTGAGTCAAGTGGGAATGGTGTACTGATCATTACCTCCAAGTATCATCAAGATTGGGTGAAATAACATTTGCTGAGATTTCAAGAAACTCGTAGTTTTTTGAAATCAAGGCAACCCCTTTCAGACTAATTTGGTTTTCATCAGTCTCTGCTTAGGGCTATTTGAATAGGAAACAAACAGTACAGACAGAACTTAGAACTGCTTTATTTTGTCAAGTTTCAAGGAGCTAGCAGAAACCGTGTTGGATTTAGAGTTCCAAATTCATCTATCAATATAGGAGAAAACAGAGTGAAACCTAAAAATTCAAACTGTTACTGCAGAGGAATGCTTCAAGATATAAGAACGAAATTTGGTGAGTCAAGTGGGAATGGTGTCCTGATCATTACCTCCAAGTATTATCAAGATTGGGTGAAATAACATTTGCTGAGATTTCAGGAAACTCGTAGTTTTTGGAAGCTAGGCAACCCCTTTCAGACCAATTTGGTTTTCATCAGTCTCTGCTTAGGGCTACTTGAATAGGAAACAAACTGTATAGTTAGAACATAGAACTACTTTATTGTGTCAAGTTTCAAGGACCTAGCATAAACTGTGTTGGATTTAGAGTTCCAAATTCATCTATCAATATAGGAGAAAACAGAGTGAAACCTAAAAATTCAAACTGTTACTGCAGAGGAATGCTTCAAGCTATAAGAACGAAATTTGGTGAGCCAAGTGGGAATGGTGTACTGATCATAACCTCCAAGTATCATCAAGATTGGGTGAAATAACATTTGCTGAGATTTCAGGAAACTCGTAGTTTTTTGGAAGCTAGGCAACCCCTTTCAGACGAATTTGGTTTTCATCAGTCTCTGCTTAGGGCTATTTGAATAGAAAAAAACAGTACAGACAGAACTTAGAACTGCTTTATTTTGTCAAGTTTCAAGGAGCTAGCAGAAACCGTGTTGGATTTAGAGTTCCAAATTCATCTATCAATATAGGAGAAAACAGAGTGAAACCTAAAAATTCAAACTGTTACTGCAGAGGAATGCTTCAAGCTATAAGAACGAAATTTGGTGAGTCAAGTGGGAATGGTGTACTGATCATTACCTCCAAGTATCATCAAGATTGGGTGAAATAACATTTGCTGAGATTTCAGGAAACTCGTAGTTTTTTGGAAACTAGGCAACTTCTTTCAGAGGAATTTGGTTTTCATCAGTCTCTGCTTAGGGCTATTTGAATAGGAAACAAACAGTACAGACAGAACGTAGAACTGCTTTATTTTGTCAAGTTTCAAGGAGCTAGCACAAACCGTGTTGGATTTAGAGTTCCAAATTCATCAATCAATATAGGAGAAAACAGAGTGAAACCTAAAAATTCAAACTGTTACTGCAGAGGAATGCTTCAAGCTATAAGAACGAAATTTGGTGAGTCAAGTGGGAATGGTGTACTGATCATTACCTCCAAGTATCATCAAGATTGGGTGAAATGACATTTGCTGAGATTTCAGGAAACTCGTAGTTTTTTGGAAGCTAGGCAACCCCTTTCAGACGAATTTGGTTTTCATCAGTCTCTGCTTAGGGCTATTTGAAGTAGAAACAAACAGTACAGAAAGAACTTAAAACTGCTTTATTTTGTCAAGTTTCAAGGAGCCTGCAGAAACCGTGTTGGATTTAGAGTTCCAAATTCATCTATCAATATAGGAGAAAACAGAGTGAAACCTAAAAATTCAAACTGTTACTGCAGAGGAATGCTTCAAGCTATAAGAACGAAATTTGGTGAGTCAAGTGGGAATGGTGTACTGATCATTACTGCCAAGTATCATCAAGATTGGGTGAAATAACATTTGCTGAGATTTCAGGAAACTCGTAGTTTTTTGGAAGCTAGGCAACCCCTTTCAGACGAATTTGGTTTTCATCAGTCTCTGCTTGAGGCTACTGGAATAGGAAACAAACAGTAAAGACAGAACTTAGAACTGCTTTATTGTGTCATGTTTCAAGGAGCTAGCACAAACCGTGTTGGATTTAGAGTTCCAAATTCATCTATCAATGTAGGAGAAAACAGAGTGAAACCTAAAAATTCAAACTGTTACTGCAGAGGAATGCTTCAAGCTATAAGAACGAAATTTGGTGAGTCAAGTGGGAATGGTGTACTGATCATTACCTCCAAGTATCATCAAGATTGGGTGAAATAACATTTGCTGAGATTTCAGGAAACTCGTAGTTTTTTGGAAGCTAGGCAACCCCTTTCAGAGGAATTTGGTTTTCATCAGTCTCTGCTTAGGGCTATTTGAATAGGAAACAAACAGTACAGACAGAACATAGAACTGCTTTATTTTGTCAAGTTTCAAGGAGCTAGCACAAACCGTGTTGGATTTAGAGTTCCAAATTCATCTATCAATATAGGAGAAAACAGAGTGAAACCTAAAAATTCAAACTGTTACTGCAGAGGAATGCTTCAAGCTATAAGAACGAAATTTGGTGAGTCAAGTGGGAATGGTGTACAGATCATTACGTCCAAGTATCATCAAGATTGGGTGAAATGACATTTGCTGAGATTTCAGGAAACTTGTACTTTTTTGGAAGCTAGGCAACCCCTTTCAGACGAATTTGGTTTTCATCAGTCTCTGCTTAGGGCTATTTGAATAGGAAACAAACAGTACAGACAGAACTTAGAACTGCTTTACTTTGTCAAGTTTCAAGGAGCTAGCAGAAACCGTGTTGGATTTAGAGTTCCAAATTCATCTATCAATATAGGAGAAAACAGAGTGAAACCTAAAAATTCAAACTGTTACTGCAGAGGAATGCTTCAAGCTATAAGAACGAAATTTGGTGAGTCAAGTGGGAATGGTGTCCTGATCATTACCGCCAAGTATCATCAAGATTGGGTGAAATAACATTTGCTGAGATTTCAGGAAACTCGTAGTTTTTTGGAAGCTAGGCAACCCCTTTCAGACGAATTTGGTTTTCATCAGTCTCTGCTTGAGGCTACTGGAATAGGAAACAAACTGTATAGTTAGAACTTAGAAGGACTTTATTGTGTCAAGTTTCAAGGAGCTAGCACACACCGTGTTGGATTTAGAGTTCCAAATTCATCTATCAATATAGGAGAAAACAGAGTGAAACCTAAAAATTCAAACTGTTACTGCAGAGGAATGCTTCAAGCTATAAGAACGAAATTTGGTGAGTCAAGTGGGAATGGTGTACTGATCATTACCTCCAAGTATCATCAAGATTGGGTGAAATAACATTTGCTGAGATTTCAGGAAACTCGTAGTTTTTTGAAATCAAGGCAACCACTTTCAGACGAATTTGGTTTTCATCAGTCTCTGCTTAGGGCTACTTGAATAGGAAACAAACTGTATAGTTAGAACTTAGAACTACTTTATTGTGTCAAGTTTCAAGGAGCTAGCACAAACTGTGTTGGATTTAGAGTTCCAAATTCATCTATCAATATAGGAGAAAACAGAGTGAAACCTAAAAATTTAAACTGTTACTGCAGAGGAATGCTTCAAGCTATAAGAACGAAATTTGGTGAGTCAAGTGGGAATGGTGTACTGATCATTACCTCCAAGTATCATCAAGATTGGGTGAAATAACATTTGCTGAGATTTCAGGAAACTCTTAGTTTTTTGGAAGCTAGGCAACCCCTTTCAGACGAATTTGGTTTTCATCAGTCTCTGCTTGAGGCTACTGGAATAGGAAACAAACAGTAGAGACAGAACTTAGAACTGCTTTATTGTGTCAAGTTTCAAGGAGCAGGGACAAACTGTGTTGGATTTAGAGTTCCAAATTCATCTATCAATATAGGAGAAAACAGAGTGAAACCTAAAAATTCAAACTGTTACTGCAGAGGAATGCTTCAAGCTATAAGAACGAAATTTGGTGAGTCAAGTGGGAATGGTGTCCTGATCATTACTGCCAAGTATCATCAAGATTGGGTGAAATAACATTTGCTGAGATTTCAGGAAACTCGTAGTTTTTTGGAAGCTAGGCAACCCCTTTCAGACGAATTTGGTTTTCATCAGTCTCTGCTTGAGGCTACTAGAATAGGAAATAAACAGTACAGACAGAACTTAGAACTGCTTTATTGTGTCAAGTTTCAAGGAGCAGGCACAAACCGTGTTGGATTTAGAGTTCCAAATTCATCTATCAATATAGGAGAAAACAGAGTGAAACCTAAAAATTCAAAATATTACTGCAGAGGAATGCTTCAAGCTATAAGAACGAAATTTGGTGAGTCAAGTGGGAATGGTGTCCTGATCATTACCTCCAAGTATCATCAAGATTGGGTGAAATAACATTTGCTGAGATTTCAGGAAACTCGTAGTTTTTTGGAAGCTAGGCCACCCCTTTCAGAGGAATTTGGTTTTCATCAGTCTCTGCATAGGGCTATTTGAAGTAGAAACAAACAGTACAGACAGAACTTAGAACTGCTTTATTTTGTCAAGTTTCAAGGAGCTAGCAGAAACCGTGTTGGATTTAGAGTTCCAAATTCATCTATCAATATAGGAGAAAACAGAGTGAAACCTAAAAATTCAAACTGTTACTGCAGAGGAATGCTTCAAGCTATAAGAACGAAATTTGGTGAGTCAAGTGGGAATGGTGTCCTGATCATACTGCCAAGTATCATCAAGATTGGGTGAAATAACATTTGCTGAGATTTCAGGAAACTCGTAGTTTTTTGGAAGCTAGGCAACCCCTTTCAGACGAATTTGGTTTTCATCAGTCTCTGCTTGAGGCTACTGGAATAGGAAACAAACAGTAAAGACAGAACTTAGAACTGCTTTATTGTGTCAAGTTTCAAGGAGCTAGCACAAACCGTGTTGGATTTAGAGTTCCAAATTCATCTATCAATGTAGGAGAAAACAGAGTGAAACCTAAAAATTCAAACTGTTACTGCAGAGGAATGCTTCAAGCTATAAGAACGAAATTTGGTGAGTCAAGTGGGAATGGTGTCCTGATCATTACCTCCAAGTATCATCAAGATTGGGTGAAATAACATTTGCTGAGATTTCAGGAAACTCGTAGTTTTTTGGAAGCTAGGCAACCCCTTTCAGAGGAATTTGGTTTTCATCAGTCTCTGCTTAGGGCTATTTGAATAGGAAACAAACAGTACAGACAGAACATAGAACTGCTTTATTTTGTCAAGTTTCAAGGAGCTAGCACAAACCGTGTTGGATTTAGAGTTCCAAATTCATCTATCAATATAGGAGAAAACAGAGTGAAACCTAAAAATTCAAACTGTTACTGCAGAGGAATGCTTCAAGCTATAAGAACGAAATTTGGTGAGTCAAGTGGGAATGGTGTACAGATCATTACGTCCAAGTATCATCAAGATTGGGTGAAATGACATTTGCTGAGATTTCAGGAAACTTGTACTTTTTTGGAAGCTAGGCAACCCCTTTCAGACGAATTTGGTTTTCATCAGTCTCTGCTTAGGGCTATTTGAATAGGAAACAAACAGTACAGACAGAACTTAGAACTGCTTTACTTTGTCAAGTTTCAAGGAGCTAGCAGAAACCGTGTTGGATTTAGAGTTCCAAATTCATCTATCAATATAGGAGAAAACAGAGTGAAACCTAAAAATTCAAACTGTTACTGCAGAGGAATGCTTCAAGCTATAAGAACGAAATTTGGTGAGTCAAGTGGGAATGGTGTCCTGATCATTACCTCCAAGTATCATCAAGATTGGGTGAAATAACATTTGCTGAGATTTCAGGAAACTCGTAGTTTTTTGGAAGCTAGGCAACCCCTTTCTGATGAAAGTGGTTTTTCTCAGGCTGTGCTTAGGGTTACTTGAATAGGAAACAAACTGTATAGTTAGAACTTAGAAGGACTTTATTGTGTCAAGTTTCAAGGAGCTAGCACACACCGTGTTGGATTTAGAGTTCCAAATTCATCTATCAATATAGGAGAAAACAGAGTGAAACCTAAAAATTCAAACTGTTACTGCAGAGGAATGCTTCAAGCTATAAGAACGAAATTTGGTGAGTCAAGTGGGAATGGTGTACTGATCATTACCTCCAAGTATCATCAAGATTGGGTGAAATAACATTTGCTGAGATTTCAGGAAACTCGTAGTTTTTTGAAATCAAGGCAACCACTTTCAGACGAATTTGGTTTTCATCAGTCTCTGCTTAGGGCTACTTGAATAGGAAACAAACTGTATAGTTAGAACTTAGAACTACTTTATTGTGTCAAGTTTCAAGGAGCTAGCACAAACTGTGTTGGATTTAGAGTTCCAAATTCATCTATCAATATAGGAGAAAACAGAGTGAAACCTAAAAATTTAAACTGTTACTGCAGAGGAATGCGTCAAGCTATAAGAACGAAATTTGGTGAGTCAAGTGGGAATGGTGTACTGATCATTACCTCCAAGTATCATCAAGATTGGGTGAAATAACATTTGCTGAGATTTCAGGAAACTCTTAGTTTTTTGGAAGCTAGGCAACCCCTTTCAGACGAATTTGGTTTTCATCAGTCTCTGCTTGAGGCTACTGGAATAGGAAACAAACAGTAGAGACAGAACTTAGAACTGCTTTATTGTGTCAAGTTTCAAGGAGCAGGGACAAACTGTGTTGGATTTAGAGTTCCAAATTCATCTATCAATATAGGAGAAAACAGAGTGAAACCTAAAAATTCAAACTGTTACTGCAGAGGAATGCTTCAAGCTATAAGAACGAAATTTGGTGAGTCAAGTGGGAATGGTGTCCTGATCATTACTGCCAAGTATCATCAAGATTGGGTGAAATAACATTTGCTGAGATTTCAGGAAACTCGTAGTTTTTTGGAAGCTAGGCAACCCCTTTCAGACGAATTTGGTTTTCATCAGTCTCTGCTTGAGGCTACTGGAATAGGAAATAAACAGTACAGGCAGAACTTAGAACTGCTTTATTGTGTCAAGTTTCAAGGAGCAGGCACAAACCGTGTTGGATTTAGAGTTCCAAATTCATCTATCAATATAGGAGAAAACAGAGTGAAATCTAAAAATTCAAACTATTACTGCAGAGGAATGCTTCAAGCTATAAGAACGAAATTTGGTGAGTCAAGTGGGAATGGTGTCCTGATCATTACCTCCAAGTATCATCAAGATTGGGTGAAATAACATTTGCTGAGATTTCAGGAAACTCGTAGTTTTTTGGAAGCTAGGCCACCCCTTTCAGAGGAATTTGGTTTTCATCAGTCTCTGCATAGGGCTATTTGAAGTAGAAACAAACAGTACAGACAGAACTTAGAACTGCTTTATTTTGTCAAGTTTCAAGGAGCTAGCAGAAACCGTGTTGGATTTAGAGTTCCAAATTCATCTATCAATATAGGAGAAAACAGAGTGAAACCTAAAAATTCAAACTGTTACTGCAGAGGAATGCTTCAAGCTATAAGAACGAAATTTGGTGAGTCAAGTGGGAATGGTGTCCTGATCATTACCGCCAAGTATCATCAAGATTGGGTGAAATAACATTTGCTGAGATTTCAGGAAACTCGTAGTTTTTTGGAAGCTAGGCAACCCCTTTCAGACGAATTTGGTTTTCATCAGTCTCTGCTTGAGGCTACTGGAATAGGAAACAAACAGTAAAGACAGAACTTAGAACTGCTTTATTGTGTCAAGTTTCAAGGAGCTAGCACAAACCGTGTTGGATTTAGAGTTCCAAATTCATCTATCAATGTAGGAGAAAACAGAGTGAAACCTAAAAATTCAAACTGTTACTGCAGAGGAATGCTTCAAGCTATAAGAACGAAATTTGGTGAGTCAAGTGGGAATGGTGTACTGATCATTACCTCCAAGTATCATCAAGATTGGGTGAAATAACATTTGCTGAGATTTCAGGAAACTCGTAGTTTTTTGGAAGCTAGGCAACCCCTTTCAGAGGAATTTGGTTTTCATCAGTCTCTGCTTAGGGCTATTTGAATAGGAAACAAACAGTACAGACAGAACATAGAACTGCTTTATTTTGTCAAGTTTCAAGGAGCTAGCACAAACCGTGTTGGATTTAGAGTTCCAAATTCATCTATCAATATAGGAGAAAACAGAGTGAACCTAAAAATTCAAACTATTACTGCAGAGGAACGTCAAGCTATAAGAACGAAATTTGGTGAGTCAAGTGGGAATGGTGTACAGATCATTACGTCCAAGTATCATCAAGATTGGGTGAAATGACATTTGCTGAGATTTCAGGAAACTTGTACTTTTTTGGAAGCTAGGCAACCCCTTTCAGACGAATTTGGTTTTCATCAGTCTCTGCTTAGGGCTATTTGAATAGGAAACAAACAGTACAGACAGAACTTAGAACTGCTTTACTTTGTCAAGTTTCAAGGAGCTAGCAGAAACCGTGTTGGATTTAGAGTTCCAAATTCATCTATCAATATAGGAGAAAACAGAGTGAAACCTAAAAATTCAAACTGTTACTGCAGAGGAATACTTCAAGCTATAAGAACGAAATTTGGTGAGTCAAGTGGGAATGGTGTCCTGATCATTACCTCCAAGTATCATCAAGATTGGGTGAAATAACATTTGCTGAGATTTCAGGAAACTCGTAGTTTTTTGGAAGCTAGGCAACCCCTTTCTGATGAAAGTGGTTTTTCTCAGGCTGTGCTTAGGGTTACTTGAATAGGAAACAAACTGTATAGTTAGAACTTAGAAGGACTTTATTGTGTCAAGTTTCAAGGAGCTAGCACACACCGTGTTGGATTTAGAGTTCCAAATTCATCTATCAATATAGGAGAAAACAGAGTGAAACCTAAAAATTCAAACTGTTACTGCAGAGGAATGCTTCAAGCTATAAGAACGAAATTTGGTGAGTCAAGTGGCAATGGTGTACTGATCATTACCTCCAAGTATCATCAAGATTGGGTGAAATAACATTTGCTGAGATTTCAGGAAACTCGTAGTTTTTTGAAATCAAGGCAACCACTTTCAGACGAATTTGGTTTTCATCAGTCTCTGCTTAGGGCTACTTGAATAGGAAACAAACTGTATAGTTAGAACTTAGAACTACTTTATTGTGTCAAGTTTCAAGGAGCTAGCACAAACTGTGTTGGATTTAGAGTTCCAAATTCATCTATCAATATAGGAGAAAACAGAGTGAAACCTAAAAATTTAAACTGTTACTGCAGAGGAATGCTTCAAGCTATAAGAACGAAATTTGGTGAGTCAAGTGGGAATGGTGTACTGATCATTACCTCCAAGTATCATCAAGATTGGGTGAAATAACATTTGCTGAGATTTCAGGAAACTCATAGTTTTTTGGAAGCTAGGCAACCCCTTTCTGACCTATTTTGTTTTCATCAGTCTCTGCTTAGGGCTACTTGAATGGGAAACAAACTGTATAGTTAGAACTTAGATCTACTTTATTGTGTCAAGTTTCAAGGAGCTAGCACAAACCGTGTTGGATTTAGAGTTCCAAACTCATCTATCAATATAGGAGAAAACAGAGTGAAACCTAAAAATTCAAACTGTTACTGCAGAGGAATGCTTCAAGCTATAAGAACGAAATTTGGTGAGCCAAGTGGGAATGGTGTACTGATCATTACCTCCAAGTATCATCAAGATTGGGTGAAATAACGTTTGCTGAGATTTCAGGAAACTCGTAGTTTTTTGGAAGCTAGGCAACCCCTTTCAGACCAATTTGGTTTTCATCAGTCTCTGCTTAGGGCTACTTGAATAGGAAACAAACTGTATAGTTAGAACTTAGAACTACTTTATTGTGTCAAGTTTCAAGGACCTAGCACAAACCATGTTGGAATTAGAGTTCCAAATTCATCTATCAGTATAGGAGAAAACAGAGTGAAACCTAAAAATTCAAACTGTTACTGCAGAGGAATGCTTCAAGCTATAAGAACGAAATTTGGTGAGTCAAGTGGGAATGGTGTACTGATCATTACCTCAAAGTATCATCAAGATTGGGTGAAATAACCTTTGCTGAGATTTCAGGAAACTCTTAGTTTTTTGGAAGCTAGGCAACCCCTTTCAGACTAATTTGGTTTTCATCAGTCTCTGCTTGAGGCTACTGGAATAGGAAACAAACAGTAGAGACAGAACTTAGAACTGCTTTATTGTGTCAAGTTTCAAGGAGCTAGCAGAAACCATGTTGGATTTAGAGTTCCAAATTCATCTATCAATATAGGAGAAAACAGAGTGAAACCTAAAAATTCAAACTGTTACTGCAGAGGAATGCTTCAAGCTATAAGAACGAAATTTGGTGAGTCAAGTGGGAATGGTGTACTGATCATTACCTCCAAGTATCATCAAGATTGGGTGAAATAACATTTGCTGAGATTTCAGGAAACTCGTAGTTTTTTGGAAGCTAGGCAACCCCTTTCAGAGGAATTTGGTTTTCATCAGTCTCTGCTTAGGGCTATTTGAATAGGAAACAAACAGTACAGACAGAACGTAGAACTGCTTTATTTTCTCAAGTTTCAAGGAGCTAGCACAAACCGTGTTGGATTTAGAGTTCCAAATTCATCTATCAATATAGGAGAAAACAGAGTGAAACCTAAAAATTCAAACTGTTACTGCAGAGGAATGCTTCAAGCTATAAGAACGAAATTTGGTGAGTCAAGTGGGAATGGTGTACTGATCATTACGTCCAAGTATCATCAAGATTGGGTGAAATGACATTTGCTGAGATTTCAGGAAACTTGTAGTTTTTTGGAAGCTAGGCAACCCCTTTCAGACGAATTTGGTTTTCATCAGTCTCTGCTTAGGGCTATTTGAATAGGAAACAAACAGTACAGAGAACTTAGAACTGCTTTACTTTGTCAAGTTTCAAGGACCTAGAAGAAACCGTGTTGGATTTAGAGTTCCAAATTCATCTATCAATATAGGAGAAAACAGAGTGAAACCTAAAAATTCAAACTGTTACTGCAGAGGAATGCTTCAAGCTATAAGAACGAAATTGGTGAGTCAAGTGGGAATTGTGTCCTGATCATTACCTCCAAGTATCATCAAGATTGGGTGAAATAACATTTGCTGAGATTTCAGGAAACTCATAGTTTTTTGGAAGCTAGGCAACCCCTTTCTGATGAAAGTGGTTTTTCTCAGGCTGTGCTTAGGGTTACTTGAATAGGAAACAAACTGTATAGTTAGAACTTAGAAGGACTTTATTGTGTCAAGTCAAGGAGCTAGCACACACCGTGTTGGATTTAGACTTCAAAATTCATCTATCATTATAGGAGAAAACAGAGTGAAACCTAAAAATTCAAACTGTTACTGCAGAGGAATGCTTCAAGCTATAAGAACGAAATTTGGTGAGTCAAGTGGGAATGGTGTACTGATCATTTCCTCCTAGTATCATCAAGATTGGGTGAAATAACATTTGCTGAGATTTCAGGAAACTCATAGTTTTTTGGAAGCTAGGCAACCCCTTTCAGACGAATTTGGTTTTCATCAGTCTCTGCTTAGGGCTACTTGATTAGGAAACAAACTGTATAGTTAGAACTTAGAACTACTTTATTGTGTCAAGTTTCAAGGAGCTAGCACAAACCGTGTTGGATTTAGAGTTCCAAATTCATCTATCAATATAGGAGAAAACAGAGTGAAACCAAAAAACTCAAACTGTTACTGCAGAGGAATGCTTCAAGGTATAAGAACGAAATTTGGTGAGTCAAGTGGGAATGGTGTACTGATCATTACCTCCAAGTATCATCAAGATTGGGTGAAATGACATTTGCTGAGATTTCAGGAAACTCGTAGTTTTTTGGAAGCTAGGCCACCCCTTTCAGAGGAATTTGGTTTTCATCAGTCTCTGCTTAGGGCTATTTGAATTAGAAACAAACAGTACAGACAGAACTTAGAACTGCTTTATTTTGTCAAGTTTCAAGGAGCTAGCAGAAACCGTGTTGGATTTAGAGTTCCAAATTCATCTATCAATATAGGAGAAAACAGAGTGAAACCTAAAAATTCAAACTGTTACTGTAGAGGAATGCTTCAAGCTATAAGAACAAAATTTGGTGAGCCAAGTGGGAATGGTGTACTGATCATTACCTCCAAGTATCATCAAGATTGGGTGAAATAACATTTGCTTAGATTTCAGGAAACTCGTAGTTTTTTGGAAGCTAGGCAACCCCTTTCAGACGAATTTGGTTTTCATCAGTCTCTGCTGAGGCTACTGGAATAGGAAACAAACAGTACAGACAGAACTTAGAACTGCTTTATTGTGTCAAGTTTCAAGGAGCTAGCACAAACCGTGTTGGATTTAGAGTTCCAAATTCATCTATCAATGTAGGAGAAAACAGAGTGAAACCTAAAAATTCAAACTGTTACTGCAGAGGAATGCTTCAAGGTATAAGAACGAAATTTTTTGAGTCAAGTGGGAATGGTGTCCTGATCATTACCTCCAAGTATCATCAAGATTGGGTGAAATAACATTTGCTGAGATTTCAGGAAACTCGTAGTTTTTTGGAAGCTAGGCAACCCCTTTCAGAGGAAAGTGGTTTTCATCAGTCTCTGCTTAAGGCTACTTGAATAGGAAACAAACAGTACAGACAGAACTTATAACTGCTTTATTGTGTCAAGTTTCAAGGAGCTAGCACAAACCATGTTGGATTTAGAGTTCCAAATTCATCTATCAATATAGGAGAAAACAGAGTGAAACCTAAAAATTCAAACTGTTACTGCAGAGGAATGCTTCAAGCTATAAGAACGAAATTTGGTGAGTCAAGTGGGAATGGTGTACTGATCATTACCTCCAAGTATCATCAAGATTGGGTGAAATAACATTTGCTGAGATTTCAAGAAACTCGTAGTTTTTTGAATCAAGTCAACCACTTTCAGACGAATTTGGTTTTCATCAGTCTCTGCTTAAGGCTACTTGAATAGGAAACAAACTGTATAGTTAGAACTACTTTATTGTGTCTAGTTTCAAGGAGCTAGCACAAACCGTGTTGGATTTAGAGTTCCAAATTCATCTATCAATATAAAAGAAAACAGAGTGAAACCTAAAAATTCAAACTGTTACTGCAGAGGAATGCTTCAAGCTATAAGAACGAAATTTGGTGAGTCAAGTGGGAATGGTGTCCTGATCATTACCTCCAAGTATCATCAAGATTGGGTGAAATAACATTTGCTGAGATTTCAGGAAACTCGTAGTTTTTTGGAAGCTAGGCAACCCCTTTCAGACGAATTTGGTTTTCATCAGTCTCTGCTTAGGGCTATTTGAATAGGAAACAAACAGTACAGACAGAACTTAGAACTGCTTTATTTTTTCAAGTTTCAAGGAGCTAGCACAAACTGTGTTGGATTTAGAGTTCCAAATTCATCTATCAATATAGGAGAAAACAGAGTGAAACCTAAAAATTCAAACTGTTACTGTAGAGGAATGCTTCAAGCTATAAGAACAAAATTTGGTGAGCCAAGTGGGAATGGTGTACTGATCATTACCTCCAAGTATCATCAAGATTGGGTGAAATAACATTTGCTTAGATTTCAGGAAACTCGTAGTTTTTTGGAAGCTAGGCAACCCCTTTCAGACGAATTTGGTTTTCATCAGTCTCTGCTGAGGCTACTGGAATAGGAAACAAACAGTACAGACAGAACTTAGAACTGCTTTATTGTGTCAAGTTTCAAGGAGCTAGCACAAACCGTGTTGGATTTAGAGTTCCAAATTCATCTATCAATGTAGGAGAAAACAGAGTGAAACCTAAAAATTCAAACTGTTACTGCAGAGGAATGCTTCAAGGTATAAGAACGAAATTTTTTGAGTCAAGTGGGAATGGTGTCCTGATCATTACCTCCAAGTATAATCAAGATTGGGTGAAATAACATTTGCTGAGATTTCAGGAAACTCGTAGTTTTTTGGAAGCTAGGCAACCCCTTTCAGAGGAAAGTGGTTTTCATCAGTCTCTGCTTAAGGCTACTTGAATAGGAAACAAACAGTACAGACAGAACTTATAACTGCTTTATTGTGTCAAGTTTCAAGGAGCTAGCACAAACCATGTTGGATTTAGAGTTCCAAATTCATCTATCAATATAGGAGAAAACAGAGTGAAACCTAAAAATTCAAACTGTTACTGCAGAGGAATGCTTCAAGCTATAAGAACGAAATTTGGTGAGTCAAGTGGGAATGGTGTACTGATCATTACCTCCAAGTATCATCAAGATTGGGTGAAATAACATTTGCTGAGATTTCAAGAAACTCGTAGTTTTTTGAATCAAGTCAACCACTTTCAGACGAATTTGGTTTTCATCAGTCTCTGCTTAAGGCTACTTGAATAGGAAACAAACTGTATAGTTAGAACTTAGAACTACTTTATTGTGTCTAGTTTCAAGGATCTAGCACAAACCGTGTTGGATTTAGAGTTCCAAATTCATCTATCAATATAGGAGAAAACAGAGTGAAACCTAAAAATTCAAACTGTTACTGCAGAGGAATGCTTCAAGGTATAAGAACGAAATTTGGTGAGTCAAGTGGGAATGGTATACTGATCATTACCGCCAAGTATCATCAAGATTGGGTGAAATAACATTTGCTGAGATTTCAGGAAACTCGTAGTTTTTAGGAAGCTAGGCAACCCCTTTCAGACGAATTTGGTTTTCATCAGTCTCTGCTTGAGGCTACTGGAATAGGAAACAAACAGTAGAGACAGAACTTAGAACTGCTTTATTGTGTCAAGTTTCAAGGAGCTAGCAGAAACCGTGTTGGATTTAGAGTTCCAAATTCATCTATCAATATAGGAGAAAACAGAGTGAAACCTAAACATTCAAACTGTTACTGCAGAGGAATGCTTCAAGCTATAAGAACGAAATTTGGTGAGTCAAGTGGGAATGGTGTACTGATCATTACCTCCAAGTATCATCAAGATTGGGTGAAATAACATTTGCTGAGATTTCAGGAAACTCGTAGTTTTTTGGAAGCTTGGCAACCCCTTTCAGACGAATTTGGTTTTCATCAGTCTCTGCTTAGGGCTATTTGAATAGGAAACAAACAGTACAGACAGAACGTAGAACTGCTTTATTTTGTCAAGTTTCAATGAGCTAGCACAAACCGTGTTGGATTTAGAGTTCCAAATTCATCTATCAATATAGGAGAAAACAGAGTGAAACCTAAAAATTCAAACTGTTACTCCAGAGGAATGCTTCAAGCTATAAGAACGAAATTTGGTGAGTCAAGTGGGAATGGTGTACTGATCATTACCTCCAAGTATCATCAAGATTGGGTGAAATGACATTTGCTGAGATTTCAGGAAACTCGTAGTTTTTTGGAAGCTAGGCAACCCCTTTCAGACGAATTTGGTTTTCATCAGTCTCTGCTTAGGGCTATTTGAATAGGAAACAAACAGTACAGACAGAACTTAGAACTGCTTTATTTTGTCAAGTTTCAAGGAGCTAGCAGAAACCATGTTGGATTTAGAGTTCCAAATTCATCTATCAATATAGGAGAAAACAGAGTGAAACCTAAAAATTCAAACTGTTACTGCAGAGGAATGCTTCAAGCTATAAGAACGAAATTTGGTGAGTCAAGTGAGAATGGTGTCCTGATCATTACCTCCAAGTATCATCAAGATTGGATGAAATAACTTTTGCTGAGATTTCAGGAAACTTGTAGTTTTTTGGAAGCTAGGCAACCCCTTTCTGATGAAAGTGGTTTTTCTCAGGCTGTGCTTAGGGTTACTTGAATAGGAAACAAACTGTATAGTTAGAACTTAGAACGACTTTATTGTGTCAAGTTTCAAGGAGCTAGCACACACCGTGTTGGATTTAGACTTCCAAATTCATCTATCAATATAGGAGAAAACAGAGTGAAACCTAAAAATTCAAACTGTTACTGCAGAGGAATGCTTCAAGCTATAAGAACGAAATTTGGTGAGTCAAGTGGGAATGGTGTACTGATCATTACCTCCAAGTATCATCAAGATTGGGTGAAATAACATTTGCTGAGATTTCAGGAAACTCGTAGTTTTTTGAAATCAAGGCAACCACTTTCAGACGAATTTGGTTTTCATCAGTCTCTGCTTAGGGCTACTTGAATAGGAAACAAACTGTATAGTTATAACTTAGAACTACTTTATTGTGTCAAGTTTCAAGGAGCTAGCACAAACTGTGTTGGATTTAGAGTTCCAAATTCATCTATCAATATAGGAGAAAACAGAGTGAAACCTAAAAATTCAAACTGTTACTGCAGAGGAATGCTTCAAGCTATAAGAACGAAATTTGGTGAGTCAAGTGGGAATGGTGTACTGATCATTACGTCCAAGTATCATCAAGATTGGGTGAAATGACATTTGCTGAGATTTCAGGAAACTTGTAGTTTTTTGGAAGCTAGGCAACCCCTTTCAGACGAATTTGGTTTTCATCAGTCTCTGCTTAGGGCTATTTGAATAGGAAACAAACAGTACAGAGAACTTAGAACTGCTTTACTTTGTCAAGTTTCAAGGACCTAGAAGAAACCGTGTTGGATTTAGAGTTCCAAATTCTTCTATCAATATAGGAGAAAACAGAGTGAAACCTAAAAATTCAAACTGTTACTGCAGAGGAATGCTTCAAGCTATAAGAACGAAATTGGTGAGTCAAGTGGGAATTGTGTCCTGATCATTAACTCCAAGTATCATCAAGATTGGGTGAAATAACATTTGCTGAGATTTCAGGAAACTCATAGTTTTTTGGAAGCTAGGCAACCCCTTTCTGATGAAAGTGGTTTTTCTCAGGCTGTGCTTAGGGTTACTTGAATAGGAAACAAACTGTATAGTTAGAACTTAGAAGGACTTTATTGTGTCAAGTCAAGGAGCTAGCACACACCGTGTTGGATTTAGACTTCAAAATTCATCTATCATTATAGGAGAAAACAGAGTGAAACCTAAAAATTCAAAATGTTACTGCAGAGGAATGCTTCAAGCTATAAGAACGAAATTTGGTGAGTCAAGTGGGAATGGTGTACTGATCATTTCCTCCTAGTATCATCAAGATTGGGTGAAATAACATTTGCTGAGATTTCAGGAAACTCGTAGTTTTTTGGAAGCTTGGCAACCCCTTTCAGACGAATTTGGTTTTCATCAGTCTCTGCTTAGGGCTATTTGAATAGGAAACAAACAGTACAGACAGAACGTAGAACTGCTTTATTTTGTCAAGTTTCAATGAGCTAGCACAAACCGTGTTGGATTTAGAGTTCCAAATTCATCTATCAATATAGGAGAAAACAGAGTGAAACCTAAAAATTCAAACTGTTACTCCAGAGGAATGCTTCAAGCTATAAGAACGAAATTTGGTGAGTCAAGTGGGAATGGTGTACTGATCATTACCTCCAAGTATCATCAAGATTGGGTGAAATGACATTTGCTGAGATTTCAGGAAACTCGTAGTTTTTTGGAAGCTAGGCAACCCCTTTCAGACGAATTTGGTTTTCATCAGTCTCTGCTTAGGGCTATTTGAATAGGAAACAAACAGTACAGACAGAACTTAGAACTGCTTTATTTTGTCAAGTTTCAAGGAGCTAGCAGAAACCATGTTGGATTTAGAGTTCCAAATTCATCTATCAATATAGGAGAAAACAGAGTGAAACCTAAAAATTCAAACTGTTACTGCAGAGGAATGCTTCAAGCTATAAGAACGAAATTTGGTGAGTCAAGTGAGAATGGTGTCCTGATCATTACCTCCAAGTATCATCAAGATTGGATGAAATAACTTTTGCTGAGATTTCAGGAAACTTGTAGTTTTTTGGAAGCTAGGCAACCCCTTTCTGATGAAAGTGGTTTTTCTCAGGCTGTGCTTAGGGTTACTTGAATAGGAAACAAACTGTATAGTTAGAACTTAGAACGACTTTATTGTGTCAAGTTTCAAGGAGCTAGCACACACCGTGTTGGATTTAGACTTCCAAATTCATCTATCAATATAGGAGAAAACAGAGTGAAACCTAAAAATTCAAACTGTTACTGCAGAGGAATGCTTCAAGCTATAAGAACGAAATTTGGTGAGTCAAGTGGGAATGGTGTACTGATCATTACCTCCAAGTATCATCAAGATTGGGTGAAATAACATTTGCTGAGATTTCAGGAAACTCGTAGTTTTTTGAAATCAAGGCAACCACTTTCAGACGAATTTGGTTTTCATCAGTCTCTGCTTAGGGCTACTTGAATAGGAAACAAACTGTATAGTTATAACTTAGAACTACTTTATTGTGTCAAGTTTCAAGGAGCTAGCACAAACTGTGTTGGATTTAGAGTTCCAAATTCATCTATCAATATAGGAGAAAACAGAGTGAAACCTAAAAATTCAAACTGTTACTGCAGAGGAATGCTTCAAGCTATAAGAACGAAATTTGGTGAGTCAAGTGGGAATGGTGTACTGATCATTACGTCCAAGTATCATCAAGATTGGGTGAAATGACATTTGCTGAGATTTCAGGAAACTTGTAGTTTTTTGGAAGCTAGGCAACCCCTTTCAGACGAATTTGGTTTTCATCAGTCTCTGCTTAGGGCTATTTGAATAGGAAACAAACAGTACAGAGAACTTAGAACTGCTTTACTTTGTCAAGTTTCAAGGACCTAGAAGAAACCGTGTTGGATTTAGAGTTCCAAATTCTTCTATCAATATAGGAGAAAACAGAGTGAAACCTAAAAATTCAAACTGTTACTGCAGAGGAATGCTTCAAGCTATAAGAACGAAATTGGTGAGTCAAGTGGGAATTGTGTCCTGATCATTAACTCCAAGTATCATCAAGATTGGGTGAAATAACATTTGCTGAGATTTCAGGAAACTCATAGTTTTTTGGAAGCTAGGCAACCCCTTTCTGATGAAAGTGGTTTTTCTCAGGCTGTGCTTAGGGTTACTTGAATAGGAAACAAACTGTATAGTTAGAACTTAGAAGGACTTTATTGTGTCAAGTCAAGGAGCTAGCACACACCGTGTTGGATTTAGACTTCAAAATTCATCTATCATTATAGGAGAAAACAGAGTGAAACCTAAAAATTCAAAATGTTACTGCAGAGGAATGCTTCAAGCTATAAGAACGAAATTTGGTGAGTCAAGTGGGAATGGTGTACTGATCATTTCCTCCTAGTATCATCAAGATTGGGTGAAATAACATTTGCTGAGATTTCAGGAAACTCATAGTTTTTTGGAAGCTAGGCAACCCCTTTCAGACGAATTTGGTTTTCATCAGTCTCTGCTTAGGGCTACTTGATTAGGAAAAAAACTGTATAGTTAGAACTTAGAACTACTTTATTGTGTCAAGTTTCAAGGAGCTAGCACAAACCGTGTTGGATTTAGAGTTCCAAATTCATCTATCAATATAGGAGAAAACAGAGTGAAACCAAAAAACTCAAACTGTTACTGAAGAGGAATGCTTCAAGGTATAAGAACGAAATTTGGTGAGTCAAGTGGGAATGGTGTACTGATCATTACCTCCAAGTATCATCAAGATTGGGTGAAATGACATTTGCTGAGATTTCAGGAAACTCGTAGTTTTTTGGAAGCTAGGCCACCCCTTTCAGAGGAATTTGGTTTTCATCAGTCTCTGCTTAGGGCTATTTGAATTAGAAACAAACAGTACAGACAGAACTTAGAACTGCTTTATTTTGTCAAGTTTCAAGGAGCTAGCAGAAACCGTGTTGGATTTAGAGTTCCAAATTCATCTATCAATATAGGAGAAAACAGAGTGAAACCTAAAAATTCAAACTGTTACTGCAGAGGAATGCTTCAAGCTATAAGAACGAAATTTGGTAAGTCAAGTGGGAATGGTGTCCTGATCATTACCGCCAAGTATCATCAAGATTGTGTGAAATAACATTTGCTGAGATTTCAGGAAACTCGTAGTTTTTTGGAAGCTAGGCAACCCCTTTCAGACGAATTTGGTTTTCATCAGTCTCTGCTTGAGGCTACTGGAATAGGAAACAAACAGTAGAGACAGAACTTAGAACTGCTTTATTGTGTCAAGTTTCAAGGAGCTAGCACAAACCGTGTTGGATTTAGAGTTCCAAATTCATCTATCAATGTAGGAGAAAACAGAGTGAAACCTAAAAATTCAAACTGTTACTGCAGAGGAATGCTTCAAGCTATAAGAACGAAATTTGGTGAGTGAAGTGGGAATGGTGTCCTGATCATTACCTCCAAGTATCATCAAGATTGGGTGAAATAACATTTGCTGAGATTTCAGGAAACTCGTAGTTTTTTGGAAGCTAGGCAACCCCTTTCTGATGAAAGTGGTTTTTCCCAGGCTGTGCTTAGGGTTACTTGAATAGGAAACAAACTGTATAGTTAGAACTTAGAACGACTTTATTGTGTCAAGTTTCAAGGAGCTAGCAAAAACCATGTTGGATTTAGAGTTCCAAATTCATCTATCAATATAGGAGAAAACAGAGTGAAACCTAAAAATTCAAACTGTTACTGCAGAGGAATGCTTCAAGCTATAAGAACGAAATTCGGTGAGTCAAGTGGGAATGGTGTACTGATCATTACCTCCAAGTATCATCAAGATTGGGTGAAATAACATTTGCTGAGATTTCAAGAAACTCGTAGTTTTTTGAATCAAGTCAACCACTTTCAGACGAATTTGGTTTTCATCAGTCTCTGCTTAAGGCTACTTGAATAGGAAACAAACTGTATAGTTAGAACTACTTTATTGTGTCTAGTTTCAAGGAGCTAGCACAAACCGTGTTGGATTTAGAGTTCCAAATTCATCTATCAATATAAAAGAAAACAGAGTGAAACCTAAAAATTCAAACTGTTACTGCAGAGGAATGCTTCAAGCTATAAGAACGAAATTTGGTGAGTCAAGTGGGAATGGTGTCCTGATCATTACCTCCAAGTATCATCAAGATTGGGTGAAATAACATTTGCTGAGATTTCAGGAAACTCGTAGTTTTTTGGAAGCTAGGCAACCCCTTTCAGACGAATTTGGTTTTCATCAGTCTCTGCTTAGGGCTATTTGAATAGGAAACAAACAGTACAGACAGAACTTAGAACTGCTTTATTTTTTCAAGTTTCAAGGAGCTAGCACAAACTGTGTTGGATTTAGAGTTCCAAATTCATCTATCAATATAGGAGAAAACAGAGTGAAACCTAAAAATTCAAACTGTTACTGTAGAGGAATGCTTCAAGCTATAAGAACAAAATTTGGTGAGCCAAGTGGGAATGGTGTACTGATCATTACCTCCAAGTATCATCAAGATTGGGTGAAATAACATTTGCTTAGATTTCAGGAAACTCGTAGTTTTTTGGAAGCTAGGCAACCCCTTTCAGACGAATTTGGTTTTCATCAGTCTCTGCTGAGGCTACTGGAATACTAAACAAACAGTACAGACAGAACTCAGAACTGCTTTATTGTGTCAAGTTTCAAGGAGCTAGCACAAACCGTGTTGGATTTAGAGTTCCAAATTCATCTATCAATGTAGGAGAAAACAGAGTGAAACCTAAAAATTCAAACTGTTACTGCAGAGGAATGCTTCAAGGTATAAGAACGAAATTTGGTGAGTCAAGTGGGAATGGTGTCCTGATCATTACGTCCAAGTATCATCAAGATTGGGTGAAATAACATTTGCTGAGATTTCAGGAAACTCGTAGTTTTTTGGAAGCTAGGCAACCCCTTTCAGAGGAAAGTGGTTTTCATCAGTCTCTGCTTAAGGCTACTTGAATAGGAAACAAACAGTACAGACAGAACTTAGAACTGCTTTATTGTGTCAAGTTTCAAGGAGCTAGCACAAACCATGTTGGATTTAGAGTTCCAAATTCATCTATCAATATAGGAGAAAACAGAGTGAAACCTAAAAATTCAAACTGTTACTGCAGAGGAATGCTTCAAGCTATAAGAACGAAATTTGGTGAGTCAAGTGGGAATGGTGTACTGATCATTACCTCCAAGTATCATCAAGATTGGGTGAAATAACATTTGCTGAGATTTCAAGAAACTCGTAGTTTTTTGAATCAAGTCAACCACTTTCAGACGAATTTGGTTTTCATCAGTCTCTGCTTAAGGCTACTTGAATAGGAAACAAACTGTATAGTTAGAACTTAGAACTACTTTATTGTGTCTAGTTTCAAGGATCTAGCACAAACCGTGTTGGATTTAGAGTTCCAAATTCATCTATCAATATAGGAGAAAACAGAGTGAAACCTAAAAATTCAAACTGTTACTGCAGAGGAATGCTTCAAGCTATAAGAACGAAATTTGGTGAGTCAAGTGGGAATGGTATACTGATCATTACCGCCAAGTATCATCAAGATTGGGTGAAATAACATTTGCTGAGATTTCAGGAAACTCGTAGTTTTTAGGAAGCTAGGCAACCCCTTTCAGACGAATTTGGTTTTCATCAGTCTCTGCTTGAGGCTACTGGAATAGGAAACAAACAGTAGAGACAGAACTTAGAACTGCTTTATTGTGTCAAGTTTCAAGGAGCTAGCAGAAACCGTGTTGGATTTAGAGTTCCAAATTCATCTATCAATATAGGAGAAAACAGAGTGAAACCTAAAAATTCAAACTGTTACTGCAGAGGAATGCTTCAAGCTATAAGAACGAAATTTGGTGAGTCAAGTGGGAATGGTGTACTGATCATTACCTCCAAGTATCATCAAGATTGGGTGAAATAACATTTGCTGAGATTTCAGGAAACTCGTAGTTTTTTGGAAGCTTGGCAACCCCTTTCAGACGAATTTGGTTTTCATCAGTCTCTGCTTAGGGCTATTTGAATAGGAAACAAACAGTACAGACAGAACGTAGAACTGCTTTATTTTGTCAAGTTTCAATGAGCTAGCACAAACCGTGTTGGATTTAGAGTTCCAAATTCATCTATCAATATAGGAGAAAACAGAGTGAAACCTAAAAATTCAAACTGTTACTGCAGAGGAATGCTTCAAGCTATAAGAACGAAATTTGGTGAGTCAAGTGGGAATGGTGTACTGATCATTACCTCCAAGTATCATCAAGATTGGGTGAAATGACATTTGCTGAGATTTCAGGAAACTCGTAGTTTTTTGGAAGCTAGGCAACCCCTTTCAGACGAATTTGGTTTTCATCAGTCTCTGCTTAGGGCTATTTGAATAGGAAACAAACAGTACAGACAGAACTTAGAACTGCTTTATTTTGTCAAGTTTCAAGGAGCTAGCAGAAACCATGTTGGATTTAGAGTTCCAAATTCATCTATCAATATAGGAGAAAACAGAGTGAAACCTAAAAATTCAAACTGTTACTGCAGAGGAATGCTTCAAGCTATAAGAACGAAATTTGGTGAGTCAAGTGGGAATGGTGTCCTGATCATTACCTCCAAGTATCATCAAGATTGGATGAAATAACTTTTGCTGAGATTTCAGGAAACTTGTAGTTTTTTGGAAGCTAGGCAACCCCTTTCTGATGAAAGTGGTTTTTCTCAGGCTGTGCTTAGGGTTACTTGAATAGGAAACAAACTGTATAGTTAGAACTTAGAACGACTTTATTGTGTCAAGTTTCAAGGAGCTAGCACACACCGTGTTGGATTTAGACTTCCAAATTCATCTATCAATATAGGAGAAAACAGAGTGAAACCTAAAAATTCAAACTGTTACTGCAGAGGAATGCTTCAAGCTATAAGAACGAAATTTGGTGAGTCAAGTGGGAATGGTGTACTGATCATTACCTCCAAGTATCATCAAGATTGGGTGAAATAACATTTGCTGAGATTTCAGGAAACTCGTAGTTTTTTGAAATCAAGGCAACCACTTTCAGACGAATTTGGTTTTCATCAGTCTCTGCTTAGGGCTACTTGAATAGGAAACAAACTGTATAGTTATAACTTAGAACTACTTTATTGTGTCAAGTTTCAAGGAGCTAGCACAAACTGTGTTGGATTTAGAGTTCCAAATTCATCTATCAATATAGGAGAAAACAGAGTGAAACCTAAACATTCAAACTGTTACTGCAGAGGAATGCTTCAAGCTATAAGAACGAAATTTGGTGAGTCAAGTGGGAATGGTGTACTGATCATTACCTCCAAGTATCATCAAGATTGGGTGAAATAACATTTGCTGAGATTTCAGGAAACTCATAGTTTTTTGGAAGCTAGGCAACCCCTTTCTGACCTATTTTGTTTTCATCAGTCTCTGCTTAGGGCTACTTGAATAGGAAACAAACTGTATAGTTAGAACTTAGATCTACTTTATTGTGTCAAGTTTCAAGGAGGTAGCACAAACTGTGTTGGATTTAGAGTTCCAAACTCATCTATCAATATAGGAGAAAACAGAGTGAAACCTAAAAATTCAAACTGTTACTGCAGAGGAATGCTTAAAGCTATAAGAACGAAATTTGGTGAGCCAAGTGGGAATGGTGTACTGATCATTACCTCCAAGTATCATCAAGATTGGGTGAAATAACGTTTGCTGAGATTTCAGGAAACTCGTAGTTTTTTGGAAGCTAGGCAACCCCTTTCAGACCAATTTGGTTTTCATCAGTCTCTGCTTAGGGCTACTTGAATAGGAAACAAACTGTATAGTTAGAACTTAGAACTACTTTATTGTGTCAAGTTTCAAGGAGCTAGCACAAACCATGTTGGATTTAGAGTTCCAAATTCATCTATCAGTATAGGAGAAAACAGAGTGAAACCTAAAAATTCAAACTGTTACTGCAGAGGAATGCTTCAAGCTATAAGAACGAAATTTGGTGAGTCAAGTGGGAATGGTGTACTGATCATTACCTCCAAGTATCATCAAGATTGGGTGAAATAACATTTGCTGAGATTTCAGGAAACTCGTAGATTTTGGAAGCTAGGCAACCCCTTTCAGACCAATTTGGTTTTCATCAGTCTCTGCTTAGGGCTACTTGAATAGGAAACAAACTGTATAGTTAGAACTTAGAACTACTTTATTGTGTCAAGTTTCAAGGAGCTAGCACAAACTGTGTTGGATTTAGAGTTCCAAATTCATCTATCAATATAGGAGAAAACAGAGTGAAACCTAAAAATTCAAACTGTTACTGCAGAGGAATGCTTCAAGCTATAAGAACAAAATTTGGTGAGCCAAGTGGGAATGGTGTACTGATCATGACCTCCAAGTATCATCAAGATTGGGTGAAATAACATTTGCTTAGATTTCAGGAAACTCGTAGTTTTTTGGAAGCTAGGCAACCCCTTTCAGACGAATTTAGTTTTCATCAGTCTCTGCTTGAGGCTACTGGAATAGGAAACAAACAGTACAGACAGAACTTAGAACTGCTTTATTGTGTCAAGTTTCAAGGAGCTAGCACAAACCGTGTTGGATTTAGAGTTCCAAATTCATCTGTCAATGTAGGAGAAAACAGAGTGAAACCTAAAAATTCAAACTGTTACTGCAGAGGAATGCTTCAAGCTATAAGAACGAAATTTGGTGAGTCAAGTGGGAATGGTGTCCTGATCATTACCTCCAAGTATCATCAAGATTGGGTGAAATAACATTTGCTGAGATTTCAGGAAACTCGTAGTTTTTTGGAAGCTAGGCAACCCCTTTCTGATGAAAGTGGTTTTTCCCAGGCTGTGCTTAGGGTTACTTGAATAGGAAACAAACTGTATAGTTAGAACTTAGAACGACTTTATTGTGTCAAGTTTCAAGGAGCTAGCACAAACCATGTTGGATTTAGAGTTCCAAATTCATCTATCAATATAAGAGAAAACAGAGTGAAACCTAAAAATTCAAACTCTTACTGCAGAGGAATGCTTCAAGCTATAAGAACGAAATTTGGTGAGCCAAGTGGGAATGGTGTACTGATCATTACCTCCAAGTATCATCAAGATTGGGTGAAATAACATTTGCTGAGATTTCAAGAAACTCGTAGTTTTTTGAAATCAAGGCAACCACTTTCAAACGAATTTGGTTTCATCAGTCTCTGCTTAGGGCTATTTGAATAGAAAAAAACAGTACAGACAGAACTTAGAACTGCTTTATTTTGTCAAGTTTCAAGGAGCTAGCACTAACCATGTTGGATATAGAGTTCCAAATTCATCTATCAATATAGGAGAAAACAGAGTGAAACCTAAAAATTCAAACTGTTACTGCAGAGGAATGCTTCAAGCTATAAGAACGAAATTTGGTGAGTCAAGTGGGAATGGTGTACTGATCATTACCTCCAAGTATCATCAAGATTGGGTGAAATAACATTTGCTGAGATTTCAGGAACCTCGTAGTTTTTTGGAAGCTAGGCAACCCCGTTCAGACCAATTTGGTTTTCATCAGTCTCTGCTTAGGGCTACTTGAATGGGAAACAAACTGTATAGTTAGAACTTAGAACTACTTTATTGTGTCAAGTTTCAAGGAGCTAGCAAAAACTGTGTTGGAATTAGAGTTCCAAATTCATCTATCAATATAGGAGAAAACAGAATGAAACCTAAAAATTCAAACTGTTACTGCAGAGGAATGCTTCAAGCTATAAGAACGAAATTTGGTGAGCCAAGTGGGAATGGTGTACTGATCATTACCTCCAAGTATCATCAAGATTGGGTGAAATAACATTTGCTGAGATTTCAGGAAACTCGTAGTTTTTTGGAAGCTAGGCAACCCCTTTCAGACCAATTTGGTTTTCATCAGTCTCTGCTTAGGGCTACTTGAATAGGAAACAAACTGTATAGTTAGAACTTAGAACTACTTTATTGTGTCAAGTTTCAAGGAGCTAGCACAAACCATGTTGGATTTAGAGTTCCAAATTCATCTATCAATATAGGAGAAAACAGAGTGAAACCTAAAAATTCAAACTGTTACTGCAGAGGAATGCTTCAAGCTATAAGAACGAAATTTGGTGAGCCAAGTGGGAATGGTGTACTGATCATTACCTCCAAGTAAAATCAAGATTGGTTGAAGTAACATTTGCTGAGATTTCAGGAAACTCGTAGTTTTTTGGAAGCTAGGCAACCCCTTTCAGACTAATTTGGTTTTCATCAGTCTCTGCTTAGGGCTATTTGAATAGGAAACAAACAGTACAGACAGAACTTAGAACTGCTTTATTTTGTCAAGTTTCAAGGAGCTAGCAGAAACCGTGTTGGATTTAGAGTTCCAAATTCATCTATCAATATAGGAGAAAACAGAGTGAAACCTAAAAATTCAAACTGTTACTGCAGAGGAATGCTTCAAGCTATAAGAACGATATTTGGTGAGTCAAGTGAGAATGGTGTCCTGATCATTACCTCCAAGTATCATCAAGATTGGATGAAATAACATTTGCTGAGATTTCAGGAAACTCGTAGTTTTTTGGAAGCTAGGCAACCCCTTTCTGATGAAAGTGGTTTTTCTCAGGCTGTGCTTAGGGTTACTTGAATAGGAAACAAACTGTATAGTTAGAACTTAGAACGACTTTATTGTGTCAAGTTTCAAGGAGCTAGCACACACCGTGTTGGATTTAGACTTCCAAATTCATCTATCAGTATAGGAGAAAACAGAGTGAAACCTAAAAATTCAAACTGTTACTGCAGAGGAATGCTTCAAGCTATAAGAACGAAATTTGGTGAGTCAAGTGGGAATGGTGTACTGATCATTACCTCCAAGTATCATCAAGATTGGGTGAAATAACATTTGCTGAGATTTCAGGAAACTCGTAGTTTTTTGGAAGCTAGGCAACCCCTTTCAGACCAATTTGGTTTTCATCAGTCTCTGCTTAGGGCTACTTGAATAGGAAACAAACTGTATAGTTAGAACTTAGAACTACTTTATTGTGTCAAGTTTCAAGGAGCTAGCACAAACCATGTTGGATTTAGAGTTCCAAATTCATCTATCAATATAGGAGAAAACAGAGTGAAACCTAAAAATTCAAACTGTTACTGCAGAGGAATGCTTCAAGCTATAAGAACGAAATTTGGTGAGTCAAGTGGGAATGGTGTCCTGATCATTACCTCCAAGTATCATCAAGATTGGGTGAAATAACATTTGCTGAGATTTCAGGAAACTCGTAGTTTTTTGGAAGCTAGGCAACCCCTTTCTGATGAAAGTGGTTTTTCCCAGGCTGTGCTTAGGGTTACTTGAATAGGAAACAAACTGTATAGTTAGAACTTAGAACGACTTTATTGTGTCAAGTTTCAAGGAGCTAGCACAAACCATGTTGGATTTAGAGTTCCAAATTCATCTATCAATATAGGAGAAAACAGAGTGAAACCTAAAAATTCAAACTGTTACTGCAGAGGAATGCTTCAAGCTATAAGAACGAAATTTGGTGAGCCAAGTGGGAATGGTGTACTGATCATTACCTCCAAGTATCATCAAGATTGGGTGAAATAACATTTGCTGAGATTTCAAGAAACTCGTAGTTTTTTGAAATCAAGGCAACCACTTTCAGACGAATTTGGTTTTCATCAGTCTCTGCTTAGGGCTATTTGAATAGAAAAAAACAGTACAGACAGAACTTAGAACTGCTTTATTTTGTCAAGTTTCAAGGAGCTAGCACTAACCATGTTGGATATAGAGTTCCAAATTCATCTATCAATATAGGAGAAAACAGAGTGAAACCTAAAAATTCAAACTGTTACTGCAGAGGAATGCTTCAAGCTATAAGAACGAAATTTGGTGAGTCAAGTGGGAATGGTGTACTGATCATTACCTCCAAGTATCATCAAGATTGGGTGAAATAACATTTGCTGAGATTTCAGGAACCTCGTAGTTTTTTGGAAGCTAGGCAACCCCGTTCAGACCAATTTGGTTTTCATCAGTCTCTGCTTAGGGCTACTTGAATAGGAAACAAACTGTATAGTTAGAACTTAGAACTACTTTATTGTGTCAAGTTTCAAGGAGCTAGCACAAACCATGTTGGATTTAGAGTTCCAAATTCATCTATCAGTATAGGAGAAAACAGAGTGAAACCTAAAAATTCAAACTGTTACTGCAGAGGAATGCTTCAAGCTATAAGAACGAAATTTGGTGAGTCAAGTGGGAATGGTGTACTGATCATTACTGCCAAGTATCATCAAGATTGGGTGAAATAACATTTGCTGAGATTTCAGGAAACTCGTAGTTTTTTGGAAGCTAGGCAACCCCTTTCAGACGAATTTGGTTTTCATCAGTCTCTGCTTGAGGCTACTGGAATAGGAAACAAACAGTACAGACAGAACTTAGAACTGCTTTATTGTGTCGAGTTTCAAGGAGCTAGCACAAACCGTGTTGGATTTAGAGTTCCAAATTTATCTATCAATATAGGAGAAAACAGAGTGAAACCTAAAAATTCAAACTGTTACTGCAGAGGAATGCTTCAAGGTATAAGAACGAAATTTGGTGAGTCAAGTGGGAATGGTGTACTGATCATTACCTCCAAGTATCATCAAGATTGGGTGAAATGACATTTGCTGAGATTTCAGGAAACTCGTAGTTTTTTGGAAGCTAGGCCACCCCTTTCAGAGGAATTTGGTTTTCATCAGTCTCTGCTTAGGGCTATTTGAAGTAGAAACAAACAGTACAGACAGAACTTAGAACTGCTTTATTTTGTCAAGTTTCAAGGAGCTAGCAGAAACCGTGTTGGATTTAGAGTTCCAAATTCATCTATCAATATAGGAGAAAACAGAGTGAAACCTAAAAATTCAAACTGTTACTGCAGAGGAATGCTTCAAGCTATAAGAACGAAATTTGGTGAGTCAAGTGGGAATGGTGTCCTGATCATTACCACCAAGTATCATCAAGATTGGGTGAAATAACATTTGCTGAGATTTCAGGAAACTCGTAGTTTTTTGGAAGCTAGGCAACCCCTTTCAGAAGAATTTGGTTTTCATCAGTCTCTGCTTAGGGCTATTTGAATAGGAAACAAACAGTACAGACTGAACGTAGAACTGCTTTATTTTGTCAAGTTTCAAGGAGCTAGCACAAACCGTGTTGGATTTAGAGATCCAAATTCATCTATCAATATAGGAGAAAACAGAGTGAAACCTAAAAATTCAAACTGTTACTGCAGAGGAATGCTTCAAGCTATAAGAACGAAATTTGGTGAGTCAAGTGGGAATGGTGTACTGATCATTACCTCCAAGTATCATCAAGATTGGGTGAAATGACATTTGCTGAGATTTCAGGAAACTCGTAGTTTTTTGGAAGCTAGGCAACCCCTTTCAGACGAATTTGGTTTTCATCAGTCTCTGCTTAGGGCTATTTGAATAGGAAACAAACAGTACAGACAGAACTTAGAACTGCTTTATTGTGTCAAGTTTCAAGGAGCTAGCACAAACCATGTTGGATTTAGAGTTCCAAATTCATCTATCAATGTAGGAGAAAACAGAGTGAAACCTAAAAATTCAAACTGTTACTGCAGAGGAATGCTTCAAGCTATAAGAACGAAATTTGGTGAGTCAAGTGGGAATGGTGTACTGATCATTACCTCCAAGTATCATCAAGATTGGGTGAAATAACATTTGCTGAGATTTCAGGAAACTCGTAGTTTTTTGGAAGCTAGGCAACCCCTTTCAGAGGAATTTGGTTTTCATCAGTCTCTGCTTAGGGCTATTTGAATAGGAAACAAACAGTAAAGACAGAACATAGAACTGCTTTATTTTGTCAAGTTTCAAGGAGCTAGCACAAACCGTGTTGGATTTAGAGTTCCAAATTCATCTATCAATATAGGAGAAAACAGAGTGAAACCTAAAAATTCAAACTGTTACTGCAGAGGAATGCTTCAAGCTATAAGAACGAAATTTGGTGAGTCAAGTGGGAATGGTGTACTGATCATTACCTCCAAGTATCATCAAGATTGGGTGAAATGACATTTGCTGAGATTTCAGGAAACTCGTAGTTTTTTGGAAGCTAGGCAACCCCTTTCAGACGAATTTGGTTTTCATCAGTCTCTGCTTAGGGCTATTTGAAGTAGAAACAAACAGTACAGACAGAACTTAGAACTGCTTTATTTTGTCAAGTTTCAAGGAGCCTGCAGAAACCGTGTTGGATTTAGAGTTCCAAATTCATCTATCAATATAGGAGAAAACAGAGTGAAACCTAAAAATTCAAACTGTTACTGCAGAGGAATGCTTCAAGCTCTAAGAACGAAATTTGGTGAGTCAAGTGGGAATGGTGTCCTGATCATTACCTCCAAGTATCATCAAGATTGGGTGAAATAACATTTGCTGAGATTTCAGGAAACTCGTAGTTTTTTGGAAGCTAGGCAACCCCTTTCAGACGAATTTGGTTTTCATCAGTCTCTGCTTAGGGCTACTTGAATAGGAAACAAACTGTATAGTTAGAACTTAGAACTACTTTATTGTGTCAAGTTTCAAGGAGCTAGCACAAACCGTGTTGGATTTAGAGTTCCAAATTCATCTATCAATATAGGAGAAAACAGAGTGAAACCTAAAAATTCAAACTGTTACTGCAGAGGAATGCTTCAAGCTATAAGAACGAAATTTGGTGAGTCAAGTGGGAATGGTGTACTGATCATTACCTCCAAGTATCATCAAGATTGGGTGAAATGACATTTGCTGAGATTTCAGGAAACTCGTAGTTTTTTGGAAGCTAGGCAACCCCTTTCAGAGGAATTTGGTTTTCATCAGTCTCTGCTTAGGGCTATTTGAATAGGAAACAAACAGTACAGACAGAACGTAGAACTGCTTTATTTTGTAAAGTTTCAAGGAGCTAGCACAAACCGTGTTGGATTTAGAGTTCCAAATTCATCTATCAAATTAGGAGAAAACAGAGTGAAACCTAAAAATTCAAACTGTTACTGCAGAGGAATGCTTCAAGCTATAAGAACGAAATTTGGTGAGTCAAGTGGGAATGGTGTACTGATCATTACCTCCAAGTATCATCAAGATTGGGTGAAATGATATTTGCTGAGACTTCAGGAAACTCGTAGTTTTTTGGAAGCTAGGCAACCCCTTTCAGAGGAATTTGGTTTTCATCAGTCTCTGCTTAGGGCTATTTGAAGTAGAAACAAACAGTACAGACAGAACTTAGAACTGCTTTATTTTGTCAAGTTTCAAGGAGCCTGCAGAAACCGTGTTGGATTTAGAGTTCCAAATTCATCTATCAACATAGGAGAAAACAGAGTGAAACCTAAAAATTCAAACTGTTACTGCAGAGGAATGCTTCAAGCTATAAGAACGAAATTTGGTGAGTCAAGTGGGAATGGTGTCCTGATCATTACCTCCAAGTATCATCAAGATTGGGTGAAATAACATTTGCTGAGATTTCAGGAAACTCGTAGTTTTTTGGAAGCTAGGCAACCCCTTTCAGAGGAATTTGGTTTTCATCAGTCTCTGCTTAGGGCTATTTGAATAGGAAACAAACAGTACAGAGAGAACGTAGAACTGCTTTATTTTGTCAAGTTTCAAGGAGCTAGCACAAACCGTGTTGGATTTAGAGTTCCAAATTCATCTATCAATATAGGAGAAAACAGAGTGAAACCTAAAAATTCAAACTGTTACTGCAGAGGAATGCTTCAAGCTATAAGAACGAAATTTGGTGAGTCAAGTGGGAATGGTGTACTGATCATTACCTCCAAGTATCATCAAGATTGGGTGAAATGACATTTGCTGAGATTTCAGGAAACTCGTAGTTTTTTGGAAGCTAGGCAACCCCTTTCAGACGAATTTGGTTTTCATCAGTCTCTGCTTAGGGCTATTTGAATAGGAAACAAACAGTACAGACAGAACTTAGAACTGCTTTATTTTGTCAAGTTTCAAGGAGCTAGCAGAAACCGTGTTGGATTTAGAGTTCCAAATTCATCTATCAATATAGGAGAAAACAGAGTGAAACCTAAAAATTCAAACTGTTACTGCAGAGGAATGCTTCAAGCTATAAGAACGAAATTTGGTGAGTCAAGTGGGAATGGTGTCCTGATCATTACCACCAAGTATCATCAAGATTGGGTGAAATAACATTTGCTGAGATTTCAGGAAACTCGTAGTTTTTTGGAAGCTAGGCAACCCCTTTCAGAAGAATTTGGTTTTCATCAGTCTCTGCTTAGGGCTATTTGAATAGGAAACAAACAGTACAGACTGAACGTAGAACTGCTTTATTTTGTCAAGTTTCAAGGAGCTAGCACAAACCGTGTTGGATTTAGAGATCCAAATTCATCTATCAATATAGGAGAAAACAGAGTGAAACCTAAAAATTCAAACTGTTACTGCAGAGGAATGCTTCAAGCTATAAGAACGAAATTTGGTGAGTCAAGTGGGAATGGTGTACTGATCATTACCTCCAAGTATCATCAAGATTGGGTGAAATGACATTTGCTGAGATTTCAGGAAACTCGTAGTTTTTTGGAAGCTAGGCAACCCCTTTCAGACGAATTTGGTTTTCATCAGTCTCTGCTTAGGGCTATTTGAATAGGAAACAAACAGTACAGACAGAACTTAGAACTGCTTTATTGTGTCAAGTTTCAAGGAGCTAGCACAAACCATGTTGGATTTAGAGTTCCAAATTCATCTATCAATGTAGGAGAAAACAGAGTGAAACCTAAAAATTCAAACTGTTACTGCAGAGGAATGCTTCAAGCTATAAGAACGAAATTTGGTGAGTCAAGTGGGAATGGTGTACTGATCATTACCTCCAAGTATCATCAAGATTGGGTGAAATAACATTTGCTGAGATTTCAGGAAACTCGTAGTTTTTTGGAAGCTAGGCAACCCCTTTCAGAGGAATTTGGTTTTCATCAGTCTCTGCTTAGGGCTATTTGAATAGGAAACAAACAGTACAGAGAGAACGTAGAACTGCTTTATTTTGTCAAGTTTCAAGGAGCTAGCACAAACCGTGTTGGATTTAGAGTTCCAAATTCATCTATCAATATAGGAGAAAACAGAGTGAAACCTAAAAATTCAAACTGTTACTGCAGAGGAATGCTTCAAGCTATAAGAACGAAATTTGGTGAGTCAAGTGGGAATGGTGTACTGATCATTACCTCCAAGTATCATCAAGATTGGGTGAAATGACATTTGCTGAGATTTCAGGAAACTCGTAGTTTTTTGGAAGCTAGGCAACCCCTTTCAGACGAATTTGGTTTTCATCAGTCTCTGCTTAGGGCTATTTGAATAGGAAACAAACAGTACAGACAGAACTTAGAACTGCTTTATTTTGTCAAGTTTCAAGGAGCTAGCAGAAACCGTGTTGGATTTAGAGTTCCAAATTCATCTATCAATATAGGAGAAAACAGAGTGAAACCTAAAAATTCAAACTGTTACTGCAGAGGAATGCTTCAAGCTATAAGAACGAAATTTGGTGAGTCAAGTGGGAATGGTGTCCTGATCATTACCACCAAGTATCATCAAGATTGGGTGAAATAACATTTGCTGAGATTTCAGGAAACTCGTAGTTTTTTGGAAGCTAGGCAACCCCTTTCAGAAGAATTTGGTTTTCATCAGTCTCTGCTTAGGGCTATTTGAATAGGAAACAAACAGTACAGACTGAACGTAGAACTGCTTTATTTTGTCAAGTTTCAAGGAGCTAGCACAAACCGTGTTGGATTTAGAGATCCAAATTCATCTATCAATATAGGAGAAAACAGAGTGAAACCTAAAAATTCAAACTGTTACTGCAGAGGAATGCTTCAAGCTATAAGAACGAAATTTGGTGAGTCAAGTGGGAATGGTGTACTGATCATTACCTCCAAGTATCATCAAGATTGGGTGAAATGACATTTGCTGAGATTTCAGGAAACTCGTAGTTTTTTGGAAGCTAGGCAACCCCTTTCAGACGAATTTGGTTTTCATCAGTCTCTGCTTAGGGCTATTTGAATAGGAAACAAACAGTACAGACAGAACTTAGAACTGCTTTATTGTGTCAAGTTTCAAGGAGCTAGCACAAACCATGTTGGATTTAGAGTTCCAAATTCATCTATCAATGTAGGAGAAAACAGAGTGAAACCTAAAAATTCAAACTGTTACTGCAGAGGAATGCTTCAAGCTATAAGAACGAAATTTGGTGAGTCAAGTGGGAATGGTGTACTGATCATTACCTCCAAGTATCATCAAGATTGGGTGAAATAACATTTGCTGAGATTTCAGGAAACTCGTAGTTTTTTGGAAGCTAGGCAACCCCTTTCAGAGGAATTTGGTTTTCATCAGTCTCTGCTTAGGGCTATTTGAATAGGAAACAAACAGTACAGACAGAACGTAGAACTGCTTTATTTTGTAAAGTTTCAAGGAGCTAGCACAAACCGTGTTGGATTTAGAGTTCCAAATTCATCTATCAAATTAGGAGAAAACAGAGTGAAACCTAAAAATTCAAACTGTTACTGCAGAGGAATGCTTCAAGCTATAAGAACGAAATTTGGTGAGTCAAGTGGGAATGGTGTACTGATCATTACCTCCAAGTATCATCAAGATTGGGTGAAATGATATTTGCTGAGACTTCAGGAAACTCGTAGTTTTTTGGAAGCTAGGCAACCCCTTTCAGAGGAATTTGGTTTTCATCAGTCTCTGCTTAGGGCTATTTGAAGTAGAAACAAACAGTACAGACAGAACTTAGAACTGCTTTATTTTGTCAAGTTTCAAGGAGCCTGCAGAAACCGTGTTGGATTTAGAGTTCCAAATTCATCTATCAACATAGGAGAAAACAGAGTGAAACCTAAAAATTCAAACTGTTACTGCAGAGGAATGCTTCAAGCTATAAGAACGAAATTTGGTGAGTCAAGTGGGAATGGTGTCCTGATCATTACCTCCAAGTATCATCAAGATTGGGTGAAATAACATTTGCTGAGATTTCAGGAAACTCGTAGTTTTTTGGAAGCTAGGCAACCCCTTTCAGAGGAATTTGGTTTTCATCAGTCTCTGCTTAGGGCTATTTGAATAGGAAACAAACAGTACAGAGAGAACGTAGAACTGCTTTATTTTGTCAAGTTTCAAGGAGCTAGCACAAACCGTGTTGGATTTAGAGTTCCAAATTCATCTATCAATATAGGAGAAAACAGAGTGAAACCTAAAAATTCAAACTGTTACTGCAGAGGAATGCTTCAAGCTATAAGAACGAAATTTGGTGAGTCAAGTGGGAATGGTGTACTGATCATTACCTCCAAGTATCATCAAGATTGGGTGAAATGACATTTGCTGAGATTTCAGGAAACTCGTAGTTTTTTGGAAGCTAGGCAACCCCTTTCAGACGAATTTGGTTTTCATCAGTCTCTGCTTAGGGCTATTTGAATAGGAAACAAACAGTACAGACAGAACTTAGAACTGCTTTATTTTGTCAAGTTTCAAGGAGCTAGCAGAAACCGTGTTGGATTTAGAGTTCCAAATTCATCTATCAATATAGGAGAAAACAGAGTGAAACCTAAAAATTCAAACTGTTACTGCAGAGGAATGCTTCAAGCTATAAGAACGAAATTTGGTGAGTCAAGTGGGAATGGTGTCCTGATCATTACCACCAAGTATCATCAAGATTGGGTGAAATAACATTTGCTGAGATTTCAGGAAACTCGTAGTTTTTTGGAAGCTAGGCAACCCCTTTCAGAAGAATTTGGTTTTCATCAGTCTCTGCTTAGGGCTATTTGAATAGGAAACAAACAGTACAGACTGAACGTAGAACTGCTTTATTTTGTCAAGTTTCAAGGAGCTAGCACAAACCGTGTTGGATTTAGAGATCCAAATTCATCTATCAATATAGGAGAAAACAGAGTGAAACCTAAAAATTCAAACTGTTACTGCAGAGGAATGCTTCAAGCTATAAGAACGAAATTTGGTGAGTCAAGTGGGAATGGTGTACTGATCATTACCTCCAAGTATCATCAAGATTGGGTGAAATGACATTTGCTGAGATTTCAGGAAACTCGTAGTTTTTTGGAAGCTAGGCAACCCCTTTCAGACGAATTTGGTTTTCATCAGTCTCTGCTTAGGGCTATTTGAATAGGAAACAAACAGTACAGACAGAACTTAGAACTGCTTTATTGTGTCAAGTTTCAAGGAGCTAGCACAAACCATGTTGGATTTAGAGTTCCAAATTCATCTATCAATGTAGGAGAAAACAGAGTGAAACCTAAAAATTCAAACTGTTACTGCAGAGGAATGCTTCAAGCTATAAGAACGAAATTTGGTGAGTCAAGTGGGAATGGTGTACTGATCATTACCTCCAAGTATCATCAAGATTGGGTGAAATAACATTTGCTGAGATTTCAGGAAACTCGTAGTTTTTTGGAAGCTAGGCAACCCCTTTCAGAGGAATTTGGTTTTCATCAGTCTCTGCTTAGGGCTATTTGAATAGGAAACAAACAGTAAAGACAGAACATAGAACTGCTTTATTTTGTCAAGTTTCAAGGAGCTAGCACAAACCGTGTTGGATTTAGAGTTCCAAATTCATCTATCAATATAGGAGAAAACAGAGTGAAACCTAAAAATTCAAACTGTTACTGCAGAGGAATGCTTCAAGCTATAAGAACGAAATTTGGTGAGTCAAGTGGGAATGGTGTACTGATCATTACCTCCAAGTATCATCAAGATTGGGTGAAATGACATTTGCTGAGATTTCAGGAAACTCGTAGTTTTTTGGAAGCTAGGCAACCCCTTTCAGACGAATTTGGTTTTCATCAGTCTCTGCTTAGGGCTATTTGAAGTAGAAACAAACAGTACAGACAGAACTTAGAACTGCTTTATTTTGTCAAGTTTCAAGGAGCCTGCAGAAACCGTGTTGGATTTAGAGTTCCAAATTCATCTATCAATATAGGAGAAAACAGAGTGAAACCTAAAAATTCAAACTGTTACTGCAGAGGAATGCTTCAAGCTCTAAGAACGAAATTTGGTGAGTCAAGTGGGAATGGTGTCCTGATCATTACCTCCAAGTATCATCAAGATTGGGTGAAATAACATTTGCTGAGATTTCAGGAAACTCGTAGTTTTTTGGAAGCTAGGCAACCCCTTTCAGACGAATTTGGTTTTCATCAGTCTCTGCTTAGGGCTACTTGAATAGGAAACAAACTGTATAGTTAGAACTTAGAACTACTTTATTGTGTCAAGTTTCAAGGAGCTAGCACAAACCGTGTTGGATTTAGAGTTCCAAATTCATCTATCAATATAGGAGAAAACAGAGTGAAACCTAAAAATTCAAACTGTTACTGCAGAGGAATGCTTCAAGCTATAAGAACGAAATTTGGTGAGTCAAGTGGGAATGGTGTACTGATCATTACCTCCAAGTATCATCAAGATTGGGTGAAATGACATTTGCTGAGATTTCAGGAAACTCGTAGTTTTTTGGAAGCTAGGCAACCCCTTTCAGACGAATTTGGTTTTCATCAGTCTCTGCTTAGGGCTATTTGAATAGGAAACAAACAGTACAGACAGAACGTAGAACTGCTTTATTTTGTAAAGTTTCAAGGAGCTAGCACAAACCGTGTTGGATTTAGAGTTCCAAATTCATCTATCAAATTAGGAGAAAACAGAGTGAAACCTAAAAATTCAAACTGTTACTGCAGAGGAATGCTTCAAGCTATAAGAACGAAATTTGGTGAGTCAAGTGGGAATGGTGTACTGATCATTACCTCCAAGTATCATCAAGATTGGGTGAAATGATATTTGCTGAGACTTCAGGAAACTCGTAGTTTTTTGGAAGCTAGGCAACCCCTTTCAGAGGAATTTGGTTTTCATCAGTCTCTGCTTAGGGCTATTTGAAGTAGAAACAAACAGTACAGACAGAACTTAGAACTGCTTTATTTTGTCAAGTTTCAAGGAGCCTGCAGAAACCGTGTTGGATTTAGAGTTCCAAATTCATCTATCAACATAGGAGAAAACAGAGTGAAACCTAAAAATTCAAACTGTTACTGCAGAGGAATGCTTCAAGCTATAAGAACGAAATTTGGTGAGTCAAGTGGGAATGGTGTCCTGATCATTACCTCCAAGTATCATCAAGATTGGGTGAAATAACATTTGCTGAGATTTCAGGAAACTCGTAGTTTTTTGGAAGCTAGGCAACCCCTTTCAGAGGAATTTGGTTTTCATCAGTCTCTGCTTAGGGCTATTTGAATAGGAAACAAACAGTACAGAGAGAACGTAGAACTGCTTTATTTTGTCAAGTTTCAAGGAGCTAGCACAAACCGTGTTGGATTTAGAGTTCCAAATTCATCTATCAATATAGGAGAAAACAGAGTGAAACCTAAAAATTCAAACTGTTACTGCAGAGGAATGCTTCAAGCTATAAGAACGAAATTTGGTGAGTCAAGTGGGAATGGTGTACTGATCATTACCTCCAAGTATCATCAAGATTGGGTGAAATGACATTTGCTGAGATTTCAGGAAACTCGTAGTTTTTTGGAAGCTAGGCAACCCCTTTCAGACGAATTTGGTTTTCATCAGTCTCTGCTTAGGGCTATTTGAATAGGAAACAAACAGTACAGACAGAACTTAGAACTGCTTTATTTTGTCAAGTTTCAAGGAGCTAGCAGAAACCGTGTTGGATTTAGAGTTCCAAATTCATCTATCAATATAGGAGAAAACAGAGTGAAACCTAAAAATTCAAACTGTTACTGCAGAGGAATGCTTCAAGCTATAAGAACGAAATTTGGTGAGTCAAGTGGGAATGGTGTCCTGATCATTACTGCCAAGTATCATCAAGATTGGGTGAAATAACATTTGCTGAGATTTCAGGAAACTCGTAGTTTTTTGGAAGCTAGGCAACCCCTTTCAGAAGAATTTGGTTTTCATCAGTCTCTGCTTGAGGCTACTGGAATAGGAAACAAACAGTACAGACAGAACTTAGAACTGCTTTATTGTGTCAAGTTTCAAGGAGCTAGCACAAACCGTGTTGGATTTAGAGTTCCAAATTTATCTATCAATATAGGAGAAAACAGAGTGAAACCTAAAAATTCAAACTGTTACTGCAGAGGAATGCTTCAAGGTATAAGAACGAAATTTGGTGAGTCAAGTGGGAATGGTGTACTGATCATTACCTCCAAGTATCATCAAGATTGGGTGAAATGACATTTGCTGAGATTTCAGGAAACTCGTGGTTTTTTGGAAGCTAGGCCACCCCTTTCAGAAGAATTTGGTTTTCATCAGTCTCTGCTTAGGGCTATTTGAAGTAGAAACAAACAGTACAGACAGAACTTAGAACTGCTTTATTTTGTCAAGTTTCAAGGAGCTAGCAGAAACCGTGTTGGATTTAGAGTTCCAAATTCATCTATCAATATAGGAGAAAACAGAGTGATTCCTAAAAATTCAAACTGTTACTGCAGAGGAATGCTTCAAGCTATAAGAACGAAATTTGGTGAGTCAAGTGGGAAAGGTGTCCTGACTATTACGGCCAAGTATCATCAAGATTGGGTGAAATGACATTTGCTGAGATTTCAGGAAACTCGTGGTTTTTTGGAAGCTAGGCAACCCCTTTCAGACGAATTTGGTTTTCATCAGTCTCTGCTTAGGGCTATTTGAAGTAGAAACAAACAGTACAGACAGAACTTAGAACTGCTTTATTTTGTCAAGTTTCAAGGAGCCTGCAGAAACCGTGTTGGATTTAGAGTTCCAAATTCATCTATCAATATAGGAGAAAACAGAGTGAAACCTAAAAATTCAAACTGTTACTGCAGAGGAATGCTTCAAGCTCTAAGAACGAAATTTGGTGAGTCAAGTGGGAATGGTGTCCTGATCATTACCTCCAAGTATCATCAAGATTGGGTGAAATAACATTTGCTGAGATTTCAGGAAACTCGTAGTTTTTTGGAAGCTAGGCAACCCCTTTCTGACGAATTTGGTTTTCATCAGTCTCTGCTTAGGGCTACTTGAATAGGAAACAAACTGTATAGTTAGAACTTAGAACTACTTTATTGTGTCAAGTTTCAAGGAGCTAGCACAAACCGTGTTGGATTTAGAGTTCCAAATTCATCTATCAATATAGGAGAAAACAGAGTGAAACCTAAAAATTCAAACTGTTACTGCAGAGGAATGCTTCAAGCTATAAGAACGAAATTTGGTGAGTCAAGTGGGAATGGTGTACTGATCATTACCTCCAAGTATCATCAAGATTGGGTGAAATGACATTTGCTGAGATTTCAGGAAACTCGTAGTTTTTTGGAAGCTAGGCAACCCCTTTCAGACGAATTTGGTTTTCATCAGTCTCTGCTTAGGGCTATTTGAATAGGAAACAAACAGTACAGACAGAACGTAGAACTGCTTTATTTTGTAAAGTTTCAAGGAGCTAGCACAAACCGTGTTGGATTTAGAGTTCCAAATTCATCTATCAAATTAGGAGAAAACAGAGTGAAACCTAAAAATTCAAACTGTTACTGCAGAGGAATGCTTCAAGCTATAAGAACGAAATTTGGTGAGTCAAGTGGGAATGGTGTACTGATCATTACCTCCAAGTATCATCAAGATTGGGTGAAATGATATTTGCTGAGACTTCAGGAAACTCGTAGTTTTTTGGAAGCTAGGCAACCCCTTTCAGAGGAATTTGGTTTTCATCAGTCTCTGCTTAGGGCTATTTGAAGTAGAAACAAACAGTACAGACAGAACTTAGAACTGCTTTATTTTGTCAAGTTTCAAGGAGCCTGCAGAAACCGTGTTGGATTTAGAGTTCCAAATTCATCTATCAACATAGGAGAAAACAGAGTGAAACCTAAAAATTCAAACTGTTACTGCAGAGGAATGCTTCAAGCTATAAGAACGAAATTTGGTGAGTCAAGTGGGAATGGTGTACTGATCATTACCTCCAAGTATCATCAAGATTGGGTGAAATGACATTTGCTGAGATTTCAGGAAACTCGTAGTTTTTTGGAAGCTAGGCAACCCCTTTCAGACGAATTTGGTTTTCATCAGTCTCTGCTTAGGGCTATTTGAATAGGAAACAAACAGTACAGACAGAACTTAGAACTGCTTTATTGTGTCAAGTTTCAAGGAGCTAGCACAAACCATGTTGGATTTAGAGTTCCAAATTCATCTATCAATGTAGGAGAAAACAGAGTGAAACCTAAAAATTCAAACTGTTACTGCAGAGGAATGCTTCAAGCTATAAGAACGAAATTTGGTGAGTCAAGTGGGAATGGTGTACTGATCATTACCTCCAAGTATCATCAAGATTGGGTGAAATAACATTTGCTGAGATTTCAGGAAACTCGTAGTTTTTTGGAAGCTAGGCAACCCCTTTCAGAGGAATTTGGTTTTCATCAGTCTCTGCTTAGGGCTATTTGAATAGGAAACAAACAGTAAAGACAGAACATAGAACTGCTTTATTTTGTCAAGTTTCAAGGAGCTAGCACAAACCGTGTTGGATTTAGAGTTCCAAATTCATCTATCAATATAGGAGAAAACAGAGTGAAACCTAAAAATTCAAACTGTTACTGCAGAGGAATGCTTCAAGCTATAAGAACGAAATTTGGTGAGTCAAGTGGGAATGGTGTACTGATCATTACCTCCAAGTATCATCAAGATTGGGTGAAATGACATTTGCTGAGATTTCAGGAAACTCGTAGTTTTTTGGAAGCTAGGCAACCCCTTTCAGACGAATTTGGTTTTCATCAGTCTCTGCTTAGGGCTATTTGAAGTAGAAACAAACAGTACAGACAGAACTTAGAACTGCTTTATTTTGTCAAGTTTCAAGGAGCCTGCAGAAACCGTGTTGGATTTAGAGTTCCAAATTCATCTATCAATATAGGAGAAAACAGAGTGAAACCTAAAAATTCAAACTGTTACTGCAGAGGAATGCTTCAAGCTCTAAGAACGAAATTTGGTGAGTCAAGTGGGAATGGTGTCCTGATCATTACCTCCAAGTATCATCAAGATTGGGTGAAATAACATTTGCTGAGATTTCAGGAAACTCGTAGTTTTTTGGAAGCTAGGCAACCCCTTTCAGACGAATTTGGTTTTCATCAGTCTCTGCTTAGGGCTACTTGAATAGGAAACAAACTGTATAGTTAGAACTTAGAACTACTTTATTGTGTCAAGTTTCAAGGAGCTAGCACAAACCGTGTTGGATTTAGAGTTCCAAATTCATCTATCAATATAGGAGAAAACAGAGTGAAACCTAAAAATTCAAACTGTTACTGCAGAGGAATGCTTCAAGCTATAAGAACGAAATTTGGTGAGTCAAGTGGGAATGGTGTACTGATCATTACCTCCAAGTATCATCAAGATTGGGTGAAATGACATTTGCTGAGATTTCAGGAAACTCGTAGTTTTTTGGAAGCTAGGCAACCCCTTTCAGAGGAATTTGGTTTTCATCAGTCTCTGCTTAGGGCTATTTGAATAGGAAACAAACAGTACAGACAGAACGTAGAACTGCTTTATTTTGTAAAGTTTCAAGGAGCTAGCACAAACCGTGTTGGATTTAGAGTTCCAAATTCATCTATCAAATTAGGAGAAAACAGAGTGAAACCTAAAAATTCAAACTGTTACTGCAGAGGAATGCTTCAAGCTATAAGAACGAAATTTGGTGAGTCAAGTGGGAATGGTGTACTGATCATTACCTCCAAGTATCATCAAGATTGGGTGAAATGATATTTGCTGAGACTTCAGGAAACTCGTAGTTTTTTGGAAGCTAGGCAACCCCTTTCAGAGGAATTTGGTTTTCATCAGTCTCTGCTTAGGGCTATTTGAAGTAGAAACAAACAGTACAGACAGAACTTAGAACTGCTTTATTTTGTCAAGTTTCAAGGAGCCTGCAGAAACCGTGTTGGATTTAGAGTTCCAAATTCATCTATCAACATAGGAGAAAACAGAGTGAAACCTAAAAATTCAAACTGTTACTGCAGAGGAATGCTTCAAGCTATAAGAACGAAATTTGGTGAGTCAAGTGGGAATGGTGTCCTGATCATTACCTCCAAGTATCATCAAGATTGGGTGAAATAACATTTGCTGAGATTTCAGGAAACTCGTAGTTTTTTGGAAGCTAGGCAACCCCTTTCAGAGGAATTTGGTTTTCATCAGTCTCTGCTTAGGGCTATTTGAATAGGAAACAAACAGTACAGAGAGAACGTAGAACTGCTTTATTTTGTCAAGTTTCAAGGAGCTAGCACAAACCGTGTTGGATTTAGAGTTCCAAATTCATCTATCAATATAGGAGAAAACAGAGTGAAACCTAAAAATTCAAACTGTTACTGCAGAGGAATGCTTCAAGCTATAAGAACGAAATTTGGTGAGTCAAGTGGGAATGGTGTACTGATCATTACCTCCAAGTATCATCAAGATTGGGTGAAATGACATTTGCTGAGATTTCAGGAAACTCGTAGTTTTTTGGAAGCTAGGCAACCCCTTTCAGACGAATTTGGTTTTCATCAGTCTCTGCTTAGGGCTATTTGAATAGGAAACAAACAGTACAGACAGAACTTAGAACTGCTTTATTTTGTCAAGTTTCAAGGAGCTAGCAGAAACCGTGTTGGATTTAGAGTTCCAAATTCATCTATCAATATAGGAGAAAACAGAGTGAAACCTAAAAATTCAAACTGTTACTGCAGAGGAATGCTTCAAGCTATAAGAACGAAATTTGGTGAGTCAAGTGGGAATGGTGTCCTGATCATTACCACCAAGTATCATCAAGATTGGGTGAAATAACATTTGCTGAGATTTCAGGAAACTCGTAGTTTTTTGGAAGCTAGGCAACCCCTTTCAGAAGAATTTGGTTTTCATCAGTCTCTGCTTAGGGCTATTTGAATAGGAAACAAACAGTACAGACTGAACGTAGAACTGCTTTATTTTGTCAAGTTTCAAGGAGCTAGCACAAACCGTGTTGGATTTAGAGATCCAAATTCATCTATCAATATAGGAGAAAACAGAGTGAAACCTAAAAATTCAAACTGTTACTGCAGAGGAATGCTTCAAGCTATAAGAACGAAATTTGGTGAGTCAAGTGGGAATGGTGTACTGATCATTACCTCCAAGTATCATCAAGATTGGGTGAAATGACATTTGCTGAGATTTCAGGAAACTCGTAGTTTTTTGGAAGCTAGGCAACCCCTTTCAGACGAATTTGGTTTTCATCAGTCTCTGCTTAGGGCTATTTGAATAGGAAACAAACAGTACAGACAGAACTTAGAACTGCTTTATTGTGTCAAGTTTCAAGGAGCTAGCACAAACCATGTTGGATTTAGAGTTCCAAATTCATCTATCAATGTAGGAGAAAACAGAGTGAAACCTAAAAATTCAAACTGTTACTGCAGAGGAATGCTTCAAGCTATAAGAACGAAATTTGGTGAGTCAAGTGGGAATGGTGTACTGATCATTACCTCCAAGTATCATCAAGATTGGGTGAAATAACATTTGCTGAGATTTCAGGAAACTCGTAGTTTTTTGGAAGCTAGGCAACCCCTTTCAGAGGAATTTGGTTTTCATCAGTCTCTGCTTAGGGCTATTTGAATAGGAAACAAACAGTACAGAGAGAACGTAGAACTGCTTTATTTTGTCAAGTTTCAAGGAGCTAGCACAAACCGTGTTGGATTTAGAGTTCCAAATTCATCTATCAATATAGGAGAAAACAGAGTGAAACCTAAAAATTCAAACTGTTACTGCAGAGGAATGCTTCAAGCTATAAGAACGAAATTTGGTGAGTCAAGTGGGAATGGTGTACTGATCATTACCTCCAAGTATCATCAAGATTGGGTGAAATGACATTTGCTGAGATTTCAGGAAACTCGTAGTTTTTTGGAAGCTAGGCAACCCCTTTCAGACGAATTTGGTTTTCATCAGTCTCTGCTTAGGGCTATTTGAATAGGAAACAAACAGTACAGACAGAACTTAGAACTGCTTTATTTTGTCAAGTTTCAAGGAGCTAGCAGAAACCGTGTTGGATTTAGAGTTCCAAATTCATCTATCAATATAGGAGAAAACAGAGTGAAACCTAAAAATTCAAACTGTTACTGCAGAGGAATGCTTCAAGCTATAAGAACGAAATTTGGTGAGTCAAGTGGGAATGGTGTCCTGATCATTACCACCAAGTATCATCAAGATTGGGTGAAATAACATTTGCTGAGATTTCAGGAAACTCGTAGTTTTTTGGAAGCTAGGCAACCCCTTTCAGAAGAATTTGGTTTTCATCAGTCTCTGCTTAGGGCTATTTGAATAGGAAACAAACAGTACAGACTGAACGTAGAACTGCTTTATTTTGTCAAGTTTCAAGGAGCTAGCACAAACCGTGTTGGATTTAGAGATCCAAATTCATCTATCAATATAGGAGAAAACAGAGTGAAACCTAAAAATTCAAACTGTTACTGCAGAGGAATGCTTCAAGCTATAAGAACGAAATTTGGTGAGTCAAGTGGGAATGGTGTACTGATCATTACCTCCAAGTATCATCAAGATTGGGTGAAATGACATTTGCTGAGATTTCAGGAAACTCGTAGTTTTTTGGAAGCTAGGCAACCCCTTTCAGACGAATTTGGTTTTCATCAGTCTCTGCTTAGGGCTATTTGAATAGGAAACAAACAGTACAGACAGAACTTAGAACTGCTTTATTGTGTCAAGTTTCAAGGAGCTAGCACAAACCATGTTGGATTTAGAGTTCCAAATTCATCTATCAATGTAGGAGAAAACAGAGTGAAACCTAAAAATTCAAACTGTTACTGCAGAGGAATGCTTCAAGCTATAAGAACGAAATTTGGTGAGTCAAGTGGGAATGGTGTACTGATCATTACCTCCAAGTATCATCAAGATTGGGTGAAATAACATTTGCTGAGATTTCAGGAAACTCGTAGTTTTTTGGAAGCTAGGCAACCCCTTTCAGAGGAATTTGGTTTTCATCAGTCTCTGCTTAGGGCTATTTGAATAGGAAACAAACAGTACAGACAGAACGTAGAACTGCTTTATTTTGTAAAGTTTCAAGGAGCTAGCACAAACCGTGTTGGATTTAGAGTTCCAAATTCATCTATCAAATTAGGAGAAAACAGAGTGAAACCTAAAAATTCAAACTGTTACTGCAGAGGAATGCTTCAAGCTATAAGAACGAAATTTGGTGAGTCAAGTGGGAATGGTGTACTGATCATTACCTCCAAGTATCATCAAGATTGGGTGAAATGATATTTGCTGAGACTTCAGGAAACTCGTAGTTTTTTGGAAGCTAGGCAACCCCTTTCAGAGGAATTTGGTTTTCATCAGTCTCTGCTTAGGGCTATTTGAAGTAGAAACAAACAGTACAGACAGAACTTAGAACTGCTTTATTTTGTCAAGTTTCAAGGAGCCTGCAGAAACCGTGTTGGATTTAGAGTTCCAAATTCATCTATCAACATAGGAGAAAACAGAGTGAAACCTAAAAATTCAAACTGTTACTGCAGAGGAATGCTTCAAGCTATAAGAACGAAATTTGGTGAGTCAAGTGGGAATGGTGTCCTGATCATTACCTCCAAGTATCATCAAGATTGGGTGAAATAACATTTGCTGAGATTTCAGGAAACTCGTAGTTTTTTGGAAGCTAGGCAACCCCTTTCAGAGGAATTTGGTTTTCATCAGTCTCTGCTTAGGGCTATTTGAATAGGAAACAAACAGTACAGAGAGAACGTAGAACTGCTTTATTTTGTCAAGTTTCAAGGAGCTAGCACAAACCGTGTTGGATTTAGAGTTCCAAATTCATCTATCAATATAGGAGAAAACAGAGTGAAACCTAAAAATTCAAACTGTTACTGCAGAGGAATGCTTCAAGCTATAAGAACGAAATTTGGTGAGTCAAGTGGGAATGGTGTACTGATCATTACCTCCAAGTATCATCAAGATTGGGTGAAATGACATTTGCTGAGATTTCAGGAAACTCGTAGTTTTTTGGAAGCTAGGCAACCCCTTTCAGACGAATTTGGTTTTCATCAGTCTCTGCTTAGGGCTATTTGAATAGGAAACAAACAGTACAGACAGAACTTAGAACTGCTTTATTTTGTCAAGTTTCAAGGAGCTAGCAGAAACCGTGTTGGATTTAGAGTTCCAAATTCATCTATCAATATAGGAGAAAACAGAGTGAAACCTAAAAATTCAAACTGTTACTGCAGAGGAATGCTTCAAGCTATAAGAACGAAATTTGGTGAGTCAAGTGGGAATGGTGTCCTGATCATTACCACCAAGTATCATCAAGATTGGGTGAAATAACATTTGCTGAGATTTCAGGAAACTCGTAGTTTTTTGGAAGCTAGGCAACCCCTTTCAGAAGAATTTGGTTTTCATCAGTCTCTGCTTAGGGCTATTTGAATAGGAAACAAACAGTACAGACTGAACGTAGAACTGCTTTATTTTGTCAAGTTTCAAGGAGCTAGCACAAACCGTGTTGGATTTAGAGATCCAAATTCATCTATCAATATAGGAGAAAACAGAGTGAAACCTAAAAATTCAAACTGTTACTGCAGAGGAATGCTTCAAGCTATAAGAACGAAATTTGGTGAGTCAAGTGGGAATGGTGTACTGATCATTACCTCCAAGTATCATCAAGATTGGGTGAAATGACATTTGCTGAGATTTCAGGAAACTCGTAGTTTTTTGGAAGCTAGGCAACCCCTTTCAGACGAATTTGGTTTTCATCAGTCTCTGCTTAGGGCTATTTGAATAGGAAACAAACAGTACAGACAGAACTTAGAACTGCTTTATTGTGTCAAGTTTCAAGGAGCTAGCACAAACCATGTTGGATTTAGAGTTCCAAATTCATCTATCAATGTAGGAGAAAACAGAGTGAAACCTAAAAATTCAAACTGTTACTGCAGAGGAATGCTTCAAGCTATAAGAACGAAATTTGGTGAGTCAAGTGGGAATGGTGTACTGATCATTACCTCCAAGTATCATCAAGATTGGGTGAAATAACATTTGCTGAGATTTCAGGAAACTCGTAGTTTTTTGGAAGCTAGGCAACCCCTTTCAGAGGAATTTGGTTTTCATCAGTCTCTGCTTAGGGCTATTTGAATAGGAAACAAACAGTAAAGACAGAACATAGAACTGCTTTATTTTGTCAAGTTTCAAGGAGCTAGCACAAACCGTGTTGGATTTAGAGTTCCAAATTCATCTATCAATATAGGAGAAAACAGAGTGAAACCTAAAAATTCAAACTGTTACTGCAGAGGAATGCTTCAAGCTATAAGAACGAAATTTGGTGAGTCAAGTGGGAATGGTGTACTGATCATTACCTCCAAGTATCATCAAGATTGGGTGAAATGACATTTGCTGAGATTTCAGGAAACTCGTAGTTTTTTGGAAGCTAGGCAACCCCTTTCAGACGAATTTGGTTTTCATCAGTCTCTGCTTAGGGCTATTTGAAGTAGAAACAAACAGTACAGACAGAACTTAGAACTGCTTTATTTTGTCAAGTTTCAAGGAGCCTGCAGAAACCGTGTTGGATTTAGAGTTCCAAATTCATCTATCAATATAGGAGAAAACAGAGTGAAACCTAAAAATTCAAACTGTTACTGCAGAGGAATGCTTCAAGCTCTAAGAACGAAATTTGGTGAGTCAAGTGGGAATGGTGTCCTGATCATTACCTCCAAGTATCATCAAGATTGGGTGAAATAACATTTGCTGAGATTTCAGGAAACTCGTAGTTTTTTGGAAGCTAGGCAACCCCTTTCAGACGAATTTGGTTTTCATCAGTCTCTGCTTAGGGCTACTTGAATAGGAAACAAACTGTATAGTTAGAACTTAGAACTACTTTATTGTGTCAAGTTTCAAGGAGCTAGCACAAACCGTGTTGGATTTAGAGTTCCAAATTCATCTATCAATATAGGAGAAAACAGAGTGAAACCTAAAAATTCAAACTGTTACTGCAGAGGAATGCTTCAAGCTATAAGAACGAAATTTGGTGAGTCAAGTGGGAATGGTGTACTGATCATTACCTCCAAGTATCATCAAGATTGGGTGAAATGACATTTGCTGAGATTTCAGGAAACTCGTAGTTTTTTGGAAGCTAGGCAACCCCTTTCAGACGAATTTGGTTTTCATCAGTCTCTGCTTAGGGCTATTTGAATAGGAAACAAACAGTACAGACAGAACGTAGAACTGCTTTATTTTGTAAAGTTTCAAGGAGCTAGCACAAACCGTGTTGGATTTAGAGTTCCAAATTCATCTATCAAATTAGGAGAAAACAGAGTGAAACCTAAAAATTCAAACTGTTACTGCAGAGGAATGCTTCAAGCTATAAGAACGAAATTTGGTGAGTCAAGTGGGAATGGTGTACTGATCATTACCTCCAAGTATCATCAAGATTGGGTGAAATGATATTTGCTGAGACTTCAGGAAACTCGTAGTTTTTTGGAAGCTAGGCAACCCCTTTCAGAGGAATTTGGTTTTCATCAGTCTCTGCTTAGGGCTATTTGAAGTAGAAACAAACAGTACAGACAGAACTTAGAACTGCTTTATTTTGTCAAGTTTCAAGGAGCCTGCAGAAACCGTGTTGGATTTAGAGTTCCAAATTCATCTATCAACATAGGAGAAAACAGAGTGAAACCTAAAAATTCAAACTGTTACTGCAGAGGAATGCTTCAAGCTATAAGAACGAAATTTGGTGAGTCAAGTGGGAATGGTGTCCTGATCATTACCTCCAAGTATCATCAAGATTGGGTGAAATAACATTTGCTGAGATTTCAGGAAACTCGTAGTTTTTTGGAAGCTAGGCAACCCCTTTCAGAGGAATTTGGTTTTCATCAGTCTCTGCTTAGGGCTATTTGAATAGGAAACAAACAGTACAGAGAGAACGTAGAACTGCTTTATTTTGTCAAGTTTCAAGGAGCTAGCACAAACCGTGTTGGATTTAGAGTTCCAAATTCATCTATCAATATAGGAGAAAACAGAGTGAAACCTAAAAATTCAAACTGTTACTGCAGAGGAATGCTTCAAGCTATAAGAACGAAATTTGGTGAGTCAAGTGGGAATGGTGTACTGATCATTACCTCCAAGTATCATCAAGATTGGGTGAAATGACATTTGCTGAGATTTCAGGAAACTCGTAGTTTTTTGGAAGCTAGGCAACCCCTTTCAGACGAATTTGGTTTTCATCAGTCTCTGCTTAGGGCTATTTGAATAGGAAACAAACAGTACAGACAGAACTTAGAACTGCTTTATTTTGTCAAGTTTCAAGGAGCTAGCAGAAACCGTGTTGGATTTAGAGTTCCAAATTCATCTATCAATATAGGAGAAAACAGAGTGAAACCTAAAAATTCAAACTGTTACTGCAGAGGAATGCTTCAAGCTATAAGAACGAAATTTGGTGAGTCAAGTGGGAATGGTGTCCTGATCATTACTGCCAAGTATCATCAAGATTGGGTGAAATAACATTTGCTGAGATTTCAGGAAACTCGTAGTTTTTTGGAAGCTAGGCAACCCCTTTCAGAAGAATTTGGTTTTCATCAGTCTCTGCTTGAGGCTACTGGAATAGGAAACAAACAGTACAGACAGAACTTAGAACTGCTTTATTGTGTCAAGTTTCAAGGAGCTAGCACAAACCGTGTTGGATTTAGAGTTCCAAATTTATCTATCAATATAGGAGAAAACAGAGTGAAACCTAAAAATTCAAACTGTTACTGCAGAGGAATGCTTCAAGGTATAAGAACGAAATTTGGTGAGTCAAGTGGGAATGGTGTACTGATCATTACCTCCAAGTATCATCAAGATTGGGTGAAATGACATTTGCTGAGATTTCAGGAAACTCGTGGTTTTTTGGAAGCTAGGCCACCCCTTTCAGAAGAATTTGGTTTTCATCAGTCTCTGCTTAGGGCTATTTGAAGTAGAAACAAACAGTACAGACAGAACTTAGAACTGCTTTATTTTGTCAAGTTTCAAGGAGCTAGCAGAAACCGTGTTGGATTTAGAGTTCCAAATTCATCTATCAATATAGGAGAAAACAGAGTGATTCCTAAAAATTCAAACTGTTACTGCAGAGGAATGCTTCAAGCTATAAGAACGAAATTTGGTGAGTCAAGTGGGAAAGGTGTCCTGACTATTACGGCCAAGTATCATCAAGATTGGGTGAAATGACATTTGCTGAGATTTCAGGAAACTCGTGGTTTTTTGGAAGCTAGGCAACCCCTTTCAGACGAATTTGGTTTTCATCAGTCTCTGCTTAGGGCTATTTGAAGTAGAAACAAACAGTACAGACAGAACTTAGAACTGCTTTATTTTGTCAAGTTTCAAGGAGCCTGCAGAAACCGTGTTGGATTTAGAGTTCCAAATTCATCTATCAATATAGGAGAAAACAGAGTGAAACCTAAAAATTCAAACTGTTACTGCAGAGGAATGCTTCAAGCTCTAAGAACGAAATTTGGTGAGTCAAGTGGGAATGGTGTCCTGATCATTACCTCCAAGTATCATCAAGATTGGGTGAAATAACATTTGCTGAGATTTCAGGAAACTCGTAGTTTTTTGGAAGCTAGGCAACCCCTTTCTGACGAATTTGGTTTTCATCAGTCTCTGCTTAGGGCTACTTGAATAGGAAACAAACTGTATAGTTAGAACTTAGAACTACTTTATTGTGTCAAGTTTCAAGGAGCTAGCACAAACCGTGTTGGATTTAGAGTTCCAAATTCATCTATCAATATAGGAGAAAACAGAGTGAAACCTAAAAATTCAAACTGTTACTGCAGAGGAATGCTTCAAGCTATAAGAACGAAATTTGGTGAGTCAAGTGGGAATGGTGTACTGATCATTACCTCCAAGTATCATCAAGATTGGGTGAAATGACATTTGCTGAGATTTCAGGAAACTCGTAGTTTTTTGGAAGCTAGGCAACCCCTTTCAGACGAATTTGGTTTTCATCAGTCTCTGCTTAGGGCTATTTGAATAGGAAACAAACAGTACAGACAGAACGTAGAACTGCTTTATTTTGTAAAGTTTCAAGGAGCTAGCACAAACCGTGTTGGATTTAGAGTTCCAAATTCATCTATCAAATTAGGAGAAAACAGAGTGAAACCTAAAAATTCAAACTGTTACTGCAGAGGAATGCTTCAAGCTATAAGAACGAAATTTGGTGAGTCAAGTGGGAATGGTGTACTGATCATTACCTCCAAGTATCATCAAGATTGGGTGAAATGATATTTGCTGAGACTTCAGGAAACTCGTAGTTTTTTGGAAGCTAGGCAACCCCTTTCAGAGGAATTTGGTTTTCATCAGTCTCTGCTTAGGGCTATTTGAAGTAGAAACAAACAGTACAGACAGAACTTAGAACTGCTTTATTTTGTCAAGTTTCAAGGAGCCTGCAGAAACCGTGTTGGATTTAGAGTTCCAAATTCATCTATCAACATAGGAGAAAACAGAGTGAAACCTAAAAATTCAAACTGTTACTGCAGAGGAATGCTTCAAGCTATAAGAACGAAATTTGGTGAGTCAAGTGGGAATGGTGTCCTGATCATTACCTCCAAGTATCATCAAGATTGGGTGAAATAACATTTGCTGAGATTTCAGGAAACTCGTAGTTTTTTGGAAGCTAGGCAACCCCTTTCAGAGGAATTTGGTTTTCATCAGTCTCTGCTTAGGGCTATTTGAATAGGAAACAAACAGTACAGAGAGAACGTAGAACTGCTTTATTTTGTCAAGTTTCAAGGAGCTAGCACAAACCGTGTTGGATTTAGAGTTCCAAATTCATCTATCAATATAGGAGAAAACAGAGTGAAACCTAAAAATTCAAACTGTTACTGCAGAGGAATGCTTCAAGCTATAAGAACGAAATTTGGTGAGTCAAGTGGGAATGGTGTACTGATCATTACCTCCAAGTATCATCAAGATTGGGTGAAATGACATTTGCTGAGATTTCAGGAAACTCGTAGTTTTTTGGAAGCTAGGCAACCCCTTTCAGACGAATTTGGTTTTCATCAGTCTCTGCTTAGGGCTATTTGAATAGGAAACAAACAGTACAGACAGAACTTAGAACTGCTTTATTTTGTCAAGTTTCAAGGAGCTAGCAGAAACCGTGTTGGATTTAGAGTTCCAAATTCATCTATCAATATAGGAGAAAACAGAGTGAAACCTAAAAATTCAAACTGTTACTGCAGAGGAATGCTTCAAGCTATAAGAACGAAATTTGGTGAGTCAAGTGGGAATGGTGTCCTGATCATTACTGCCAAGTATCATCAAGATTGGGTGAAATAACATTTGCTGAGATTTCAGGAAACTCGTAGTTTTTTGGAAGCTAGGCAACCCCTTTCAGAAGAATTTGGTTTTCATCAGTCTCTGCTTGAGGCTACTGGAATAGGAAACAAACAGTACAGACAGAACTTAGAACTGCTTTATTGTGTCAAGTTTCAAGGAGCTAGCACAAACCGTGTTGGATTTAGAGTTCCAAATTTATCTATCAATATAGGAGAAAACAGAGTGAAACCTAAAAATTCAAACTGTTACTGCAGAGGAATGCTTCAAGGTATAAGAACGAAATTTGGTGAGTCAAGTGGGAATGGTGTACTGATCATTACCTCCAAGTATCATCAAGATTGGGTGAAATGACATTTGCTGAGATTTCAGGAAACTCGTGGTTTTTTGGAAGCTAGGCCACCCCTTTCAGAAGAATTTGGTTTTCATCAGTCTCTGCTTAGGGCTATTTGAAGTAGAAACAAACAGTACAGACAGAACTTAGAACTGCTTTATTTTGTCAAGTTTCAAGGAGCTAGCAGAAACCGTGTTGGATTTAGAGTTCCAAATTCATCTATCAATATAGGAGAAAACAGAGTGATTCCTAAAAATTCAAACTGTTACTGCAGAGGAATGCTTCAAGCTATAAGAACGAAATTTGGTGAGTCAAGTGGGAAAGGTGTCCTGACTATTACGGCCAAGTATCATCAAGATTGGGTGAAATGACATTTGCTGAGATTTCAGGAAACTCGTGGTTTTTTGGAAGCTAGGCAACCCCTTTCAGACGAATTTGGTTTTCATCAGTCTCTGCTTAGGGCTATTTGAAGTAGAAACAAACAGTACAGACAGAACTTAGAACTGCTTTATTTTGTCAAGTTTCAAGGAGCCTGCAGAAACCGTGTTGGATTTAGAGTTCCAAATTCATCTATCAACATAGGAGAAAACAGAGTGAAACCTAAAAATTCAAACTGTTACTGCAGAGGAATGCTTCAAGCTATAAGAACGAAATTTGGTGAGTCAAGTGGAAATGGTGTCCTGATCATTACTGCCAAGTATCATCAAGATTGGGTGAAATAACATTTGCTGAGATTTCAGGAAACTCGTAGTTTTTTGGAAGCTAGGCAACCCCTTTCAGACGAATTTGGTTTTCATCAGTCTCTGCTTGAGGCTACTGGAATAGGAAACAAACAGTACAGAGAGAACCTAGAACTGCTTTATTGTGTCAAGTTTCAAGGAGCTAGCACAAACCGTGTTGGATTTAGAGTTCCAAATTTATCTATCAATATAGGAGAAAACAGAGTGAAACCTAAAAATTCAAACTGTTACTGCAGAGGAATGCTTCAAGGTATAAGAACGAAATTTGGTGAGTCAAGTGGGAATGGTGTACTGATGATTACCTCCAAGTATCATCAAGATTGGGTGAAAAGACATTTGCTGTGATTTCAGGAAACTCGTGGTTTTTTGGAAGCTAGGCCACCCCTTTCAGAGGAATTTGGTTTTCATCAGTCTCTGCTTAGGGCTATTTGAAGTAGAAACAAACAGTACAGACAGAACTTAGAACTGCTTTATTTTGTCAAGTTTCAAGGAGCTAGCAGAAACCGTGTTGGATTTAGAGTTCCAAATTCATCTATCAATATAGGAGAAAACAGAGTGAAACCTAAAAATTCAAACTGTTACTGCAGAGGAATGCTTCAAGCTATAAGAACGAAATTTGGTGAGTCAAGTGGGAATGGTGTCCTGATCATTACGGCCAAGTATCATCAAGATTGGGTGAAATAACATTTGCTGAGATTTCAGGAAACTCGTAGTTTTTTGGAAGCTAGGCAACCCCTTTCAGACGAATTTGGTTTTCATCAGTCTCTGCTTGGGGCTACTTGAATAGGAAACAAACTGTATAGTTAGAACTTAGAACTACTTTATTGTGTCAAGTTTCAAGGAGCTAGCACAAACCGTGTTGGATTTAGAGTTCCAAATTCATCTATCAATATAGGAGAAAACAGAGTGAAACCTAAAAATTCAAACTGTTACTGCAGAGGAATGCTTCAAGCTATAAGAACGAAATTTGGTGAGTCAAGTGGGAATGGTGTACTGATCATTACCTCCAAGTATCATCAAGATTGGGTGAAATGACATTTGCTGAGATTTCAGGAAACTCGTAGTTTTTTGGAAGCTAGGCAACCCCTTTCAGAGGAATTTCGTTTTCATCAGTCTCTGCTTAGGGCTATTTGAATAGGAAACAAACAGTACACACAGAACTTAGAACTGCTTTATTTTGTCAAGCTTCAAGGAGCTAGCACAAACCGTGTTGGATTTAGAGATCCAAATTCATCTATCAATATAGGAGAAAACAGAGTGAAACCTAAAAATTCAAACTGTTACTGCAGAGGAATGCTTCAAGCTATAAGAACGAAATTTGGTGAGTCAAGTGGGAATGGTGTCCTGACTATTACGGCCAAGTATCATCAAGATTGGGTGAAATGACATTTGCTGAGATTTCAGGAAACTCGTGGTTTTTTGGAAGCTAGGCAACCCCTTTCAGACGAATTTGGTTTTCATCAGTCTCTGCTTAGGGCTATTTGAAGTAGAAACAAACAGTACAGACAGAACTTAGAACTGCTTTATTTTGTCAAGTTTCAAGGAGCCTGCAGAAACCGTGTTGGATTTAGAGTTCCAAATTCATCTATCAACATAGGAGAAAACAGAGTGAAACCTAAAAATTCAAACTGTTACTGCAGAGGAATGCTTCAAGCTATAAGAACGAAATTTGGTGAGTCAAGTGGAAATGGTGTCCTGATCATTACTGCCAAGTATCATCAAGATTGGGTGAAATAACATTTGCTGAGATTTCAGGAAACTCGTAGTTTTTTGGAAGCTAGGCAACCCCTTTCAGACGAATTTGGTTTTCATCAGTCTCTGCTTGAGGCTACTGGAATAGGAAACAAACAGTACAGAGAGAACCTAGAACTGCTTTATTGTGTCAAGTTTCAAGGAGCTAGCACAAACCGTGTTGGATTTAGAGTTCCAAATTTATCTATCAATATAGGAGAAAACAGAGTGAAACCTAAAAATTCAAACTGTTACTGCAGAGGAATGCTTCAAGGTATAAGAACGAAATTTGGTGAGTCAAGTGGGAATGGTGTACTGATGATTACCTCCAAGTATCATCAAGATTGGGTGAAAAGACATTTGCTGTGATTTCAGGAAACTCATGGTTTTTTGGAAGCTAGGCCACCCCTTTCAGAGGAATTTGGTTTTCATCAGTCTCTGCTTAGGGCTATTTGAAGTAGAAACAAACAGTACAGACAGAACTTAGAACTGCTTTATTTTGTCAAGTTTCAAGGAGCTAGCAGAAACCGTGTTGGATTTAGAGTTCCAAATTCATCTATCAATATAGGAGAAAACAGAGTGAAACCTAAAAATTCAAACTGTTACTGCAGAGGAATGCTTCAAGCTATAAGAACGAAATTTGGTGAGTCAAGTGGGAATGGTGTCCTGATCATTACGGCCAAGTATCATCAAGATTGGGTGAAATAACATTTGCTGAGATTTCAGGAAACTCGTAGTTTTTTGGAAGCTAGGCAACCCCTTTCAGACGAATTTGGTTTTCATCAGTCTGTTCTTGAGGCTACTGGAATAGGAAACAAACAGTACAGACAGAACTTAGAACTGCTTTATTGTGTCAAGTTTCAAGGAGCTAGCACAAACCGTGTTGGATTTAGAGTTCCAAATTCATCTATCAATGTAGGAGAAAACAGAGTGAAACCTAAAAATTCAAACTGTTACTGCAGAGGAATGCTTCAAGCTATAAGAACGAAATTTGGTGAGTCAAGTGGGAATGGTGTACTGATCATTACCTCCAAGTATCATCAAGATTGGGTGAAATAACATTTGCTGAGATGTCAGGAAACTCGTAGTTTTTTGGAAACTAGGCAACCCCTTTCAGAGGAATTTGGTTTTCATCAGTCTCTGCTTAGGGCTATTTGAATAGGAAACAAACAGTAAAGACAGAACGTAGAACTGCTTTATTTTGTCAAGTTTCAAGGAGCTAGCACAAACCATGTTGGATTTAGAGTTCCAAATTCATCTATCAATATAGGAGAAAACAGAGTGAAACCTAAAAATTCAAACTGTTACTGCAGAGGAATGCTTCAAGCTATAAGAACGAAATTTGGTGAGTCAAGTGGGAATGGTGTACTGATCATTACCTCCAAGTATCATCAAGATTGGGTGAAATGACATTTGCTGAGATTTCAGGAAACTCGTAGTTTTTTGGAAGCTAGGCAACCCCTTTCAGACGAATTTGGTTTTCATCAGTCTCTGCTTAGGGCTATTTGAATAGGAAACAAACAGTACAGACAGAACTTAGAACTGCTTTATTGTGTCAAGTTTCAAGGAGCTAGCACAAACCATGTTGGATTTAGAGTTCCAAATTCATCTATCAATGTAGGAGAAAACAGAGTGAAACCTAAAAATTCAAACTGTTACTGCAGAGGAATGCTTCAAGCTATAAGAACGAAATTTGGTGAGTCAAGTGGGAATGGTGTACTGATCATTACCTCCAAGTATCATCAAGATTGGGTGAAATAACATTTGCTGAGATTTCAGGAAACTCGTAGTTTTTTGGAAGCTAGGCAACCCCTTTCAGAGGAATTTGGTTTTCATCAGTCTCTGCTTAGGGCTATTTGAATAGGAAACAAACAGTAAAGACAGAACATAGAACTGCTTTATTTTGTCAAGTTTCAAGGAGCTAGCACAAACCGTGTTGGATTTAGAGTTCCAAATTCATCTATCAATATAGGAGAAAACAGAGTGAAACCTAAAAATTCAAACTGTTACTGCAGAGGAATGCTTCAAGCTATAAGAACGAAATTTGGTGAGTCAAGTGGGAATGGTGTACTGATCATTACCTCCAAGTATCATCAAGATTGGGTGAAATAACATTTGCTGAGATGTCAGGAAACTCGTAGTTTTTTGGAAACTAGGCAACCCCTTTCAGAGGAATTTGGTTTTCATCAGTCTCTGCTTAGGGCTATTTGAATAGGAAACAAACAGTAAAGACAGAACGTAGAACTGCTTTATTTTGTCAAGTTTCAAGGAGCTAGCACAAACCATGTTGGATTTAGAGTTCCAAATTCATCTATCAATATAGGAGAAAACAGAGTGAAACCTAAAAATTCAAACTGTTACTGCAGAGGAATGCTTCAAGCTATAAGAACGAAATTTGGTGAGTCAAGTGGGAATGGTGTACTGATCATTACCTCCAAGTATCATCAAGATTGGGTGAAATGACATTTGCTGAGATTTCAGGAAACTCGTAGTTTTTTGGAAGCTAGGCAACCCCTTTCAGACGAATTTGGTTTTCATCAGTCTCTGCTTAGGGCTATTTGAATAGGAAACAAACAGTACAGACAGAACTTAGAACTGCTTTATTGTGTCAAGTTTCAAGGAGCTAGCACAAACCATGTTGGATTTAGAGTTCCAAATTCATCTATCAATGTAGGAGAAAACAGAGTGAAACCTAAAAATTCAAACTGTTACTGCAGAGGAATGCTTCAAGCTATAAGAACGAAATTTGGTGAGTCAAGTGGGAATGGTGTACTGATCATTACCTCCAAGTATCATCAAGATTGGGTGAAATAACATTTGCTGAGATTTCAGGAAACTCGTAGTTTTTTGGAAGCTAGGCAACCCCTTTCAGAGGAATTTGGTTTTCATCAGTCTCTGCTTAGGGCTATTTGAATAGGAAACAAACAGTAAAGACAGAACATAGAACTGCTTTATTTTGTCAAGTTTCAAGGAGCTAGCACAAACCGTGTTGGATTTAGAGTTCCAAATTCATCTATCAATATAGGAGAAAACAGAGTGAAACCTAAAAATTCAAACTGTTACTGCAGAGGAATGCTTCAAGCTATAAGAACGAAATTTGGTGAGTCAAGTGGGAATGGTGTACTGATCATTACCTCCAAGTATCATCAAGATTGGGTGAAATGACATTTGCTGAGATTTCAGGAAACTCGTAGTTTTTTGGAAGCTAGGCAACCCCTTTCAGACGAATTTGGTTTTCATCAGTCTCTGCTTAGGGCTATTTGAAGTAGAAACAAACAGTACAGAGAGAACTTAGAACTGCTTTATTTTGTCAAGTTTCAAGGAGCCTGCAGAAACCGTGTTGGATTTAGAGTTCCAAATTCATCTATCAATATAGGAGAAAACAGAGTGAAACCTAAAAATTCAAACTGTTACTGCAGAGGAATGCTTCAAGCTATAAGAACGAAATTTGGTGAGTCAAGTGGGAATGGTGTACTGATCATTACCTCCAAGTATCATCAAGATTGGGTGAAATAACATTTGCTGAGATTTCAGGAAACTCGTAGTTTTTTGGAAGCTAGGCAACCCCTTTCAGAGGAATTTGGTTTTCATCAGTCTCTGCTTAGGGCTATTTGAATAGGAAACAAACAGTAAAGACAGAACATAGAACTGCTTTATTTTGTCAAGTTTCAAGGAGCTAGCACAAACCGTGTTGGATTTAGAGTTCCAAATTCATCTATCAATATAGGAGAAAACAGAGTGAAACCTAAAAATTCAAACTGTTACTGCAGAGGAATGCTTCAAGCTATAAGAACGAAATTTGGTGAGTCAAGTGGGAATGGTGTACTGATCATTACCTCCAAGTATCATCAAGATTGGGTGAAATAACATTTGCTGAGATGTCAGGAAACTCGTAGTTTTTTGGAAACTAGGCAACCCCTTTCAGAGGAATTTGGTTTTCATCAGTCTCTGCTTAGGGCTATTTGAATAGGAAACAAACAGTAAAGACAGAACGTAGAACTGCTTTATTTTGTCAAGTTTCAAGGAGCTAGCACAAACCATGTTGGATTTAGAGTTCCAAATTCATCTATCAATATAGGAGAAAACAGAGTGAAACCTAAAAATTCAAACTGTTACTGCAGAGGAATGCTTCAAGCTATAAGAACGAAATTTGGTGAGTCAAGTGGGAATGGTGTACTGATCATTACCTCCAAGTATCATCAAGATTGGGTGAAATGACATTTGCTGAGATTTCAGGAAACTCGTAGTTTTTTGGAAGCTAGGCAACCCCTTTCAGACGAATTTGGTATTCATCAGTCTCTGCTTAGGGCTATTTGAAGTAGAAACAAACAGTACAGACAGAACTTAGAACTCCTTTATTTTGTCAAGTTTCAAGGAGCCTGCAGAAACCGTGTTGGATTTAGAGTTTCAAATTCATCTATCAATATAGGAGAAAACAGAGTGAAACCTAAAAATTCAAACTGTTACTGCAGAGGAATGCTTCAAGCTCTAAGAACGAAATTTGGTGAGTCAAGTGGGAATGGTGTCCTGATCATTACCTCCAAGTATCATCAAGATTGGGTGAAATAACATTTGCTGAGATTTCAGGAAACTCGTAGTTTTTTGGAAGCTAGGCAACCCCTTTCAGACTAATTTGGTTTTCATCAGTCTCTGCTTAGGGCTATTTGAATAGGAAACAAACAGTACAGACAGAACATAGAACTGCTTTATTTTGTCAAGTTTCAAGGAGCTAGCACAAACCGTGTTGGATTTAGAGTTCCAAATTCATCTATCAATATAGGAGAAAACAGAGTGAAACCTAAAAATTCAAACTGTTACTGCAGAGGAATGCTTCAAGCTATAAGAACGAAATTTGGTGAGTCAAGTGGGAATGGTGTACTGATCATTACCTCCAAGTATCATCAAGATTGGGTGAAATGACATTTGCTGACATTTCAGGAAACTCATAGTTTTTTGGAAGCTAGACAACCCCTTTCAGACGAATTTGGTTTTCATCAGTCTCTGCTTAGGGCTATTTGAATAGGAAACAAACAGTACAGACAGAACTAAGAACTGCTTTATTTTGTCAAGTTTCAAGGAGCTAGCAGAAACCGTGTTGGATTTAGAGTTCCAAATTCATCTATCAATATAGGAGAAAACAGAGTGAAACCTAAAAATTCAAACTGTTACTGCAGAGGAATGCTTCAAGCTATAAGAACGAAATTTGGTGAGTCAAGTGGGAATGGTGTCCTGATCATTACCTCCAAGTATCATCAAGATTGGGTGAAATAACATTTGCTGAGATTTCAGGAATCTCGTAGTTTTTTGGAAGCTATCCAACCCCTTTCTGATGAAAGTGGTTTTTCTCAGGCTGTGCTTAGGGTTACATGAATAGGAAACAAACTGTATAGTTAGAACTTAGAACGACTTTATTGTGTCAAGTTTCAAGGAGCTAGCACAAACCGTGTTGGATTTAGAGTTCCAAATTCATCTATCAATATAGGAGAAAACAGAGTGAAAACTAAAAATTCAAACTGTTACTGCAGAGGAATGCTTCAAGCTATAAGAACGAAATTTGGTGAGTCAAGTGGGAATGGTGTACTGATCATTACCTCCAAGTATCATCAAGATTGGGTGAAATGACATTTGCTGAGATTTCAGGAAACTCGTAGTTTTTTGGAAGCTAGGCAACCCCTTTCAGAGGAATTTGGTTTTCATCAGTCTCTGCTTAGGGCTATTTGAATAGGAAACAAACAGTACACACAGAACTTAGAACTGCTTTATTTTGTCAAGTTTCAAGGAGCTAGCAGAAACCGTGTTGGATTTAGAGTTCCAAATTCATCTATCAATATAGGAGAAAACAGAGTGAAACCTAAAAATTCAAACTGTTACTGCAGAGGAATGCTTCAAGCTATAAGAACAAAATTTGGTGAGTCAAGTGGGAATGGTGTACTGATCATTTCCTCCAAGTATCATCAAGACTGGGTGAAATAACATTTGCTGAGATTTCAGGAAACTCGTAGTTTTTTGGAAGCTAGGCAACCCCTTTCAGACGAATTTGGTTTTCATCAGTCTCTGCTTAGGGCTACTTGAATAGGAAACAAACTGTATAGTTAGAACTTAGAACTACTTTATTGTGTCAAGTTTCAAGGAGCTAGCACAAACCGTGTTGGATTTAGAGTTCCAAATTCATCTATCAATATAGGAGAAAACGGAGTGAAACCTAAAAATTCAAACTGTTACTGCAGAGGAATGCTTCAAGGTATAAGAACGAAATTTGGTGAGTCAAGTGGGAATGGTGTACTGATCATTACCTCCAAGTATCACCAAGATTGGGTGAAATGACATTTGCTGAGATGTCAGGAAACTCGTAGTTTTTTGGAAGCTAGGCCACCCCTTTCAGAGGAATTTGGTTTTCATCAGTCTCTGCTTAGGGCTATTTGAATTAGAAACAAACAGTACAGACAGAACTTAGAACTGCTTTATTTTGTCAAGTTTCAAGGAGCTAGCAGAAACCGTGTTGGATTTAGAGTTCCAAATTCATCTATCAATATAGGAGAAAACAGAGTGAAACCTAAAAATTCAAACTGTTACTGCAGAGGAATGCTTCAAGCTATAAGAACGAAATTTGGTGAGTCAAGTGGGAATGGTGTACTGATCATTACCTCCAAGTATCATCAAGATTGGGTGAAATGACATTTGCGGAGATTTCAGGAAACTCGTAGTTTTTTGGAAGCTAGGCAACCCCTTTCAGAGGAATTTGGTTTTCATCAGTCTCTGCTTAGGGCTATTTGAATAGGAAACAAACAGTACACACAGAACTTAGAACTGCTTTATTTTGTCAAGTTTCAAGGAGCTAGCAGAAACCGTGTTGGATTTAGAGTTCCAAATTCATCTATCAATATAGGAGAAAACAGAGTGAAACCTAAAAATTCAAACTGTTACTGCAGAGGAATGCTTCAAGCTATAAGAACAAAATTTGGTGAGTCAAGTGGGAATGGTGTACTGATCATTTCCTCCAAGTATCATCAAGACTGGGTGAAATAACATTTGCTGAGATTTCAGGAAACTCGTAGTTTTTTGGAAGCTAGGCAACCCCTTTCAGACGAATTTGGTTTTCATCAGTCTCTGCTTAGGGCTACTTGAATAGGAAACAAACTGTATAGTTAGAACTTAGAACTACTTTATTGTGTCAAGTTTCAAGGAGCTAGCAGAAACCGTGTTGGATTTAGAGTTCCAAATTCATCTATCAATATAGGAGAAAACAGAGTGAAACCTAAAAATTCAAACTGTTACTGCAGAGGAATGCTTCAAGGTATAAGAACGAAATTTGGTGAGTCAAGTGGGAATGGTGTACTGATCATTACCTCCAAGTATCATCAAGATTGGGTGAAATGACATTTGCTGAGATTTCAGGAAACTCGTAGTTTTTTGGAAGCTAGGCCACCCCTTTCAGAGGAATTTGGTTTTCATCAGTCTCTGCTTAGGGCTATTTGAATTAGAAACAAACAGTACAGACAGAACTTAGAACTGCTTTATTTTGTCAAGTTTCAAGGAGCTAGCAGAAACCGTGTTGGATTTAGAGTTCCAAATTCATCTATCAATATAGGAGAAAACAGAGTGAAACCTAAAAATTCAAACTGTTACTGCAGAGGAATGCTTCAAGGTATAAGAACGAAATTTGGTGAGTCAAGTGGGAATGGTGTCCTGATCATTACTGCCAAGTATCATCAAGATTGGGTGAAATAACATTTGCTGAGATTTCAGGAAACTCGTAGTTTTTTGGAAGCTAGGCAACCCCTTTCAGACGAATTTGGTTTTCATCAGTCTCTGCTTGAGGCTACTGGAATAGGAAACAAACAGTACAGACAGAACTTAGAACTGCTTTATTGTGTCAAGTTTCAAGGAGCTAGCACAAACCGTGTTGGATTTAGAGTTCCAAATTCATCTATCAATGTAGGAGAAAACAGAGTGAAACCTAAAAATTCAAACTGTTACTGCAGCGGAATGCTTCAAGCTATAAGAACGAAATTTGGTGAGTCAAGTGGGAATGGTGTACTGATCATTACCTCCAAGTATCATCAAGATTGGGTGAAATAACATTTGCTGAGATTTCAGGAAACTCGTAGTTTTTTGGAAACTAGGCAACCCCTTTCAGAGGAATTTGGTTTTCATCAGTCTCTGCTTAGGGCTATTTGAATAGGAAACAAACAGTACAGACAGAACGTAGAACTGCTTTATTTTGTAAAGTTTCAAGGAGCTAGCACAAACCGTGTTGGATTTAGAGTTCCAAATTCATCTATCAAATTAGGAGAAAACAGAGTGAAACCTAAAAATTCAAACTGTTACTGCAGAGGAATGCTTCAAGCTATAAGAACGAAATTTGGTGAGTCAAGTGGGAATGGTGTACTGATCATTACCTCCAAGTATCATCAAGATTGGGTGAAATGACATTTGCTGAGATTTCAGGAAACTCGTAGTTTTTTGGAAGCTAGGCAACCCCTTTCAGACGAATTTGGTATTCATCAGTCTCTGCTTAGGGCTATTTGAAGTAGAAACAAACAGTACAGACAGAACTTAGAACTCCTTTATTTTGTCAAGTTTCAAGGAGCCTGCAGAAACCGTGTTGGATTTAGAGTTTCAAATTCATCTATCAATATAGGAGAAAACAGAGTGAAACCTAAAAATTCAAACTGTTACTGCAGAGGAATGCTTCAAGCTCTAAGAACGAAATTTGGTGAGTCAAGTGGGAATGGTGTCCTGATCATTACCTCCAAGTATCATCAAGATTGGGTGAAATAACATTTGCTGAGATTTCAGGAAACTCGTAGTTTTTTGGAAGCTAGGCAACCCCTTTCAGACTAATTTGGTTTTCATCAGTCTCTGCTTAGGGCTATTTGAATAGGAAACAAACAGTACAGACAGAACATAGAACTGCTTTATTTTGTCAAGTTTCAAGGAGCTAGCACAAACCGTGTTGGATTTAGAGTTCCAAATTCATCTATCAATATAGGAGAAAACAGAGTGAAACCTAAAAATTCAAACTGTTACTGCAGAGGAATGCTTCAAGCTATAAGAACGAAATTTGGTGAGTCAAGTGGGAATGGTGTACTGATCATTACCTCCAAGTATCATCAAGATTGGGTGAAATGACATTTGCTGAGATTTCAGGAAACTCATAGTTTTTTGGAAGCTAGACAACCCCTTTCAGACGAATTTGGTTTTCATCAGTCTCTGCTTAGGGCTATTTGAATAGGAAACAAACAGTACAGACAGAACTAAGAACTGCTTTATTTTGTCAAGTTTCAAGGAGCTAGCAGAAACCGTGTTGGATTTAGAGTTCCAAATTCATCTATCAATATAGGAGAAAACAGAGTGAAACCTAAAAATTCAAACTGTTACTGCAGAGGAATGCTTCAAGCTATAAGAACGAAATTTGGTGAGTCAAGTGGGAATGGTGTCCTGATCATTACCTCCAAGTATCATCAAGATTGGGTGAAATAACATTTGCTGAGATTTCAGGAATCTCGTAGTTTTTTGGAAGCTATCCAACCCCTTTCTGATGAAAGTGGTTTTTCTCAGGCTGTGCTTAGGGTTACATGAATAGGAAACAAACTGTATAGTTAGAACTTAGAACGACTTTATTGTGTCAAGTTTCAAGGAGCTAGCACAAACCGTGTTGGATTTAGAGTTCCAAATTCATCTATCAATATAGGAGAAAACAGAGTGAAAACTAAAAATTCAAACTGTTACTGCAGAGGAATGCTTCAAGCTATAAGAACGAAATTTGGTGAGTCAAGTGGGAATGGTGTACTGATCATTACCTCCAAGTATCATCAAGATTGGGTGAAATGACATTTGCTGAGATTTCAGGAAACTCGTAGTTTTTTGGAAGCTAGGCAACCCCTTTCAGAGGAATTTGGTTTTCATCAGTCTCTGCTTAGGGCTATTTGAATAGGAAACAAACAGTACACACAGAACTTAGAACTGCTTTATTTTGTCAAGTTTCAAGGAGCTAGCAGAAACCGTGTTGGATTTAGAGTTCCAAATTCATCTATCAATATAGGAGAAAACAGAGTGAAACCTAAAAATTCAAACTGTTACTGCAGAGGAATGCTTCAAGCTATAAGAACAAAATTTGGTGAGTCAAGTGGGAATGGTGTACTGATCATTTCCTCCAAGTATCATCAAGACTGGGTGAAATAACATTTGCTGAGATTTCAGGAAACTCGTAGTTTTTTGGAAGCTAGGCAACCCCTTTCAGACGAATTTGGTTTTCATCAGTCTCTGCTTAGGGCTACTTGAATAGGAAACAAACTGTATAGTTAGAACTTAGAACTACTTTATTGTGTCAAGTTTCAAGGAGCTAGCACAAACCGTGTTGGATTTAGAGTTCCAAATTCATCTATCAATATAGGAGAAAACGGAGTGAAACCTAAAAATTCAAACTGTTACTGCAGAGGAATGCTTCAAGGTATAAGAACGAAATTTGGTGAGTCAAGTGGGAATGGTGTACTGATCATTACCTCCAAGTATCACCAAGATTGGGTGAAATGACATTTGCTGAGATGTCAGGAAACTCGTAGTTTTTTGGAAGCTAGGCCACCCCTTTCAGAGGAATTTGGTTTTCATCAGTCTCTGCTTAGGGCTATTTGAATTAGAAACAAACAGTACAGACAGAACTTAGAACTGCTTTATTTTGTCAAGTTTCAAGGAGCTAGCAGAAACCGTGTTGGATTTAGAGTTCCAAATTCATCTATCAATATAGGAGAAAACAGAGTGAAACCTAAAAATTCAAACTGTTACTGCAGAGGAATGCTTCAAGCTATAAGAACGAAATTTGGTGAGTCAAGTGGGAATGGTGTACTGATCATTACCTCCAAGTATCATCAAGATTGGGTGAAATGACATTTGCTGAGATTTCAGGAAACTCGTAGTTTTTTGGAAGCTAGGCAACCCCTTTCAGAGGAATTTGGTTTTCATCAGTCTCTGCTTAGGGCTATTTGAATAGGAAACAAACAGTACACACAGAACTTAGAACTGCTTTATTTTGTCAAGTTTCAAGGAGCTAGCAGAAACCGTGTTGGATTTAGAGTTCCAAATTCATCTATCAATATAGGAGAAAACAGAGTGAAACCTAAAAATTCAAACTGTTACTGCAGAGGAATGCTTCAAGCTATAAGAACAAAATTTGGTGAGTCAAGTGGGAATGGTGTACTGATCATTTCCTCCAAGTATCATCAAGACTGGGTGAAATAACATTTGCTGAGATTTCAGGAAACTCGTAGTTTTTTGGAAGCTAGGCAACCCCTTTCAGACGAATTTGGTTTTCATCAGTCTCTGCTTAGGGCTACTTGAATAAAAAACAAACTGTATAGTTAGAACTTAGAACTACTTTATTGTGTCAAGTTTCAAGGAGCTAGCACAAACCGTGTTGGATTTAGAGTTCCAAATTCATCTATCAATATAGGAGAAAACAGAGTGAAACCTAAAAATTCAAACTGTTACTGCAGAGGAATGCTTCAAGGTATAAGAACGAAATTTGGTGAGTCAAGTGGGAATGGTGTACTGATCATTACCTCCAAGTATCATCAAGATTGGGTGAAATGACATTTGCTGAGATTTCAGGAAACTCGTAGTTTTTTGGAAGCTAGGCCACCCCTTTCAGAGGAATTTGGTTTTCATCAGTCTCTGCTTAGGGCTATTTGAATTAGAAACAAACAGTACAGACAGAACTTAGAACTGCTTTATTTTGTCAAGTTTCAAGGAGCTAGCAGAAACCGTGTTGGATTTAGAGTTCCAAATTCATCTATCAATATAGGAGAAAACAGAGTGAAACCTAAAAATTCAAACTGTTACTGCAGAGGAATGCTTCAAGGTATAAGAACGAAATTTGGTGAGTCAAGTGGGAATGGTGTCCTGATCATTACTGCCAAGTATCATCAAGATTGGGTGAAATAACATTTGCTGAGATTTCAGGAAACTCGTAGTTTTTTGGAAGCTAGGCAACCCCTTTCAGACGAATTTGGTTTTCATCAGTCTCTGCTTGAGGCTACTGGAATAGGAAACAAACAGTACAGACAGAACTTAGAACTGCTTTATTGTGTCAAGTTTCAAGGAGCTAGCACAAACCGTGTTGGATTTACAGTTCCAAATTCATCTATCAATGTAGGAGAAAACAGAGTGAAACCTAAAAATTCAAACTGTTACTGCAGCGGAATGCTTCAAGCTATAAGAACGAAATTTGGTGAGTCAAGTGGGAATGGTGTACTGATCATTACCTCCAAGTATCATCAAGATTGGGTGAAATAACATTTGCTGAGATTTCAGGAAACTCGTAGTTTTTTGGAAACTAGGCAACCCCTTTCAGAGGAATTTGGTTTTCATCAGTCTCTGCTTAGGGCTATTTGAATAGGAAACAAACAGTACAGACAGAACGTAGAACTGCTTTATTTTGTAAAGTTTCAAGGAGCTAGCACAAACCGTGTTGGATTTAGAGTTCCAAATTCATCTATCAAATTAGGAGAAAACAGAGTGAAACCTAAAAATTCAAACTGTTACTGCAGAGGAATGCTTCAAGCTATAAGAACGAAATTTGGTGAGTCAAGTGGGAATGGTGTACTGATCATTACCTCCAAGTATCATCAAGATTGGGTGAAATGATATTTGCTGAGACTTCAGGAAACTCGTAGTTTTTTGGAAGCTAGGCAACCCCTTTCAGAGGAATTTGGTTTTCATCAGTCTCTGCTTAGGGCTATTTGAAGTAGAAACAAACAGTACAGACAGAACTTAGAACTGCTTTATTTTGTCAAGTTTCAAGGAGCCTGCAGAAACCGTGTTGGATTTAGAGTTCCAAATTCATCTATCAACATAGGAGAAAACAGAGTGAAACCTAAAAATTCAAACTGTTACTGCAGAGGAATGCTTCAAGCTATAAGAACGAAATTTGGTGAGTCAAGTGGGAATGGTGTCCTGATCATTACCTCCAAGTATCATCAAGATTGGGTGAAATAACATTTGCTGAGATTTCAGGAAACTCGTAGTTTTTTGGAAGCTAGGCAACCCCTTTCAGAGGAATTTGGTTTTCATCAGTCTCTGCTTAGGGCTATTTGAATAGGAAACAAACAGTACAGAGAGAACGTAGAACTGCTTTATTTTGTCAAGTTTCAAGGAGCTAGCACAAACCGTGTTGGATTTAGAGTTCCAAATTCATCTATCAATATAGGAGAAAACAGAGTGAAACCTAAAAATTCAAACTGTTACTGCAGAGGAATGCTTCAAGCTATAAGAACGAAATTTGGTGAGTCAAGTGGGAATGGTGTACTGATCATTACCTCCAAGTATCATCAAGATTGGGTGAAATGACATTTGCTGAGATTTCAGGAAACTCGTAGTTTTTTGGAAGCTAGGCAACCCCTTTCAGACGAATTTGGTTTTCATCAGTCTCTGCTTAGGGCTATTTGAATAGGAAACAAACAGTACAGACAGAACTTAGAACTGCTTTATTTTGTCAAGTTTCAAGGAGCTAGCAGAAACCGTGTTGGATTTAGAGTTCCAAATTCATCTATCAATATAGGAGAAAACAGAGTGAAACCTAAAAATTCAAACTGTTACTGCAGAGGAATGCTTCAAGCTATAAGAACGAAATTTGGTGAGTCAAGTGGGAATGGTGTCCTGATCATTACTGCCAAGTATCATCAAGATTGGGTGAAATAACATTTGCTGAGATTTCAGGAAACTCGTAGTTTTTTGGAAGCTAGGCAACCCCTTTCAGAAGAATTTGGTTTTCATCAGTCTCTGCTTGAGGCTACTGGAATAGGAAACAAACAGTACAGACAGAACTTAGAACTGCTTTATTGTGTCAAGTTTCAAGGAGCTAGCACAAACCGTGTTGGATTTAGAGTTCCAAATTTATCTATCAATATAGGAGAAAACAGAGTGAAACCTAAAAATTCAAACTGTTACTGCAGAGGAATGCTTCAAGGTATAAGAACGAAATTTGGTGAGTCAAGTGGGAATGGTGTACTGATCATTACCTCCAAGTATCATCAAGATTGGGTGAAATGACATTTGCTGAGATTTCAGGAAACTCGTGGTTTTTTGGAAGCTAGGCCACCCCTTTCAGAAGAATTTGGTTTTCATCAGTCTCTGCTTAGGGCTATTTGAAGTAGAAACAAACAGTACAGACAGAACTTAGAACTGCTTTATTTTGTCAAGTTTCAAGGAGCTAGCAGAAACCGTGTTGGATTTAGAGTTCCAAATTCATCTATCAATATAGGAGAAAACAGAGTGAAACCTAAAAATTCAAACTGTTACTGCAGAGGAATGCTTCAAGCTATAAGAACGAAATTTGGTGAGTCAAGTGGGAAAGGTGTCCTGACTATTACGGCCAAGTATCATCAAGATTGGGTGAAATGACATTTGCTGAGATTTCAGGAAACTCGTGGTTTTTTGGAAGCTAGGCAACCCCTTTCAGACGAATTTGGTTTTCATCAGTCTCTGCTTAGGGCTATTTGAAGTAGAAACAAACAGTACAGACAGAACTTAGAACTGCTTTATTTTGTCAAGTTTCAAGGAGCCTGCAGAAACCGTGTTGGATTTAGAGTTCCAAATTCATCTATCAACATAGGAGAAAACAGAGAGAAACCTAAAAATTCAAACTGTTACTGCAGAGGAATGCTTCAAGCTATAAGAACGAAATTTGGTGAGTCAAGTGGAAATGGTGTCCTGATCATTACTGCCAAGTATCATCAAGATTGGGTGAAATAACATTTGCTGAGATTTCAGGAAACTCGTAGTTTTTTGGAAGCTAGGCAACCCCTTTCAGACGAATTTGGTTTTCATCAGTCTCTGCTTGAGGCTACTGGAATAGGAAACAAACAGTACAGAGAGAACCTAGAACTGCTTTATTGTGTCAAGTTTCAAGGAGCTAGCACAAACCGTGTTGGATTTAGAGTTCCAAATTTATCTATCAATATAGGAGAAAACAGAGTGAAACCTAAAAATTCAAACTGTTACTGCAGAGGAATGCTTCAAGGTATAAGAACGAAATTTGGTGAGTCAAGTGGGAATGGTGTACTGATGATTACCTCCAAGTATCATCAAGATTGGGTGAAAAGACATTTGCTGTGATTTCAGGAAACTCGTGGTTTTTTGGAAGCTAGGCCACCCCTTTCAGAGGAATTTGGTTTTCATCAGTCTCTGCTTAGGGCTATTTGAAGTAGAAACAAACAGTACAGACAGAACTTAGAACTGCTTTATTTTGTCAAGTTTCAAGGAGCTAGCAGAAACCGTGTTGGATTTAGAGTTCCAAATTCATCTATCAATATAGGAGAAAACAGAGTGAAACCTAAAAATTCAAACTGTTACTGCAGAGGAATGCTTCAAGCTATAAGAACGAAATTTGGTGAGTCAAGTGGGAATGGTGTCCTGATCATTACGGCCAAGTATCATCAAGATTGGGTGAAATAACATTTGCTGAGATTTCAGGAAACTCGTAGTTTTTTGGAAGCTAGGCAACCCCTTTCAGACGAATTTGGTTTTCATCAGTCTGTTCTTGAGGCTACTGGAATAGGAAACAAACAGTACAGACAGAACTTAGAACTGCTTTATTGTGTCAAGTTTCAAGGAGCTAGCACAAACCGTGTTGGATTTAGAGTTCCAAATTCATCTATCAAATTAGGAGAAAACAGAGTGAAACCTAAAAATTCAAACTGTTACTGCAGAGGAATGCTTCAAGCTATAAGAACGAAATTTGGTGAGTCAAGTGGGAATGGTGTACTGATCATTACCTCCAAGTATCATCAAGATTGGGTGAAATGACATTTGCTGAGATTTCAGGAAACTCGTAGTTTTTTGGAAGCTAGGCAACCCCTTTCAGACGAATTTGGTATTCATCAGTCTCTGCTTAGGGCTATTTGAAGTAGAAACAAACAGTACAGACAGAACTTAGAACTCCTTTATTTTGTCAAGTTTCAAGGAGCCTGCAGAAACCGTGTTGGATTTAGAGTTTCAAATTCATCTATCAATATAGGAGAAAACAGAGTGAAACCTAAAAATTCAAACTGTTACTGCAGAGGAATGCTTCAAGCTCTAAGAACGAAATTTGGTGAGTCAAGTGGGAATGGTGTCCTGATCATTACCTCCAAGTATCATCAAGATTGGGTGAAATAACATTTGCTGAGATTTCAGGAAACTCGTAGTTTTTTGGAAGCTAGGCAACCCCTTTCAGACTAATTTGGTTTTCATCAGTCTCTGCTTAGGGCTATTTGAATAGGAAACAAACAGTACAGACAGAACATAGAACTGCTTTATTTTGTCAAGTTTCAAGGAGCTAGCACAAACCGTGTTGGATTTAGAGTTCCAAATTCATCTATCAATATAGGAGAAAACAGAGTGAAACCTAAAAATTCAAACTGTTACTGCAGAGGAATGCTTCAAGCTATAAGAACGAAATTTGGTGAGTCAAGTGGGAATGGTGTACTGATCATTACCTCCAAGTATCATCAAGATTGGGTGAAATGACATTTGCTGAGATTTCAGGAAACTCATAGTTTTTTGGAAGCTAGACAACCCCTTTCAGACGAATTTGGTTTTCATCAGTCTCTGCTTAGGGCTATTTGAATAGGAAACAAACAGTACAGACAGAACTAAGAACTGCTTTATTTTGTCAAGTTTCAAGGAGCTAGCAGAAACCGTGTTGGATTTAGAGTTCCAAATTCATCTATCAATATAGGAGAAAACAGAGTGAAACCTAAAAATTCAAACTGTTACTGCAGAGGAATGCTTCAAGCTATAAGAACGAAATTTGGTGAGTCAAGTGGGAATGGTGTCCTGATCATTACCTCCAAGTATCATCAAGATTGGGTGAAATAACATTTGCTGAGATTTCAGGAATCTCGTAGTTTTTTGGAAGCTATCCAACCCCTTTCTGATGAAAGTGGTTTTTCTCAGGCTGTGCTTAGGGTTACATGAATAGGAAACAAACTGTATAGTTAGAACTTAGAACGACTTTATTGTGTCAAGTTTCAAGGAGCTAGCACAAACCGTGTTGGATTTAGAGTTCCAAATTCATCTATCAATATAGGAGAAAACAGAGTGAAAACTAAAAATTCAAACTGTTACTGCAGAGGAATGCTTCAAGCTATAAGAACGAAATTTGGTGAGTCAAGTGGGAATGGTGTACTGATCATTACCTCCAAGTATCATCAAGATTGGGTGAAATGACATTTGCTGAGATTTCAGGAAACTCGTAGTTTTTTGGAAGCTAGGCAACCCCTTTCAGAGGAATTTGGTTTTCATCAGTCTCTGCTTAGGGCTATTTGAATAGGAAACAAACAGTACACACAGAACTTAGAACTGCTTTATTTTGTCAAGTTTCAAGGAGCTAGCAGAAACCGTGTTGGATTTAGAGTTCCAAATTCATCTATCAATATAGGAGAAAACAGAGTGAAACCTAAAAATTCAAACTGTTACTGCAGAGGAATGCTTCAAGCTATAAGAACAAAATTTGGTGAGTCAAGTGGGAATGGTGTACTGATCATTTCCTCCAAGTATCATCAAGACTGGGTGAAATAACATTTGTTGAGATTTCAGAAAACTCGTAGTTTTTTGGAAGCTAGGCAACCCCTTTCAGACGAATTTGGTTTTCATCAGTCTCTGCTTAGGGCTACTTGAATAGGAAACAAACTGTATAGTTAGAACTTAGAACTACTTTATTGTGTCAAGTTTCAAGGAGCTAGCACAAACCGTGTTGGATTTAGAGTTCCAAATTCATCTATCAATATAGGAGAAAACGGAGTGAAACCTAAAAATTCAAACTGTTACTGCAGAGGAATGCTTCAAGGTATAAGAACGAAATTTGGTGAGTCAAGTGGGAATGGTGTACTGATCATTACCTCCAAGTATCACCAAGATTGGGTGAAATGACATTTGCTGAGATGTCAGGAAACTCGTAGATTTTTGGAAGCTAGGCCACCCCTTTCAGAGGAATTTGGTTTTCATCAGTCTCTGCTTAGGGCTATTTGAATTAGAAACAAACAGTACAGACAGAACTTAGAACTGCTTTATTTTGTCAAGTTTCAAGGAGCTAGCAGAAACCGTGTTGGATTTAGAGTTCCAAATTCATCTATCAATATAGGAGAAAACAGAGTGAAACCTAAAAATTCAAACTGTTACTGCAGAGGAATGCTTCAAGCTATAAGAACGAAATTTGGTGAGTCAAGTGGGAATGGTGTACTGATCATTACCTCCAAGTATCATCAAGATTGGGTGAAATGACATTTGCTGAGATTTCAGGAAACTCGTAGTTTTTTGGAAGCTAGGCAACCCCTTTCAGAGGAATTTGGTTTTCATCAGTCTCTGCTTAGGGCTATTTGAATAGGAAACAAACAGTACACACAGAACTTAGAACTGCTTTATTTTGTCAAGTTTCAAGGAGCTAGCAGAAACCGTGTTGGATTTAGAGTTCCAAATTCATCTATCAATATAGGAGAAAACAGAGTGAAACCTAAAAATTCAAACTGTTACTGCAGAGGAATGCTTCAAGCTATAAGAACAAAATTTGGTGAGTCAAGTGGGAATGGTGTACTGATCATTTCCTCCAAGTATCATCAAGACTGGGTGAAATAACATTTGCTGAGATTTCAGGAAACTCGTAGTTTTTTGGAAGCTAGGCAACCCCTTTCAGACGAATTTGGTTTTCATCAGTCTCTGCTTAGGGCTACTTGAATAAAAAACAAACTGTATAGTTAGAACTTAGAACTACTTTATTGTGTCAAGTTTCAAGGAGCTAGCACAAACCGTGTTGGATTTAGAGTTCCAAATTCATCTATCAATATAGGAGAAAACAGAGTGAAACCTAAAAATTCAAACTGTTACTGCAGAGGAATGCTTCAAGGTATAAGAACGAAATTTGGTGAGTCAAGTGGGAATGGTGTACTGATCATTACCTCCAAGTATCATCAAGATTGGGTGAAATGACATTTGCTGAGATTTCAGGAAACTCGTAGTTTTTTGGAAGCTAGGCCACCCCTTTCAGAGGAATTTGGTTTTCATCAGTCTCTGCTTAGGGCTATTTGAATTAGAAACAAACAGTACAGACAGAACTTAGAACTGCTTTATTTTGTCAAGTTTCAAGGAGCTAGCAGAAACCGTGTTGGATTTAGAGTTCCAAATTCATCTATCAATATAGGAGAAAACAGAGTGAAACCTAAAAATTCAAACTGTTACTGCAGAGGAATGCTTCAAGGTATAAGAACGAAATTTGGTGAGTCAAGTGGGAATGGTGTCCTGATCATTACTGCCAAGTATCATCAAGATTGGGTGAAATAACATTTGCTGAGATTTCAGGAAACTCGTAGTTTTTTGGAAGCTAGGCAACCCCTTTCAGACGAATTTGGTTTTCATCAGTCTCTGCTTGAGGCTACTGGAATAGGAAACAAACAGTACAGACAGAACTTAGAACTGCTTTATTGTGTCAAGTTTCAAGGAGCTAGCACAAACCGTGTTGGATTTAGAGTTCCAAATTCATCTATCAATGTAGGAGAAAACAGAGTGAAACCTAAAAATTCAAACTGTTACTGCAGCGGAATGCTTCAAGCTATAAGAACGAAATTTGGTGAGTCAAGTGGGAATGGTGTACTGATCATTACCTCCAAGTATCATCAAGATTGGGTGAAATAACATTTGCTGAGATTTCAGGAAACTCGTAGTTTTTTGGAAACTAGGCAACCCCTTTCAGAGGAATTTGGTTTTCATCAGTCTCTGCTTAGGGCTATTTGAATAGGAAACAAACAGTACAGACAGAACGTAGAACTGCTTTATTTTGTAAAGTTTCAAGGAGCTAGCACAAACCGTGTTGGATTTAGAGTTCCAAATTCATCTATCAAATTAGGAGAAAACAGAGTGAAACCTAAAAATTCAAACTGTTACTGCAGAGGAATGCTTCAAGCTATAAGAACGAAATTTGGTGAGTCAAGTGGGAATGGTGTACTGATCATTACCTCCAAGTATCATCAAGATTGGGTGAAATGATATTTGCTGAGACTTCAGGAAACTCGTAGTTTTTTGGAAGCTAGGCAACCCCTTTCAGAGGAATTTGGTTTTCATCAGTCTCTGCTTAGGGCTATTTGAAGTAGAAACAAACAGTACAGACAGAACTTAGAACTGCTTTATTTTGTCAAGTTTCAAGGAGCCTGCAGAAACCGTGTTGGATTTAGAGTTCCAAATTCATCTATCAACATAGGAGAAAACAGAGTGAAACCTAAAAATTCAAACTGTTACTGCAGAGGAATGCTTCAAGCTATAAGAACGAAATTTGGTGAGTCAAGTGGGAATGGTGTCCTGATCATTACCTCCAAGTATCATCAAGATTGGGTGAAATAACATTTGCTGAGATTTCAGGAAACTCGTAGTTTTTTGGAAGCTAGGCAACCCCTTTCAGAGGAATTTGGTTTTCATCAGTCTCTGCTTAGGGCTATTTGAATAGGAAACAAACAGTACAGAGAGAACGTAGAACTGCTTTATTTTGTCAAGTTTCAAGGAGCTAGCACAAACCGTGTTGGATTTAGAGTTCCAAATTCATCTATCAATATAGGAGAAAACAGAGTGAAACCTAAAAATTCAAACTGTTACTGCAGAGGAATGCTTCAAGCTATAAGAACGAAATTTGGTGAGTCAAGTGGGAATGGTGTACTGATCATTACCTCCAAGTATCATCAAGATTGGGTGAAATGACATTTGCTGAGATTTCAGGAAACTCGTAGTTTTTTGGAAGCTAGGCAACCCCTTTCAGACGAATTTGGTTTTCATCAGTCTCTGCTTAGGGCTATTTGAATAGGAAACAAACAGTACAGACAGAACTTAGAACTGCTTTATTTTGTCAAGTTTCAAGGAGCTAGCAGAAACCGTGTTGGATTTAGAGTTCCAAATTCATCTATCAATATAGGAGAAAACAGAGTGAAACCTAAAAATTCAAACTGTTACTGCAGAGGAATGCTTCAAGCTATAAGAACGAAATTTGGTGAGTCAAGTGGGAATGGTGTCCTGATCATTACTGCCAAGTATCATCAAGATTGGGTGAAATAACATTTGCTGAGATTTCAGGAAACTCGTAGTTTTTTGGAAGCTAGGCAACCCCTTTCAGAAGAATTTGGTTTTCATCAGTCTCTGCTTGAGGCTACTGGAATAGGAAACAAACAGTACAGACAGAACTTAGAACTGCTTTATTGTGTCAAGTTTCAAGGAGCTAGCACAAACCGTGTTGGATTTAGAGTTCCAAATTTATCTATCAATATAGGAGAAAACAGAGTGAAACCTAAAAATTCAAACTGTTACTGCAGAGGAATGCTTCAAGGTATAAGAACGAAATTTGGTGAGTCAAGTGGGAATGGTGTACTGATCATTACCTCCAAGTATCATCAAGATTGGGTGAAATGACATTTGCTGAGATTTCAGGAAACTCGTGGTTTTTTGGAAGCTAGGCCACCCCTTTCAGAAGAATTTGGTTTTCATCAGTCTCTGCTTAGGGCTATTTGAAGTAGAAACAAACAGTACAGACAGAACTTAGAACTGCTTTATTTTGTCAAGTTTCAAGGAGCTAGCAGAAACCGTGTTGGATTTAGAGTTCCAAATTCATCTATCAATATAGGAGAAAACAGAGTGAAACCTAAAAATTCAAACTGTTACTGCAGAGGAATGCTTCAAGCTATAAGAACGAAATTTGGTGAGTCAAGTGGGAAAGGTGTCCTGACTATTACGGCCAAGTATCATCAAGATTGGGTGAAATGACATTTGCTGAGATTTCAGGAAACTCGTGGTTTTTTGGAAGCTAGGCAACCCCTTTCAGACGAATTTGGTTTTCATCAGTCTCTGCTTAGGGCTATTTGAAGTAGAAACAAACAGTACAGACAGAACTTAGAACTGCTTTATTTTGTCAAGTTTCAAGGAGCCTGCAGAAACCGTGTTGGATTTAGAGTTCCAAATTCATCTATCAACATAGGAGAAAACAGAGAGAAACCTAAAAATTCAAACTGTTACTGCAGAGGAATGCTTCAAGCTATAAGAACGAAATTTGGTGAGTCAAGTGGAAATGGTGTCCTGATCATTACTGCCAAGTATCATCAAGATTGGGTGAAATAACATTTGCTGAGATTTCAGGAAACTCGTAGTTTTTTGGAAGCTAGGCAACCCCTTTCAGACGAATTTGGTTTTCATCAGTCTCTGCTTGAGGCTACTGGAATAGGAAACAAACAGTACAGAGAGAACCTAGAACTGCTTTATTGTGTCAAGTTTCAAGGAGCTAGCACAAACCGTGTTGGATTTAGAGTTCCAAATTTATCTATCAATATAGGAGAAAACAGAGTGAAACCTAAAAATTCAAACTGTTACTGCAGAGGAATGCTTCAAGGTATAAGAACGAAATTTGGTGAGTCAAGTGGGAATGGTGTACTGATGATTACCTCCAAGTATCATCAAGATTGGGTGAAAAGACATTTGCTGTGATTTCAGGAAACTCGTGGTTTTTTGGAAGCTAGGCCACCCCTTTCAGAGGAATTTGGTTTTCATCAGTCTCTGCTTAGGGCTATTTGAAGTAGAAACAAACAGTACAGACAGAACTTAGAACTGCTTTATTTTGTCAAGTTTCAAGGAGCTAGCAGAAACCGTGTTGGATTTAGAGTTCCAAATTCATCTATCAATATAGGAGAAAACAGAGTGAAACCTAAAAATTCAAACTGTTACTGCAGAGGAATGCTTCAAGCTATAAGAACGAAATTTGGTGAGTCAAGTGGGAATGGTGTCCTGATCATTACGGCCAAGTATCATCAAGATTGGGTGAAATAACATTTGCTGAGATTTCAGGAAACTCGTAGTTTTTTGGAAGCTAGGCAACCCCTTTCAGACGAATTTGGTTTTCATCAGTCTGTTCTTGAGGCTACTGGAATAGGAAACAAACAGTACAGACAGAACTTAGAACTGCTTTATTGTGTCAAGTTTCAAGGAGCTAGCACAAACCGTGTTGGATTTAGAGTTCCAAATTCATCTATCAATGTAGGAGAAAACAGAGTGAAACCTAAAAATTCAAACTGTTACTGCAGAGGAATGCTTCAAGCTATAAGAACGAAATTTGGTGAGTCAAGTGGGAATGGTGTACTGATCATTACCTCCAAGTATCATCAAGATTGGGTGAAATAACATTTGCTGAGATGTCAGGAAACTCGTAGTTTTTTGGAAACTAGGCAACCCCTTTCAGAGGAATTTGGTTTTCATCAGTCTCTGCTTAGGGCTATTTGAATAGGAAACAAACAGTAAAGACAGAACGTAGAACTGCTTTATTTTGTCAAGTTTCAAGGAGCTAGCACAAACCATGTTGGATTTAGAGTTCCAAATTCATCTATCAATATAGGAGAAAACAGAGTGAAACCTAAAAATTCAAACTGTTACTGCAGAGGAATGCTTCAAGCTATAAGAACGAAATTTGGTGAGTCAAGTGGGAATGGTGTACTGATCATTACCTCCAAGTATCATCAAGATTGGGTGAAATGACATTTGCTGAGATTTCAGGAAACTCGTAGTTTTTTGGAAGCTAGGCAACCCCTTTCAGACGAATTTGGTATTCATCAGTCTCTGCTTAGGGCTATTTGAAGTAGAAACAAACAGTACAGACAGAACTTAGAACTCCTTTATTTTGTCAAGTTTCAAGGAGCCTGCAGAAACCGTGTTGGATTTAGAGTTTCAAATTCATCTATCAATATAGGAGAAAACAGAGTGAAACCTAAAAATTCAAACTGTTACTGCAGAGGAATGCTTCAAGCTCTAAGAACGAAATTTGGTGAGTCAAGTGGGAATGGTGTCCTGATCATTACCTCCAAGTATCATCAAGATTGGGTGAAATAACATTTGCTGAGATTTCAGGAAACTCGTAGTTTTTTGGAAGCTAGGCAACCCCTTTCAGACTAATTTGGTTTTCATCAGTCTCTGCTTAGGGCTATTTGAATAGGAAACAAACAGTACAGACAGAACATAGAACTGCTTTATTTTGTCAAGTTTCAAGGAGCTAGCACAAACCGTGTTGGATTTAGAGTTCCAAATTCATCTATCAATATAGGAGAAAACAGAGTGAAACCTAAAAATTCAAACTGTTACTGCAGAGGAATGCTTCAAGCTATAAGAACGAAATTTGGTGAGTCAAGTGGGAATGGTGTACTGATCATTACCTCCAAGTATCATCAAGATTGGGTGAAATGACATTTGCTGAGATTTCAGGAAACTCATAGTTTTTTGGAAGCTAGACAACCCCTTTCAGACGAATTTGGTTTTCATCAGTCTCTGCTTAGGGCTATTTGAATAGGAAACAAACAGTACAGACAGAACTAAGAACTGCTTTATTTTGTCAAGTTTCAAGGAGCTAGCAGAAACCGTGTTGGATTTAGAGTTCCAAATTCATCTATCAATATAGGAGAAAACAGAGTGAAACCTAAAAATTCAAACTGTTACTGCAGAGGAATGCTTCAAGGTATAAGAACGAAATTTGGTGAGTCAAGTGGGAATGGTGTCCTGATCATTACTGCCAAGTATCATCAAGATTGGGTGAAATAACATTTGCTGAGATTTCAGGAAACTCGTAGTTTTTTGGAAGCTAGGCAACCCCTTTCAGACGAATTTGGTTTTCATCAGTCTCTGCTTGAGGCTACTGGAATAGGAAACAAACAGTACAGACAGAACTTAGAACTGCTTTATTGTGTCAAGTTTCAAGGAGCTAGCACAAACCGTGTTGGATTTAGAGTTCCAAATTCATCTATCAATGTAGGAGAAAACAGAGTGAAACCTAAAAATTCAAACTGTTACTGCAGAGGAATGCTTCAAGCTATAAGAACGAAATTTGGTGAGTCAAGTGGGAATGGTGTACTGATCATTACCTCCAAGTATCATCAAGATTGGGTGAAATGACATTTGCTGAGATTTCAGGAAACTCATAGTTTTTTGGAAGCTAGACAACCCCTTTCAGACGAATTTGGTTTTCATCAGTCTCTGCTTAGGGCTATTTGAATAGGAAACAAACAGTACAGACAGAACTAAGAACTGCTTTATTTTGTCAAGTTTCAAGGAGCTAGCAGAAACCGTGTTGGATTTAGAGTTCCAAATTCATCTATCAATATAGGAGAAAACAGAGTGAAACCTAAAAATTCAAACTGTTACTGCAGAGGAATGCTTCAAGCTATAAGAACGAAATTTGGTGAGTCAAGTGGGAATGGTGTCCTGATCATTACCTCCAAGTATCATCAAGATTGGGTGAAATAACATTTGCTGAGATTTCAGGAATCTCGTAGTTTTTTGGAAGCTATCCAACCCCTTTCTGATGAAAGTGGTTTTTCTCAGGCTGTGCTTAGGGTTACATGAATAGGAAACAAACTGTATAGTTAGAACTTAGAACGACTTTATTGTGTCAAGTTTCAAGGAGCTAGCACAAACCGTGTTGGATTTAGAGTTCCAAATTCATCTATCAATATAGGAGAAAACAGAGTGAAAACTAAAAATTCAAACTGTTACTGCAGAGGAATGCTTCAAGCTATAAGAACGAAATTTGGTGAGTCAAGTGGGAATGGTGTACTGATCATTACCTCCAAGTATCATCAAGATTGGGTGAAATGACATTTGCTGAGATTTCAGGAAACTCGTAGTTTTTTGGAAGCTAGGCAACCCCTTTCAGAGGAATTTGGTTTTCATCAGTCTCTGCTTAGGGCTATTTGAATAGGAAACAAACAGTACACACAGAACTTAGAACTGCTTTATTTTGTCAAGTTTCAAGGAGCTAGCAGAAACCGTGTTGGATTTAGAGTTCCAAATTCATCTATCAATATAGGAGAAAACAGAGTGAAACCTAAAAATTCAAACTGTTACTGCAGAGGAATGCTTCAAGCTATAAGAACAAAATTTGGTGAGTCAAGTGGGAATGGTGTACTGATCATTTCCTCCAAGTATCATCAAGACTGGGTGAAATAACATTTGCTGAGATTTCAGGAAACTCGTAGTTTTTTGGAAGCTAGGCAACCCCTTTCAGACGAATTTGGTTTTCATCAGTCTCTGCTTAGGGCTACTTGAATAGGAAACAAACTGTATAGTTAGAACTTAGAACTACTTTATTGTGTCAAGTTTCAAGGAGCTAGCACAAACCGTGTTGGATTTAGAGTTCCAAATTCATCTATCAATATAGGAGAAAACGGAGTGAAACCTAAAAATTCAAACTGTTACTGCAGAGGAATGCTTCAAGGTATAAGAACGAAATTTGGTGAGTCAAGTGGGAATGGTGTACTGATCATTACCTCCAAGTATCACCAAGATTGGGTGAAATGACATTTGCTGAGATGTCAGGAAACTCGTAGTTTTTTGGAAGCTAGGCCACCCCTTTCAGAGGAATTTGGTTTTCATCAGTCTCTGCTTAGGGCTATTTGAATTAGAAACAAACAGTACAGACAGAACTTAGAACTGCTTTATTTTGTCAAGTTTCAAGGAGCTAGCAGAAACCGTGTTGGATTTAGAGTTCCAAATTCATCTATCAATATAGGAGAAAACAGAGTGAAACCTAAAAATTCAAACTGTTACTGCAGAGGAATGCTTCAAGCTATAAGAACGAAATTTGGTGAGTCAAGTGGGAATGGTGTACTGATCATTACCTCCAAGTATCATCAAGATTGGGTGAAATGACATTTGCTGAGATTTCAGGAAACTCGTAGTTTTTTGGAAGCTAGGCAACCCCTTTCAGAGGAATTTGGTTTTCATCAGTCTCTGCTTAGGGCTATTTGAATAGGAAACAAACAGTACACACAGAACTTAGAACTGCTTTATTTTGTCAAGTTTCAAGGAGCTAGCAGAAACCGTGTTGGATTTAGAGTTCCAAATTCATCTATCAATATAGGAGAAAACAGAGTGAAACCTAAAAATTCAAACTGTTACTGCAGAGGAATGCTTCAAGCTATAAGAACAAAATTTGGTGAGTCAAGTGGGAATGGTGTACTGATCATTTCCTCCAAGTATCATCAAGACTGGGTGAAATAACATTTGCTGAGATTTCAGGAAACTCGTAGTTTTTTGGAAGCTAGGCCACCCCTTTCAGAGGAATTTGGTTTTCATCAGTCTCTGCTTAGGGCTATTTGAAGTAGAAACAAACAGTACAGACAGAACTTAGAACTGCTTTATTTTGTCAAGTTTCAAGGAGCCTGCAGAAACCGTGTTGGATTTAGAGTTCCAAATTCATCTATCAACATAGGAGAAAACAGAGTGAAACCTAAAAATTCAAACTGTTACTGCAGAGGAATGCTTCAAGCTATAAGAACGAAATTTGGTGAGTCAAGTGGGAATGGTGTCCTGATCATTACCTCCAAGTATCATCAAGATTGGGTGAAATAACATTTGCTGAGATTTCAGGAAACTCGTAGTTTTTTGGAAGCTAGGCAACCCCTTTCAGAGGAATTTGGTTTTCATCAGTCTCTGCTTAGGGCTATTTGAATAGGAAACAAACAGTACAGAGAGAACGTAGAACTGCTTTATTTTGTCAAGTTTCAAGGAGCTAGCACAAACCGTGTTGGATTTAGAGTTCCAAATTCATCTATCAATATAGGAGAAAACAGAGTGAAACCTAAAAATTCAAACTGTTACTGCAGAGGAATGCTTCAAGCTATAAGAACGAAATTTGGTGAGTCAAGTGGGAATGGTGTACTGATCATTACCTCCAAGTATCATCAAGATTGGGTGAAATGACATTTGCTGAGATTTCAGGAAACTCGTAGTTTTTTGGAAGCTAGGCAACCCCTTTCAGACGAATTTGGTTTTCATCAGTCTCTGCTTAGGGCTATTTGAATAGGAAACAAACAGTACAGACAGAACTTAGAACTGCTTTATTTTGTCAAGTTTCAAGGAGCTAGCAGAAACCGTGTTGGATTTAGAGTTCCAAATTCATCTATCAATATAGGAGAAAACAGAGTGAAACCTAAAAATTCAAACTGTTACTGCAGAGGAATGCTTCAAGCTATAAGAACGAAATTTGGTGAGTCAAGTGGGAATGGTGTCCTGATCATTACTGCCAAGTATCATCAAGATTGGGTGAAATAACATTTGCTGAGATTTCAGGAAACTCGTAGTTTTTTGGAAGCTAGGCAACCCCTTTCAGAAGAATTTGGTTTTCATCAGTCTCTGCTTGAGGCTACTGGAATAGGAAACAAACAGTACAGACAGAACTTAGAACTGCTTTATTGTGTCAAGTTTCAAGGAGCTAGCACAAACCGTGTTGGATTTAGAGTTCCAAATTTATCTATCAATATAGGAGAAAACAGAGTGAAACCTAAAAATTCAAACTGTTACTGCAGAGGAATGCTTCAAGGTATAAGAACGAAATTTGGTGAGTCAAGTGGGAATGGTGTACTGATCATTACCTCCAAGTATCATCAAGATTGGGTGAAATGACATTTGCTGAGATTTCAGGAAACTCGTGGTTTTTTGGAAGCTAGGCCACCCCTTTCAGAAGAATTTGGTTTTCATCAGTCTCTGCTTAGGGCTATTTGAAGTAGAAACAAACAGTACAGACAGAACTTAGAACTGCTTTATTTTGTCAAGTTTCAAGGAGCTAGCAGAAACCGTGTTGGATTTAGAGTTCCAAATTCATCTATCAATATAGGAGAAAACAGAGTGAAACCTAAAAATTCAAACTGTTACTGCAGAGGAATGCTTCAAGCTATAAGAACGAAATTTGGTGAGTCAAGTGGGAAAGGTGTCCTGACTATTACGGCCAAGTATCATCAAGATTGGGTGAAATGACATTTGCTGAGATTTCAGGAAACTCGTGGTTTTTTGGAAGCTAGGCAACCCCTTTCAGACGAATTTGGTTTTCATCAGTCTCTGCTTAGGGCTATTTGAAGTAGAAACAAACAGTACAGACAGAACTTAGAACTGCTTTATTTTGTCAAGTTTCAAGGAGCCTGCAGAAACCGTGTTGGATTTAGAGTTCCAAATTCATCTATCAACATAGGAGAAAACAGAGAGAAACCTAAAAATTCAAACTGTTACTGCAGAGGAATGCTTCAAGCTATAAGAACGAAATTTGGTGAGTCAAGTGGAAATGGTGTCCTGATCATTACTGCCAAGTATCATCAAGATTGGGTGAAATAACATTTGCTGAGATTTCAGGAAACTCGTAGTTTTTTGGAAGCTAGGCAACCCCTTTCAGACGAATTTGGTTTTCATCAGTCTCTGCTTGAGGCTACTGGAATAGGAAACAAACAGTACAGAGAGAACCTAGAACTGCTTTATTGTGTCAAGTTTCAAGGAGCTAGCACAAACCGTGTTGGATTTAGAGTTCCAAATTTATCTATCAATATAGGAGAAAACAGAGTGAAACCTAAAAATTCAAACTGTTACTGCAGAGGAATGCTTCAAGGTATAAGAACGAAATTTGGTGAGTCAAGTGGGAATGGTGTACTGATGATTACCTCCAAGTATCATCAAGATTGGGTGAAAAGACATTTGCTGTGATTTCAGGAAACTCGTGGTTTTTTGGAAGCTAGGCCACCCCTTTCAGAGGAATTTGGTTTTCATCAGTCTCTGCTTAGGGCTATTTGAAGTAGAAACAAACAGTACAGACAGAACTTAGAACTGCTTTATTTTGTCAAGTTTCAAGGAGCTAGCAGAAACCGTGTTGGATTTAGAGTTCCAAATTCATCTATCAATATAGGAGAAAACAGAGTGAAACCTAAAAATTCAAACTGTTACTGCAGAGGAATGCTTCAAGCTATAAGAACGAAATTTGGTGAGTCAAGTGGGAATGGTGTCCTGATCATTACGGCCAAGTATCATCAAGATTGGGTGAAATAACATTTGCTGAGATTTCAGGAAACTCGTAGTTTTTTGGAAGCTAGGCAACCCCTTTCAGACGAATTTGGTTTTCATCAGTCTGTTCTTGAGGCTACTGGAATAGGAAACAAACAGTACAGACAGAACTTAGAACTGCTTTATTGTGTCAAGTTTCAAGGAGCTAGCACAAACCGTGTTGGATTTAGAGTTCCAAATTCATCTATCAAATTAGGAGAAAACAGAGTGAAACCTAAAAATTCAAACTGTTACTGCAGAGGAATGCTTCAAGCTATAAGAACGAAATTTGGTGAGTCAAGTGGGAATGGTGTACTGATCATTACCTCCAAGTATCATCAAGATTGGGTGAAATGACATTTGCTGAGATTTCAGGAAACTCGTAGTTTTTTGGAAGCTAGGCAACCCCTTTCAGACGAATTTGGTATTCATCAGTCTCTGCTTAGGGCTATTTGAAGTAGAAACAAACAGTACAGACAGAACTTAGAACTCCTTTATTTTGTCAAGTTTCAAGGAGCCTGCAGAAACCGTGTTGGATTTAGAGTTTCAAATTCATCTATCAATATAGGAGAAAACAGAGTGAAACCTAAAAATTCAAACTGTTACTGCAGAGGAATGCTTCAAGCTCTAAGAACGAAATTTGGTGAGTCAAGTGGGAATGGTGTCCTGATCATTACCTCCAAGTATCATCAAGATTGGGTGAAATAACATTTGCTGAGATTTCAGGAAACTCGTAGTTTTTTGGAAGCTAGGCAACCCCTTTCAGACTAATTTGGTTTTCATCAGTCTCTGCTTAGGGCTATTTGAATAGGAAACAAACAGTACAGACAGAACATAGAACTGCTTTATTTTGTCAAGTTTCAAGGAGCTAGCACAAACCGTGTTGGATTTAGAGTTCCAAATTCATCTATCAATATAGGAGAAAACAGAGTGAAACCTAAAAATTCAAACTGTTACTGCAGAGGAATGCTTCAAGCTATAAGAACGAAATTTGGTGAGTCAAGTGGGAATGGTGTACTGATCATTACCTCCAAGTATCATCAAGATTGGGTGAAATGACATTTGCTGAGATTTCAGGAAACTCATAGTTTTTTGGAAGCTAGACAACCCCTTTCAGACGAATTTGGTTTTCATCAGTCTCTGCTTAGGGCTATTTGAATAGGAAACAAACAGTACAGACAGAACTAAGAACTGCTTTATTTTGTCAAGTTTCAAGGAGCTAGCAGAAACCGTGTTGGATTTAGAGTTCCAAATTCATCTATCAATATAGGAGAAAACAGAGTGAAACCTAAAAATTCAAACTGTTACTGCAGAGGAATGCTTCAAGCTATAAGAACGAAATTTGGTGAGTCAAGTGGGAATGGTGTCCTGATCATTACCTCCAAGTATCATCAAGATTGGGTGAAATAACATTTGCTGAGATTTCAGGAATCTCGTAGTTTTTTGGAAGCTATCCAACCCCTTTCTGATGAAAGTGGTTTTTCTCAGGCTGTGCTTAGGGTTACATGAATAGGAAACAAACTGTATAGTTAGAACTTAGAACGACTTTATTGTGTCAAGTTTCAAGGAGCTAGCACAAACCGTGTTGGATTTAGAGTTCCAAATTCATCTATCAATATAGGAGAAAACAGAGTGAAAACTAAAAATTCAAACTGTTACTGCAGAGGAATGCTTCAAGCTATAAGAACGAAATTTGGTGAGTCAAGTGGGAATGGTGTACTGATCATTACCTCCAAGTATCATCAAGATTGGGTGAAATGACATTTGCTGAGATTTCAGGAAACTCGTAGTTTTTTGGAAGCTAGGCAACCCCTTTCAGAGGAATTTGGTTTTCATCAGTCTCTGCTTAGGGCTATTTGAATAGGAAACAAACAGTACACACAGAACTTAGAACTGCTTTATTTTGTCAAGTTTCAAGGAGCTAGCAGAAACCGTGTTGGATTTAGAGTTCCAAATTCATCTATCAATATAGGAGAAAACAGAGTGAAACCTAAAAATTCAAACTGTTACTGCAGAGGAATGCTTCAAGCTATAAGAACAAAATTTGGTGAGTCAAGTGGGAATGGTGTACTGATCATTTCCTCCAAGTATCATCAAGACTGGGTGAAATAACATTTGCTGAGATTTCAGGAAACTCGTAGTTTTTTGGAAGCTAGGCAACCCCTTTCAGACGAATTTGGTTTTCATCAGTCTCTGCTTAGGGCTACTTGAATAGGAAACAAACTGTATAGTTAGAACTTAGAACTACTTTATTGTGTCAAGTTTCAAGGAGCTAGCACAAACCGTGTTGGATTTAGAGTTCCAAATTCATCTATCAATATAGGAGAAAACGGAGTGAAACCTAAAAATTCAAACTGTTACTGCAGAGGAATGCTTCAAGGTATAAGAACGAAATTTGGTGAGTCAAGTGGGAATGGTGTACTGATCATTACCTCCAAGTATCACCAAGATTGGGTGAAATGACATTTGCTGAGATGTCAGGAAACTCGTAGTTTTTTGGAAGCTAGGCCACCCCTTTCAGAGGAATTTGGTTTTCATCAGTCTCTGCTTAGGGCTATTTGAATTAGAAACAAACAGTACAGACAGAACTTAGAACTGCTTTATTTTGTCAAGTTTCAAGGAGCTAGCAGAAACCGTGTTGGATTTAGAGTTCCAAATTCATCTATCAATATAGGAGAAAACAGAGTGAAACCTAAAAATTCAAACTGTTACTGCAGAGGAATGCTTCAAGCTATAAGAACGAAATTTGGTGAGTCAAGTGGGAATGGTGTACTGATCATTACCTCCAAGTATCATCAAGATTGGGTGAAATGACATTTGCTGAGATTTCAGGAAACTCGTAGTTTTTTGGAAGCTAGGCAACCCCTTTCAGAGGAATTTGGTTTTCATCAGTCTCTGCTTAGGGCTATTTGAATAGGAAACAAACAGTACACACAGAACTTAGAACTGCTTTATTTTGTCAAGTTTCAAGGAGCTAGCAGAAACCGTGTTGGATTTAGAGTTCCAAATTCATCTATCAATATAGGAGAAAACAGAGTGAAACCTAAAAATTCAAACTGTTACTGCAGAGGAATGCTTCAAGCTATAAGAACAAAATTTGGTGAGTCAAGTGGGAATGGTGTACTGATCATTTCCTCCAAGTATCATCAAGACTGGGTGAAATAACATTTGCTGAGATTTCAGGAAACTCGTAGTTTTTTGGAAGCTAGGCAACCCCTTTCAGACGAATTTGGTTTTCATCAGTCTCTGCTTAGGGCTACTTGAATAAAAAACAAACTGTATAGTTAGAACTTAGAACTACTTTATTGTGTCAAGTTTCAAGGAGCTAGCACAAACCGTGTTGGATTTAGAGTTCCAAATTCATCTATCAATATAGGAGAAAACAGAGTGAAACCTAAAAATTCAAACTGTTACTGCAGAGGAATGCTTCAAGGTATAAGAACGAAATTTGGTGAGTCAAGTGGGAATGGTGTACTGATCATTACCTCCAAGTATCATCAAGATTGGGTGAAATGACATTTGCTGAGATTTCAGGAAACTCGTAGTTTTTTGGAAGCTAGGCCACCCCTTTCAGAGGAATTTGGTTTTCATCAGTCTCTGCTTAGGGCTATTTGAATTAGAAACAAACAGTACAGACAGAACTTAGAACTGCTTTATTTTGTCAAGTTTCAAGGAGCTAGCAGAAACCGTGTTGGATTTAGAGTTCCAAATTCATCTATCAATATAGGAGAAAACAGAGTGAAACCTAAAAATTCAAACTGTTACTGCAGAGGAATGCTTCAAGGTATAAGAACGAAATTTGGTGAGTCAAGTGGGAATGGTGTCCTGATCATTACTGCCAAGTATCATCAAGATTGGGTGAAATAACATTTGCTGAGATTTCAGGAAACTCGTAGTTTTTTGGAAGCTAGGCAACCCCTTTCAGACGAATTTGGTTTTCATCAGTCTCTGCTTGAGGCTACTGGAATAGGAAACAAACAGTACAGACAGAACTTAGAACTGCTTTATTGTGTCAAGTTTCAAGGAGCTAGCACAAACCGTGTTGGATTTAGAGTTCCAAATTCATCTATCAATGTAGGAGAAAACAGAGTGAAACCTAAAAATTCAAACTGTTACTGCAGCGGAATGCTTCAAGCTATAAGAACGAAATTTGGTGAGTCAAGTGGGAATGGTGTACTGATCATTACCTCCAAGTATCATCAAGATTGGGTGAAATAACATTTGCTGAGATTTCAGGAAACTCGTAGTTTTTTGGAAACTAGGCAACCCCTTTCAGAGGAATTTGGTTTTCATCAGTCTCTGCTTAGGGCTATTTGAATAGGAAACAAACAGTACAGACAGAACGTAGAACTGCTTTATTTTGTAAAGTTTCAAGGAGCTAGCACAAACCGTGTTGGATTTAGAGTTCCAAATTCATCTATCAAATTAGGAGAAAACAGAGTGAAACCTAAAAATTCAAACTGTTACTGCAGAGGAATGCTTCAAGCTATAAGAACGAAATTTGGTGAGTCAAGTGGGAATGGTGTACTGATCATTACCTCCAAGTATCATCAAGATTGGGTGAAATGATATTTGCTGAGACTTCAGGAAACTCGTAGTTTTTTGGAAGCTAGGCAACCCCTTTCAGAGGAATTTGGTTTTCATCAGTCTCTGCTTAGGGCTATTTGAAGTAGAAACAAACAGTACAGACAGAACTTAGAACTGCTTTATTTTGTCAAGTTTCAAGGAGCCTGCAGAAACCGTGTTGGATTTAGAGTTCCAAATTCATCTATCAACATAGGAGAAAACAGAGTGAAACCTAAAAATTCAAACTGTTACTGCAGAGGAATGCTTCAAGCTATAAGAACGAAATTTGGTGAGTCAAGTGGGAATGGTGTCCTGATCATTACCTCCAAGTATCATCAAGATTGGGTGAAATAACATTTGCTGAGATTTCAGGAAACTCGTAGTTTTTTGGAAGCTAGGCAACCCCTTTCAGAGGAATTTGGTTTTCATCAGTCTCTGCTTAGGGCTATTTGAATAGGAAACAAACAGTACAGAGAGAACGTAGAACTGCTTTATTTTGTCAAGTTTCAAGGAGCTAGCACAAACCGTGTTGGATTTAGAGTTCCAAATTCATCTATCAATATAGGAGAAAACAGAGTGAAACCTAAAAATTCAAACTGTTACTGCAGAGGAATGCTTCAAGCTATAAGAACGAAATTTGGTGAGTCAAGTGGGAATGGTGTACTGATCATTACCTCCAAGTATCATCAAGATTGGGTGAAATGACATTTGCTGAGATTTCAGGAAACTCGTAGTTTTTTGGAAGCTAGGCAACCCCTTTCAGACGAATTTGGTTTTCATCAGTCTCTGCTTAGGGCTATTTGAATAGGAAACAAACAGTACAGACAGAACTTAGAACTGCTTTATTTTGTCAAGTTTCAAGGAGCTAGCAGAAACCGTGTTGGATTTAGAGTTCCAAATTCATCTATCAATATAGGAGAAAACAGAGTGAAACCTAAAAATTCAAACTGTTACTGCAGAGGAATGCTTCAAGCTATAAGAACGAAATTTGGTGAGTCAAGTGGGAATGGTGTCCTGATCATTACTGCCAAGTATCATCAAGATTGGGTGAAATAACATTTGCTGAGATTTCAGGAAACTCGTAGTTTTTTGGAAGCTAGGCAACCCCTTTCAGAAGAATTTGGTTTTCATCAGTCTCTGCTTGAGGCTACTGGAATAGGAAACAAACAGTACAGACAGAACTTAGAACTGCTTTATTGTGTCAAGTTTCAAGGAGCTAGCACAAACCGTGTTGGATTTAGAGTTCCAAATTTATCTATCAATATAGGAGAAAACAGAGTGAAACCTAAAAATTCAAACTGTTACTGCAGAGGAATGCTTCAAGGTATAAGAACGAAATTTGGTGAGTCAAGTGGGAATGGTGTACTGATCATTACCTCCAAGTATCATCAAGATTGGGTGAAATGACATTTGCTGAGATTTCAGGAAACTCGTGGTTTTTTGGAAGCTAGGCCACCCCTTTCAGAAGAATTTGGTTTTCATCAGTCTCTGCTTAGGGCTATTTGAAGTAGAAACAAACAGTACAGACAGAACTTAGAACTGCTTTATTTTGTCAAGTTTCAAGGAGCTAGCAGAAACCGTGTTGGATTTAGAGTTCCAAATTCATCTATCAATATAGGAGAAAACAGAGTGAAACCTAAAAATTCAAACTGTTACTGCAGAGGAATGCTTCAAGCTATAAGAACGAAATTTGGTGAGTCAAGTGGGAAAGGTGTCCTGACTATTACGGCCAAGTATCATCAAGATTGGGTGAAATGACATTTGCTGAGATTTCAGGAAACTCGTGGTTTTTTGGAAGCTAGGCAACCCCTTTCAGACGAATTTGGTTTTCATCAGTCTCTGCTTAGGGCTATTTGAAGTAGAAACAAACAGTACAGACAGAACTTAGAACTGCTTTATTTTGTCAAGTTTCAAGGAGCCTGCAGAAACCGTGTTGGATTTAGAGTTCCAAATTCATCTATCAACATAGGAGAAAACAGAGAGAAACCTAAAAATTCAAACTGTTACTGCAGAGGAATGCTTCAAGCTATAAGAACGAAATTTGGTGAGTCAAGTGGAAATGGTGTCCTGATCATTACTGCCAAGTATCATCAAGATTGGGTGAAATAACATTTGCTGAGATTTCAGGAAACTCGTAGTTTTTTGGAAGCTAGGCAACCCCTTTCAGACGAATTTGGTTTTCATCAGTCTCTGCTTGAGGCTACTGGAATAGGAAACAAACAGTACAGAGAGAACCTAGAACTGCTTTATTGTGTCAAGTTTCAAGGAGCTAGCACAAACCGTGTTGGATTTAGAGTTCCAAATTTATCTAT